>NC_089978.1:3125000-3750000 GCF_036417845.1 Apteryx mantelli
AATGGGTCATGTTAGAGGATGGTTGATGTTTTAAAATGTGGCCTCTTGTCTAGTCTGGACGTGTTGTGGGTTATTGTCATGTGTTTGCATGTGGTCCATGACGCACAGCTGCATCAGTGAGAACCCCTCTGAATTAGGAGCACGCTGCTCGTCATGACTTGGAAAACATGGACAGAAAAGTGACTCTGTGTACCTTGTCGTAGTGGGTAAGTAGGTGGAGCATTAAGGAGTATTGCCTGTTGCTTCAGAGCTCTTTATCAAAGAGAAGTTTCACACTTACGTTCTAAGAACTGAAGTCAGTAGCTGACGAAAGAATAGCTGGGACTTGTAGCTTGAGGTCACCTTCTGGATGGGTTTGGCTGAAGAATAGCTTGCTGTTGCGTGTGGGGTGCATCGATTTGGTTTGTGAGGACAGGTCAGAGAGCCATGTTCTCTACCACGTCGCTGAATCCTAGGGATGAGTGTGAGACGTGCTAGGGCGCTTTGTTAGGATGCTCTTACTATGAGCAGGAATAGCTGCCTCAAGAGCAGAACCCTCCAACGTATTTTTTTTCGTTCTCTATTGTCCTTTTTAGTTTTAATGAGATTCACAGCAACCTCTTGCTGTGTTTTGGAAGGAACAGCCCTATGTTGGACCGTAGTGAAGATATAGACAGTCTCCATTCTCTTAAGCTTCATCTCCTGCATCCTTTCAGGAGCTCTGAAAATCATGGAGTAGTAAGGCTCTCTTGAAGCTATCCAAACTGCAGCAGTTCTAAACCCTTCAAGACTTTGGATTTTGGTTGGGTTCTCCTCCTTCCCTCTCTCTGGGGCCAGTAATCGGAAATACTATAGGTTTGGAAAGGCTCTGGGATCTGTAACTACTTTGCCCATTCTTGCTTTATGGGAATTTTCACTTCCTGAAAAGAGATTTGTTCTTTTGTGAACAATACTGGAGGTATCAGTGGAAGGAAATGAACCTCCCCTCCATTATGGACCTAAATATGCTAAGATGTATTAAGTAGGGACACGTCTTCCTGTACCCTAGAAGGTGGCGAATTTATGAAGATTGGCGATCACTAAAGATCATCCTAAGTGTTCTGTTTTGTCTAACCCCTTAAAAAATTCTCTTTTACTATTTTTGCCTCAGTATATGGTGGCAATCAGAGGCACTGGCTAATCGTGCAAACATAAATTATGACTTTGGGTCTCCAAGCTGGCCTTGGTCGCTTCCCGTATGCGCTTCAGCTATGCAGATGAAACCTGAGGTGTCCTTTGGTTGTCTGCGGTAGATGATGGATGCGGTGCCGCCGTAATGCGCTGTAATCGAATGTCAGGGTGCAAACAGCAGCCCAAACGTCCCGTGATGATTAGTTTGTGGCGTAGTGGAACTGCTGGATTGACAAAGTGGCTTTGTGCTGCTTTATGGCTGAGCGCTGCTGACACGCGGTAATTGTTAGAGGAATAGAGAGTGAGACATCGTTAGAAAGATGACATTTCCCATAACTAGGGGAAAAAAAAATCAAATGTCAAAGCCCGATTTAAAAACAAAAGAAGGCTTTAATGAGATTTATGGCCCTGAGAAACGGAGGGGATCTTTGACACAGCGTTTTCGAGATGCTCTGGACTGGCTTTCTGCTTTTGATCTACGAGCCTACAAGGCAAGCTCAAGTGCGCTGCAGCTACTGCCGTGAGTTAGGAGGAGAGTGTACCCAAATAATTTTGTGTCTGCCTACTCAGACAGAAAGATGAGTTTAGGATTTCTTTTCTTTCTTTGAGCCTAGGAAGTGAATCATATCTATATCTGTTCTTAAAAAAAAGGAAAGCTTTGTGGCCTTGACTTCTTTTGGGGCTGGGGTTCACCACGTGTGTATCGTGGTGTAGTGCTGTGACAGCGGCTTCTCTTGGAGGCCAGGCTGATGTCCATCTGACTTGCAAATGGAAAAATCCCAATTGGCTGCTGTACGGAGAGCAAAACAGTATCATTTTACTGCTTTTGAGTCGCGAATTAAAAAAACAAAACAAAACAAAAATGGAGGTGTAGATTTTCTGGGGAGAGGAAGCAACAAAGTCCCCAAATCAGAACTCTACAAACACCGCATCAAAATGAACGCTGCGGGCTACGGAGAAAACACTTGCGGGCCTTGCCAAGCGGATGAGAATCGGAGATCTCCTCGAGCACCCATTTCCTCTTCTCGCAGAAGAAGCGCGACGGCGCTCCCGGTTCCCGCCGTCTTTGCGGCGGGGCCGAGACCGCAGTGAAGCACGCGGTACGTTCTTGCACGCGGTACGTTCTTGCATGCCTTCCTCCAGCGCCGCCCCGCACAACAGCCGTGCTGGCAGCGGTGGCCTTGCTCTCCGATGTATCGTTCACCACCTCCTCCTGGTGCGCCAGCCTTGTTTGCAGTGATAAATGAATGTTCCCTGTGTACAGCCGGCGGATAATGCTGCACGCCGCGCACAATGCCGCTAAATATACCTGCTTTTGATTAAGCGCGTTTGAATTTGCGAGGTTGCTTAATAAGCTGCACCTTTCACAGATTCTTTTGTTAACTCATAAAAGCGGCGTGTTCTGATTTATAGTGCCAAAAGGGGTAAACTGACATTAAAAGCATTAATTAGTCTTGGTTGACTGCACAAAGAATAGAGTTGGCGCGAGCCAGCTTTTGATTTAGCCCTTTGTGGGCCTTTGATTTTTTTGCCTAAGCTTGTTAAAGGGTCTGTATCTCTGGCTTTTTCATGCTAGGTTTTATAATTAGAGTCTAGTACGAAATACAGGGATTGGGCTCGACGAGCAAGAGTCCTTTACAACTAGAAGCAATAAAGTTGTGAAAGCAATGGGCCAGAACTTTACGAAGTTACCCTATCTACAAGCTCAAAAGAACATTTCTCTATTAAAATATACGTAATGTTAGCTTTGCAGTAAAAATATCGGCGGGTTTTTCGTAAGCCCTGAGCACCCTTGGCAGAACTCAGAAATGATTTATTCCAAAGACTCAAGGATTTGCCTGTTGTGCAGGACTTCAGCAGCCCTATGAACGTATTGGAAGTTTCATAAACTCGATCACAGGTATCACTTGATTTCCCTGACATGCACACTCATCTTCACCCATTTCATACAGGCTGATGGGGAAAAAAATATATATAGGGCTTGCAGTATCGCTTGGATTTTATGCTTGGAGCTCCCATGTTGTTATATTTGTGAGCAGATGCTGGTATAGCGTCGTTTCTGTAGCACCCAACTCTAGTCATCTATTCTCCATAGAAAAGTCTGAAAATAAATAATTGAAATGTAAACCATAGGCTAAGTTTTTATATAAACCTTCCATAACCATGCTCGTGAAAAAGAATACTGTTGGTATAATGTTGATATTTGCCTCCGGTGTGTTTGTGGATAAGATTTCCCTCCATCTCTGTAGAGTTTCCTTCTGCCTTCGAAATCATCACGTTAACAGCTATGTAAGAAGAACATCGCTTCTGGGCTAGACTGAGTTTCCATCAAAACTGGCTAATGCTTGCCATTAAAAAGCAAACTTTTGCCCACAGTGGTGTGTCTGATAGTGCCGTCATTTCCTTTCTGTAGCAGCGTGTGCTATAACTAATGGCTCTGGGCAAACGTGAAGCTGTTAAAGGTGACCTGCTGCAGAAATATTTTTAAAACCTGCAAATATCCAGCTGCCTGGGAATATCTATACATTTTCCACAGTTGGACATCTGAGCTTTAAAAAAAAAAAAAGATTTCCGAGAGTCCTTAGATGAATGAAAATGGTGAGATACATCTCAAGCTCCTTAGTTTAACCAAAAAAAGCTGCCTTTTTCCTGAATATTGTATACGCATGTAATGACATACTGATGTCTTCACTGTAAATTGTGTTTTAAAAGATGTTTTCCCTGCGAAGTTCTCCGTTTTCTGATATTTCTGATATTGCTGATACTGATACTCCCTGTAGGCCAAGGTTCAAGATGTGGCAGCTTCGAAAGTGTGATAGTGTGTGCTTTTCCTCACCCCAAACTAGAGATTAATTATGTCTGTACAAACCCAGTAGCAACTGGAGATGTCTACAAAGCGGTAGATGTTACTGATCGTTTTATTAGAGGTGGCGTGGGTCAGAGCCGGAGCTCCTACCGGTTGTGGACAGTCTTGCACGCTTCGTTGTTGAGACGCCTTCTCTTCCAACCCTACGGCAAATTCTGCTCTAAATAACGGATGCTTTTTTTTTTTTTTTGAGTTTTGACAGGTGAAGGTGGAAACGGGCCTCTAATTCTCAACACTTTAGCAAAGCGGTAAGGCAACACGGGGATGGGATTGAGGATTTTTTTTTCTTTTTTACCTCTTCCCCGTTGTTCAGAGCGCTCGCTTGAATCTGTTCACCTATCGTCTTCCGTGGCTGGCATGAAAAATGAAAATTGAGAGACGTTACAAATCATTGAGATTATCATTCTGCCTGGCCCAGTAAGGCGTTAGGGCTAGCAATGAACCTGTATTATCGGGTAAATGACAAATTGGGATTATTTTTCAACTTTTTTAGCAAGCGGTAATTTAAAAAATTGACAGCTGCACAAACTGTTAAGTCCGACCATTTAACCAACGTCAGATTTTGGGAAGCCAGTACTATATCATGGGTTACTAGATTCGCGGTGGAGATAACGCGGCAAAACCGAACGTGCGTGAGGGTGTAGAGGAAAGCGTTGTGCCTCGCCGGTGCCTCTGGAGCAGGCCGATGGCTTGCACCTCTCGGCAAGACTCGCCATGGGAGCCGCTCCTAAAGCTTGCGCCTGGTGCTCGGGCTGGATTTTTGTGGGTTTTGGAGGTGGTTAGGGAGCGTAATGCGCACAGAAGCGTTTATTTTCAGCAGGGGCTGTTGCAATTAAAACAAAAAGCATGGCCTGCCCGAGTACATACCTGTGCGAGTGGTGGCAATCGCCTGTGCTGCTTCACCGCCAAATTAGTCTTTGTTGCCGCAGATTTTATGCTAGCGGTTGCCTGATGATTATCAGCCTCTTGCTCATTATCATCATTGTTCCCGCTTATTTGTGCTCGCTTTTTCACAGTGTAAACAATTCCTAATGGTTCCTTCCTTCTCCGCTCTCAAATAATGGCACAGGAGAAAATTAGCGATAGCTGAAGGCTTATTTTTCACGAGGCACACCGAGTTTTGTAATAAGAACTACTTCTCCTTGCCTGTTCAGTTAGACACTAAGAGTCATTTGTCATCTCTGCAATATTTGCTTTTCTGAAGGAGTTCAAAGCGTATCCTTTTGCTTCAGATGTTATGTTTGCTGGTGATTGCTAGGGTAAGATGGTGCACGTGACACACTGTGGGGACTTCCCAGGAGAAACTGCCCCCGTTCCCGGGATGCTCATGATCTAGAAGATGTGCTACGAGCAGATCTGTGAACTAGGAGCTGGGGCTTGGTTACTCGTGTTCGGGGAAAAGCCGGCCTTTGACAGCGATGCGGGGGAACCCGGTAAACGAGTCCACAGAGGAGGACCAGGCAGGCAGGGCAGCTGGGGGACAGGGGTAGAAGGGCAGCGAGGAGATCGGCGGATTGACTCTTTGCTGAGGATGCTCTTCCTTCGTGAGCCTCGTAAACATCTCTAACCTAATTTCATCCGAGAAATTGCAGAGCCCCGGTGGAAGGGAAAGCAGAGCAATTCTGCGGGGAGTTTAGTTTTCGTGACACCAATCACTTAGAAGCAAGAGTTAGGCTTAAAATATTAATTAGGGTTTAACCCTTTCTTTTTAAGACCTGGCCTCGCGTGGAACCGAAGCGTATGCCGTTCTGCTCTGTTTGAACATTTCCTCTGATAACTTGGGAGGTCTGGTAAGGGAAGCAGACGACTCGGAGGTGATTAAATTCCTTCAGGTGCCATGAGAATAGCCACAGGTTGAAGGAAGAGGACTTTTTGTATGTGGCCCGATAGTGGGGAAAAGTGACAAAGCAAATTCACGCACAAGGCACCAGAAAATCTACGGGGAGATCTAATAAATGCCCAGCCTCAGGAGAAGCTTTGGTTGCGTCTGTGCTGTCTTAGACACCAAAGTCTATCGACGTGACAAACGCCGCCATTGGAAACTGTGCTCCATGTTCAAGGAGCTCCTTGGTTTCTATTTGCGTTCTGTTTTTCTGGTTTTCCATTTTTTTTTTCTATTTGCTTTCTGTTTTTTCATGTTTGATGGTTTAATTAGAGTGGTGAAGGGATTAGGGAGGACCAGAGGCAGGATTAGGGAGCTGTTATAACAGGCCTTAGACAACCTAGAGGGTAACTCTCTCTTTGTGCCCTGCCTTCGTTGTTGGTTGGGTTTGTTTATTTATTTAATTAAAACAGTGTGACAAACTCTATAGTTCATTTATACCTTTTATAATACTCATTTATTCAATCATTCATTTATACCATTTATATGGAAGCAATGCTATGCATGTGTTTGGCTGGATAAATAGAGGAAGCAAGAGGTCTGGAAGTCCAGTGTGCACCTTGAGATGGGATTTTGGTTGTGAAGGACTTTGTATAAACTGGAGTATTTAACTGCGAATGTCCTCTGTATGTTCAGGAGAACTGAAACCACCTTTAAACGGCATTTTTAGAAGCTGCTTCAAAGCAGCAAACACGCACAGGTCTAAATTACAGATGTGTTTAGAAGCACACAACTCTTTGAGTTGGTTCTTCCCTTGCCTCCCCAGCAGTCTGTTTAGCCGCCCAAGTTCGCCGCCACCGCCGTGGTAGATAACATCACTAACGCTGCGAGCAGGGTAAGGAATGCAGCTCCTTGATGTGCTGGGCTTCACGTTCGTATTCCTGGCTGGAGAAGAAGCCAAATGCACAGGTTCTGACAGGTAAAATCCATTTCCGTTTACTTAAAAGATCTCTACGCCATGCTCCGAACGCAGCTCGATACTCGGGGCCGCGAACGGCCGGCGTCCGCCTCGTTCGGCGGACAGAGTTTTGGTCAACAGTGAAGACTTTGAGCATCTTCATTTGCTTTTCGCTGTCAGTGCATCCGTGGAAGTTGGTCCCGTGGGTTAGGACCACCAGTGCACAGGCCACCGGATCTGCAGCATGGTGCACAGCCCAGGGAAGCGCAAGCACCTCTTCTCTTTGCAGCCGCAGCCCGAAGATGGCTATTCGCGGCTGCTGTGACTGTTCCGGTCTCCGACCTGCCGCTGTGCCTTTCCCGTTCCCACTTGAAGGAAGTGCTTCTCCCCAGCCTTAGCAGCGTTAAATCGACTGAACGGCTTTGTTCGCTGAAGTGGCACTTTGAAGTGAATCTTTGAAGTTTCTTATACGATCTGCGATCCGATTAGGCCGCTTTTATCCCGCAGTCTCCCAGCACGGGGTTTGTTTGGTGGAGTCTCACCAGCTATTCCAGCTTCAACAAGTACAAGCGGCCCTTCTTTCTGTTTGGAGGCGATTACTCGCTTGGACCTTGCGGTAGCTGAGGGAGCGGGACCGCATGGAAGACCTATAAAAACAGGGTCATCCATAGTATCAGCCGAATCTCTCCGGTCAGCTTTTTGGAGCATGTCCACAGTGTTAAAGCTCAGCTCGGAAAGGTAATCCCCTCCGGAGCCTTGACCTAGCCTCCAAATGACTCTCTCCTGCTCTTTGGAGCCTTCGGGTTCTCTCGCGTCGTCTTTGACTCTTCGTCAAGACAGCTTGCTTAATGGCTGTGACTGCCTCTTTCTCCTTTTCATCCCCCATGAAAGTCCTCGCGGCCGCCAAATCGACTGCCGCTCGACGGGCCGAGTCCTGTGTGACGCACGCAAGCTGGGCGTGCTTCTGCGCCCCGTAAGAGCAGAGTGAGTGAAACGTGTGGTGAGTTTTGGCTGGCGGCTCTTGGAGCCTACAGATGAAGCATTTGCCATTTAGGATCTTTTTTCGTATCTAACGCCGTATTCAGTCACCAGAAATGAAGCAACAGATGCCGGCTGCTCTTGAGCTTTTATTCTGCTTTCATGGCTTATTGCCATGGCCTTTCCCTGGGTCCACCTTGTAGAGCTTTCTAGTTGGCGGTGACGCCTTACGTACTACAGGTGTTGAGTGGAAAAAGGTAGAAGCGTAGAGATTTCCTGGTCCTCTGAAGTTTTCCTTCTACTGATGGCAGGTTTTGACCTCCTCTTTCTTTGGAAACGTTCTGCTGGGAAGTTCAGCTAATGAGTAGGATCTAATTTACCCTTGGATGCAGTCTTGTTGTATGATCAGGAAGAGGTCAGGTACAAAAATATCATGAAAACTGAAGAGAAATTGGTAGCAAAAGTGGCCTTAAGAACCTTCTCCATCGCAGGTGCGCTTAGCCGTATGTTCTCCCGCGTTTTGGAGAGTGCCATCCTTCCGTGTAGTCATTTGCCAGTTTGCATTAAAGCATGGAAATCCTGGTCTCCATTTGGATCCAGAGACTGTCTGAGTCTCTTGAAGGTCTAAAACGATTCTTCCCGAAGGAGCCAGCTCCTCCTTCCCGGTTGGGAAATCCTGGTTGGGGATCCTCGGAGGGGCTGGCCACGTTCTTCCCCATGCAGAGACCTGTGGCTGGCCAGGATCTGCAACAAAAGAGTGTGACTCTTCTTAGAGGGGGGAAAACGGGTGAATTAAAAGTTTAAAGGATGCAGTTAGAGATGATAAAAACGTAAATGAGGAAAAGCCAAGCAAACTTGAGGCTGTTTCTTCCTTGGCGCTTCGCTGTGTGCCTCCCGCCCGTCGGTCGGTCATCTTGAATGTCGCAGCTAGGGACAAGGAAAAACTTTGTATTTTGTGTCTTCTACACAACGGGCTGCATCGTTTCTGCATGGGAAATTCCAAGCAATAATCCTTAAAATTCTAAAGATAAAAGACAACTTATGGGCAACTTAGGATTCGAAATCTTAATGCAGAAGCTTTAGTGTCTCTTATATGTTTAAAATTCATTTTCTCGAGTGCTGTTTTATGCTGTGAGCGGATCAGCAAAATACTCCGTGGCGCAATCGGAATATTTCCTGCAGGAGAGGAACTGCCTTTGAACTTTTCCTCCTGAAGCCGAAATACAAGTTGCTTCAAGGGAGACAAAAATCGTTTCGCTAGCTTAAAATAATCTGCTGGGGAAAAATTAGCTTGCTTTTTTTTTTTTCGTTTGTTTGTTTTTTTGTCGGAAGGTTTTGTCTCTGAATGCAAGACGCCAGCTGAACGCCCTGGAAGAATCAGCTGGTGCTAAATTTGTTTTTTAAAAACGAGAATTGCTCGGGCACCCGAGGTTATCCATCAGACATGGTTAGAGCAACTGTTCTGGCCTGCTGCCTCCGGTTCTCACTAAGTCATTTTTGTCATCTTTCATGTCCATCTTGTTTTTTCTTCTTTTTATCCCACCTGCGAAATAGGAGGTGATTTTTTTTTTTAAAAAAAAAAACCCCAAACGCCACATTTATAGCCTGTTTTTTTTGGCATCGCTCTGCTGCGGCTCACAAACGAGTGCCGGCCTCAGGAGGGGGATGCAAATGGGCTTGCTGGCCCTGAACCGTTTCTGCAGGAAGATGAATCTGAAGCAGGGGGAAATTAAAACGTAGCAGTAGTACGTCGGGGAAGGTGGCTTGCAGCTGGAAGAATTGCTCCTGTAGCCGAAGCCGAGCTACAGGCAGTTTTATGATAAGCAAATCTAAGCCTCAAATGCTGCTTTCCTCTCGCGTTACCTCTTCGCCGGTAACACGACCCAATCCAAACGGCGACCCGCAGCACTGCAAATTCAGGGTTTGTGCTTGGAAGCGGTTGGTGCGTGATGGTGCCGCGCGTTTGGGTTGTTCCACGTGGCTATTTTCCCACATCCCAAAGGTAAAGAAGCGGAGAGCTCGGGGAGCTGTAATCTCCCGCTAACGAAGTGAGGCAGAGCTACGCGGATCTTCAGACTCGGCGTCTTCAGGAAGGCGAAGGAACGAGGAACATTGCAAGCGCCTTTGGAATAAGCTACTTCTCGAAGAACTTTTCCATAAGTTTTATTTAGTGTTTGTAATTCCCGTTTCAGGTATTTCACCCTTAAAAAGTGTGTGCGTGTGGCTGTGTGTGTGAGAATTGAGTTAAAGCTCAAAAATCTCCTTTTGAATCCCGCTAAGCTTTTGACCGCAGTATTTAGTAATGAGTTTTGCAAGCTTTGAGGAAATTCTAATTAAGTTTTAATTTGTCCTCCCGTAGATCCCGAATCGCCCCTTGTTCTTGTAGAATATCGCAGTAAATAGTAGCATTTAATTTCCTTTCTCACATTCTCTTGTTCGAAGGTGCTGCTTTTGTACGTGGTATTTTTCTCTTTAGGCTAACCAGATGCAAACCTTTGTTTCTCTCCCGACGTAAATGTTTCCTGGCATCTGATTCATCTCCTCAGCCACTTGACGTTGGAAAGGAAAGGCAGTAGGGGGAAAAAGCTGGGGAGAAAGGTGAGGGAGCTGGCGGTCGGGATGCGACGCGGCTTCTCCGGGGAAGATGCCGTGGATGTTTGGGTTCTTCGTGTTGCCTTCCATGGCCAGTTCTTCTTCCAGCTCTTCTTGTCATCATTTCTTAGTGTTTGGTTATTTTGACAACCCTTTGTGAAAGTTTTTTAAAAAAAAATGTGAGCCCTTTATGTTTGTTCTTGGAGTAAAAAGCTCCCAGTGACAACCCGCGATGATTTAACGTTGCGCAGAAGGACTCTTGCATGTGCGTCTGAGAGGTGGACCAAGTGCTTGACCTCAAGAGCCGCGCGCGAGGGGCCAGAAGGGCAATGACATGCTGTGTGGTTTAGCTTTTAAGGGAACTTTCCTGGCCTTTCAAGGCACTATCTAGAGCCCAGTGCCCCCAAATATCTGCCTTTCACGAGCCCCTTGGACATTTTGGCGCTAGCTGAGCAGCAGAGTTGTATAGGCGCTGTCCTGCTTGGTTTGCAGAGATTTTGAAAGACGGTGCTAGCCAGGTAGGTTTACTGCATAGTCCACGTCCTGCATTATATATGAGCAGCATATATCACTTAGCGTATGTGTACACTGAATTGCTTTGCGCCCGTCAGCGGTTCGTTTCGTTGGTTGCACTTCTGCAAGGGCCCTCTGGATCTCGCAACTTAATCATGGCTATTACGAATAATCTCCTCTCTGCAAATATTGCCTTGCCTCTTCCGCTCTCTTTTCCAGCTTTAGTGCCTGCCGCTAAATACCGCCGGCCCTCGCAACGGATCTCGGAGCACCTTGCCGTTAACCTTTTGGCATACGGAAAATTGCATGTTTAATGCCAGGCTGCTTCCTGTCCCTTAGCTGCTCTCTAATCCATGACTGTCCCTTTTCCTCTTCCCCCGTAACTATAGTTTCTTTATTAGTGTCTTGCCAGGGTATTTGTTAACAGCTTTTTGAGCACCTTCCTTCCCCTCCCAAATTATGGGATCTTTAGCCACTACTTTATAGGCACAACTGATGGATTTTGTCCGAGTTATTTTGCTTCCCTTGCTTTGTTCAGCTCACTGGCGTAGAGCAATAAGTCATTGCAGCCTGTTTGTCTCTTGTGGAATAAGACATCGCAGAATTCCACAAAAATCCTTAATACACTTACTAAAAATCAATGCATGTCTTCTGCTGTTGCGTAATGAGTGATTTTAATGTGATAGCGTATTTTTGTAAACACTTGAAGTGTCATTCTAAATTTTTCCTGAATTAAGTGAATAATGTTTGCTGTACTGACTTCCTTCTGATAGGTCTCCTTTTTCTTCCGTCTTGTATTTCTTTAGCAGCTCTCTGGTGATGTCTAATCGTTCTTTACGTGAAAAGTAATAGATGTGGGGCAGACTTGTAAAGGGCATATGCACTTCCTAAATTGTAGTGTTTTGGCTGCTTGTGCTGCTCTTGGTTTGGATTTTGTCTCATTTGCTTCCCATAATCTCGTTGTTTGAGCCTTCTCCTCTCTCCTCTCCTCTTCTTCTCCCTTTGGAAATCCTGATATCACGTCTCCTCAAGCAGATGACATGCAGAGTCCAAGCGCTTTAATTTTCTCACCCGTCGATTTAAGGCTCCTGAGTACCCTCATCTCAATACCCTTATTTTAAAATCCTCCTGTAAACAAATACATCAAATCTCCATGTCATAGCGCTCATTTGTAGTTGAAAACGTTGGCTTTTTCTCGACATGACGATGGTCAGTACTTAGTTGCCATAGCTCTTGTCATTTTTCAAATCCAGTGTTGCTATTTATACCATTTTGGACGTTAGCTGAAAGTCGCCTCAATTTTTACAGGCGACAGAACTAGCTATTTCAAGCAAAAATGCTTTAAGTGACTGAGAAATTGCTTCTGTAAACTTGTGTTGTGCTGGTTGACACTGTTCTCCTCCTCCTGTACAAACCCATCGGCTATTGCATAAAACAGCAGCTTGGCTCTGCACTAAGTGGTTGCTTTTCCCATAACCAGTTTATGGTATTGAAGAAGAAAGACTGCTGTTATTTACTGATATCATCTAGTTATAGAGAGACACCGAAAGCAGCCAGGCTCTCGGTAGCTTTGAAGACCGTCGTGCTGAGTGGCTGATAGACGTGGTGGCATCTCTTCTTCTTGCAGTTCTGTAGGTTGTCCAGTGCGAACTGCCCATGCCAAAGAGTTGTGCTCCCACGTTAGACAGGGCTGAGAGGTGGTGGGTTTAGTGTTTTTAGGGGTGTCTTGCGAAGAAGTAGAGGCGGAGAGGATGGCAGCATGTGGCAGCCTGCGTTCCTGGTCCAGGTGTGCATCCATCAGTCGTCTGGGCTTGAACTCGGCTGCCTTTAGGAGGAAGAAAACCAGAGGAGCCCCAAGATCGAGGCAGCACGCCTGGAAATGAAACAGCCCGGGAGGTTATTGGTGTGCGTGAGTACTGCCGGTGGTCGCTGCTGGCGCCGATGACTGCCTCCAACGCAAGAGAAGTTGTTCAGATAAATGGGGTTCAGCAGGCTGGAAACTCAGCCAGGGGTCAGGAGTCATTGCTTTGGAAACACGGAAGGGAAAACAGACTGTTAGATAAAAAGATTACCTTAAAAAACAACAAAAAAACCCAGTTATTTTTAAATTTTGTTTTGAAATGGAGTGTTTGAAAATGGAGTAATTTTATCAGGCTTCACACCCCAAAAGCCTACGTGCACACGCATCAAATCAAGGTGGTTACGGAAAGGCACTCAGCAAGTCACAAGTCCAGAAAAACAAGTAACAAGTCCAGAAGTGTACAATATTCCCAAGTTAGGAACAGCATGAAGTGTTTTTAATGGTTGTTTGCTCAATTCTGGGG
The DNA here is from genome assembly GCF_036417845.1 of Apteryx mantelli. Lineage (NCBI taxonomy): Eukaryota > Metazoa > Chordata > Aves > Apterygiformes > Apterygidae > Apteryx > Apteryx mantelli. The sequence goes on from NC_089978.1 coordinate 3,138,203, forward strand.
ATGTAGAAGTTACAGCTTTCAGATACATTTGAATGAGAGGCAAAACTCTTCTTTTTCTTTTCCTACTCATATGGCAACACGTAGAACTGAGAAATTCCATCTATTCGTCATGTTGATGACTGCTTTCTTCCAGTTTAAGGAAACAGTTTCCAATCCTATTAGACTACTGTCTTGTACGGATGTGGAACAGATTTCCATTCGCTCTTCTTGGCCAAAGGGGAAACGGTGAAAGAAATTTTGGGGAGGTTGGGGAAGGCAAATTCCAAGTAACTTCAGCTGCTGAACTTCGACTGCCTCTTCTGCTTTCTGCTTGTCTCCGTTGCCTTGGGAAGACTCGATACCTTGTTCTTGGGACGGCAGTTACAAAAACAGCGGTAAGCGAAGCGCTGCGCTGGGTCGCGGTGGTCGGTGAGCGCTGCCGTACACGGCAGCTCCGGAAGGGCTGCTCCAAGCTCTCCCAAAGTGGCTCCTCTGGGATGCCTGCAAAGCGCTTCTGTTTCAGGCCAGGAACGTCTCTTGCTGCTAATCTGCTGAACCTCAGGATGTCTTAATGTGTTTGGTAACTCAGTAGTGTTAACTTTTAATTTTTTTGTTTCATTATTATTCACAGAGGTGTCTTGGGGAAAGAGATGTTTCAGCTGAACTGGTTGTGCGAGGAGAGAACGCTGGTACTAAGCCCTGAATATGCTAAAGGCAGGAGTACACCTATCTTTGCTATTTTGGGTCTTGAAAAAGACTCAGGGATGCGGATGGTCCACAGCTGTTTGTAAATGCCAAAGTTGTTTTTTTTTAAATAGCAGAAGATTGCAAAATATGTAGGTCAAACTCCCCCCCCCCTTAAGCACCATGTTTTCCTAAGCCCCGGTAAGTGATGGTCTATTGGCAGTGCTAAGACTAATTTAATGACTGTTGCAAATAGAAGACGTAGAAGAACAGTTTTTAAAAGGGATGCTAGCTAGGTGCCTAGCTATAAAAATAACACATATGTATATATATATTTTTAAAAAATCAGTAGAATGCCCTTGAGGGGCTCCTTTTTCCCCAGACCGTTAAATTCCTCTCCCGGAATAACTCTGAACTCTTTCACCTGGCTTTCAGATAACCTTCAAAAAGGGGAACTGTCAGATCGGATTTTCTTTCTGTTGGATCCTGTTAATAACTGGAAAACCTCTGGAGTTTCCTAATAACAACCCTGCCAGTGTTCCTGGTATGGGGACCCGGCACACTCTAGCCTTGAGTGCTTGGAATAGTGAAAATGCATAAGTAAATTTGTTCTTGAAATTATGTTTTATAATTAATTTAAGCAGATTTAATCTTTAGCTCATTTTGCTGTTAAAACCTAATTATGAATAGTTAAATTCAGGTTAAAGAATCCAATTTTCTCTCGTTCTGTGCATTATGCATGTTGCCACAACAGATCAAGACTTAGTTTATGTATACAGTCTATAATATTTTTAAAACATTAATTTGCGTAAAATGTGATTATTGTTGTTTGGAAAAAATGAATTACGACAGCCCCCATCCCCCTCAAAAATTAGGTGCGTCTGTGATTAAAATGAAACGTGAAAGTAGGATTCATGCTCTTTGCGACACGGATGCTTGCCAGTCTCTCTACTAAGTTGTCAACAGCAGCTTTGGGTGTGAAATTAGTCGGGGGCTTGTAGTTCCCTTATACAGACAGGTAAACGAAAGATAAAAGCGGAGAATATTGTCTATTTTTCTGGTGGTTGGTATGAAATTGGTATTTACTGAACATAAAAATTATATGTGTGTGTGTGTGTGTATGCTATATGCACATGCTATATACATGCTTAAAATTTCTTTGTGTGTTGTGTGTTGCTGGAAGTTTAAATTATCGATTCACAATTGGGCATTGAAATCATGTTTGCAGTGGCTGAAAAGTGTGGGCTTTGCTCCCCATCAGAGCAGGTTTTACTCTAGAAAATGCTGATGGTTTATTTTGCTCCAACCTGTGTTTAATTCTTTGGAAGCAGTTGAGATGTGACCCCATAAGGACAGCAGTATCTCTCCTCTGCTAAAATCTTTCTGGCAAACTACATCCTCTCTTCTTTGCAGCAAAAACGTTGCCCAGCCAAAGCTGAGGGAGGTCTTGCAGTCTCCGAGGTGGTGACTGAAGCAGTGTTGAACTGACATCTCAATGAAATTCGGAGAAATATCTTCCTGCTGAAGATAGCAACCTGGATGTACTGTGGGAGTTTTACTTGCCCGCGATCGCTCAGAGCAAATTCCAAAGCATTTAGCTGTCTTCGCGGCGCCACATCCTTTCTCAGATTGTAGCTGAGTTCTGAAATTGGGGCATGGAAATGGTGCTCTTGGCAGTATCTGTCTCTGTTTATATTGCCTTACTTTGCTATGTGTTTCGGGCTTGTTTTTCTACTCTTCCCATCTCAGAGAACCAGGATTACTCTGAACGGAAAGAGAATCAATTGTGTATTCGTTGTATTAATATTGTATACTAGAATCTCTGTCCTTGGAGATACTAGAAAATTGACTGGATAGGCCACGAGCGACCTAATGCAACTTTGAAGTTGTCCCTGCTTTGAATGGGAGCTTGGAGAAAACGACCTCCCATTCTATTCTGTGATTTTGTGATCCAAACAGAATTATTCACTAAATTCCTGTTGATCACATCCCTGCAAACCGGTTGGAGATGGGAAGAGTGTGAATTGACCTGCAGAATTTTTATTGACTAATGTCAAATGTGTGTGTGTCCATGTCTGACGGGGTGGTGGGATGGGAGGGCGTCTTGACTCTTGGACTGTGGGATGAACTTCTACTAGCAAGGCAGTCTTTACGTGAGAACATGATCCATGGCATTGGTGTGGCTTTTGATTCATTTCAAATTGGAGCTGTCTAACATTTCTGTTAGATGATATATCTTTCCTCCAGTCCTTGGCCTGAATTGCTGTGCCGTGCTGCTATTTAATAGTATTCCTGTCTAGTCCCCAAGGTGGTTGCATTTTAGAAGAGGAATCCTTCTCCAAATGTGGAAAAACTTTGGGATTTTGAATAAAAAAAGAAAGAGCAATGGACACACTCTGCATAAAAACATCTCCTGCTTGCTAAAGGTGCATCTTTTCTACAGTGATTCAATATTGTATTAACGAGGAATAATCGATTCTGCTGCCAACGTTGAAATACGATGGTAGCTGAGTGAGTGCAATCCGTTTGACGGTCTTAGAGATTGCTGCCTAAATAGTTTCATCTCTTTATTACGGGTCGTCTGAAGGCAGTTAATCTGGAGTAATTTAGTTGTAATATGACCTGGCTAGTCTCAAAACGACACTTTTGAAGAAGCTGCCAAATAGAGCCATCTGTTTTCTTATACTCGAATTGCTCATTCAGCCCAAACAGCAGAACTAGGGAAATAAGTTAGCGAGGAGGCCCAAGCGTGGATACGCTGTTCTGGAGTTAGTTACCGCTGAAGTTATGAGCGGCAAGGTTTAAGACTTCTTGTCAGGAGCTCTCAAACCCAGAGCCTTTCTTTATTTCTTTATACTTCCCTGCTTATCTGGTCGTGCTTCTGTTCCCATCCCCTGTTCCAGACCACCGATGAGGCTGGTGAGCTTTATCGTCTCTCCCACTTGCGAAGAAGTGACCTTCAGATTGCGTTTTGTGCTGCTTTCTCCTCTGAAATTTTCTGCAAATTTTTCAGATTCGTCCTTAAGACCACTTCCGTGGCAGATGCTGCAAGATACATGTTTCTCTGAGGACAAAACCTCCACGCTGTGCTGTGTTTTGTAATCTTACTGAAGTTTTTGGCCATCGCTTTCATCCGTGTCCTTTTTAGATGCTGGGTTGCAAGAAAAGGCGCCGCCTGAGCCGGGGACTCGTGCAAGTGCTGTTGTTCCTAGGAGCACCCACGACGTGTGTTTCTGGCGTGCAGGTCTACGCAATTCTCCAAGCCAACGTGCTTCCTCTCGCCTTAAAGCGGGGATATAGCAACTTACTGTATGTTCCTGCAAGCAAAGAGGGGATAAAAGCTCTTCCCAGGTCTTGTTCTTTTGCCTCAAAGCAGAGGAGGGCAGGAAAGGCAGCACCGGTAGTGCTGTGTGTCTGCGTGAAGGGTCAGCTGGACCTCCTCGATGTGTCAGGCCACTTGTTAGACCCCTTCGGTTTGAGTCGGTCACAAACTAGCCCTGGGCCTGTTGCTCCTTGCTGTGCAATGTCTGGTCTGTGTTTCTTCTGGGAACAAAGCTCATTGCTATTTTTATCGGTGTTGTGTAGTGTTTAGTGCAGTTTTGGGTGCTGTAAGAAGCGATCGATAATCCTTATTGACCGACCTCTGGCCAAGGTTTCCTATGGCTCACGGAGAAGCGAATGTTGTGAGCGACTTGCTAAAAGCAGTTCTTGTTCAGCAGAAACCCGTCGGGCTCTGGGGGAAAACAGCGGCTGAAGCTGTAACCCGTTCTGACAGGTGTCTCTCCTCGCTTGGAAAAAAGGAAATATCGGGTGGAACAACGTAGACATGCGTACGCATATGTATCATAGAATGACATTTTATGCTTTTGGAGGCTCCCTTTGGTGGAGGTGTTGGTGGTTGCAGGGGGAAATGTAAGTAGACTACTCCTTGTCTTGTTGGGTGAGAGCTCAGTAATGAGTTGAGTGTAAAGTTTAACGTGAGCAAAACTGGCTAAAGAGCCAAAGATCACTGGGGATATTGTTGTGGCTATATTTATAGTGACTACCTTCCACCGCGGTCCGAGAAACCTGTGTTGTAAACCGCTCTAAAAATACTGCATGACGCAACCTCTTCTTTGGAAGTTGGTTTCTCAGACTTGCAGGCATCTGCCCATACCTTGTTCTGTCTGTTATAACTCGACAAGGTGTCTCTCCTTGTACTTAAGTAGTGCAGGCATTGAGATACCACAGTTGCCAGCGTAGTAGTATAGATACCCTCCTGACATAGAAGAAGGATGCATATCTATAAAATCCTGAGGAGCATGGGAAGGTGAGCAATTGGTGAAGGTGCATGTGATTTCCATGTCCTCCAGAAGTCGTGCCTAGCCAGTACAGGATCAGAAGAGCAGTGGACGCTTGGTGCTGCGCCCATGGAGATAACTGCCGTCACCATTTCATTCTCAATAACCAGCAACTGTGCCCTGCTCCCTGATGGGCTTGGATCAGGATACCATTTTCTTGCCACCAGCTGCTCCAACTCCACCTGAGCACATGCTGAATAGCTGTGGAAAGCTGCTTTAGATGCCTGGAAATAAGCCTTTAGCATGAGCTGAACCCTGCTTCCGTACCACAATGCTGCTTGCCTGCATCCTGTGTAATGTTTGAAAGATCAGACAGGGACCAAAATCGAGAGCCTGAGAGTTCAAATCGAGATGGAGTCTGAGCTACCGCTGATGCTTGATGCAGCTAATTTGCTTGTCCAGGGGAATTAGCTGCATTCCCTGCAGTGATTTTTTTTTTTTTCCTTCCAAAATCTCGTTTTACTGCTATGAAATTGCGCCTATGTTAATACGTCTTTATTGTTTTCTGTTTATTTGCATCTCCTGCTCTCGGTTTCTATTTTCTGAACTCATCATCTCTCCTAAAGCTCAGGTTGTAGCTGCTGGGAGCCCAGACCCATTTTATTTTCTGGTTTATCCTTCCTTCCGGTTCCACCTCACATTCCAAAACCAAGTATTGCAGATCTCAATGAAACAATGGGAAAGTGCAAATGTTTCCTGAAAAATGTGTGAAGTCCATTCCCTCCTGACAAGCTTCCCAAACGCAGGAATCCTCTAGACAGATTTTTAAATGCATATAACTTTGGCACGGGGGAAGCCCAAGCAGCAGGTCAGTTGTCCAGAATCATGTGCTGAGATGGCTTTAAGCAAGGCTTCTGTAGCAAAGCTGTCCGTGTAATCCCTTTTGCAATCTCTCGTTCTTTCCCGGAGGCAAGTGAAGGAGCTGTAGGTTGTTCAGGGCATTCTCTCCAGGAGACGTATAAAGAAGACGGGTTGCAGAGACGAGGTGTGCAGGGTGAGCAGCGCTAAGGAAGCAGCCTTAGGCTGGAGTCTACCTGCCGTCTGAGCTAGCACCCTTGTCACCTGCCCTAGCTCCTGCTGGCTTTTCTCCCAGGAGCTGACACAGCTACGTCTGAGCTCAGCAGGAGCTGCTGATGCCCCCACGGCTGGCCGAGATCGCTCCTCCGCTCCGGGAGAGAGCGAGTTTGTTTTGCTGAGTCTTCTTCATCCCCCCTCTGCTTTTTACGGAGTGTTTGCCAGCTACAAGCCTTGAAGCATCTGTTAATACCATTGGCCTTCTAGGAAACTCCTCAGAGCCTTAACGTGGACTTTGTGGAGCTCCAAATCTGCTTGCTGTTCGGACTGGGACATTTGTAAGGAAGCAGCAGGGCACCCTGTATCCCTCTGGGTGTGTTAATGACACCTGTTGCAAAAAAGCTTCCCTATCCCAGAATTACAGAGGCACAACTGGGATTTCAGCTCAGATCTCCTAGGACATTGTTCGGTATTTTAACCACAAGTCCTTCTTCCTTTTTTTCCTGTAGCTTTTGTGACAGAGGTGGAACTTGTGTCTCAGAAGGAGATATCTGACAGAAGATTTTATAGCAGGGCAGTTTGGATGATAATGTGCGTGTTATTACCTTCAGGTGACCAACTCTCCTGTAAATAGGACAGCGGCAGATGATCCCATTTGTCATGTTTCTTAGGTCAAAGCCTGTTGGAGGGAGGTGACACTTTTGCTTTCAGCTGGACAGGGGCTGCAGGATGTGTTCTTACAGAGGCAGAGTAAATTATAATGCTTATTTATTTATTCATTCCAAATTACTTGATTGTAGATCTGCCTGTTAACAGGATAATGTTGGTGCTGTTATCTCCATCATGGTGATGGACTAGGTGAGAATTCTGTAAGATCATTTCCATCCTTTGGGCTACAGAAATCATCTTAGTTGTCCTTGTGACCAAGTTGTCCCCCTATTTACATCCCTCTTCTGTCTCCCTGCCTTCATCTTTTCACACATAAGCATTTTGCAGCCTATTTCCACCCTATATGTTGTTTCTTGGTCTGTAGGGGAGCCTGTTACCCCCCTCCAGCTGGCCTTTGATGGCAGTCCCCCTCCTCCTTCTCCCTCACCATTTGTTTTTTGCAAACACTGCCCTGATGGTGGAGAAGAACTGCCTCTGAACACTTGCACGACTGCTACTTCTATTCCTTGGTGTCCTCTTAGCAGCGGTACGCAACCGAACCTCTGCGAGACAGCGTGCTGTGATGAGTGCTGGTTGTGCTGCCGTGGGTTATACTCGCTTGCTGCCTCCCGTTTGGCCGGCACGGGGTTCGTGTGCGGCGGCTGTCACAGGCCTCCAGAACGGGGATGCCTCGCGCTCTGCTAATGCAAACTCTAAGAAGTGCAATTCATTTGGCTTTTCGTGCCTCGTTTGAAGCATCAGCGCAAGGTCCACGGTTTAGCAAAGCTGTTGTTCGCGGCGTCAGAACCAAATTAGAAATGTTCATAAACTCGTAACAAAACTCCCCCAAAGAAATCGGAGATCTGCTTTGAAAATTGCATAAACTCTCCAGCTCCTCGTGGGGTAGTTCCTTGCAGAAGCTGGATTAAAAAGCCCTGCTGGTTATGGGACCTGAAGCATTATTTCAAGGTGATGCTGAGTGGAGAATCCATACCTGTAAATGCGTCTGTAGTATTTGTAGGTGAAATACTAACATTTTAGGCCAGCAAGTAAAAATAGATTTCAGTACTGGAAAACAGGCTCTGGAACGTGCGTCCAGAAAGAACAAGTTGCATTTGTGTGTTTCCCCTGACTTTTTCCTTCAAAGCTCAGGTTTTTGAGAAGAGCACCTCAGATGACTTAAATGGTCATTACAGTACAGAGAGAAGGGAACAACCGCCAAAATAACCCATTCTAAGCTGTCCAAAGGGGCTAAAGAGGAGCAAAGCCATATAATAATAGTGATCTATTGAGGGCCAGTTATCTGTATGCCAGAAATATGTAAGATGCCTCCTCCCCACCAAGAGCAAGTGTCGAATTAGGAGGAAGTACCAGCGCAGAGTCAGGTTGATCATGCACTTGGCTTGCTGCATCGGCTGAGATGTAGAACAGACAAGCTATAACGTTTTTCAAATACAAACAAGTGAATATTTGAATTACTTGGGGGCCAGCCTAGAAGCACCTTGCTTTGAATGTCCCTGGTGGGCGAAGAACTGCTCCATGAGCCAGGCTTGCAGGAAGGCTTGCGCTCTTCCAGCGCGGGAGCGAGTGGATTGGTGAAGGGATGTTGTCCAGATGTGGCAAAAGAGGGTAGCAGAGAGAAGGTACCTGAGGTCATGGGCTGCAAGGACACCTCGAAGGTGCGCCAACCTGCTGGCTGCCACCACGGTGCTTCTGTGAGCCTGATCTTTGGGGGAAACTTGAGTTCTTAAACTACTTCTGGCTTGCGTGTACTCAGAAGACCTTTCTGAAACACTCTTTATTTGGTCTCGTTATCTCTGGGAAAGTAAAACTCCGGCATTCTCACTGCGTTCATCTGAAGCTTTATGTATTTTTTGGAAAAAACACTGGTCCACTTGAATAAAGAAGCAAGCTAGTTCTAGTGAAAGAAAGTGTCCAATTCTGGATTACGAGTTTGGAAATAGGTATTCTGCTGTTTCTCTTTTGTAATCCAGGATTACGTTTAATAAAGATCCTCTTCAACTACTCCAGTGTTTCACTAGATTTGGAGGCTAGTGACCCCTGGGCTTCTGCTGCTGTGTTAAACTCGAAGACTAGATCTTTCTCTCTATATTTGCAATGGAATTTCCTTTTTTTGCAGTACTTTTTAAACCTATTTTGGGAATGATTCTTCTGGATTTCTACCAAATATAGCTGCTGTGACTCAGCCTCCTCTGTTCCCGCTGTTGGACCTGGAGATCCGCTTGCGGCTTTTGCATTTTGTAACGCTTTCCCACACCTCTGTATTTTCCTCCTCTGAGCGTATAATCCAGCTCGTTTGTGTTCCTTAATTAGTGGTTTTTTTTTCTTGCGTAAACGGCTTTCCCCTTGATCATGGAGTTTTTAAGATCATCGCAACGTTTTGCAAGTCACGTACCGTACGAAGAATTCGCCGTACGAGAGCCGCGGTATGCAGCTTGCCATTAGGATTTCACGGAGCCCCAACCTGACATTTGGATGCTACCGACGACGGCTTTGGCACTTGAGCGGATTATCTGAGCTGTCTTCATCCGCCAGGGAGAATCCCTCCGTCCCTGCAGGAGCGTTCATTGGGAGCCCGTCGCGTGGTGAACCCCATCGCGCTGCCGGAGCCGTTACCCACGCGGGAATGTTATCGACCCTGCGGCAGCTCGGCCGCAAGGTGATGGAGGCCCGACTCGGCTGCTCGGCCGAAACTCCCGCGTCTCGGTAGGGGATTTTGGCAGGGGGAAGTGGAGCCCCAAAACTGCGGGGACCCCTTCTCCCCCGCCGATAAATTTACCCTTGAGACGCTCTATAGCGTATCAGTCCCTGTGCTCTAAGTTTTAACCACGTGCACCATTATACATAAATGCATTAATAGTCACAAAGAAATTTAGATATATATACTGTGAATTGAAAAATGATAATTAGATTATTTTAAAGTTATTGAAAGAAATCTATTTCCTTACCAAAAAAAAAGAAGAAGAGGGGAAGACTTTTGAGACGCGCCTTGCTGTGTAATGCTGGTTCTTTATGCAGTGCACGTTCCCAGGCTCTCCAGGTTGCGGAGGTCACGATTACTCTCTCACTTTGCCCTCCTTTTCTTTCCGTCCGGGCCAGTTTTTTCCGTGTTGCCTGGCAATCCACGGGAAGCTCTCCCAGGTCCTGCCCTGTGCTCTCCCTCTGCTTTCTCTGCCGGTCGCGTCGTTGGACACCTTCGGACCGGTCTCGCAGAGGAGGCGCATCCAACCGGTTCTCCGTCTTACTAACAGAGTAGGTCGGACTGGCGGGGATTTTGCTACGCTTACTGGATTCAATTCGATTCGATTTGTGGTCGATAGCCCACGGTTCCTTGTTAGTTCTTCTCCAGACATCCGTTCATCCGCACCGGTGCCTGTTAAAACTGAACTGATCTTTGAACTGAAACCGTTTCTGTTGGTTTGCTGTTGCTTTTTTAAGAAGAACATAGCACAGCCCAGCCCGGACTTCACAAAACACTGTCTTGGAATATCGAACTCATCTTTTGAGTGTGTAAAAACCAATCTGTTAATTCATTAAAAATTGGCTGCAGATTGAGTCTCGAAAAATGAGTACCTTGCCAGGCTGCGTGTTTGTCATCGCAGGTAATATCGCTGCGAGCATCGTCAGAGCAGGAGAAAAATTTGGAGAAAGGAAGTCACTTGAGTAGGTGCTACATACCTGCCAGATGATTGATAAAGTAGAATTAATTTAAGACACACACTGAATCGTTCTGAAGAACGATGGCAAAAAGGAGATGATTTCATCAGGGGGAAAATAAATGTGTCACAAATTGGTTGTGAATGAAGGGCTTGGGTTTTTTTTCCCCAAAATGTGCAAATGAGGAGCGCGAAGCTGTAAACCGGGTATTTAGGTTTGTCACACGGATACCCAGGCTCTTTGCAGGGCGTGCAAAAGATAGGCTTTACCTTGAAGCCTGTGTAAGGTAAGGACCCGAGTCTAAGCGCATAGCTGAACGCTTAAGGCAGGTGGGGAACGCGCCCAAGCTAACGGCAAGCGTGAGCTTCTCTGCAGGGACGTGGGCTGCGACACAGCTGCGGAGCTGAATGCGAAGACTAGTCAAATCGCAGCTGATGGCAGGCGGCATCCGTTACAGATCCATTTGGAGGTGTGCAGGTGCTGGACTCCGCGGTGCCTTTAGTAACGAGACCTAACGATTACCGTGTGTCTACATTAAGGAAGCAGCGAGCGCGTGTTTTGACGCGTTATTTCTGTTTTCTTGTTTATGGTGCTAAGACCTAGCCGGAGATGTTAAAGTTTAATTTCACTTGATTTTGCAGAAGGCTGTTAGCCAAAGATTATACGTTGCGTCTTCCGTTAAACTTTTGCCTTTGTACCTATAATAACACTGAAATTATATTAAAAATGCGGAAAGTTCAGGCAAGCTGTAATTAAACAGATTTTGCAGAGGCAATCTGAGCTGTGGTGGCAGCATGTGTGTAAGATTTGGAGTAATCTGTTGACTGTAGGGTTTTTTTTGTTTTTTTTTTAAATCACTGAATCAGTTAAATTGTAAAATTGGTTTCTCATGATAGGGATTAACATGAAATTAAGCCATTCTGTGGCAAATTAAAGCTTTTAGACTCTTTTTTTCAGAGCAGGAGTCATAGCATCAAAAGGACACTGACTGATAGAAAATAAGATTTTTATCACTGCTGAATCGAAAGTCTTTGTAGCTCTCTGTATGGAGGCTCTGGCATTCCTCAGGCCTAAGCTAATGTGAATGACAGATTTGTGAATTAAATTAATAGTGTTATTGCTAGATGCCCTCTTGAGTTTTAATGTTGTGCTATATCCTCCGACAACTGAACGTGTTATCTTTTTTTAATATTACTTTTATGAAAAATTCTGGTAATTGCAATTGTTTGGAAACAGCACTATACTCTTAGAAGGAAGGAAAGTCCGGAAACCTATGGAAAGGGCTACCTGTTGGCTTGCAGTGGCCTTTTATCCCTTTTCTTTCCATGAGCTGCAAAAGCACTCCTGGTTTTGGCCTCCTGCTTTGGATATATTCACTGAAAAACGGAACGACTGTTGAGGTGAAAGAGCGCCAAAAAATCCTCTGTAATGGCAGAATACTGAAAAATACTTGGCTTTTACAGCGGTTATGAAATGAATATGCTCATTGACTGCACACTGCGTGTAATATAGAGTCATCCTAGAGACTCGTGGTCTCCTGCCTCCTGTCAAGCGCGTGCTCCTAAACTCGGGTAATTCTGTATTGAGTGTCTGACTTGTGTTTGAGACACAGTGCGGCTTTATGAGCACGTGCGGCTGGCGTTTAAAGACTTCAGATGATGGTCATCTCGCTTAAACGTGCTTTCTGTGTTGCACCCACCTCTGATGATACCCTGGGGAAACGCTCTCCTAGCAAGAGCTTCTGCAGCATCCACCTGTGGAGTCTTAGGCTCAGTTAGAGCCTCTGAAAGAATCACTACGTAGTAAGGATAATTCAAATATAGTGCAAATTAGATATGTAATAGAGAAGTAGATCAGCCAAGACTTTTGCGCAGAAACAGGTGAGCATTTGCAGCGGTGGAGGGACGTGGCAGGAGGGAGGATGGTCCCTCTGTCCCTCTTCCCCCTTGCCCACATGCTGCTGCCCAGAAGAGCCGCATGATTCAGCCGTGTAGGCAGTGAGGCTGGAGAAGCTGGGGGGAAGAAAGGATAGCAGGGACCAGGAGCTGATCTGGTGGTCCTTAGCCTTCCCTCAAAGTGTTGGCAGACCTTTTGGGGACTGGGGAGCAGCCTCGAGACCATCCCCTATCCCACTTGACTTGGATGCTTGAGAGGTGGATGTGATTAAATAAGTATTTAGCATTTATGTAAACTAATTTATTTGATATTTTCAATTTTGATTATATGTATTTTGATGGCTTGTGATAGCCATTGGGCTTGCATCTTTATTTTTTGCACTGACTGTTCCATGTTGCTGTAGGAAGTAAAAACCATGCCTGAGCTCTGCTTACGATGGATACAGATCTCTTATTTTCTGAACTCGAGTTCTGTTTGCTCACCACTTGGCAACTTTCATCTGAAAAAGCCAGTAGGGTTCTTCTATATATATATTTTTAAGCGGTGCCACTTTTGCAGCACATATTTGCCAGGCGTTGGTCTTCGGTAGCATCAGGCACTCCAAGACCGACATAGATCTGATTGTCGTTCTGCTTCCTTGTAGAGAACTTTCCAAACCTAATGAAAGGATGCCAGTGTGTGCTGTCCTATGGATAGGAAAGACTTGCAGTCTCCAGGGTTCGTTAATACAGTACCTCTTGCCAACACAAAATTAATTACAAAAGGAGGATGATGGGCAAACCTCTTGCCAAATGTCCGTTTCCGCTAGCAGATTGAGCCTGTGTTCTCCTTCGTCTTTCCTGATCCAGCTTTGTTTCAGAACAGAGATTCCAAAACAGTTAAGGAAGGAGGGACCGTTGTGGAGGATTGATCCCCTCCATGTGCAGTTAAACTTTATTTTTGCCAGTCTCTGTATCCCTGTCTTTGTCCTTGCAGCAGAATGACCAAAATGATGAGAGGACAGGCAGGGATTTGGTGTGCTGCCTACTGGTGGGGTACCGGTGGGAAGAGTGCTCCATCTCCCCTGCTGCTGTCCTGGGGTTTCCAGTCTTGGCCAGAGAAGAAAGCCCGCTGCCAAAAAAAAGAAGACCTGGGAGGAGATCGTTAGAGGACAATGAGGAACCGTCGTGGCTAATAAATCACATAATAAATCACGTAGTCAAAACCTGCAGCGAGGTGAATTTGGATGCTCACCAAACAAAGCCTAGAGGATTCTGTCCCATATATTATTGAAAGGACATCTCTGCCCTCGTCGGATTTTAATTCCAGAAATACACTGTATTTCTGGTGTGTCAACTTTGTATTGTGTAATCCATTCAGAAGCAAATTTAGATTTTTATCCTATTGCGGTGCGTGGGAAGGAGCAATGTTTTCAATATTCGGGAAATGGCTGGAAAGTGATTCTCCCATACCGAGGGGAGTAATTATGAGAACTGAAGGAAGGTAATTAGTGGTGGTGGCTGGAAATTTTGAACAAAATGTAACTTAAAACATGTCTGTGAGGATAATGTGATTTTTTTTTTTCTGGTATTGAAAAATTTCTGTCAGAAATTGGTTAATACAGCTTAGTTTGACCCAATGGAAAAGAAGAAAAAATGTTATACTGTAGGCTGAAATGAAAATGAGAGTTCATGTAACCGCTGTGATTTGGGTATGCCAAATGCAAGGAACTGCACGGTCAAATCACTGCCGTAGTCTCTCTTCCGACTCCTTTTCCAGTGTGATATTTCTCTATCTCATTGCAGCACATTTTAAATTACTCTGTAATCCGTCTGAGGTGGAGGTCTGACCCTCTGAAATGCTTAAGTACTTGGGTCTTCTGTATTAAAAATAATATAAGGATGGCAGCAAGTTCTGAGCCCAGGAGCTGAAGCTGGGTCCCGGCACGGTGGGTTTGCTCACCTCAAGCAAGGCGCCTAACCAAGCTCCTTCAGCCTTTTCGTCATCTATAAAAAGAAGCTGCAGTGGTTTACTGAATATTTTGGGTTATTATTATGAATATTATGGATTACTTAATATTTTTAAAACGCTTGGAGGAGGGGAAGTTTATTTTTTATTAGTAACATAAAACTAGTCACAGAATAATATTCAGAGAGAGACAGTTTGTGTGTGATTGCTGAAATTTAGTTTCTCGTAGGAGAAGGTGCGGTGGCTGCCAGTGAGTGGTCTGAAGCAGCTCAAGAAGTCTCAGGAAATAAAAATAACTGAGAATGTTATTTTGCTTTTTTGCAGTGAAAGGATGAAAACAATTGTTGTGTTCTAGAATAGATAGTTATAATCCAGGGAAATTTTATAACCGGTTCCAGTAATTTTATGGTAGGTCAAATTCTGTGCTAGATAGATTAATAATGTCAATTAGATCCGATTTGAAAACCTGTTCTCATCTGACAAGGACCACGATCATTCGGGTTGTTTAGTATCATAGCTAATGTGGTGAATAAGTTTTCATGATCTTGTGAGGTGTCTTTATATTGTCTGTTTTACTGATACTCAATAGTATAGAAATCAATGAAAGAGAAAGCATGAACGCTCCCTGCTCCAGCCCAGGATTTCTGGTGTCCTACCAAGTATCAAGAAAATGTATGACTTGAGGCTACTAGGAAAGGTCTAAGCCTTTGGAAAATTATTTGGGAAGTAATTATGGCTAAGAGCCAGAAAATTGTGGCCTGAGACTGTGGCGGGAGATGGGGATCTGAGGAAATGAGTATTTATAGCACAAATTATTTTGGGATTGAGATCACGTCCTAGAAACGTTGGTTGAACTGGACCTCCAAAGTCATCTAGTCCCTTAGGTCAAAGTGGGGATGTACCAGCACCAGATCAGGTTAGCCATGGCCTCGTGTAGACCGGTCTTCAAAACCTCCCCGGATGGAGATCCCCAAAACTTGCCGGAAAACCTGTTCCTGGACTGCAGTTCCCTCCTCTTCAGAAAACTTTTCCTAATGGCCAACTTGCATCTCCCACGCTGCGGTTTGTGGCTGTTGCCTCTTGTCAGTTCAAGGCAAATGAATCTGAAAAGGAAAGAAATGTAGCTGTTAACCAGGGACCCATCTTCAAACTGTGTGTCCTGAGAGGTCTTTTTAGCAAAACACGGTGACCGAGGCTCGCTGAGATGCAAGAATCGAGACAATCAAGTGGAGGAGGACACGGCCCAGTTGGAGTGCAGAGCCGGAGCACTAAGAACGATGGTACGGCAGGGTTCGTTGCCAACGGGAAAGCCAGCAAAGCCTCAGGTTAAAGAAATTAGTAGGAATAACTCAGGGAAGTGGTTTGAGGATGGTTTTAGGGACACAGAGGACACAAAATGTATTTTGCTTCTCTTAGATCTGCAGTTCCACAGCTGCGTGCACATCTTCGTGTTGGGGTCCCCGCACATCTGAAGCTGGACGCATGCTGTATCGAGAGGTAGATCGGTATTTTGATATTAGTCACCCTACCTTAATATTTGACAACTGAACCGAAGCTTCTGAAAAATCTTTTTATTTCCAGAATAGGAGCTCATGGTAATTCTGCCATTTAAAAAAAAATAAACAAATGTGTTTAAAAAGTAATCTGTTGGTTATCTGCTGGCGCAACCCATCTGTCCTGTAGATATAAGGCAAGGAATTTATCTTGCAAAATTCATCTGCATATACAGACTTGTGTTCTCTGGAAGCAAACTATTTAATATAAAGTCAGTTGTGTTAGCCTAATTCTTTTCTCGTTGCTGAAGTTTTGTTGTAGGCAAACTGCCTTCTGTTTTACTGAAGCCCATAAGGGTATTTTCATAAGCTCTGCTTAATTCAAATAATATGACACACAAGCTGTTGCTGGTTTTCTGTACCACGTTCGGGCTCACTGAGCACCCGTTTGTTCTTACTGAGTGCAACAACTCGTTGCAGTGGTTCGGTGTTCCTCCCATGCCTCTTGCTTCCTCAGGACGAGGATTTTCTCTGCTATATTTTTATATACTGTCTAGCATAATTGCATCGTCAAATTATTTGGATCCCTTGACTTTTAGCAGAACGTAAACTTCAGCAACCGAAAGGTCAAGCTTTTCCTTGTCTTGGTATTTATTTTGGAGCAGCATGAGATCAGTAAATTTGGAAGTCAAGACCGGCTTTGTGCTTATAAATTATCCGTTTAATTTTTAATACGATGCAGGCACCAGGGCTTGTTCCCATTATGGATTTTCTCCGTATTTCTCCAGACTTTTCTCTGATGAAGTACTTGTGGGTTTAGTTATTTATCTGAGAGAGGGCAAGGGATGACAGAAATGCGATTCCTTGTGGGCTTGGCTAGATGACTCCCAGCCAGTCCCTGTCACCTGCCTGTGCCTCGCTCTTCCCTGTGCATAGATGGGTATTACTGGTCTTGCTGGGATCTGTAAAGTATCCAGCTCTTTCTTGCTTTTCCCACACCTGCTCTTTGAGATTTAATATGTTCAGTGCTTTACGGAAATCCCTTGCTCTACAGCAGCCTTGGGAGCACTTCCAGTTGTCTCGGATCTCCATCTCCACCCCTGATCTGGGTTTCAGCTCCACCGCTAACGTTTCATCGCGCGAGAACTGGAGTGCCGGTGCGTGGCATCAGCAGGCAGCATCGGGTCGGGGAGGTCTCGTTTTCTCCGCGCATTTTTCAGTTTGTCCGCGTGCCTGTTGGCTTATCCTTGGATGGCAAGTTCTTTGTGGCAGGGGCCAGCGTTTTAGCTGGCTCGTTGACTGAACCTGGGACTCCTAGGATTATTCTGATACAAATACATGTGTCTTTCTGGTCGCTGAAGCAGTGGGATGTAAAACGTCTACAAAGAAAATAAATTGTCAGTATAACTAATGAATAACGTAACTTATTCATGTCCAGAACCTCGAAGAAGTACGTGAAAGATTGTACACAAGTGACGTTGCAGTAATAACCAGCTGCATTAAGCGTATTGCAGAATTAAACACCACCAGTGTTTTGACGTTGAATGTCCACGATTGCATCAGGTAATGGCCATGCTTCAAATATGTTCTTATCATACTCTTTCTGTAGTCTCTCTGAGTTGCTGTCTCCTGAACGGAGAGGATTTGGTTCAAACTAGCTTGTCTAATCCAGGATTTTAATAGTGTAAAACCGTGCGGAGCATCTTGCCTTTTGAAATGGTGAACATTTTCTCAGCGTAGAACAACTTCTTGCCCAGCTCTTGCTGCTAGATAGCACTTCCTGGGCATTTTGGAAATAAAGATGGCAATCGGAACTGAGTTTTAATATTAATAGAAGTATCGGTGGGATGGTTTGAGGAGAAGGATGCCAGTTCTGCTGCTGCCGCGTGAGTTTGTGAAGCAATGCGCTACATTGCTCGGCTCTGGGGAGCTGGAGCTTGCAGTCATCCAGGTAGAGCAAGAGCAGAGCAGAGCTGAAGTTTCCTTTGGGAGTGAGGCTGTTGCATTGGCTTGGATGAGAAATGGAGAGAACTGTAGGAAAAAAGGAATAATCAGGCTCCAAATGGTGCCCTACCTAGATATGTATAAACATCAAGGTGGAGTTGAAATATTATCAAAGGAACAGCAAAAGTAGATGTACTCTACAGACAAGCCCCACCATTAATAATTTACTGCTAGATGAAGCCTTACGCTTTTTGCGGAGTCTGGTCTTTCTTTGATTTCCCTTCTTAAACTAATTTTGTTTTTATTTGCATTTTATTTTATTACTATAAGATTTATTAATAGAAGGTTATCTAAAATTGTAGCAACTTTGACCTGAATTATTTTTTTAATAAGATCTTGAACAGGTTAAAGATTTTGCTTTGCTCAAGATATGTTCAGTCGACGTTTAGTTACTGTAATACTGTGTAAACAGCAAGTGTGTGGTTGTGGAAAACTAAATCATATTAAATGAACCTCTGAGACTGTACATACTGTCCCTGCAGGTTTATTTGGGGAAAGGTGAGATGTAGCTTTGTAGCTTGCCTAAATCGACCTTTAGCGGATGAATTGGAAATTAATTTAATTATTGTTTGGCAGCTCCCAAGTGAGGGTCAAGCTGCAAATGACTTAACTGAAAAAAATTGTCAGGAAATTATTGGAATTTGAGTGTAATGTAAGGTCAGGAGGTTTCTTCATGTTCAAGGAGGTTTTGGGCTGAATACTATTAGCATGTGATTTGTATAAAATGAATTTAAAGAGGGGATATGCAGATCAAGGAAGAAATGTATCTTTGGGGTTTGTCTTTTATCTTTGCTCACGTTCTCTAGTGCTTGATTCTCTGCTTTCCTACGTGAAATAAATAAATTTTTGGTACATATGCGCAAACACCCAGAGGAGAAAATACCACTGTACTTCAAAAGAAAACATAAGAAACAAGTCTTTCAAAAGGCCTTGCATCCCAATTTCACAAATGACTAAGGCAAGGTAGGTGTCTTATTCAGAAGAGCTCACATTTGCATTATTTGCTCTTTTCTTTACAGTTTTACTTAAACTTAGATTTACTATTTAATTTTTTTGAGAACCCCGAAAGATGTGCCTTTCAGTTAGTGTCAGTTTTAAGAACGCTACAAAATATATTTATTTGTAACACTATGTTTATAAAGACTTTATTCACTTAATTTGAAAAGAAAACGAAAAATACAACCTTCCTGAATCTTGCGTGCCAAATTTGTTCCTTTGTTTCTGAATTTTGTTGAGCTCCTTCAGCGTCGTCTTTCTCTCCCTCTGTTTCTACGGGCAATACCTAGATTTCTGTATACCAGTGTCGGAAAGGCATGTAAGATCCCAGTTCCACCAATGCATGCATAGAAATAGTCATGCTAAAATTTGGTGCCCACTCGCATCTAAAATTACCCATGAACATCGGTATTAGAAGACTCGAGGCCTGAAGGACTTGGAGACGCGGTGAAGCTGCTTGCGCACGCAGTGTTTTCAAATGCACAAAATAAACATCAGAGAAAAATAACAGGATGAGATTTCCCTTCCGTCTTGCATTTGCAGTAATTTCAAGGTGTACCTCTGTCATTTTTTGTTTGGTTTTGATCCCCCATGGAAACTCTCTTTGACGGACACGCTGGCCTGCTGAGTGCTGTGGTGGTGGCTCATGGGCTGACCTCTCCCGCGTTTCTGTTCCCGCTTCATCTGCAGTAACTTCCCAGCATGATGGAGGCACGTCGGGCACTTTCACAGGAAAGAGAAAATAGATAAAAATGTAACCAGGTTAGAGCCAGAAAGGATCCCGAGACTGTTTGCTAGCAGCTAATTCCCATGCTGTTCCTGCTGGAGATCTTCCTAGTTCAGCTACCTGGTGGGGTCTCGGTAGCTTCTCAGCAACTGAGCATCACTGTCACAGCGATTAAAAAGCTATGGTAGCCTCATGCGATAGAGCAATGCTTGTGTTTTCTGTTTATAATTTGTTTCTATTAGGCTTTTTGTTGTGTATTCAGGGCCATGAGCAAGTGCTGCAAGATACTGTGGCGAAGGAGGTTTAATTTGGCTAATCCTGTTTTATTCTCATTTCAGCGTAGCTTTTCAAAGGCCACAGTGAGGTGCCTGTAATGAGTTTAAAATGTGTTTTTGAATAGAATTGTCTTGCAGGATGTATTGGAAGCTCATGTGAATGTGTTTTAATGCTAGATGCTAAAAAGAAAGAAAATCATCTCTCTGAAATGCCATTTGCATCTACTCTTTCCTGCTGGCTGGAAATAGCACCCTGCATACCAAACAGAGAGGAAGCCCAAGCCTCTTCCTCACAGCCCACTCCAACCTCTAATGTGATTACGATCTTTTTATCTCAGCTAAAACAGCATTCTTTTTCATCCTTCTCCATAAAAGAGTTGTTTTTTTCCCCCCTGTTTCTTACACCACCTACTGCATGCTAGGTGTAGGCAGTAATTTTCACCAAATTGTTTTTTATTTTTACCCTTTGCACCCAGAAGAGCCCAAAAGAGATCATGCATTGAGCCAGGCACTGTGTAAACGTGGGGATGATGCCATCCCCGCTCGGGAGAGCGTCCCGTCCGATGGACAAGGCAAGCAAGAGCGTCACCCCAGCAGGGTGAGGTGACCTGCCCTAGGCGCTGATGGTTTGGGGCATGAAATCCAGGTCTGCTGAGTCCCAGCAAGTCTGTTGCCTTTTAATTTGATTTTGCTGCTTTATTTTTTGTCCGTTAGCATTGCGTGCCTCTCACTCGGTGGTGGTTGTGCTGTGCTTAGCAGTTAGATAAAAGCTTTCCAGTCGCTACGTGGTTGTTCCATACGAGGATGCAGCATTGCACGGGTGACCGGGCAAATGTACCACCTACATCAGCAATTCATCACTGTCGCAAAAGTTGCTTTGTCCTTTAAAGGAATAAGTTATTGGTGAAGGCTGGATTCACGGCTTTCCATCCCTACGTACATTCAAGGTGCGTTTAGGGTGCTGGGCTGAGAAGGTCCCGTGCGATATTCCCACCTTGTTCTTCCCTGCTCCTGGCCAAAGGTTGTCTTTCTTGCCCCTTGGTTTGCTCTAGCTTTGCTTGTTGAGTTAGTGGAGAGCCAACCCAGCTTGCTAAACTGCTCCCCCCAAACCCAGCAACACGTGAACTGTTTTCCGCTGCGTTAGCGAGTTGAGTCAGCTCTGGCCTTAGATGGTTGTCCTTGTAGGACCAGGCTGTGTGCTCTTCTGGGCAAGGCCAAAGTCAGGCTGCGATGGCCCCGCTTTCCTCTGCAGAGTGATGAAAGACCCTGCTGTTAGTGGAGGGCCAAAGCACGCCGCTGAGATCGGAGCCTGGTCTGTTGTGCGTGCTGAAGAGCTACTGACTTTTCTCCTGGGAACATAAGGATGCCTGTAGGGGCTCGGATCAAAGGTCCTCACAGCCTGTCTCAACATATCTGGGGGGATACCTGGTGAAGAGGAAAACTCGCTGGGCTGTTGTCCAGGCTGAGGTGACCTACTAGTGATTTAACAGTTAATTATGGCCAAGAAGTCTTTGCAGCTCTGACTTCTCTCCTTTTTCTCTCAGGTCCTACTTGTGGCATCTATCTTTGGTTACCTAAGCATCACGTACCAGTAGGAGCTCTTAGGCTACGTACGTTATCAGTGTTTTAATTGAGAGCAGTACGGCACTTCTGAAGTGACTCCCGCTTATTGCCTTGCTGTTTCAGTGTTCAGAGCGGTTTTGGTGTGCTTCAATCCAGGTGCCCATCACATGTACCTCAGCTTCTCGGGGACATAGAGGTGGAAGGCAGTGATGGTCCATTAGACAGCTGCAAACCAGGCATCTGGTGGGGACACTCTGTCCAGAAGACCAGACTAATCCAAAGGAGATCCTCAAGCTGCATAGAGTGTAACCGTAGGGGCCTCGGTGCAAACCGCTTTCATCTCCTGATCATCTCTGATGGCACCAAGGTATTCGTTAACGTAGACATATCCACAGTGTTTTTTATAGTGCTTTTCCCTGTCAGAACGGCTTAAGACTTTTAAAAGTTCCAGATATCCTCGTGCCTTATTCCCGCCATTGACGTGGAATCTGAATCACGGAGAGATGATGTGAATTGCAAAAAAAACTCATTGATGGAGGCATCATCAGGGCATTTAGATGAAAAAGAGGAGGTTTTGGCTTGCTGGCCTGTGTTCAGAGTGGCGCAGGTGCAGCTCCCTGGGCACCGCGGGGTGCTGGCACCTCTGGGCAGCTTGTTCCTCCCACTGTGCTCCTGTCGAACCATCTCCTTGCAGATGGTTTCAATTTACCGAAAAAATACCTGCTTGGGCTGAAACATCTCCTACAGGTTTTGGACAAGGGAAGCGACTTCTTCCCCGTGCCAAATTTTGGTGCGTTTTGTCTGATGATTTGTTGAGAGAAATAATGCATATGCGATGTATGACAGACGTGATGTTTGTGCTTAAATCAAACTTCTTTTTCACCGGGGAAAAGAAAATCGGTCTTCTGAATGTAAATGTTTTTTGAATTTAGTCTTCATCTGCAAAAGAAAAAGTCTTGTGGTTAAAGCAGTGAGATTTAGGCTGTCATGCTGCCTATGCAAGCGCACAGTATATTTATTTCTATGCCGTTTAAGGTGCGCACGTGAGCCCGTCCTGTATCTGCCGCCATGAAATAGCACCTGCGTTTAATGGGACCCATATGTGCGCGTGAAGAATTTAAATGCACAAAACTCAGGAAAGCGTGTGCCATGACCCCGGCAGCAATATCGTGCATGTTCGTCGTGGTTCAGACTTAACCAGTAACTCCGGATACCGCTTGCGGGTGGGAGGACCAAGTTACAGCAGCTCTGGGAACCACAAAATCCTTATGCTTCCATGTCAGTCCCCAGCCACAACGTTTCACGTACATCGAGTTTTGCCCTGATTTTCATGTTTTTAAAGAACTGTGTTGTGCATTGCTGAAGCCACTTCTGCCTTGGCTACTGTCGTAATATGTATCTGGGTGTCTGTAGCGTTTCCTTCCAGCGTGCTTTATAAATGTGGTTTTCTTTGCTTTGCAAATTGCTCCTTCTGTGCTAACTTGGGTTTGGAGGGAAGCTAATTAATTAAGCAGTAATTGTTGTCAAGTCAGTTGTTGCTAACATTTAACATTTGACTTGTTTACTATCCTGAAGTAAAGCTGAAGGAGTTAATGATCTAACAAATTGTGCATCAATCATGAGAGACTTGTTTGGAAAGAATGGGTTTATTTTATGAACTGTAAAATAATACATTGAACCCCCCCCACACACACACACAATTTGAAGAAAGATCGTTTGGGGTTCGTCTTTGGAATTGCCACTGGATAGCCGCGGAGACAAATGTGTTGCCTAATAAAGCTTAATGGCTGATTCTTCCATTAATCAGAACTGGGAATGGGCTTCATTAAGATAATTAACTGAGCCGTTGCTTAACTGACAGTCAGTAGACACAAATTCCCAGGTTACTTGCTTTCCTCTAAATAAAACTTAGAAGAAGATAACCCGGCACCGTTTAATCATCTTTATTAGATAAACGGAAGCGCTATTAAAATCTCCGTCGGGTGCCTCGACGGGCTCCGCGATGTTGCCGAGGACCTCCCGCGCAGGCGCGAGCTCGCGGGATTCGGCTACGGCTGAGCGCTCGCGCCAGCAGCACGTGCCCTTGTGCCTGCTAATTGCTCAAGGGCCCGTTATTCTTTGGGGTTGGTGGTGTCACCCCCAAAGCATCAGCTCCTCCAAGTGGGAGAAGTCCGTGGCCCAATTGGTGGCTTTTCCTTTTCGTTCGCTGCCTGCTGGAAGTGGGATCGCGAATCCCGAGCACCTCTGAAGGTAGGGGTGCACAGGATTACTCTGCTCCAGGTATATTTGGAGGCAGAACAGACAGCGGTGAAGAAGTTCGGGGAATTAACGGAGATATCTGAAACCTGAATTATTAAATATGCTGTCTAGTTGTCACGTCTGGTTGTAAATCCTTTTCTTTGCAGCTCTTTGTGTCTCGAATTATAACGGGGTAAGGCTACCGTTGAGTACAGCTTTGCACAGAAGACTGCTCTCAGGGTGACGTAAGCCCGGCTTCTCAACTGTGCTTTTCTCCTTTTGTCTGCAGAGTTCCCAGTCTTCCGCAATGAACCCTGTTTACAGCCCCGTCCAACCTGGGGCTCCCTACGGAAACCCCAAGAACATGGCGTATACAGGTAGGTTTGGTGTTAAGCGACTGCCTTATGAATGTCCGTCTTGCGCAGTTAGAGCAGAGGATGGTTAACGAGTTGTTAGTCTCTTAACTAAAGCAGAAACGGTTCACGTCGGGGAGCCCGATGGGAACGCGACTTGCCCGAAAAACTCTTCAGCAAAGCCAATGCAGGAAGTTTAGAGAGAAGAAATGAACTCGAATTCATAAGAAGAGGGTTCCCGGGAAATTCGAAAGGAAAGGACCAAAAGCCTATAGCTTTAAACGAACCAAACACACAAAAAGTTGCTGGGAGGATCAGGTGGGAAGGGCTGAACTGAACCACGTGGGTGCATGTGCTAGAATAATCCTGCCGTGTGTAGTGAGGATCCCGCAGGAGAGAGCCAGTGGTTTGGAGAACCTGCAGTTGTTGTTATAGATAGTGATTTAAACTGCATTGTTGACTTTTTTTTAATGTTATGCATTGCTTGATTTAATCTTTTGTTGAACAGCAAGTCTGATATCTGAGTTTGAAGTCTATCTTTTGAACTGAGTGATTTGTCTAACAATGTCATCTTTAGTACTTGAAAAAGGCATTGAAATATGTTCACCATAATTATATAACTAATGGCAAGCTAAAGTGTACTAACACGGAGAGACTCTGGCTCGGAGGGGAAATAGCGCTTTGGAAAAAAATAATCTCAACGTGGGTCTATCTGTGGTCTTCCTTGTGGAGTATGTCTACCAGCAGATGTTCTTCTGATCTTGTAGGCACCTTATGAAATCAGCCTTGGAAGATCGCTTCTTCTAACATTTTTTTGAATGTAGTTAGCAGTTAAGTGCCATCTTGCATTAATGCTTCCTTCTTTATATTTGCATTGCGAGTTGTCTGTGTTGACTTTTCCCCAAAGTGCGAAACTGGTTGGAAGAGTGCTTTTGCGGAGTAAAGCGGTCAACGGAAAATGGGCACGAACATCAAACGGTGTCTCAGCTGCCTCATTTACCAGATATTTCCGTTGACTTTGGTAGATATTTCTGCCAGGAGATCGGTACAGTTGGCTGCATTGCAACAAGGAGACCTGCGTGATACCCCATGGAGCAGGGAGTTCCTCAAAGGGGCTTTGCCCCATTTTTTTATTCACGCTTTCTTTTTTTCCCCCTGTCAAATTTGTGTGTGCTGCTTTGGGGGAGCTACTGTAGCTCGGGGGAACTTTGGTCTCACAGTCAAAGCACTAGAGGCTTGGAAAAAATTTCTCTGCCCATAATAGTCTCTTCAGTCCCCCCATCCTGGGTGATCGGACAAGCTCATAAGGGCACAGTTATTTCCCTGCACTAGAAAGTAACAGGGATTTTGTTTTGAGTAAGTCTGCTTCTCTCTGACTTTACTTTTCTTTGTGTGTGTTCAAAACTCTGCATTAATATCCCTTCAGTGTAGGTTTTCTCTGTCGGCTTTCAAACGATCCCAAATGTTTTAGGAGCTGCCTTCCTGACACTTGGTAAGACAATTTGCTTTAAATATTGAGGTGTGGCTTGTACAGAGCTTGTAACTTGACCTTTCTGGAAGGAGAATTTTAGAGGGTGATTTCTGTTTTAAACGAACGAATTGGACCTGACTGCATGCTGAATAAGTCAAATGGTGACGTTAAGAGGAAATTATCTTCTAAGTAAATTTTACTCTCTCAGAAACCTGCTGGTTCATCACCACAGAGATTATCATGTGCACTTATATATATGTACAACTATTGTCTACCTTGGCCACCTTGCTCCAGCTCTGGTGGTGGTTGTGGTAGCTGGCCCTCCTGACATTGGTTTCATCCTGAACCGCAGCACTTCAGCCGTTTGTGGCCTCCAGAATTTGTGGGGAACAAAGAGAAATGAGTGGCAGATGTGGAAGATGACCTTGGGGAGGTAAAAAAAAACGCCAAGGGCAGATCAGACCTGAAAAAATGCAACAAGATCCTTAGGAACATCAGTGAAAACACGAGAACGTGAAGGTTCAAGTGGCCGCCGTGTGTGTTTGAACGTAGCGCACCAAAGCCATAGCTGAACCGTATGCGTGCTTGGTTTTCCCATAGCACGACCATGAGGTTAAGTGTCAGTGGGCTGAATTCTTCCCAGGAAGTCCCAAAACAGACGATAGGTTGCCAAGTGTTCAAGCTAGGAGCTGTTGTCTTTCCTAGGCGAACAGAATTACAAAGCCTCTTTTAAAGAGGAATTCATTTCAGTATTTAATGGAAAACCTGAAGGTGTATTGCAAAAGTGGGAAAAATATTGCAAGTCTTGTCCTTTAAATATCAGAGGCAGGCCGCTCTTGAACGTGGTCTCAACAATTATGAAAAGAAAGCTGCCACGTCTCTTACGTGAGAAATGTGAAGTTATGCCCATCTAAGGCTTTCTTTCTATGCTTAGACTTCATTTACAATTCTTTAACTTGCCTCATTAAGCTATGTGTCAGCTCATTATATAATCACAAGCTATTCTGGAGGGTGTTTAAACTAATGTAGACCAACAAGATAGATTTTTTTTCATGGGAGAACTATGAAGTTAGGGAGTTTGTAGACACCTCTCAAATTGCTTTGAACATACTAACTAAAGCAGATGGTGCTGCTAGATCTGGAAGGGATGTTGACTCACATCCCTTATGCGACCCCCCACCTCCAAGGTCCCAAGAGCTCATCACAGGTTTGGAGGTTTAAGGACTGTCACAGTCCCAACCATCAGCTGAAAGGAAGATGGTTCACTTGGAGCCTCTCATTTGATAGACCACATAAGCAAACTGTGAGACAGAGTTTATGATGCCTATCCTGAAATTTTGATTTGAGATATAGTTAAAAAAAATTTTTTTTTAAACATCTCATCTTTTTGCAGTACCAGGGAGAACTGCTGGGAATGCTGTAGTAGAGGGAACCTCAAGGACTTGCAGAAAATGCCCTCTGTGTGAATTGCCCTGGACTGTTTCCATGTTATTTAGTTGTGTGTTTTGCATGGTGGATTTCTTTTGGAAGCAATAAGAAAGGAAAAGAAGGAAACGGACTTTCAAAGCAAATTTCTAGTATCAGTAGTGTTACGTTTGAAAAAAAAATTATTCTCAGCTCTGCATTAAGCAAGAAATAGAAATCGAAAACACTAGTGAAGTGTAGCAAAGTTGAGGTAAAGGTTTTTAGCCCTAAGCTATGTTCTTTGTTCACTTTGGAGTTCTATTTTTTTTACCCCAAACCTGGTATAGCAAATATGTTACTTAAATTTTTGTCTTTAAAGATCATGCAAAGCCATTAATTTCTAGCCGTAAGGGATAAAACTCAGGTGGGAAATACACAGAAAGAAAACCAGGATAGTAATCAGGGTAATGGCAATTTAAATTCTGCTGTCTTGTGGCTTTTGAGTATTAAATGTGAATGCTTTGTATAGAATAGATTGCTTTTGGTTTAAATAATCAGGTTTAATTTGATCTTTCTTTTCGTTTTCGCTTGTTTGTTATTCTCCTTACTTGGTGGGCTAGTGAGAGATGTTGATCTGAAAATAAGTGAAACTTCTTATACCAAATTGGCTGCTCGTTTGTTGGCAGGGAGGAAGGGGCAAGAAATTTCGACATTTCCTTTACGAGATGTTGGATCGGGTCCTAGAAGTGCTTGTGCCTCTCTGATGGTGAGGGGCGTGTTGGCAGTTGACTCAGACGTAGGCAGCTACACAAAGTGATCTCTGCTTGGTCGTACGTCCCGTCCTGGGGATTTGTATCTGAATTACTTACTGCAGGTCTGCTAAAACTGTCAAAGCAGTTTTAGAGAGGTTGTATCTGGTCCAGGTTACATGCTCAGCCCCTGAGAGGGAAGGGAATGGCGAATGCATCTTCAGAGGGGACCATATGTGGCACAAAGCAAGATGTTAACTCTCTTTCTGGGTCTGAATGCTCCCACCATGAGTAAAACGTGGCCACCTTGCCCGCTGCCAGTCAGCTGCGTTGGCCGTTTCTCAAACACCAACTTTTCTTTTCCTGCTCCAATCTAATCCCCACAGCTGGTGCCAATCACTGCGGTCTGTCCTCAAGGCCATCTGATCCAGCTTATTCCAACTAGTGAGGAAAGCTGGTCGGAAGCAATGTGGGGGTCTTCCAACCTCCAAAGAGGTTCTTCCAACCTCTTCCATCTCACTAGTGGAAGCACCCGGCACATGCAGCTTGTGACAGTGTGGTAGCGAGCAAGGGAAGCGGGTCCTCAAAAAGGAGGATCGCACCTTAATAAGGGTTGTAGAGAAGAATCCCAAACCTTCCTGTGTCCTTCAGGAGCCGGTGGGCAGTAAGGGTAGGTCACGGAGCATGCCTGTGAGGTGCTGTCGTCGAGAAACATCGTATACTAAGCAGGTTGCTTATTCTGCCTCCGTTTATTGACTGGTGGCTTTCTGCTGCCCAGATGGGCTTTATTTAATGTGCTTCGTGTTTCTTTTGATCTGTGCTCTAACTCTTCAAAATGCTGCTTCAAATGCAAGCGGTGGTGGTGATTTTTGGCAAGAGTCTTGAATGAAACCCAAGGTACTCCTGTCCCCAGTTAAAACGACGCATGAGGAAAGCAGCTAGGTTTTGTTGGATGACAGTGTTATAATGGCCTGATGCTCTGTTTTCTTGATAAAGAAAAATGTGCTTTTCAGAGTGCTGAAACACAGTGCCCTTTGATGGAGTGCCAGTCTCCTTTCGCTAATTAATTACCCCGAAATGACCCCACCCATTCTGTAGCTTCCCTTGCTGAAAGGGTGCAGGTAGATACTTCCCGCAGCGCTCTTGTTTTAAGGGACGGCTTACGGTAATGCAGTCTGAGAGACTGAAAACGCAAGACTGAAAGGGGTAGCCCTTACTGCATTGCGAGAACTTTTGATTTTTCACTCTTTTTTGTACTTGTTTTGGCGGCAAAGCCCAAGGGAAGTCAACGTAAAATGACTCGAGAATGAAGTTGAGATGCAATAGCAGATCCTTTCTTGAGAGGCTGCTCCTTGCATTGCTCCTTCCCTGAATTTTTTCACTCTGTCCCAGCTATTTTGCTTTTGTCTCTCTTCCACCCTCTCATCCTGGCGCAGCTGGCCAGCGCTGGTGCAGGGACAGGCACACCGGGCTCCTTTCACCAGAAGGACCCTGATGCCCTTCATGAAAGGCCTTTGTGCAGCTGGGGTCTGCTTAGTTGCACTTCCAAGGTGGATTAACCTAAACTGCCCAGAGGCACGTTTAGGAAGCCTCTACAGCACCCTGATGTGAAATAAATATTCAAGTGTAGCCGCTTGGCAAGTTTGGTCCTGCAGAAGGCTCGCCAAAGTGTTTTGGGGAAGCAGAAGAGTAGTCTAAAGCAAATAAGACCTTGAATCATAGTTATACTTCACCTCTGATCTTGCTGCAAGATACAATATGTTTCATAGATGTTCTTCCTGAATTAATGCGTGCTGCTTCTTCCACTTAAAGCGTAGAATAGTTTTATAATTTTTAATGATTTAGGGAAAAGTCCCGTCTAATAGCTTTATAATTTTTGTGTAGAAAAACATGCTGCCTCCCTGGGTCTGTGGCACCTTTTTTATGCTACCTGCAAGGTCCGGGTTCATTTGCTTTCCAATTTAAGTGGTCCTCCTGCTTCTTCAGGTGGCAATCTCTCAATGGGATGTTTGAAAGACGTATATGAGAGTAACGTAATTTTGAGATTTACCAGGTAACGCATTTGCAGTTGTAAGATGATGAGATATGATGGCTGTGGCTGGTGGTATGTGAGTCAATGTAATGATATTGTTTATGATGCTGGAAAGCCATCAGTTGGGTATTTTCTTACACGCCTGAAGACTTGGAGATCCTGCAGAGGGATTCGGCCAAGGGATAAGGATTTGCGTGGGCCGATCCTTTTGGCAGCGTTGTGAGTCGGACTGGCAAACTGCAGTCGTCCCGTGCAAGACCTGTGCAGGCATCCACGTCTGACTCTGCTCGACTGGAAATCCCTGTCCAGCAAATCCCAGGCGATTTGCTGTAGGACCTTATGCGACCCACCTCGCTGCTTCCCAAAGGCACGAGTTTGGTCGCTCTTCGCGAGGTGAAGCCGCGACTTTTGCGTTGCCATAAGGAGTAACAGAGGGAATCGGCCTTGTCCGCCCTCCGGTCATCGTTTTTGTTGGCAGGGCGAGAGGTGTGCGATTCTCGCTTGTGGTTTTATCCTAATCTGACCCAATTTACGCGCCCGGCTGTGCTGTTCGGTGAAGTTATTGGTGTGCTGACAGCCAGCGGCCTCCCGTTTCGGAGGAGGCTGAAGGATGGTCTGACGGGATCTCGACAGTCGGTTTTTAATCCTCCTTTGCATATGCTTTGTGGGACAAAGATAATTTCAGGCTTGATTTCAGCCTTTCTTATTAACTTAGAATTAAACTTTTGCTGTATTATTCCCCAGAAAGGCTGCGCCTTTGATAACAGATTAGTTCTTTGGCCAAGAAAACCAAGTTCTCTTAGAGCTGCTGGGTGTGAAGAGGATGAAGTAGATTTTTTTCCCCCCTTTTTGGCATTCCTCAGCACGTCTGCGGAGTGCCGAGGAGCGCTAGGCGAAGGCTTTGCTGCTGAAGGAGAGCAAGCTGGAGCGCTCGCCGGTCGCGGGATTTAATTAGATGATCCATTGCTTACCAGTTCGGTAAATTTTAAACTGTGTTCAGGGTGTTGAATTGATTTCAGGGCGATTAAAAATGTATGAAGTGGGTACAGTGAATATTTTTCCTCTGGCATTTCTTCATGTTTATTAATGGGCGTGTATGAAGCAGGCAAGAACATCGTACTTGGCTGGGAAGAGGACGAGCTCCGACTTCTGTAGAGCCTTGTTGCTTTTTATGTTTAAGTGCGTAATTTTTGTATAGCAATGCCACTGAGCGTCTGGCTGACCTTCCCGGTGTTGGAAGCTGATTGAATTTCAGCGCCCTGGTTAGCGGCTCAACGATCGCTGATTCGCTGTCGTCGTAATAAATTAACTCGTGGAGCTCCCTGAAGCAATGATAAGTGTAAAAACCCTATGGAAATGAGGCACGAGGGGGTTTTAAGCGGTTTGGGGAGTGATGGAGAAGGAAGCAGAGGGTTATGGGTGAGATTAGGGTTATTCGTTAGCAAGTGCAATAGCTGTGGGCTGTATTTTGGGCTCAAGTTCTCCGGCGAACGGCAGCACTGTTGGCTGATGTGCGGGTAGGTTGCCCATGGCCACTGAGATACGGCCATACGCGCGTCCCTGTGCAAAGCAGGTCTCGGCACGCTGAAGTTTGGGTGTAATATCCCCGAGTTTCAATACAAAAGTCATCTTCCTGTGCATTTCATGTTAGAAATAGGGAGTGGAAATCACAATGTTTCATTACAGCTGCTCGGAATCTCGGCTGCTTTGGAGACCTGTCCAGATAACGTCAACCTTTCAAGAGGCTTCCTTGAAACTCAGGGTACTACTGCTTGCCCCTTGGTTCGTATCGGAGCTGTTTGCATAAGGTTTTACCTACTTTAAAGTTTCCCCGTATTGTAAAAAGACGGAATGGGCTCGGATGTGAAAAGCAAACAAGACTCCTGTTCTCTTTTCCTGAATGAGCCCATTGTGCGCCTCTTAATCCCGCGCGCCCGGTGAGTGCCTGCAAGTGTTTTTACGCTGCGCCTCTTTTCTTAGCTGCGGTATCGATTTGGGGTTTTTCCAGAGTGGAAAAGAAATAAAAAGATTGCATGACTAGGCCTGAAGAGAACACGTATAAGGCAGAGAAGAAAAAAGGCTGGGGGAAGAAAAAAAGCAGAGGTGGCCTTGGTAATACGTTTTGAAGAAGAAAGTAGTCCTTAGTTTAAAGAAAACAAAAGGTGAAAAGAGAATTAAGCGTTTTCATCCATTACTTCATTCATCCATTACTTCTGTCGTTTACTGGCATATAATCTGGAATTCTTCACACCTTTGGAGGGGAATAATCTTTATTTTTAAGCATGAGCTCTAGCAAAGCTCAGTCTTACACAGCGTGAACAAATTCTGACCAGCGATTTGGGCATTCAGAACATACGTGCAGGATTTAAATTGGTGAGTGTGAACTTCTCTGTATTTCCTCATTTCTGTATATCATAGAATGAGGTTCTGTTTTTTGGTGGCTTTGCTTGTTTGTAGTGTTTCTAAGTAATCTTACTTGTTTTTTTTTTTCTTTTTAATTGTTGCAGTCAAGGTTGTATTCTTTTAGACCGTTTAAAATGTTCCCTTTGCTTCCATATGGATAGTTGGCCTTGTCTTCTTCATTACTAATGCATACATGTTTCATTCTCTCCATTTTTTTGTGTAGATCTCTCTGCTCCGTTTCTTGATGACAATTTGATGTTCCTCAAATGTTCTTTTTGGTGTTCCTCAAATTTATCTGTGTCATTCAACTACTAATGTGCCTAAAGGTGAACCTGGTGTGTTAGGCTCTTTCCAAGTGTCCTATTAAAGAAGGACGTTGCTTTCCTTGTTGCATGACATGAACCTCTATACGTGCAGCCAAAGATCACGTTGGCCATCTTCAGATGACCTGTGTAGCACTTTGGGTCTCCATGCCACTGGGTCACATTGCAAGGTCATGCTTGATTTGCCGTACATCGAACCTTTCAACTTCTTTCGGTGTCGTTGCTTTCCAAACTCCCGAAACTATTCCTGCCCTCCTCTTCACTATCTCAGGATATTCAATTTTCTCAATTGAGAAAGCCGTTGCTGTGGATATCGTTCATGCTGTGAAGCCCCTCTACAGAGAGGCTATTTTAGGCACCTCCCTCCCCCTGCTTCCATCTATAGCATCCCACCTCCTCCTCCTCTCATAATGTGCGAGCATCTCCGTACCAATTTTAGCAATTGTGGAAAAACTGTTAAATCACTTTCGATAATATTTGCTTGCTGGAAGTGAAGGATGACAGCAGCGGTTTCCAGAAGTCCGTCATCCATCGCTAAGTGGGTCAGTGATTCTCCACGGACCACAGTTCGGACGCCTCGGCTCTGGGTGCCGGGGAGCTGGAGGGTGACTTTATAATTGCGTGAACGTGAGCCTGCGGTGGTTAATAAAACAACGGGAAAAAATGCCTCCTAGCACCCAAAATCAGGTGCCGATTTGGAATCGCTCAGTTGTCAGTTAAAATCGCAGCGATTCTACAACAAATGGCTTTTTTTGCATTATTTCTTCTCTGCCATTCGCAGTTCAAATTCGTATCCTTGCTTGCTTTTCTCTGCACATACTTGCACTCCACACATTCAATACCTGCTAAATCCCCGGCTGCTTCAATTAAATGATTGAAAATAGGCTCCAATACTGCTTCATGATCTGCACAAAACACTTGGTATTTGTTGCCTTTTTCCCCCCTGCCCTTTCCTTGTCTGGCACAGCAAGTAAGTGGTTAGATATTTGTTGTTGTTGTATTTCGGTAGTCGCAAGGCAATAAATTAAAATTTTGTGGCTTGACTTCTGGCAACATGTTTGTAGATTAAATATTGAATTTTTCTCCTCTCCCAGTGCACAGTTATTTTTTTACACTGTGCGCAGCCGATGTGATACAGCACAGAGGTCTGCCTTTATATACCGAAATGGGATCCGGTATGGGGTTATAAAAGCCGGTTAGAAGCTTAAGAAATGGTTCCCCGGCTTGTACCGGCTCCGTAAATCACCGAGTTGATTTTTCTACCGTGCTTTGGACCCGAATTTAACGGGCATCGGCTTTCCCGAAGCGGCACGTTCAGCTCCGGCGCCTTAATCCGTTTTGATATTCTGCTTGCGTGAGCTTTAGCCTCGTCCGCCTGCGCGCAGACCCGTCCGTGCGCCTGTTCGGAGGAGCGCGTGCCTGCCTGTCCCTCTCTGCGGGCTTGCTGGCATTCGGCCTCCTTTCATCTAACGCAGGACTGGGCTAGAATTTTAATGTCGCTGCGGCCAGAGATGATTTATTAGATCCCAAAGCCCTGGCTCGGAGCGCGGGAAGAAAATATTGCGTCGGCGAGCTTGCTTGGCACCGCTCAAATAAACGAGTCCTGAAAGGCTCTTTAGTATTACAGCCTTTTCTTTCTTTTTTTTTTTTCTCCTCCTTCCCCTCCTGCCATCCCCGACCCCCAGGTTCCCGCTGACGGCGGAAAGTGCCCCTTTGCCGTCTGCGGTGCTTTTTACGATGAACGTGGTCCCTCCCCGAGCTCGGGAGGTGTTCGGGGGCCGACACGCTCCAGGAGCAGAGCTGCGGGTCTCCGTTGCCCATAGCTGAGCTCTCCGAACCGTGGGAAAGCAGATGTTTACTGGTTGGAGGATTGCAGAGCCTTTGGAAAACATGGTTTCTCCATTGGGCTTTCTGTGTCGGATAAATCTTTGTTTAGCTGGAGATTTAAAAAAAAAAAAACAAAAACAAAAAGGAATTGTGCTACTGCTTAAAACGTCCCTTCAGGTCGCTGCACGACGAGCTGTGTTATCAGTCGCTGCGTTATTTTTTCCTCTTGCATGTGGTGATGGAGAGGTGACCACCACCACCACCATCCATCGGCATCGGGCGACTTGTGTGTCGCGGCTCGTTTGTAAAGCCTGGAGGAGCTGATGCCGCTGCTGGTTGGTAACACGGTTTGGTAGCTGCTGGTGCTGATCCTAACGATGCTTCTTGTGGTGCTGTCCGAGGGCGGCCGCTGGCGGAGAGGAGCACCCTTGGCAGCGGAGGAGGGAGGACAAGGTGGTGCCAGCAGACCGGCCAGCTGGGAATCCATCGTTGCTTTGCCCAGCTCCACTCCTGGCTCTGCAGAGCTGTGCTTTTTCTTTTTTAATTTTTAAGAATGGAGAATCGCATAAATATGTGTTTCAGCCTGCAGAGGAGGAGTTTTCTCCATGTTGCAATGGGTTTTGCATTAGGTGGTCAACAGCTGGCTGCTTCCCACCGATCCTCCAAAGTGCTGAGGGCACTTCTTGCATCTGCAGCAGATCCTGTCCCGTCCTCGAGCTGACCTGGGAAAATCCAGCCTTGCCCTTAGACCTCCGGTCACTTGAGAGTGGCACATTGTGAGCATTTGGATACCTGAAATACTCTGAAATTCTAGCAACAAGTAATGGCCTTTGAGAGCTGCTCCGCAGCTGATTGCACTCACTTCCGCAGCTGGGTCCCCTAGGGAGAGCTGGCCGCTGGTGGTCTCACAGTGCTGCCCTCGTCATGAAAAAGGACAGAAGTGCCTAGAATCAAGAAGAAACCAGACAGAAAAGATGAAAAATCGAAAGACTGGACTTGGGCAATGGTTATTGGATGCCGGGGTTGGAGAGAGAAGTACCAAAATTAAACCCCGGAGTGATGACGGGTGAAGACGTTCTTAACCCGTGGTTAAGTAAGTCTCTTCAGTAAGTAAACAAAGGCAGTTTCAGTCTTGCACTTGACTTACTGCCACCTATTTACACTCAAAGATGATGTGATGTCTCTCATTATTAGAAACCCAGTGTATTGTAGAAAAGAGCATTCATCTCTAGGGAGAAGGAGCTAGCTGGTGGTTTCAGTGGCGTTCCCAGGAGACACAGTGCACAGTAAAAGCCATCAATGAGATCAGATGGGGGGGGGGGGGAAGCCTAATTTTAACAGCTTAACAATGAGTCGTTTCATTCAGAAAGATAAGAGCGCGTATACATCCGAACTCCTGTTTACCTCTAGCTGCTTCTTATTTCGAATTAGTAACAATTTCTCGAGACGAAGGCCGTTTGCTGCTGCCTGTCGAGGGCTGTTGGGAGGACGCTTGTTCCGTTCCGGCGTTCTGTTATCAGAGCGGCTTTTTTTTTCCCCCTGAAACCAGATAAGAAAACGGCAGTATAATTAACCACCGTAGTAATTTCAGGGTGAGCGGAGCAATTTTTCATAAGCGAAGATGCAATGATGTTGCTTCTCAGTGGGACGTGGTTTGCTTTGAGCCTGCTAACGTAACGCAGGGTCTCGGACCGCTGGACCCGAACTTACGGTGCATGGCCACGGGTATCCGGCTGAGCGCGGCGGCAGCAGGCGAGTCGCTCTCAGCTCCCTCGGGAGCTGTTTGGGACAGATTCGGACCAAATCAGTCTCTGCACTTCCCTGATGGGAAGCGGTGGGACGACCGTGCTTCTAAGGTGGACACCTCTGTTTGGTGCTTGGCGCTGGGTGCAGGCTTTGAAGCTGGTTCAAAGCTCGCTGGTGAGCAGGGGACGCCAGCTGCTGGGTCCTCCCCACGTCCCGTGGGTGCCCCTTGCGTGGCAGAGACCAGCTGGGTTTGGGAGGTGCCCTGGTGCTCTTTAGGAGTCCACCGTGACTGCCAGCTTTTGCCTCTTTGCCCTGTCACGCCTCTTGGGAGTCATCAGGTGACATTGCTCGTTTACACCCTTTCTTTGGGTGTCTGGTGGCTCTAGTCCTTTTTCTCCTAATCTAGGTGTCTTCAGACCCTGGATGTAGGGCAATTTTTATGTGCCATGATGGTAACGATCTGCTGGCCCAGGTCATTCTCTCTGCCTGCCGCGGGAATATCTCCAAAAAGATAAAACCTTAAAAGTTTCAACGTGTGCTGTGACTAGTGAGAGTTGATGATGACCAGGAGCGTGAAAGCCGGTGGAGAGGGCCCAGTCCGATGGCAAGCGGGTGAACGTTGGTCCCGTTGCTGGGAGGAGACCCCAAGGGCATGGGCCTGGTTTACCCCCGATATTCCCAAATGGACCCAAAAGCCACCTCCCAAAGCTCAAGCCTTCCAGGTAAAGAGGGACGGGCCGACATTATTGTGGCCTAACAAGCTTGATCGGATTGATCTGACTCCATTAAGGCTGTAAATGGCTCCTGTTGCCGCTTGCCTGCCTGGCAGTGGTGCTCGGAGCCAAGCCGTCAGGCCAGGAGAAGTGGCCTCGCTGCCTGCCCGTGCCATAGGAAAGCCAACATTGAGGGTGACAGAGCACTGGAACAGGTTGCCCAGAGAGGTTGTGGAGTCTCCATCCTTGAAGATGTTCACAAATCATCTGGACACTGTTCTGGACAACCACTCTAGATGACCCTGTTTGAGCAGGAGGATCGGACTAGATGATCTCCAGAGGTCCCTTCCAACCTCAACCATTCTGTGATTCTGTAAGCGGTAAGGGGCAGGGGA
The DNA here is from genome assembly GCF_036417845.1 of Apteryx mantelli. Taxonomy (NCBI): domain Eukaryota; kingdom Metazoa; phylum Chordata; class Aves; order Apterygiformes; family Apterygidae; genus Apteryx; species Apteryx mantelli. The sequence continues at coordinate 3,175,101 of NC_089978.1, forward strand.
CAGCATCTCCCCCACGAAAGCATAACGTATCTACCGATGCTTTTTCTTTTTCTATAGTAACAGGGCTTTAATTTGTCCTTCTTTCTTTTTTTAATTTGATTTTATTTTTTAACAGGCAGCATCTTATCCCTCCCTTGCTTCCCCCAGCTGTCGAGTTCCTTAAAGGCAGTCATGTGCGATTCTCCCAGCGTGGATGCCAGGCCCGCGATGAATAAAGATGAAGTGGGAACAGAACACTTTCCCATTAATTTAAAACTTTGGTTATCATGACAACAGGTTACAACTCTTTTCATTGCCATGACAATCTCCGGCAAAATTGTTGCAACGTCGTCTTCGAGTTATTTTTAGTTTGTCCTCTATTCCCATGGAGACCAACTTTTTACTTGGAGTGTTTGATGCTTTGTGCTCGGAGTCTTTAATGAGCCTCGGGGACGTATGTAAGTGGGTAAAGGCAGAGACCTCTGAGGTCGACCGATCCCTCCTTCAGCCGTTGCACGCAGGGTCCGTACCGTACGCTTTTTCTGCTGCTTTTTTCATGCCCTTCTCTTTATTATAGTCTGGTGCGTGACTTTTCATATTTGGGTTCTTCGTTGCATATGACGCTATGTTGCATTAGATTGCAGCTGAAAGCTTCGGTTTCTGCACGGGACACACACGCACATCCACGAGGAGAGAAATCACAGAAGGCTGCACGGGATGCTTAAAATGCTCATTTGTTTTTTAGTTGCTATGTAGCTGGTTTGGGAAAAATTTGCCTTTTTTTTTTTTTTTTTTTTTTAAAACAACTCCCAAAGGGATTGGATGATTTTGCTAACTGTACAGCACAAAATACAGAATTATGTTTATCTTTTGACTGTGGAAAATGCTATTTGGTATATTGAAATTCACACAAAAAAAGGAGCTTTCTCTATGTCTTTGTAACAATGTGCAAAGGGAGTTTTACTGGAATAACCTTGTATTACCAACATTTACTTAGTCAGCTAAAAATCTGCTATCATGAAGCAACATTATAAATTAACTAAATTATTAAATTAAATGAAACAACACTGTGTAAGCCTCCCTTTTTCCCGTGCTTTTAGTTTCTCCCCAGCTTGCCAGCTGATACAACCACAGGGACTCTCCCCCTCATCAGCTGGAATTAGGAATTAAGAGTAAATAGAAAAACAGGTTCCATCCATAGGACTTTTTCCCAAAAGCTGATCGTGGCGCCCTGTAAACTCCTTTAATCGCAGCCGAAGCGAGCAACGGTGGGGACCCGAGCCGTGCTCCGTGTCTGGTTATTTCAGGACTTTCTGAAGCCGTTGCTGCTGCCTCCTTGGCTGTTGGTCTGAAATTTGAGGCACAGCCCGCAGGCTCGTCGCTCGGGAAGCGCTTCCCTTTCTTCCTCTTCAATGGATGCGAACGTGGCTGCTCCAAAGCTGGAACCGGGACCGCGGAGCTGCCTTCACCCCTTGGGCCAAGCCGAGAGGCGGAGAGGTGACGCCGTCCTTGCTGCCGCTTGACTGCGGAGCCCCGCGGCGTCTTCCTTCGCTCCTTCCCAAAGAAAATTGTGCTTATCGGATTCTGGATCCGGTAACGGAAAGCAAAACTGTGCAGCTCAAGCTGGCTGAAATGCTTAGCACAGCCCGCAGCCTAGGAATAGCACGACTTTCTTGCGGCCTCAGGTCTGGAGTCCGTCCTGCATCCGTCAGGTGCTTGGCAGTTGAGTGCGCGCTCACGATAGCTCTTATCGGGCTCTCTGATGGAAATTGGCTTAAATTTGAAGCACGCGGTTCAATGCACACCTGCAAAGGGTTGTTTTCTTTAAGCATAACTCTCACACGTTCTCGCTATTCGTGGTCTCGTGGATTAATGCGGATGTCTTTATATTTAGGTGTTTGTAGCGCAGATTTCAAGAAAGGATTCCTTCCGCTATAAAATTAGCTGTGCAATAAGGATTTCAAACCTAAATGCTTCCATCACGAAGGTTTAAAAAAAAAAGAGCATTTCTGTAGGCAGCTGATGTTGGCTTGATCCATGCTGTGGTGGTGCTTCCATGATGGGTTTTCTCTGCAGAGACTCAAAACATGCGTCTGATCAAAGACTCCTGTCCCTGCGTAATTCCGCGCCCTTTCCAACCTCATTGCCTGCGGGTTATACCTTTGCGAGGAATAGCTAAGGCACAGCTCTGTGCTTCAGCCCGAGAGGCGCTCTTGAAGGGGTGGGGGACTCTGTAGGCATTTTATTTGTATTCAGCACACCTTGAGTAAATGGGTTTCTCCTGCACTCAGATGTTTTTTCCCCGCATCTAACAGCTCTTACAGGTTTTATGTAGTTTCTTGATAGACATCTCAGCTTTTCATATCATTAATTCTAGCCTATTGCCCTTAGCTCCGCTTCCTCCGCTTTTGTGGTGCCTACGGCCTCTAAACGCTTGCCGACAGTCACCGTGTCCCATAAATTGTCACTTGGCCAAACTACCTGTGTTTAGCTGTCTTAATCTTTCCTTGTGAATCAAACCCTCCAGCACCATGCTCCTTTTAGTTGTTTTTCACTAATTTTCCTCCGGGTTGGCTTTATGGGTTGGGTTCCTGGCTAACCATGCCCAGGAGGTTCTTGCGGTGGCAGTAAGCTCCATAAGAAAGTTTCCTATGAAGAAGCTGGTGTTGGTTGGAGTTCCTATTTCTTAAAGTAAAGCAGTTTAAGAAATAGCTTATATATATATATATATAATATTTTTGCTGATAACTTTAGCCCTCGTTAGCTCAGAAGCTTATCGTTGATTCGAAAAAGCTGCTCTTAAGTTGTATAAAATCTTCCCCTCTCTGATGAGATAATTAAATCCTTTGGCTGTTTAAGGTCATTCTGACTCTTTTTACAGTCGATAAGGGCAATCAATCAGCATAGTTTTTTTAATGTATCTGGCTTGCAGAATCTAAGTATTCATCAGGGTGCCTTTGGCCTTCTGGCATGTTCTGGTTTTGCATAAGGGCCAGAAATATGACCTTATTTCTGCGTAGCCCAGCTCTCTTCTCTAGCACTGTGCCATTATTTTGGGTAGCAGAATTTCTGGTTTTCTCCCCGTTTGGAGCAGCGTGATTACGAAACGCTGGCGGTTTGTGCAGTGCGGACAGCGTCCGGCGCACAGCGCTGGTGTGACACGGTGAGACGAGGTTTCTAACCCGCTGTTGCTGCGCGTTCTGCAAGGCCCAAAGATGATACTGGCCCGATGCTGAGCAGATGGCAATTCAAGGAAATGATAATCTCTGCGGCCCTTTTTTAACATTATTTGGGTTGTTATTTGCATCTCTGTGACCAGTGAGGTAGCTCTCTGAGACGAGCCGGTTAGCGAAATGCACCCCAACCCTCGGTGCTGAGCATCAGCAGCTATGGCGAAGTGCAATATGAAACCGCTGAGCACCGAGGAAGCTCGTTTCCCTCCTCTGACACTGGGCTGGCGTGGAAAAGGCGCCAGGTAATGGGTTATTTTGGAAGGGAGGGGTGAGACAGAATCCTTTAGCTTTCCCGCTTGGAATTCATCTTATTGCAATCAGGGCAAGGACAAATTTAAGTCTATTCAGTTCCCTTAGTATTATGAGGAGGGAGATTTTTCCTGTATCAAAGGGTATTGTGGTCGCAATCCATCCTTCAGGGCTGATTAGGGTTGTGATCAGCGGCGCAGAGTCCAGTTGGAGGCCTGTAGCTAGCGGTGCCCCCAGGGGTCAGGACTGGCTCCAGTCTTGTTCAACTTCTTCATCAATGACCTGGATGAAGGGACAAGAGTGCACCCTCAGCAAGTTTGCTGATGATCCCAAACTGGGAGGAGTGGTGGATACCCCAGAGGGCTGTGCTGCCATTCAGAGAGACCTGGACAGGCTGGAGAGGTGGGCGGAGAGGAACCTCCTGAAGTTCAACAAAGGCAAGTGCAGGGTCCTGCACCTGGGGAGGAATAACCCCATGCAGCAGTACAGGTTGGGGGTTGACCTGCTGGAAAGCAGCTGTGCGGAGAAGGACCTGGGAGTGCTGGTAGACACCAAGTTGACCATGACCCAGCAATGTGGCCTTGTGGCCAAGAAGGCCAATGGTATCCTGGGGTGCATCAGGAAGAGTGTTGCCAGCAGGTCGAGGGAGGTGATTCTCCCCCTCTGCTCAGCCCTGCTGAGGCCACATCTGGAGTAGTGTGTCCAGTTCTGGGCTCCCCAGGACAAGAGGGATGTGGCACTACTGGAGCAAGTCCAGCGAAGGGCTACAAAGATGATTAGGGGACTGGAGCATCTCTCTTATGAGGAAAGGCTGAGAGAGCTGGGACTGTTCAGCCTGGAGAAGAGAAGGCTGAGAGGAGATCTTATCAACGTGTACAAGTATCTTCAGGGAGGGTGTCAAGAGGATGGAGCCAGACTCTTTTCAGTGGTGCCCAGCGACAGCACAAGAGGCAACGGGCACAAACTGAAACACAGACAGTTCCGTCTGGACATGAGGAAAAACTTCTTCACTGTGAGGGTGACAGAGCACTGGAAGAGGTTGCCCAGAGAGGTTGTGGAGTCTCCTTCTCTGGAGATATTCAAAAGCCGCCTGGATGTGATCCTGGGCAGCGTGCTCTAGGTGACCCTGGTTGAGCAGGGGTGTTGGACTAGATGATCTCCAGAGGTCCCTTCCAACCTCAACCATTCTGTGATTCTATGATTAAAGGGTAAAAGGCCTCTCTACCTGGCGGGAGCGTTGCCAAAATCCCTGTTTGGCAAAGTGCTTAGCCACATGCCACGCTTGAAACAGAGGCGCAGGGGGGCATCAGCTTTGATAGCCTGCCAAATGATTTCATCCTTTTAAGAGGAAACACTAGTTTGGGTGTCCTTTGCTGGTACCCGTGTGGACCTGCTGCCGAAAACCCACTTTGTGGAGCCCCTCTGGGAAGACCCAGCGTGTCACTGGAAAGATGGTTTTGAAACAGCGGCTCTTGGCCGCCTTAACTTTTGCCCATCCTAGGACACAAGGAAAGGGAGAATTGGCACTGTGTAAAATGCTTTCCCTGAACATTGCCTTTCAGTTTAAATCTTACAAAAAGCACCGACAATTACTTGGAGAATCTGCCTGTAAAGATTTTGCAGAAATGAAAAATATCTGCAGCTATTCCCTATATTTCTTGCAAAAGCCCAGAGTAACTCGCAGGCGTTTCATTCTGCTGGTAAATAAGAACGGCAAACAGCTCCAGGCAGCTGGTACATTTTTTTTCTTGGATACCAAAGAGGTCATCCCAAGCAGGAATCTGTTCCAAAATATTTCTTTTTACTACAGCAAGCAAATCTTTGAAGCCTCGGGATCAAGTAGCGAGCAAAAATGTGGAACAATAACTTACGAAAGTATTAGGTTGTTTGTGGCCCTCAAAAATATTGCTGGTATTTACTATATTAATCTTGTGATAACACGAGGACTTTTTCCATTTAACTGTGGCCTAATTCTTTCACTGGTTGGATTCCTGGCTTTTTCTTAGTGCTCATACTTGTAGTGACGGTTTTAAGTCCTGTCTGTGCAGGGGCATTTTATTGTACTCTGGTTTGAAGATCTATTGAACATCAAAACGGGTCTGGAGTCCAGCGCCCTAAATTTCTGCTCCTCGTGCACTGAATTTACTCTCTTGCAGGGTGATTCCCTATAGCCGGCGCTGAATGATCAGGAGCACTTCTCTGCCCTTCCTCCTCCTGAGCTCCCCTCGAATCCGGCGTCTGCACCTCGTCCTTTGAGACCCCTCCACCGAATCTCTAATGCTCTCTGTCTACCTTAAGCCTGGAATTGCTGCTTCATCCTTTGGTCTCCTTGACGTGTCCTTGTCCGTGTGACTCACCTTCTCCCTTAACCATGGGTTTGTCACCTCTCCGTACTGCCCCCGCTTGTTGTTCAGAAGTTCGGCTTTATCCCACCTTTCTCTTTTTCTTCTCTTCTGTTGCATCCTGTGTTCTAGAAAACCTTGTCAATAGATAAAATTAAGCTACCGTCTTTGGACTTGAAATTTCGCAGATCTTCCTCTCCACTTTAGACTTGTTCCTTCTTGCTCACGAGAAAACCTGACCTGTGTCTCTTGTATTTCTTTTTGTGTGTCTGGAGCTCAGGATCTTTTTCGCACAACAGCTTTTGTGTCTCTTGATCTTCTTTCTGGATTTCCATGGAAAACACTAGTGCTTCACCTGCCATCAGAGCTGATGGACTTGACGTCTGCCTTATCCCAAACCTTTGTCAAGGTTGCCAGCTTCTTGTCTCCCTTTTTCTCCCACTTGTCCACTGACTGTTTTCTTGCTTGCTTTCCCATTTAGTTGTGAAGAGATTAAACTCAACTTAAAAGATTTTGTTTTTCTCACCCATCCTTTTTTTGCTATTTTACAAAATGAAAATAGATCAAATTTCTGGTTAGAGGAGACTTCCCATCCTTGGTGTTGACCGAATTTGAGATACTCTCCCAGAGCTTGCTGAAGAGCCTTGGATAAACACAGAACGTGGGGCAAAGTCTTCGCTTTATTTCTAAAAGGGCAACTTTTTCCTTTCGGTGAAGTGATACAAGCTGGACTAAGCTAAGTACGTTGCTGCTACTGTAGCACAAATGAGGGCAACTCGCCCAGCCTCGGGGGACTTGCTCAAAAACCCGAGCTGGGGCGGTAGGTGGCCTACAAGACTGATGATGGTGGATGAAGCTTTTCAGCTCCGCTTTGCCACTTCTTCTGCAGCCTGGGCAACCGCTTGAGTGCGAGGATCATTCGACAAGTGGTTGTTGGCTCGTGTGAACCGAGTGGGTGGCATATATAGCTTCTATTATTTTTACTAAAGCAGGAAGGGGCACTGTATTCATGTGAAAAATGCAGCCAGGATCTCAGTCTGGTGTAAAAGGAGCAAAGGGGAGCAGCTTTTGAGACTGGTACGAAGCAAACACAGAGACCTGCATGAGATGTTTACCACGAGCTCAGTATCTAGTGCTACCTGCCACTGACCCTGCAAATATGGTGCTATTGAGTATCCATCAAATCTCCTGCTTGTTCACCTTCCAGCTCTCACCTTACCCATAGGTAGGTCGTCCCTAGATGTCCCTGAGGCTTTCTTGCCTGATTTACCGCTTGAGGTGGGCCAGGTGGTTCCCTGCAGGCCTGGCAGAGGGTTGAGTCCATCTGGCCCCCGCTCTTGCCTTGGAGAACCTCTCCTGCTTCCCTGCCGGAGGAGCGGAGGGGACCGCAGGCGATCCTCCAGCTGGGTCTGCAGCATGCGACCCAGATCGTAGGACTGTGAGCTGCCACTTCCCTTGCAGAGGAGTCTTAAAACTGGGGCCTGGCCTTATTTCATGCAGGCCGGGCCACCTTCCCTGTGCTGCAAACTCCTCAGGATGGGAGCGAGGTCAGCACTTGCTCTATTTATCCTGATTTTTTGCTTTCAGAAGTAGTTAACGAACAAAGCAACATACTGCAACTACCAGGAACTCCAGTCTGTCACGCTTTGATAGGACAGACTGAACGATCTCCTCTGGTGCAATGTAGTGCGTGACTTTTTTATCACGGGCAAGAAAAATCAGGAGCAAATATCGTCTGTTGTGAGAGCCCAACTCATAGGTATTTAGTAAAACTGAAGCATGGTCCTAGGGAATTTTGATGTTAGCGCTTCAGACGGACCCATTCGAAGCAGCTCTCCAAAGCAGGTGCAAAGCCAGGCAAATCCAAAAGGCAGGGAAAATCCTGTATTCCTGCAACCCTCTCCAAGCAGGAGAACGTGAGATTCTCCAGGCTGGAGAGATTCAGTGGATGTTATTACTTCAGATGTTGTTGGCACACAGTACAAGTTGCACAGAATTTGACTAGGTTCGATCTTTCCATTTCTTATTTTTAAAGAAATTTTTATTTTGCTCTTTCTCCTAGAGTAAATCAGTAAGCTTCACAGGGAGGTCCCTCCAGATACTTACATGCACTGCCTTGCCAAGATGTCCTGATTCCAGATATGTTCAGGCTGGAAAGATGGGTATGGGGTGTGTCTATGTGCCTACACGTAGAGTATCTCCATCCTTGGACGTATTCAAAAGCTGTCTGGAGAGGATCCTGGGCTACGTGCTCTAGGTGACCTTGCTTGAGCAGGGGGGCTTGGACTAGATGATCTCCAGAGGTTCCTTCCAACATCAGCTGTTCTGCGATTTTGTGATACACCCTGGCACCATTGCTGTCCTCTCTGTATTTCTTTGGTTAATAAATACAAGCCTTTGCTTTCCTGGACTGCCAGTCCAACGAGTTATTTTTCAGCAGCCTGAAGGTCATTTAAATCCTCCTGGTGGATAAAAGACCTGCCGTACTTTTGGTGTGATTATTTTTAGAAAGAGAAGGTCAAACCCCAAACGTGAACGCCTCGCCAGGCTGGCGGCGTTCAGCTTAGCCCCTGCCCTGGCTGTCTGGGACCGGGATGATTAATCGGACGCCGTGGTGTTAACGGTCGGCTGAGTTCGCCCGCGCCGGACCTGATGCCGACCCGAAGGCAAGTCCAAACAGAGGGCTGCCGCGTTTCCGCCCAGCGTCACCCTCGTTCTTCCGGAGTCCCTGGGGTTAGCGCGTACGGAAAGCAGATTTACGCGGCTCGTTTTGTGCCTCGGCGTGATCGTTCTTAGCTCGGCGTTGATGTGCTGAGCAAGGAGAAGCGGTTAATGAGAGCAGGAGAAAGGGACCTTTTCTGCAGGTCTAATTCTCTCGTTCCTGGAAGCGGAGGGCAGCAATTAGCATTGCAGCAGAGGCCCCGGTTACTATGGCACTACGGGCTGATGAAACCCGCTTGATACAAGGGAGCTAATTCAAAACCAGCCTCGGGCCATATGTTTAGATCCGTCTTTGTTATATAACGAGTTTGGAGGTCTTTAAAAACGTCTGTGTCGGAGTGACCTTCAAGGAACGCTTACAAAATAAGGAAGCGGCAGCCTTTGGGTCGCCGCCGCGCAAGCTCGTTAGTTATACAAGCGGGACGAAGGCTTTTAATCTCCTTTTAAGGTTATTTGCATATTTATTGGGACTTACGGTGCCTTTGCCCTTCGGTGCCGTGCTGGTCTGAAAGCGGAGGGCACGCGCAGCCGCGCAAACCACCGCGTTTCCCCAAAGCTGGTGTCAAGGTGGGCTACGAGCCCTTGGGATGGGACACCGCCGCGGAAATCCGTTTCGCTGGAAGATCAGTAACGTGGGAATTTCTCGGTGTTTCTCTTTTTTTGTTGAATTCTTGGTGTCTTGGGTTGCTTCTTTATTTTTTTGAGGTGTTTTGGGGGGCTGTATTCCTTGTTACCCTCCGAAAGAAGCAAACCTCAGTGGCGTTGAAGTTCATTTTGCTACTCAACCTTGCCGAGTGGTGGTAAAGCAACCGCCGGGGGTCGGCCAGCGCGGCTCCCCGCTGCCGTACGACGTGGCGTCGGCTTTGAACGCTGCGTCTCACCTGGCCAGCTCCGTTTAGGCGCGTTACAGCCCTACCCGGCAGCTGTGCGGGTATAAACGGTGTCGCGCCAAGTACGGTTCCCGCGACTTGAAATCGTCTTAAATAACCGCCCCCAAAATATATTTTTGTTGAGCAGGTGGTGCCGGAATGGGATTTCGGGAGATTGCAGGTGGGAAAAGGTGCCGTGAACAGCAAGGGATGTAATAATTAAATTGCACAATGTACCCGAACGCCGGCTGTCGCGGTGATTAATTTTCAACGCTGTCCTGTAATTATAATCACGCTATACAGGGCGCCGAAAGCTTTGTGCGCAGAGCAGCAAGGAGCTGCTGTGCGTTACTGACTGCAGAGGAGCTGGAAGGAATTCAAAACGTCTTCATATAAATTACATTTTGGTCATGGGCTGCTCCTCCGCGGCGGGTTTGCTGGCGGAGGCTCTCCCGGGATGCAGTGCGTGCCTGCGCCTCTCTTCCCCGTTTTGCTACCGTCCTTCTTCGTTCCCGTTTCCTCCACTGAGGAGGTTTCCATCCAGCAGCACAACTGTCCCCTTTGGGATAGAGGTTCCTCACCACCATCCCTGCTTGGATGCTATGGAAGAGGCACATCCATCTCTTGCTCCTCCGCCAGGGGAAACGGTCCCTCTCGTATTTCTAGGATGTGTCCTTGGGTCCCTAAATTCGGCCCGGAGCTGGAGAGAGACCATAAGGCCGTGTTGGGAAGCTTCCCCCAAGCCTGATGTGGGCTCCAGCGTTGAAAAGCTGCTCGTTTCCTTGCCCACCTGAGGAATTGCACAGGATTTGGGTCTCTCCATGCTGCAATTGGGTTTTTCTCAAGGTGATGCTACCGCTGGGGCTTTTCCCTGCCTTCTCCCCTGTTGTAGCGCTTCCTTTTTCTCTCCACGTAGGGGGAAAATTCATTAAATCCTTACTCCGGGCTTTTATTTGTTGCTCTCGGTCCGCTTTGCCGCAGCGGAGGCGCGGAGCGGGGGGAAGCGGCAAACTGCACCGGAGGCTGGGAGCGAGCCGTTGGGGCACTGAGAAGAGGAGCTTCTCCCATATTTCCGAGCTTCGGCCTTTGGGGATACGCTCGCCCGCGCCGCCGTGTCCGAGCCGAGGAGGTGGACCTACCCGGGGTGCTCCTAATTTTCCATTTTTCCTTACGTAAGGAAAAGAAACCCGTGCGGGCCCCGTCACGCGCTGATCCGGGCAAGCGTTCCTAATAAAACATTCGTATTACTGCGCCCTTTTTACGAGTCAAAGGGTGGCCGGCGCGCTTTTACGAGCCGAGCCGTGCCGGCCGTCGCGGGAAGCGTGGCCTCGTTTACTGCGTTGTAATAAAGCGTGCTTTATAGAGAGGCTTTTTTATAGGTTATTTGTCTTTGCTTACGTAAAGCTCCCGTAAGGATTCCAGCACCGTTTGCTTATTCAACCTTTCCCAGCTGTTTTGCAACCTCTCGCACGCGGAGGGGATATTTAGAAGCTATTTAATATTTATTTATTTGATGAGCAGTGCCAGGCCTTCCGCTTTTATAATAGTATCCTCCACCTTGCAAGCAGCCTCCCCGAGCTGGTGGATAAATAGCACCGCGGCGGCTTTGCGGCTGCGGAAGGGAGGCGCGGGGGGGATTCGCAGCGGGCCGTTCGGCCGGCCGGCCGGCGGATCCATCCGTGCCGTCGGATTTAAACCCCCCTCTCCTAGGATTAAACCACGTTTTTAAGCCTCGTCCTGGTCTTTGGTCTCACCTTGCTCTTTGGCGCTGCAGGGCTCGGCTGCACCGGGCGAAGGATCAGGTGAAAGAGCTGTTGTTAACGGGGGCTTTATACGTGTTTTTGCACTGTTTTTTAATAAAAGTCCGTGCTTCTGTTACATATAAACCCTATTAATTTAATTTCAGGAAAAGTCTGCCTGGCTCTTAAGTGTTTTCCTCCTTTTTTTTAATCATCGCTGCTTTGTTCTGGAAGCTGAAGCAGACGTCGGGACCGTGTCGGCGTCCGAGCAGCCTTGCAAACTCGGTGCACGCCGTGAAAAGCTCCGGCGACGTTCGGAGCTCCTCCTCTGCCCGGCGAGGACGCGTCCCGTGCCGAAATCTGAGGCTTTGCTGACAAAACGAGGTGTTGGCATGCCTGCCTCATCTGCTGGCAGGATCCCGCTGTGATAAGAGGACTAACTCGCGGCTGCTCGAGATGCCGATTATCCTTAGGGAGGGGGATGCTGCCGCGCGCCGGCTGCCAGGAGCAGCAGGTAAAGCTCTGCGAGCGGGGCCTCCGCTGCTTCCGTGTGGCAGCCTTCGCCGTGCGTATCGGAGCATAAAGCAATTGTTTTAATTGCCATCGGAAAAAAAAAAACCCCGAGGGTCGGATGCGTTATCGTAGCTGGGTTCCTCCCAAGCCTCGCGCCTGCGAAGTGGCCCTTTTGGCTAGCATCTCTGTGTCCCCGTTCCTCCTCCTGGCAGTTGCTCCGTAATCAGAAGCAATCGCTCCCTCCGCTTGGTAGGAGAACGGCGAAACCTTCGACCGGGGAGTCTGAAGCGGAATAACGGCGAGGTCGGACGCTTTGCTATCGGCGGAGGTGGTGGTTGCCCGTCTTCCGCCGCACCAACTTAACAGGCATCGCGTGTTTAGGTGCTGCTGCGACAGCGTATGGTTTTGTCTCTTCCTGCGGCGCCTATGTCGCGCTTACGGCGCACTCGTCCCGGCGGTGGCTGCCTGTTCGCTACGCTGCTGCCGTGGGATTATTATTCGGTACCTGCAAGCCTCCAGCAGCCTTGCAGCGTGCCGTAGCGGGGGGAAGCGTTCGTACAGGGCAAAAGGTTCATCTCAGTTCATGGACGTTTAAAAGCGATGTAGGAAACGCGCAGTTAATTAAAAAGATGGTCTGCAGTTGTTCTGCCCAGAGGGTTTAGGAAAATCACTCTCTCTCTGTCGGTCTTCAAGGGCTTCCCCGTGGTTTGGTTCTCACCTCCGGGCTTGGGCTCCACAATCTCCCCGTTTCGTCCCCGTTCTTCCCTCCTAGTCCTGCCCGCTTCCTCTCGCAGCCTCACTGATTCGGGCTGTGGAAGCGATGTTATTCCGTTTGGCAGACAAATTGGAAGCATAAAAATAATTCAGTTCAGTTGGAATAAAAATTAGTGTTTGTTCTTCCCCAAACACCGCATTTGCCCGCCAGCCAGTCTGGTTTCAGTTAATACAAATTATTTCATTCAATCACAAATGCTTAATTTCAATCGCTTATGAGAAAGATGAAGGAAACAAAGAGCTAAGAGGGGTGCTAATCTCCGTAGTCCCAGGGTTAGGGTTTTAATTCAAGATGCAGAAGAACCAGCTTCAGTTCTTCAGTTCTCTGGGAGGGTTTGAGCCTATATGCTCTAGTCCTAAGAGTAATCACAAGGTTTATCACCGGCTCGGAGCTCTTAGACCTGCTGAGTGGAGGAGGACACCATCCTGCCCATGTCCAGGGCTCTGAATCTAGCCTCAGTGTATTCTCCCACTTGAAACTGCCCAATAAAGTTGATGGAGAATCACAGAATAATTCAGGTTGGAAAGGACCTCAGGAGATCATCAGGTTTGGCTTAGATTGGGTTGCTCAGAGCCTTATCTGCTTGCACAGAGCCTTATCTGGTTGACAAGAGTTAATGACATTTTTTAGAGTGATTGAAACCATGTACTTTGGCAAATTTGCCAGTCTGGTTGAAAGAAGCTCTCCTGATTCTATTGCCAGGTCTTGACATTTTAGGACCAATACTGTAAAGTTTGGCCTGGAGACATGTTTCCCCATGAGAATTTCGGCTTTTCTTTCCCCTTCCTTTTTTAGATATGCTTCTGTTGTCAGGTGGAGATCATGAATAACATGACCTGAGTCTACCTTAAGGATTTAGCCAAACCCAACAGATAATAAAAGAAGTCCTCATTTGTTTTCTTTTGGTGAAGCTTTTGAGTTACCAGTGCTGAGTCTGCTCTCACAGTTGGACCCAACGTCGTGCCGGTGGTCATAGGGTCTGCAAAACACATTTGGTGTTTCAGCTGCAGAAGTTCTGGGCTCAAAGCTAGCAGTGTCTTCCACATGGTCTTCTGCAGTATGGCCAAAGGGGAAGTCGAGGTTAAACAAACTAGGCTCTGCTCCCGTGACTTCAGAGTTGTGGTTCGCTTTTTATCCGGACTAAAATAAACATGTATCTTTTCAGTGCTATTATAGAAAGTGCTGGCAATGACTTTTTGCCTCCTCAGCATTGTAAAGCGTTCGTTCCTCGAGGCCGATGAAACAGTCAGAGCCTGGAATGAGCAAGTAGCTCGTGGAAAAGATGACGCCTGGGAATGGTGAGCATCAAAGCTTTAGCTCGGACTAAGTATACGGACTTCCATATACCTTAGATGAAAGGTATGGTGCATAGGGCATACATGGGATGCTTGGCATGGACAGGCTTACCTTCTCCTTCTGCTTTTAGACACTGCTGTGACTCAAATCATGAGATTTGTCCCCTTCCAACCTGGAGAGGCAAATTTCTCATTTCTCCTCTTGCTGTCAGAGATAAGAGACTCGCTGGAGGCTTTCTTTGTTCCAGGCCAACCACTTTGTGGTTTTCCAAAATGTATTTACTCCTACAGGTTTTCCATTTTACTGGAAAGCAGGGCACGTTGGGACAAGTCTCTTCTTGGCGATCGAAGCTGTCTGCAGACTCTTGGCACGGAAATGCTTTGTAGAGGCCTTCTCTTCCCTGTTAACTGTGTTGATCGCTTTAGCTTATTCTTAACATCGGCTCGATTCCCTAGCAGCCTGAAGACTTTATTCACTGCTCAGTTCCTTTTTTATCTTAATATACTGCTAGATTTGTCTTACTCAGCTGCACTCTGAGCAGTGACTTTCCTTCATCTCTCGTGCTAGGCAGCCAAGTCCGGGGCAGTGTGTGCAGAACTGAACATTTTATTGCTGCCTTTTTTTTCCCCTTTCCTCTGTTAGTGTTTGAGTCCTAGAGTGCTTTGGCTGGAGCTGACCTCGAGGAGCTGGTAATTGGTAATACGGTGGGCACGGCGGAAATCAAACAGCAGCACCTCGAAATCTGGCCCCATTAGCTGCTCAAGTGAGGCAACTTGCAGGGCAGGATCAAAATCTCTCTGTCCGTCCTTACTGGCTTGTACGGAAAGGTTCAGCACACTTCCCTGCGCTACCAGTCCTGATTTATTTTTGTGGGTTCTTCAAAGTTTGAAGGCTCTGCAGACACAGGTGCTGCAGCTGCTGCTGTTTTCTCAATGGACTCCCCCCTCCTCCCGAATCCGTGGTGGTGAGTCACTCCGCAGAAGCAGGAAAGCAGCAGTAGGGCCATCTCATCTGAAGCACATCCCCGTTCACGCCGATGCGTTACGGAGAGGCACACGATGGGTGATGGTTTTGTTTTCTTAGAATGTGCAATTAGCAGAGATATGAAAAGCTGGTGCTGCTCCCATCTTCGATAGCAGGAGGAGCGAATACCAGCTGAAAGAAGAGAAGAGGAGCAGGAGGTTCATAGGGCTGAAGGCTGATTCCTCTCCTGGAGTCGTCCTGGCTGTTCTGTCAAGTTGGGGACCGTCTCTGGTTTCCAACACTGCACTCGTGCTGGGAGACCGTTGCCCAAAGGTTTTCCTAACTTAACTATGAAGTGGGCTTCAGAGTGAATTCTTAGGGTAAATATCTATCAATTAGCAAAAGTTTGACTCAATTTTCTTCCTGGAAAGCTGGCTTGGTCTTGCAGTTGAGCGAGCCTGTACTTTAATTTCCTAATTAAAGCACGTTCTTCATGGGGAGCAAAGCGTGAATCAAAGGAAGCAGATGATGATCGTATCTGCTCCCTGTGTCATGTCCCAAGTAAATGACTAAAGCATAATATTCTATCTTGTATTAAGTGTTGCACAGATTAGGAAGAATAATTAGGAAGTGCAGTCTCTTTCTGTTAAAAATGCAGGTACCGTAAGCAGTGAACATGTTCCTATCAGGTCATATTTCTTTCCACACTTGCCTGTCTATATTTCCCCCTTGCTCTCTAGCTCAGTTTCTGCAAGATAAAATGGAAAAGATAATTAGAAAAAAAAAGTCTGCTTTCACTCTGTAACAGATGTGCGCCGAAGTACATACATGGGGTATTTAGTTTTCTGATCAGGTCTTGGTACATATGAGATTTCTTGCACGTGTACAACTCAACCTTTGGGAAGTAAGGGCTTTCAGGCAGATTCATTGTATAAATCCTTCTAAAGTATGCAACTTGCATACTCACCACGTGATATATTTACTTTCTTAACCCCCCTGACCTCTTCCGATATGTAAATCACAGACTCTGAAAGCATATACTTCAGTGCTGGATAAGAGATGCATCTGATTACAGTCGTTGCAGTGCCTCTTCCCAAAATTTCTTAGAAAAATCCTCAATTTTAAACCTCACTTGGCCATGCTATGCCCTTCACCACTAATAGATTAGTTTTAAACCATTTGTGGTTCCTTTGAAAAGGGACATGCATCTAGATTTTCTTTAATCTCCTGAAAGCCTATACAAATTGCCCCGCAAGGCTTTTTGGAAAATTGCTTGGAAACATTATCAAACAGGTAAGATCGCAGCTTCCAACCAGGCTGATCTTTCGGACGTGTCTTCTTTTAATTCTTTTGTTGTGAATCATTGAGGGTCTGTTCCGGGAAGTTTCCCTAGACATCCCTAATGCCATCATTTATTTAGTGTGATCAAATGGCATTCCTTGTTATCCGTAAAGTAAATCTAGCTGAGTTGGAGGAGAGGTGTCAAAAGCAAGCCAGTCTTTTGAAAGTCCTCGTGATGAGAGCATGCATAATAATACGAATGAATAATGCCGTCACTTCCTTTTCTGAACTTTCGGTTTATGCTATGGCTCTAAAGTGAAAATTTACAGTGATACTATTTTGGAGTTGCTTTTTTGAATTAGTACCTACACATCTGACTGGGCTTCTCCTGTGCTGTGATTTGAATCCAGCTTGTTTTTCTAATTTGTATCTTGCCCCTTTGGGGCTGCCGGGGGTACAGCAGGGAATTTGTCAAGTCTTGGAGTCCTTGCAAACGTGCCCAACAGCGTTTAGGGAGCAGAGCCGCTGTGGCTTTAGTAGACCTGTCATTTTGTATTGCGTCGGCCTTGACTCACAAAGACGTTGCTTTAAACCCAACCCTATTCAGGAGAACCCGCAGCATATGCTTAAGTGTTTTGCTGGACAAGAGGATGTCTTCTTTTTGGGCAGCAATACATTGCATTACGAGAACGTACTTTCTTTCCCAATGCGAGCAGGACAGTGGCTCTCAGCAGCGCAGCTGCGAGAACGTGGCCCTGGGGAAACTGTGCAACAAGGGTCCTATTTTGATTAAGGCTTAATAATCATAAAGCCACCTTAAAAATAAGGATGAAAAGATTATTTCAGAATAAATGGCTGGTGTGGGTGACATATGCAGCAGCACTGGAAGCTGAAGTGTGTTTATTAGCGCTGTAGTGAGCCGGGTCTTCTCTGCAGTGGAGAGCTCTCCCAGATGACAGGAGATTCAACGTAGAGCCCACCATTGGTTTTGACCCTTATTCTGTGTCCTACCTGCCGCGTGTGTTGTATTTAACGCTGTGTTTTGAATAGGACCTTGAATAGCCACTAGATGGGCAGATCTTGCCTGGCTCTTCCCAGCACTTGCAGTTATGGAGCAGTTGGCTGGAGAACTTCCAACTCTTGGGTTTTCCAGCCCTTTCTGCTGGGTTTCGTCTTCATCAGAAATTGCTGGGCCCTAAACTGTTCCTTAGATGACACTTGAGCATAATTGAAATATTTATTTAAAGTTGTGACAAGTGCGTGTTTAGCTTAGTGGCCTGTAGAAACAAGGCTTAAGTGATGACAACTAAGGAGGGCTTCAGTACAGAGGTCTACCTTTGAGCTCCTCACCACAGGCAGTCACTGGAGAAAAACAGGGATTTCTTGAGTGTTATTCATCTGAGCAGATGTAGAGCTATTCTAAGTTGCAGTGAATCCTTTGCCCCATAACTTTGGAAATCAGTGATTAACTTCTGTCAAATATGTTAGAGGAATAATAATACTTGACCATGGACATTTGTGTGATGAGGTTTTTCTTTTGGCAAGCCTGCTCCTCAGTGCTACTTCTGATAAGCAAAAAAAGCTGCTTAAGGATGCACAGGAGATAACATAGTTGTGGGGGTGATTGCTGCCTGTTGCGAATTTGGTCTAAAAATGCCACGTCTCAAGCTACTTCAGGCAAGTTTTCACTGTCATGGAAAATGAATTCAGGATTGCGACACTGATTTTTTTATACGCTCCAATAGGGTAGTTTTTTGGGTTATATAGGTTATATATGGTTATATAAGACAAGTTATATAGGAAGCACTGTATCTGCTCCTTTTTCTACTCTTGGCCTGTGAAAATTTTAAGTTAGATTCATCCTACATATTCTTTCATGCATTTCACCATGAGAACACAACCGAGCCTTTTTAGAGTGAGGGCCAAAATAACTTCTTGGATGCTCAGGTGAAATGAAACAGCCTGGAAGTACAACGGCTCGTTTCTCAGCTTCGTTTTCCTTATCCTGGCACTTGCAGTCAGCACCATTAGAGCATTCAGAGAGAAATGGATCTCCCGTTTTGCCGGCGGTCATATAAAATAACCCTTGCAATGCGTGGAAACGGGTGTCACCTGGATGGAGAGCAGCGGCGCGGTGGGACTGAGCTGAGTGTGTGCGCAGTGGCGGGGCAGCGTTTTAGACTTCGTGGCGGTGAAAGGACTAACCGCATAAACCCCGCTTGACCGTGACAGCTAGGTTTTGACATTTAGACGAAGCAGTTCAATGTGGTATTAATACTAACAGAGAGTTGATGACCAATGAATCTGTAAGTCCAGCCTTGGCTTAGCTCTTACCCAGATGAGTTTCTGCCTGCAGGTGCGGGATGCTTGTCCAGGAACCAGCGGTACATAAATACCCGGTACAAGCTGCTCCTGTCCTTACAGGCCAAGAAGGGCTTCTTGAGACAGACCTGCAGAAGTGAGCTTCAGCAAGGACCTGAAGTATCTAGCTAGCTTGCTTTTGGACTAGTAAGTACTGTGAAGGCAAGGGGACTTGAGGAAATGAAGAGCGCGTGGGCTTTTGGGAGGACGGTTTTCAAAGAGGCATACCCAGGTCCTGATCATTCTCGTGCACCAGAACAACGATCCTACAAGACTCAGCTGTCTAAGTACACGGTAGGTGAAAGAAATGTTTGCTGACTTGTCAGCCCTTGCGAAAGTGGGATGAAAATCAGGAGACACATCAACAGGCGTAGAAAGACTGCTGAGTGGGAAGCTAAGGGAAGGTAATGCTTGCAGTATAAGAATGAAAAGAGCTAGCTGTTAGATTTGTTAACAGCGATGAAGGAGAAGATAGAAGAAAAATTTAGGCAAAAATGTGAAGACCAAAACCCCAATAGTAGTTTTCAGAGTAAAGCTTGAGATTCTGGTCAAAAGGTCAGTGAGACCGTATGTCTGTGAAGAGCATCTGTTAAAACAGAGACGATGAGGCAGGAAGGATCATACGTGATGAAACAGCACTGTTGGCATCCAGCAGCTCTTCTTCTCCATAGAGAAGTGCGTTGCAAGGAACATAAACCATGACAGGTATAATGGGAGGTGGGAGTTTGGAAGGAAGATAAGATGCTGGATATACAAAAACCTAAACGAGATATATTTGGGCAGTTTATAAAAGTTCTGCATTATTGCAGTAGCTGTAAGAGGACTTTTTGCTTCTGCAGAAGCTCTTCAGATCTTCCTTCTTATATTCTTTTACATAACTATCTTTTGGGGCGTTTGGAAAAATACAACACCAAAAAGATCCTGCCAAGCTCTCTGTGAAGCGATATAAAGTTAAATTCCTCTTCATAAAAGAGTTTTTCTGAGCCTTTTCTTATTTTTTTGCCCTTCTCCAATCCCCGTTAGTTTTGCAGTACTCCTTTGGAGGTGGAGTGCCTAGCACTGCGTAGAGCATCCAGGTGAGAGCAAACCACTGATCTGGAGAGAGGCATCCAGTATGCTCGATGTTTCTCTCTGCCTTTCCTTATGCATCCTAACGTCTTGTTTGCTTTCTTGGACCCCCGTTGTCCGTTGAGCAGATGCTTCCCTTCGTCTTGGCACTGCTGGAGCTGCTGCTTTTCCTGCATGGATATAGTCCATTTAATGCTCTGGGTGGTTTTTTTTCCAAAATGTATTAATTTGCACTTGCCAGCAGTAGATTTTGTTGGTTGTCATTTTGCTTGTTCACCAAACTTTGTACAGTTTTTTCTTATATTCCCTACAATCCTCTCTGATCCAGCTAATGCTGTTAATATGGGTCGCTGGCAGGTTTTTTCTTTGCTACCTTCTTTTTCTTTTAGCAGTGGATCTCATGAAGGATTTCATGAAGGGCTGTCACCTCCTCCCCGCCTTGCCGTTAGCGCTGAATCAGGACAGCAAGACCAAATGTCCTTTCTGGGCTGTCTAACCGGACTGTTATCATCCGTGCCTTTATCGGGCCTCGTGGGAGGGGGAAAGAACACCCCGGCCGGGATGCAGAGCCTGGGTCAGCCCGGGTGACGGGTGTCCTCGGGGGTGACCTGCTCTCCCCGTCGTTAAAACCGGCAGCGAGCCGGGATGGTTTAATTGCAGTGCCCAGCGAGAGCAGCAGCACGTGTGCTGGAGCGGTGGGTGGCCGGCGCGTGCGGCGGGGGCCGGCGCGTGCGCTGGGATGCCCGTCGGTGCCTCCGGGCAGGTTTGGATCCCAACTCCTGCCCTTGTGTTCTACGGGTTTCCTTTAGCCCCAGCCAAAGGCTTAATTTAAATGCATTGTCATTTCCCTATTTTTCTTTTTTCCTGCCAGACTGTCTGTACTTGATTCACAGTTAATTTTCCCGAGTGCCTACAGCTTCTTGGACAGGAGGAGAACGACTCTGATGTACGGTTCTTGCATTGAATCATAAAGCCCCATTTCGTGCCACTCTCTGGCAAACGTAATTCACTGTGGGAATTATATTTGTGGTTCGGCTGCTTGGGTCTAGGACAGCTCTTTACTGTAAATCATTAGCAAACAGTGCAGCAGCTCTGTTTCTGCTTGACAGCTCAGTCCGTATACGCCGTTACTCCGCTCTGCTTTATTTACCTTTTTGTTAAGCCTAGGTGTGGGACTGCCCCCATTAAAAAAAAAAAAAGAAAAGAGTAAATTAGCTTCAATAGGAATGATTAACGCTATTGCCATATTCTAATTTATCACTTGTTACCAGACAAATGAGCACGCACTGACTTAGTGTTCTCCCTCCACCATCCTCTTCATTCCCAGCGTGGCTGCTAATAACGGAAGGTGCTTGACACCACTTACAGCAGCGCCCAAAATTACTCCGGCACCTCTTAGCTTCCAGGTGAAAAATAGGCCTGCTGTCTCCTATATATTTCATATAAAGCCACAGCTTGCTGTAATTGCAAGTTGGAAGAAAGATACCATTTTAGAGGAGAGAGAGAAGACAGAAGAGGCAGGAAATGAAGTGCAGAGGAGGCACAGAGAAAAGGTAAAATAGCAATTATTTATTAAATAATTCTGTGTCAGAAACTCTCTGGATAATATATTAGAATCCTAGAAATACTTAGTTTGGAAGCGCCCTCTGAAGATCTTTTCTTCCAGCCCCTGGCTCAAAGCAAAGCCAACTTCAAAGTCTGATGATGCTGTTCAGAGTAATTTCCAATTGAGTTGCAAGTATCACCGAGGAGGGATATTTCCTTACCCTCTCTGGGCCCCAGTTCCACCCTCACTGTGAGTTTTTTTTCCTGATATCGAATTGGAATTTCGCTTGCAGCAGCTCGTGCCCGTGGCACCTAATGCTTTTGCTGTGCACCTCCAGCAAGAATCTGTCTCCACCTTCTCTGTAACCACCTGCTAGGTAGCTGTAGATGGCAACAAGATCTCCCCTTCGCCTTCTCTTCTTCAAGCTGAATGAACCCAGCTCTCTTCCTCTCCTTGTATGTTATATGCTCCAGGCCTCTGGCCATCTTGGTGGCTTCAGCTGGCCTCACTCCAGGATGTCACCGTCCTTCTTGTACCGAGGAGTCCCAGACCGGACACATTGTCCAGACATGGTCTCACATGTGCTGGAGAGAGGGGAAGAATCACGTCCCCTGACCTGCTGGATACACCTTTGCTAATAAAACCAGGGATTTATTACCTTTATAACCTTTATCACTGCAAGGGCAGGGAAAAATTACTTGATACCATGGAAGACCATGCTGAAATCCTTGCTAAAGTCAGGGTAAATGAAATCTGCTGCTCTCTTGCGAGCCACTGAGCCAATCATCTCAGTACTGAAGGCAATCAGGGTAGTCGGGTATGATTTGCCCTTGATGCATCCATTCTGGCTGTGCCCAGTCATCTTCCTATCCTTCATGCGCCTGGTCATGACTTCCAGAGGGATTTGCTTCATAAGCTTCTGGATGTGGAGGTAAGGCCTGGCCTGCCATTCCCCGGATCTGCCTCTTTGCCCTTCCTGAAGATGGGTGTGATGTTTTCCTTTTTCCAATCATCCGGAGCCTTCCCTGATCACCATGACTTTTCAAAGATGATCGAGAGTTGCAGTGACATCAGCCGGCTCCCTCAGCACCCTCAGATACGTCCTGTCTGGACCTACGGACTTGTATATGTCCAGGTTGCTTAAGTGGTCCGTAACTCAATCTTCTTCTGCCGTGAGTGGTACTTCACTCCTTCAGACTCTGCCGTGACAGTCTGCTCTGGGGCACGTGGGAGCAGACCTAACCAGTAAAGCCAGAGCAAAGAAGACTTTGAGTACCTTGATCTTTACTGTGACTTTTGTTGCTACGTCCTTTGCCTCATTCTTCAGTGGGTCTGTGTCTTCCTTAGTTTTCCTTTTGCTGCCAATGTACCTCTGGAAGCCTTTTGTATTGTCCTTCTTGCCAGTGTCTCCTCCAGCAGAGCTTTGGCTTTTCTGGTTCTGGCCATGTACACTTGGGCAATTTGCTTCATTCCTCCTGGCTAACTGGTCCCTGCTTCCACTGCCTGCGTGCTTCCTCTCCTCACAGAGCTCAGTCAGGAGCTTCTCCAAGTCAATCTTTCACCTTCTCCAAATCAATCTCTCCTTCTCTCCTTTCCAGCCCCCTGGAGCTCTCCGTGGACAGATGTTGGTGACCATCAGAGGCTCACATCTGGAGAGCTTTCCGGCGGTGCTGACCTGGGACAGCCTGCAGTGGGACAAAGCCAGGGAAGGTTTGCCGCCTTCCCGTGGGTTACCGAACATACCTGCCACTGTATTTTCGACTTTCAAAGAGTCTGATAACGTGGCTGGTGAAGACATTTAGCTCTGGGAGTCAGGAAGTCAGGAAGAGTGTCCAAGAAGCAGCTGATAGACAGGAACACAAGGTGACCGAAGCAAGTGGGCATTGCTTAGACTGCATGAGAGATAACCAGGTCGAGAATTACAATAATCCAGACATGGACACAGATTTTAGTAATGTGAAAAAGGCAGATTTGGATGAAGTTAAAGGAGGATGCAGTGGAGCTTGGCCAGAAGATAGATTTTGACGGAAAAAGCTCAGCAGTGCTATTTAAAATTGCAGGTTGGCCTGTCAGTTTTTCAGCGTTTTGTATTGTTTAATTTGTTTTGCTGTGGATGCTTGACTGATGTTGCTCAACTACTACTCTAGGAGACTCTAAAATGAATTCATGGCAGGATTCGTTTAAAATATATGTGCGATATTGGGGTATACTTTCAAGAAATGTCAAGACTGACACGTATTGGTCTTGCGCCATCGAGTAATATCTATACGAATGAGATCTTTTTCTTGATGCTTCTCTGGATGTGTGATGCTTTAGCCTCTTCTTCGTCCCCTTCTCAGATTCTTCGCTGTTTTTTTTTTTCCCCTGCCTTAATTTGAAAAATATCCGACAATAAAGCACAGAAGAATATAGGAAGCAGATTGGTGTTTGCTGTATTCAGTTCATTTACTAAAAACAGCTGGTAGCCATTTAGGAGAACGGCAGAAATATTGCAACTTCTGTCAAGACTGAAAGTAAACACATGATTAAGGCAGAATTGACAACTCCTGTTTCACAAGCAATTATTTGTCATCATGCTTTGGTGAATGACATCAGGATGAAAATACATTGTTGCTATGTGTGTACAGATATTATTTATTTGTGCTGGCATAGAGTGGCTTCATCTGTGTGCTGAAGCATCTTGAAAATACAGCCAGACAAATCAGGGCTGTCGTTTAACTCCTTCCCAGCTGGACTGTTCCCAAATTGTACGGGCTTATCATCCATTGCTTTTGAAATTTTAAAGCTTGACCATATAGTCTTTTTGGTGGGGAAATCAAGCAGCGTTAACTTGTCCTAATTGTATAGTTCAAGGCAACGTACGGTCAGATGGCGGATAGAGTCCCTAGAAACCTGGTCCACTCCCCGCAGTTGCACCGCTGGTCTTATAAAATCCCACCAGTGCTGCCTTTTTATAAAGGAGGATTTCCAAGTAATATTTTCCAAGAAGCTCAATTTAAAAAAAAAAACAAGAAAACTTCCGAACCTCTCTTGCTTTGTTTCAGCAAGGGCGTTTCAGTACGGAACGGGCTGGTGGGTTCTCTCTGAGTTGTCTGCATCTTTGCAGTGGCAAATTAAGCCTTAATGGGGCATCTGCTACCTATTAAAATTTTTTCCCGTCCGTGCCAACAGAAATGTGATCTTGTGTGATAGTTTCGAATCGGTCCAAAGATTTTTCAGACAAATCGTGATCTTAGAAAAAAACCTCCCTGCTGTAGTTCGTAAAATGTAGCTGGCCGCTCTACATCTTCATTTCAAAAAAACCCTGCGTTTCTTATCTTCGTTTGTACTAAACAAACAGCAGGTTACGTCTACTTTGGGGTTAGCTTTTGACAGAACAGCCAAAAGGTTCAGCCCAGCTATTCTCTATCTGCCCACGTTTACAAGCCGTTAACCTCTCTCGGTAGATAAGGCCACGTGCTGGATACGTGCATCAAAGATGGAGCTGCGAGACACTGATGTATTACATGAATGAGAATAATCTCGCAGATGGGGGAAGGCTGGGAGGGAGATAAAAATTACAGCATTAATTTCTTTTTTTTCTTAATTCCGAAGGACGACAGAACTTCATTATCCAATATGCTTAAAATTGAACGACCTAATGAAATTTCACACGCGCTAAATTTAATCACGGATTCCTCATGTGGGATTTGAATCAGATAAAAAGGATGCCTCCGATATTTGGTAGCACTTGCATAAGGTAATAAAAATCTGCAGCGTTCTTTGTCCTTTTCAGCAAATGTGAATTGCTTGACCTACTTTTTTTCCCTCCCCCCGTTATTTATTTATTTTTTTGGCGTTCGCTGAGCTGACCCCCAGCTTCCTCCTGGGCACCGGTGAACGCTTGGTCCCCTCCTTGCATACGAGCAGATGGGTCTCAAGGGTGCTTCCTCCTGGGTGTTGTTAATGCGAGGTGGATTAGTGTTTTTGCTGCAGAAGTTTAAGGGGCCGACACAGACTGGGAAAACGAATAAATGTTTTAGCTCTCATATAAAAAGCCCTTGCTGCTAGGAGGATGTCATCTGGAGCAGGCGAGAGGTGAATGCTGGGCGAGGAGGTTGCGCTCGGGGCTTCGTTGGGTGATCTTTTGAGGTTCGCTTTGCCCCTCCGTGCCTTGGGGGTAGGGAATGGTCTCATATGTGACTTGAATTACTCGGAGATCTCCTTGTTCCTTGTGCAAATGCCTGAACACAGCGCGTGCTGTTTTTGCAGGCAGATTTCTAATCACTGAGCATTGAGTACTTATCATCGAAGTGTGGATTGATGCTCTTGGAATCTATCATTGACCGCTTTTAAACCGTTAGTGAATCCAGTCTAGTTAGCAGTGGTGACAATAACTGTTCCTGTGCGTATTAGGTGGTACTTAGGAGCCCGGCTTGCGGATCAGCATCTCCTTGTGCCAGACAGCGCACAAGCACAGAGCAAAGTCATAAACCTTCTCCCTGCAGCCTGGGACAAGGGGGCAAAGGCGGGTGATGGAGCTCGCACAGCGCCGTCAGCACCGCCGTTGTAATCCCGCCGGGGTTCGCGTGTGTTATCGTGCCATTATAATGCCAGCACGGTAGCAGCCTAGTTGTTATGAGGGTTTTTGGAAGTATACGATCAAAGGGGTATTTTGAGGCGATGCTGGATGTTTCTGGGGAGTTCTAACCCTTTTCGGTGTGACAGCCGGAGTGGGAGATGCTAATTTTGAAATACAGTGAGTGGGCAGTGCCAGCAAGGCTGGCCTGCTGGGGGCCCGAGGAGGAGTCGGTGCCTCAGTCCTGAGGATGATGGCGAAGGGAGGAACAGGCTCTGGAGAGCCTCGAAAATAGACACCGATTCCTCACCCCGATGGAGGAAAGGGAGCCGGTCAAACTGAGTGAAGGAGAAACGGCACGGAGAAAGTAATGAGCTGCGGAAACGATCTTGGAAGCAATATTCTGAATAGATGGTGGTGGAACAAGAATGCTTTTGTCAGGGTCAGAGGGAAAATCCGTTGTGATGGTGGGGATGTGAGATGAAAAGGGTGCCCAGATGGATGAGGAAGGCTGTATTTTAAGGATGTTATGCGCAGAGACTGAAGATTTTGACCTAATTGGGATGCGGGAACCCAGAGAAGTCAGAGCTGAAGACGGTGCTGAAGTTATAGGTCTGAGTGACTGGGAAGATGTTGGGTAAAGTCAAAGCAGAAACAATAAGAATAGCTTGTAAGGAAAGCTCACATACTTCGCTTCTACCCCTCCTGAGCTTCAGCTGATGGGGAGACATCCTTGCCACCATGGAGAGATGTCAAGCTGCAATGTTACTTGGACAGGAGGAGTTTGGTCTACAGTAGACATCACTTGAGTTTTCTGCACGGGAGTTAAGAGCTTTAGATCCCCAGCCGAAGTTGGCTGTTGCCAAAGAAAGGCTGAAAAACCATCGCAGTCATTTTTTGACAGATTCGGGCTCTGGCTGCCCACCATGCAGCAAAAAGTCAGCGTACTGACATCTCAAGATGGAGAGAGAGAGAGCCTTTGTAGTCAGCTCTTTCTCTGCTTTTTGCAGAACAATTATTTCTAAGCTTGCGTGGCCTCTGCCTGATGTCCACTGGGTGCCCTTCATCTGGAAAAAAAGATAGAGTTTCTGCCTGGCACACCGATGTATAAAAGGATCCATCAGCAAACCGAACAGCGGCTTCAAATGTTTCATCAAGGAATATGAAATCTCATCACAGCTGGATTACCCAGAAGCTTCAAAGTCCTTTAAGGTCACAAACTAGTTAAATTGTATGAAACAGTGTGAAGCAAGGGCATTGAGACTTCCTCTGGAGGCACAGAGGAGCTGCTGGTGTTGAGCGCTGTCTTCAGTATTGGCCTATTACATTTTTATTCTTATAATCGGTTCCTGCGAACGTTTTCTAAGTTGTGTTTTTTCCAGTCTTTTCACACCACCGAAGTTAATATAAGGGAATTTCTTGCTAAGTGGAAGTAAAGGTGGCGTTCAATTAAAATGCCGTTCGTTAGTGTTTGCGAAACACTTTGGTGTACTTTATGGTGTTAATAGCTATCGTCGTTATTGCTTCTTACAGCGCGGGGCGATGCAGTGATTTGCTGGAATGGAGAGCGGTGATTCTTGCCGGCTTCAGTATGTGCGTGTCTGACAGTGCTGGCCACGGTAGCCGGAGAGGCTTGCCGGCTGCTCTGCTTCTCCGGGGGATGTATAACTTTGGCCACAGCAGACCGCTGTGAGATGCCCTCAATCACAGGACCAAGCGTTCAGCATTGCCACGATCCAAATGAAAATGGTGCGTCTGGATCAGCTCGCTGCTGCCAACCGAAACGAATCTCCTCTTTTGCTGGCTCTCTCCACCTGCTAATTTGTGAGGCTGCTTGTTACGTTTGTTCCTTGCGGAAAAACTGTAGGTTAAACAAGATCAGTGCCTGCCCCAGGTTTTGCAATCAACGGGAAGGTACTTGCAAGGCCAAAGACCCCTGGCTCACCTGGGAGTTCGCTCTCTGCTCTTGGGAGACGTGATGGTCTCCCCTCACCTAGAGATGCCCTGCAATTTTAAAGCTCTTAGTGTATCTTTTAATATAGAAAAAAATATATCGCCGTTAACACAGCCTGCATCTGCCTTGACGGTATGCAAGTTGCTGAATACGTAGTGTGCTCCCGTGCGAAGGACCTAGTGCGATGCCGGAGCTGCAGATGCAAGGAGCAGGGAGTCGGGCCGCGGCGGAGGTGAGGTGCTGGGGTGCTGAGCGTTGTGAGGTGCCTGTCTTGCTAGTCCTCTGTATCTCTTTTTATGCAGGTTTTTCCCTGTCCCTGGATGTAATCGCTGCTCGTTTGGGGTCTCTCCAAAAATAGTTCCTTAAAAGGGATTTGAAAGCTTTTCTGCGAGTATGGACTGGAGTGGAAGAGCGTGGCAGGAGAACATCGGTTGCATCAAATGCGACTCGAGCCATGGTATAGGTGAAATAACACAGAGTCCTAAAAGCAGGAGTGACTAGTTTAACGAGGCAGACCAAGAGCTATGGGAAGAGGAGAGCGACCTAGTCTATGTGACAGGGAGGGAGAACTTGGCAGCGACGCTTTGAATGGACGCTTTGGAGTGTGCTGTGCATTAATTTTATCCATGATGTGAATTTAGATGTGCAATCTGGTTTTGCTCGTTATCGCGAGCCTGATGAATGCCCAATCTGTTCATTATTTTTGGCGTGTTATTTTTTAGTCTTGTCCCATTGTCTGGGGTTGCTCAGATCTGGTTCATTCATAGTTGCCTTTCCTGGGTATAACCGGGCTTCGGCAAGTAAGATACTGAATGAAGTGTTGAGAACGAGAAGTATCGTTCATCTTTCCAAAGACAGGTTAAGATTTTTTTCCCTGGCTCGTGGTGTGCTGAAGACTGTTCATCAGTAATTTTTTGGAGCTGTATGCATTCACATGTCTTTTATTGTCGTTGTTATATATATGCTGTACATATCATCGCTGTTGGAGCACAAGATCTGTAGGAATGTGCCTGCAGAGCTCAACTTTCTTCTGTCTCCGTTCCTTAGGCTCAGGGAGTATTCAGGGGAAGAAAAACAACATGACCTTAATGCCTTTGAAAAGTTAACTACCATGTTTATCTCCGTAGCGTAGAAAGGAAATTAGTTTCCCTTCCTCAGAATGTCTCCTCTTCTGCAGAAGAAATGGATGAGATCCCCATTTATCAAGCAGCCGAGACCAACAGGAAAATGTTACCGAGTTCCTGCGGCGTTTTTAATAGAACGTGGAGGCAATGCCCTTAAGCTTTTCCTTACCCAAACACAGCTTCGGTAACCCTTGTTAATCTCTCCTGGCAGGACCAGAGACACCTAGCAGCAGGAAATGTCACTATATCCAGCTGCCAAAAAAAGAGAAAAACTTATATCATCCATATCCCCAAGAGAGATTTCGGGAAGCGAAGCTGTGCTGGAAATTAAGAGAACTAATAAAGAATCAAGTGAAGAGTATGCTTAGCGTCTTTTAAGAAGACAAAAGTTTTCTCCTGGAAGAAGAAAACACGTATTTGACCTCCTAAAAGTGCACGGTTAAAAAAGAGAATATATTATGAAAAGGATATGTCAGCAGATAGATCCAAAAGTTAAAAAAAAAAGAAAAAATCCACCATCCTGCAAAGCCTTATGTTGAAAGCAATATGGTCCTGCAAGGCAATGGTAAGAAATGTGTTACAGTGTTGGGAAGGACTCTCTCCGGGAATGATTGTCATGTTGCTCATCGGTGTAAGTAGATTTAGGCTGTTTTTCAAGAACATCTCCCATTTTCTTTCATGCAGCAGAAGCTCCTTCCTGTCTGAGTGCAATCCCTCTAAAGGCTTTAAAGTAAATATGTAGAACCGTTATACAACTGGCTACCCAGTGAACATGAAAATGTCAGCATGTGTTTTGTTTTTCTCCAGCAGACACAGCTGCACCTCTGACTTTGCAAGAACAATTTCCATGTTTCCCACGTCTAAATCAATTTTTAATGCTACCAGGCCTTGTGCTCCAGCCCTTGTGTGTCTTTATACCAAATAGCCTACTCCCCCATCTTGTCGTTTTAAAACACGCCGGCTTGGCCCAAGCAGTCCTTGGGGGCTTTCTGTCTTTGCACGGAACCATTTGATTCCTGTATCTGTTTGAAAGTGTCGGAGGGCTTTCAAGATAAAATACGGTTGTCTCCTTTTTACTCCTCTCTGGTAGCCGTAGTAAATGCCTTTGTTTCCAGGCTTTGCTGAAGCACTCCAATTCCATCTGAAAACTCCATTAATCTCCTGCACCCAACGATAACATTAAAAAAATTTAGTACAATATATGGTTCCTCTTCCACCGGCTTCCTATTATTCGGCGTGCACCTACGGCGCTGTCAGAACAGGGCTTCCTCAGTACTTCAGAGAGAAACTCAGTTAAAATTTCCCAGGTTTAAGCTTGCCAGGATCTACCTTTTCCCTCCTTCTAAATCATCGCCCGTCTCTTGCAGATGTTGTCCTCGCTCTAGGCAGGAGGACGGGAGCGCTGACATCGTTTTCAGCCTTCATCGCTGCTCTCTGACTGCAGTCGGCGGCGATCGCTTTTCATCTCCCCGTTTTCTCGCTCACCTGAGTGCGTGTAGGCTGGAAATGGGGAAAATCCCTGTAACGGGGGATTTAGCTGAATCCTCTGCCACGGAGGGAGCGGGCTCCAAGAGTTGACAGTGGCAGCTAAGGAGGTGTCACAAGACCCCAAACTTGAGCCAAACTTTTATTCCCGGGTATCACCGCTCTGGCAAATAATCCACAAAGTAGTAGAAGAGCGCAGATAATATGGGTTAAAAAAAGAAAGGCCCTTCAGTAGCAGAGGTGATTTGGAAATAACCTTAGATCCTTCATCCAAAATAGCCTGCTATTTATCTCCGAATGCTTCAGGATCACACAAACAGCAGGAGGTGGATGCCACCGGGTTGCTCCAATTTTCATGCACTGGAAATTCAGCTGGAGGGTCTTGGGAAGATTTGAACATCGGCAAGAAAAGGTTTAAACTGGCAACAAATTTAGCAATTTAACTTTGGAAGTTATCCTGGCGCCATATGATCTCTGTGCCTTTTTTTCAGGTAAACTGGAGTTCACAGTTGAACTCTTTGTCTTCAGCTCGAACCCTTTCTTGGGTATATTAATCTCGTCTTTCCATCAGAATAGATTTTTAGATATTTGAAGCGTATTTTGCCGAGCTTGGAAGCCTTAGTGACCTGCAAGCTCGCTCCAGTTACTCTTTAGATTTATAATTCCCCAAAGATAAAGTAGTATTAGGAACAGTCCCCAGTTTTCTCTTGAAAGTAATTTCTGATTTCCATATTAATCAAAAATAGCTTTACCTCCGCACTGCCCTAATCCTAGTAACAACAAGGAAAGAAGATTACATTCTGTAGATGTCAGAAAAGCAATTAAAATTTGCAGACGAGAATCGAGAGGGGGGAGGAATATCACCTCTTTACTTTTTGTGAGCCAAATGGGGAAATACCCAGAGCTCAAACTGTTTGTTTCTTGCTGGCTCCTTCCCCTTTGAAGGGTACGATATGAAAGCCTTCAATACTCAAAAATCAAAATACGGGCGTTTCAGCAGAATGAGAGGGTTATCTGTGATGAGAAGAGAGATTTTAAGGAGGGTGAGGACCGGCTGTGAATTTGCAGTCAGAGAGGTGCACGTCAGCGGGTAAGCGACTATTAATAGCTACGGCTGCAGCGAGAGATATTCCTTGGCCTTAATGACGAGCTCAGCAAATGGACTGTGCCGCAGCAGTCCGCTGTGTCTAAGCAGGGTAAGGCTGCAGTTGTCAAATCGAGAGAAAAAAGGGACTGCGGTAGTCGAGACGCCGGGTGAGGCTTGTAGCTACGTAGCGAGGTGAGAAAGGCTGTCCTTCAGAAGAGCTCAACAAGGCGAATCTGGAAGTCTTGGCCACAGTTTGGGTGCGAGAGAGCTGTCCTAGCTCAGGGGAGGCTCTTGGTGATGTCTGGAGTAACGGGCAAAGCAAGTGGTGGGAATGGCTTTGGTGGAGGCAAGGTGGAGCTACGTCTACCTCCTTGGCCGGATCATCTGTCAGGCGGCCAACCCTTTGGCTATATTCAAGGTACTATGTCAACAGCCCATAGCTGGAAAGGTAGGTGTGCAATAACCTGCACTGAGATGGTATTTACATTTGCGTTTTTAGATTAGGTTATCCAAGATAAAGGCTTAGACATGGAAGAGAGAGCAAAGGCAGAGTTTATGGAAACCCTGTAGGAAGCTGTAAACTTGGAAGTGGCAAAGGAGTAAGTATCCGTATGGTTATTGCAGTATGGGCTCTGGACATGTGAGATGCATCTTCTCAGGATCATGTTGTTGTCCTGTTGGACAGAAGTGCCTCTATAGCTGTTGTCATGAATGTCCTTTAGCCTCCAGTTTTTCAGGTTACTGGAGATTATACACTGAATTTATCCTGTATCTCATGCAGCACAGAAGATGCCAAGGCACTGCAGATATTATTTGATAATTATCGAACCCTTTGAATTATTTTAGTGAAAGTTTATACGTGGTTTCTGGAACGTGCAATATCCTATATGCGATAGTTTTTTTCCTGATGTGCTTGTGGCGTTCAGTAGAGGTGTTGCAGAAACTGCTTGTTTCCATCTGACCAGTCCAAGGCAGTGCTATCATCAAACCTGTCTGGTGGACCCCAGAGGGCTCTTGCCTTTGAAAGAGCAAAGCATACTTCTTCGAACAAGTTTCTCCAGCGTTCCGCGGTTCTTCTGGTGGTTTCACGCAACACTTTGAGAGCTCTTTCATTCCGTTTCCCCCAAGCGCCACAAATTGGTGGTAACGTTTTCGGTGCAGAAGAACGTCTGATTCCTCGCTGCCAGCCAGCGGCGGTGGAGGTCCTGGGGTTGGCACGACTGCACCGCACCATTCCCTGCCCCTCACATGCTGGAGGCTGGGTTTGCCCTTCGTTGCGCCAGAGTGGGCCATGGCCTGGTAGCAAGTAAAACGAGAAACTGGTAAACACAAGAATTTGATCTGCTCTAAACGGTTGCATCTGTGCATCCACTATCTTCTTATATCCCTGCATCCACTCTCTTACAGCCTGTGCTGGCGTTTTTCTTGCCCTAATCACGTGAAAGGCAATTTATTCTAAAAGAAGAAAACTGGCTTTCCAAGTTAGCCTCGTAATTTAGGTTAGTTGGATAAAAAAATCTCCTTTTGCACAAGATGTTCTGCTATAAAGCTTTACTTCCTATTCTGACTCATTAAAAGCATCTTAAATTTTGCCTGATAGCAAGTGGAGCCCTTTGGAAATCTATTTGAGATTAAAATCCTTAAGGTGTTATGCATAAGTCTATTTTTGATGGGAAGAAAATGTCCTGTAAAAAGCAATGGTTGTCTTCATGCATTTTTTATTGTACTTAGGCAGGAGGTCGCTTGGGGGAAAAGTTAAAATTTATTCAACCGGAGCCGTGACAGTGACAAACTGGCCTCAGGTCATCTCTTCTCCTTGACACTGGCAAGTCAGCCAGTTGAGGGGCTTTAGATGTCTTTACAGAGCTCTGCTGCCTTGAAACCATGTTGCAGTGGGAGTTTGAGTTTTACTGGCTATACTGAATCCTTTTGGAAGAGCTGATTTTTCTGTTTCTCTTGGTATTGTTTCCCGGCTCAAATGTGCTTATTATTGCTCAAGAGCAGGCGTGAAGCACGCTGATCTTCAGGGCGGACGTGTGCGGTGTCTGCAGTCGGTCCCAAAGCCTCTTCAGGCCCTTTTTAAATGGATTGAACGCGTGGGAACGGCTAGACCCACCCTGGCAGGTAGAGCATGTGCTGGCTGCTTGAGGCAGCGGGGCTGGAAGCGACGAGTGAGCTAAAGCACATGCGCATCTTGCCTCACCTCTTGCTTCCGTGGTCTTTCCTGCGTCCGCTTTCCAGTTGGTGTGACGGAGCCTAATGACATGAAGACAAGGGCCCTTGAGCTGCAGGCCCTGCCCGGCACGTTGCGAACAGGGACTGCGGCAGAAGAGGTACCGGGGTGACCAGAGACAGAGGACAACCATGTGTGTGATAGCTGGTGACCACCATACAGAGCAAAACAACCACCCTCTCCTACACCTAAGGCGTAAAACATCTGCTCAAAGCCAAGCACATCCTTGACAAGGACGTGGTGGGGAAGACTAGTCCTGCCCTGAGATTTATGTAGTAGTAATTTAGTCAGCGTTTCCCTGTAATTTTTCTCTTGCATCTCTCTGAGTGCTGTGAAAGCATTGCTATTCCTTTTCCATGAGAAAAACTGGATTATGAATTTCCTAATTATTCTATTTGTAATTCTGCTCATCCCGACACTTGCTTTCAACGGAGCTAGGTTGGGCCTGCCCACGAGAACATAATGACTTTTGAGTTCATGAGCAGTTTCTCTGAAAACAATGAAGGCTTCTTGAAAACAGTGCGGTTTGGAGACGAAATTCCTCAAATGAAACACATTCCCTTCAATACTTCCCACGTGCAATTAGAAACTACCAGGGTTCTTACAGAGTCCTCATGAGCTTGTTATAATAGAAAGGAAACTCTGAAGGTGGGTGTTTCAGTTCTCGGTGTAGTTCTCGATGTCTTTGCTGTTTGCAAATGAATCGTTTCGCCGCTTGGCTTGCGGTACGAGCTCAGTAGTGCCAGCGTGAAAGCTTATGCGTGGGCTTACGGCTGGGCAGAAAGCCTAGTTGTCGATAGCGGTGGTAGGGCTCCTCTTAACTTCCGCTGCGTTTCGGATCTCAGGTCTTAATATTTCTGTTAAGGCTATACCTATATCGATCTCACGGTATTAATATGTCATTTTATTTTATTTTGGGATGAAAGCTTAGGTATGACTCATTACTGACATGAGGACGCAGGCGAGGTTACTGTTTTGCCTAGAAGATGAAGCTATTATTCGGTCGCGGTTTTCCCTACGACTGTTTGCTAGAAGAAGATATTGCAAGATGATGACTCAGTGTAAATTAATGGTAACGTATTGATTTGGCACTTACAAATCTATGAAAGTTCATTAGTATTGAGCAGGCACCGGCTATTAAAGAACCCAAAGGTTATTTGAGCAAAAAGGACATTTGCCAAGGATTTAAAAGAAGGAGGAAAACCTCTTAAGCGTGTTTCATACGGACACTTTGTCTCAAATCAGCCTGATAAAATCAGGTTCCTATAGTAGATCTGGCTGCTGATCTTGAGTGAATGATGTGCATGGAAAGGCGTCATCTGAGACCTTCTTTGTGATCACAGGCCCACTGGTGGTGGTCGTTCTTGCCATGTTTTTTCACTTGGTACTGCTAAAATGATTCGTCATTTTTGGTGAGTTTTAACTTAATGACGAAAGGTCCCTTTGGGTTTTAAGGAACAGCCTCTGTAAATTT
Source organism: Apteryx mantelli (assembly GCF_036417845.1). NCBI lineage: Eukaryota > Metazoa > Chordata > Aves > Apterygiformes > Apterygidae > Apteryx > Apteryx mantelli. Next base: position 3,209,951 of record NC_089978.1, read on the forward strand.
GGACTTTTTTGTTGACTTAATTCATTTGGTCACTATGAGGCTGATTTTAGCTGTGCTAACCAGAAGAATGCTAATTCCAGATATCTTTCCTGTAGCGTGTCCCTTAAAAAAAATCTGCTGAAAAACTAGCAGCTAGTTTGTATAATTATGGTAAGAAAACCATTCTGGGAGAAATAATTTTTTAATATGCAACTTGCAGCCATGTAAAAATTTTTCCTTCTAAAAGGAATTTCTGGCTGGATGCATATTTATTTTTTGATGGATGGATGCTAAGTGAGCATCTCACATCTTTTAAAACTGAAAGGAAATTTTAATGAAGAACAGGTCCTCAGAGCATCCTGTATGGAGCACAGATGCTCCAGAGATAGCGACCTTCTCCTCAAGGGAGTTCTGCTTTGGTTGTCTGTTGATTTGGAGGACGGGCTGGCTGGAAGGACACTGTCTCCTTTGACCTGGGTCCTCCGTCTTCTTGGCACCTTTGAATCTCTGCTTCTGGTGGCTTTGAAAATATATCAAGCAAGGAATGGGTTCAAACCAGAGTAAGGTCATCAAGCAGAACTGGATCTCCCTGCAACATGTCTTAGTCCCTTTGGGGCAGTCTCTCTCCTGAGGACTCTTGAAGCCTTTGCCTTTTTTCAGTTCTAGTGGATTTTGCAACACGTGAATCCGTAAAGAAGTTGGGGAGATGAGGGAGAGTCACTGTAGTATTTTATATCTCTGAGGCTTTAGAATAATATTTAAATATATTCTTTGCATATAGCTTTAAAAATAACCACGCTCAGTAAAATATGTGCTGTTCATGCGTGCCCTTCTCAGGAGGAGGCCAGTTTATAAAGGGCTTTGTGGATGACAGCAGGTCTCCAGCGTGCTGCGATGGAGTGGGAGTCAGAAATGCAGGCAGAGGAGGATTTTAGGAGATCTACGGAGAAGGTGCCGCCGTTGCCTGCTGGAGCCTTTTGTGAGAGACTGTATACTGTGCCAGCGATGTTGATATGGAAAAAAGAAAAATGCAAGGATAAATACATACTGGCCACATTTCAGCTACTTTTTAAATTTAGAGGTGACCTCAGCTGATCCTTCATTTCTCAACCATATCCACATTAACACGCACAGAAGGCAAAGCGGGAACCCGTGACGAGTTCCGGTTGCTTCCTCGCGTTGCCTTTACGCAGCCCGCGTTGAAGGACATGCCGAGTTTTGCAAGGTTTAGACCCAGAGCGGCGCCCGCCTTGCAATGAACTGATGAAACGGGTCAGCATGGACAAACGCGTGCAAGCCCATGGTTTGGGCCAGCCCTCACCAAAACGGGGCGCGGGCAGCGACCGTGCGCAGAAGTACCCGCACCTCTGACGTTTCCTAGGAAAGGGACCTTCCCCACAGCAAACGGTCTGCAAAAGTTGTAGGGAAAATTTGTGCTTGTTCAGATATATCGCCGTTTTTTCAGTCTCAAGTGACTCTGATAATCTCTCCTGAAGGATATTCTGGTGTAACGAATCGATGGAAGCTTTCCACTGATGGCTATTTTCTGTAGCAATTTTTAATACTGTCTGGGAGATTCCTCCGAATGGCTCTTTTCTTCTCCTTATCTAACGAAGCTGGTATAAAACCCTCCGGTTGTGCTGGTAAAACTGCAATAAGTTACTATTTTGAGTTCCAAAACTACCAATTGCCTCCTTTTTGGTAAGGTGATTTATCCACTCAGCAATGCCCAGTACAGGAGGAGCCCAATGCGAAACGTCTGATTTTTATTTTGCCTTTCACTCCTCAAACTTCTGACGGTTGGGTTTTTTTCTCCCCCCTTTTCCATTGCTACAGTCACTATTCCTGCAGGGAGCCGGTGGCTCTTTTTCCCGCTGCTGGGAACGTTTGGCCGAAGGCGGCGGCGCTACCTGCAGCCTAACGGCTCGGTACGGACTTGCGACTTGCAGATTTACGCCCCGCGCTGAACGCTGCTGAGATGCTCTTGTGCTTCTCCACCTTCCGCGGAGCCGTGATACGGCCTGGTGCGTTCCTGGCCATTGCCGACAGCTGCGTTTCGGGCTGAAATCGTGCAGAAACGGCACCCGTGGAGCGCCGCACCCGGGCTTTTCGGCGGCGCAGCTCGGCTCGTGCGCCCAACTATATAGCTGCCGCCGCTGCGGGGCCGGCACGGGGATTATGTGTTTAATTTAAGAGAGTTCGTGGGGTATCTAATGTTGCAAACGTTTCAGGACGCATTGCCAAAATCCCTTCTGCTTTTCCGCGTGGACGGGCAGCGCCAATCTCACCGCGGCGCTTTTCTCATGGTCCGGAGCTGCTGGCCCCGTGGAGCGAGCTGGAAAGGGCTGCCCGCACCCTCCTCCTCCTCTGTCTTTCCGGGTGATAAATTGCCCCAGAAAAAGCCTTTTGCATTGTGGGTTTTTTTGCAACGCGGGCGGCGTGGCAGCCGGCCCCTGCTGCGCTCGCCCCGGGCGCTTTGGCGGGAGAGGAGCCTGCCGCAGCATCGTCGTTTTATGGAATGGAAATTTTCCTTTGCTAATGGGAGTAACGGGATTTAAAAATCCGTTTTGCGAAACGAGAATGTTAGATCCTGAGTAGCCATGCGATTTCCAGGCCGTTGCTCTTCCTCCTTTTTGCTGGCCAGGCAGGAGCCATCTCCCGGCTGGAAAAGGGAAAATAAAAATTTCAGGATAAGCAGTCTTGGTGGCAACACCGTATTCCTCCCCTTTTCTTGGAGAGAACTTCTGCACTCTCTAGCTGGTGAAATTAGGTTTTATTTTTGCTCGAGCCCTTTTTTTTTAAGCACCGCCGTGGAGTTTTGCCAGTTCAAATATTATGTAGCCTCAGCGTCCCCCAAGCGCGATCTCAATCTCATCTCCGGGCCCGAATGCGCGAGAGAGACCCGTTAAGCCTTTTAGCGCCCCAAACCTGGCTCTGTTAATATTCCGCGTGCGCTCCATCTGCCGCTGTGTTTGCCTAAAGCTAATGTATTTGAGAGCAATTCACTGGGTTGGTCTGAGTCCAAAATGTCCAAAATACCATATGGCCATTTTCAAGTTGATTAGCATTTAAAAATTAAGCATCCAAGTTCAGGATGTCGTGAGCCCTAGACCCTCAGCCTTCCCGAATTTCACTCCAGCGTGGTCTCTTCTCGCGGCGCGAGGCGTTTTGTCGCGGGGAAGTTTTATCTAGGCTGACTCCTGGCAGCGTCGCCCGGCGTCTCTGCTAAAGCGGGCTGCTCCGGGAGCGAGCGCCTGCCCCGTTCCCGGCGCTCCTGCTCCTCTTTTCCTCCGGTCGTGCTCTCTGCTTTGCGACGAGGGTGCCCGGGAGCGACGTTTGCTCCCGATTTGCACCGCGGACGATTGGACGAAGCGGTGCATGGCCAGGTAGGTGATTTTCTACCGTCGCTTCCCTTCGCCGTGAGCGCCGTGCTGCAGAGCCTGCAAAATCATCGATCGTGTTGCAAAGTCTGCAAAACCCCCCTCAAATTTCTGATGCCGGTGACTCAACCTTTAGGTCTCCTGAGAGCTGAAGCGCCACAAATCTTCTTAGATGGAAAACGGCAGAAAACATTTTTTGCTGTCAAAATGCGTCTTTGTAACTCTTTGAGCGGTGGTAGATGAAGCGGACGTGCAATCTCGTGCCAGGCTGCCTGAACTGGGCTGATTTGTGCCCATTTCTCAGGTTTTGGATGACCTGTGGCAAGTCGGTTGGTTTCTCAGCGTGCCAGCGTTCCTGGCTGTGCAATGGGTCCATCCCTCGCTTGTTCCTGTCTTCTAAATCCGAAAGCCTTTCTTCACAATCTGCCTGCACCTTGTGAAGTTGTGGGCACCGACCTGTCTCTGGCGCGTCTGCAGGTATCTAACGTGGTAGAGGCCCTTCCATTCATCGAAACCGTGAACGTATTGGACCCGGCTGTCATGAACACCAGTTGGGCACGTCAGAAGGAAGGAATGAAGTAAAATAAATAAATACAAACAAAGAAATAAATAAAACGAAGCACAAGAAATAGCCTTGGAAGTGCAAGCCGAAGACCGGTCCCTTCCCATAGCCCGGCCCCTCCGGCACTCAAAATTCGGTACCGGCACGGTGATGTCCTCCCGCTCTCCACGTGCATCTCACCAACGTTTCCATCCGCTGCAGCTCGCTTTGCGGAGCATAACCTCGCTTCGGTTTGTTGCTCCGGATCTGCTCAGCCGCCATCCGAGGAGCCCCGCTGTCCGCCCCGGTGCTGGAATGGTGCTGGAAAACACGTCCCACAATACGCAGGAAAAGACAGAGGTAAAAACCGTTGGACAGGCTGAAAAATGAGCTATTTGCAGCCAACGTGAGCAAGAAGAGGAACAGTTACTCTATTTTTTTCCTTAAACTCAAGATCCTGTCCAAGTTAAGGGCTTGATGTAGTTGTCACGCATCACCCTCATTACTCCACGGGAAAGAAAAACATACATTGAAATGCCTTTTGAAGTCCTGATTTTTAAAATAGCAACGATGAAGAAAGAAATAAGTAGCTCAGTGTTGGGGCAGCGCGGGTCGAAGCCTCCCGAACCCACCGCAGTTCTCCAAGGATGCCGACAAGCACGTGGATACGGGAGACTGCGTCGCCAAAGGCTTTCCGCAAGGGAAAAGCAAAGATTTGCTTAAAGAAACTAAGCGGTTGCAGGATGAGGGGGAAGCTCCAGGCTAGGAGGAGTAATTTTTTAAAAGCTAAAAGCCCCCGGGGGTCGGAGCAAATAGTGAGCTTTTCTGGCGACGGGGGTCGCGGAGCTCTGCGGAGATGCGGGCTGGGAGCCGCGCTGGTTCAGCGGTTTCATAACTGACCTGGAAAAGGGAACGCAGGCTGAGGAGACAAAGTTTGCTCGTGGTCTTAAATTATTCAGGCCGCTAGAGACGAGGGCCGAGTAGGAAGGCTTGCCGTGGCCTCTCAGGAGGCAGAGTGAAGTGGCGCGATGATGAAGTTCAGCCTCGGTGAACATGAAGCGATGCATGCGGGGAAAGAGCAGTCTTAATTTCACATCGGAAATGATGGGGTGTGAGCTGGCCATTCCCGCCCTGGAGCAGAGGGTCGCAGCGGCATGGCAATCAGCACCGGGAAAACCTCCGCTCAGTGCTCCAAAAAATGCTTCCCGTGGTAGGAATTAATGGGGAAAGGACCTGAAGACTGGAGAAATCACTACTGACTTATTCAGTCTTACGTGTTGTGGCCCAGTCTTTGTAGCCCCCCACCTCACATCAGCTGAGCATGAATTTGTTGTACCATGTCATGATGACTTGGGAGTTAGGGACCCGGGGTCCTCATCCGAGTTCTGGCGTGGACCTTCCGTGCAAAAAACGCCGTCATCTCTTAGAGTCTTAATGTTCATGTCTAGAAAAAGGATGCTCTTTGCCCTTGTTTGCTGTGGTAGGACCCAAGCAAGCTCTGGGGATGACCCTGGCAAAGCTGTTCAGATCCTGATGCTGCTCGCTTGGGCCTTGTGTTGTCCCTCTGTTGGGTGATGCTCCTGGCATCCTTAGCAGTGTTTCCCAGGTCCATCTCAGCTACCTTCTCGCTTTGGTTTGCTCTCAGCTCCAGGGCTTTCCTTTGTACGCTCGCCGCTCCCTGTTCACTAGGTGCATCCTACGTGAGGATGTACTTGAAGGTGACATGGTGTAGCCCTGACTGTTTTAGTGCAGGCTCTGCCCTCTTGCTTACATCCAGATCCCATCACGGCTGAAGCACCGCAGGGGATATCAGCATTTACCTTTTGCGATGGAGACTGCGCTACATGGTCTTCCGAAAAAGAAGCTGAGTGGGGACGTGTTCTCCTAAGAGAGATCCACAGATGGACTTGAAAAAAATTGTTTTTTTTCCAGTTATGTCAGCTTCTCTAGTAAAAGATCAGTCTTCTCCCAATAAATGTGGCCTCGTTAGTCTTTTCTGCTTGGCTCTGGACAGATGCATCGGTCGTTACCCATCATTAATGTGGATATGTGGCCTTAGCTGCACAGGCTGATAGCAAACTGGTTTTCCCCAAGACTGGGATTCCTTTGAGGACGTGTGAAAATGCAGGTGTCCTATTCCTCTGATCTTAGCCGAGGGAGGATCGGAGGAATACGCCTTGGTCTCCTTTAAGTTTCGCAGTCTTCAGCTATCATAAATTATTTTAATCCTTCCAGCTCAGTATTTCCGTAGTGAACATTATTACATAGGGTGGAGCCACAATTCAGTGTTTTAAGAAAAACTTTAATGTCTTCTTTATCCAGGGCTTGCACTTTCTGCGGAGCAACAAGCAGTGTTATTTTAGCATTACTGCTGTTCATATCTTGCTTTGGATTAATCAAGTACAGAAGGAAGTAAATAATTGCAGGGAACATTAATATTGCATGACTTAAATAGTTTTCAGGAACTTCTTTACCGTAGAGACTTGTCTTAACAGAGGAAAGGATATGACATATGTCTCTTGCCCAGAAGTTATGTTGATTGACAGCCCATCAAGTTCTGTTGCTGTGCTTTATTTATAGTATGTGACTTAAATAATCAAACCATCTTGCTAATATTTTCAGACAGTTGCTTCTAGTTTTCAAGATGACTTTTGCTCATACAAACGCTTCCTGAAACCAGACAGCTGCAGTGCGGCCTGAGAGGTTTCTGGATGTTGCTTTATCTTTTGGATGTAGGTGGGAAATAAAACTGAGTTGGAACTAAAATAGGAATGGAAATGGGAGTTGCCTCCTTTGGCCTACAGCCTGTAACAATATTGAGCCTTAAGAAATGGCCTAAAAACAAATTTTCTCTGAGCAGGAGAGAATTAAGGCAGCACATGCCCAAACAGTGCTACTGCCATTTTCCTAATATCTTTTTGGTCTTGTAAAGTCACTTGATTCCTTGGCATGATGAAGGTGACAGCTTCAAGCTGATGTGTTGTGTAGTGCAACCACAAGTTCCCATGCAAGAAATCAGAGCTCTGTGCAAATCTACTTCTCTTCTTGCTTAATTCACCAGAACCTGGGATTCTCCAACTCTGGAGGGCAGGTTATCTCCAGCAACCATCCCCTGTCCTTGCCCCCCAGTTAGGAAAATCTCATCGAAGCAGGCAGGACCCGGTTGTATCATCAAAGGTGGGAACCACGTGAAATGGAGACCAATAGATTCTATCACACGCCTGTGCCACGGTGTCATAGACCTGAGCTGGTTTCACCATCACCTTTCCTGCCAAAGGTACTTCTCCCGCTGCCATGACTTTCAGTAGTGCCCATTTTCACGTCTGTACAGTATAAAGTGGTGATAAGAAGAAAACATTTTTTGACAGATTTATATCCTTTTGGGGGAGGTCACATTTATACTAAAGCTTGCATGAGAGGACCCACACCTTTCCTTCTGCATCTTCTACCCTGCAGGTCCAGAGCTCCCTTCCCTCCTGGGGAGGCTGCCTACCCCGATAACGTCTTTTGAATCCCAGAAATGTAGAGCTGGAGTGAACCCAGAGACTCAGGAGGGAGTGAGGATCGGCTCTTCCCTTCGTGCATTGCCTTGGGAAAAAAGATGATGCAGAGCACTTTGAAGGGAAGGACATACCCAGGCTCAAGCAGATCAAGTAGCCAGAGCTGTGATGGGAAAAGATCTAAAGAGAAAATCCTGTGTTTGCACGGCAGGACTTGCTCCAGTGTCTCAGAAGCTCATAAAAGATTTGTGCTTTGAAGGCTTCAGCTTCCTCCAGAAGGTTGTCTGGGGAGGACGTGCCCTTTCTGGTCGAGGGCTCCAAGGAGTGCAGGAGAGAGCCCCCGGTCAAGGGGCTGCTCCCTGTTAGAGCCAGAGCCCTGCTGCCTCCCCACCACTCTTCTGCAGCCTACGTGGGACTTCGCTGTCTTTCTGCAGCTCATCACAAGGTCTTCCATCTCCCATTAGCATGAATGCACAAGGGCAACCCTTGAGCAGCAGCTATAATAAATTACTCCTTTTAAACGATTTAAGTGAAGTCCTTTAGTTTTTGCAGGATCAGATGGTATTACCGACTTCGAGCATCAGCAGCAACGAGTGTGAGATACGGTTTTCCAGTTCTGTGATAGTGTATCCAGTACGGAGTCGAAATCCGAGTGCTGGTCTGTACTGACAGCAACGTTTAAAAATTGGAAACAACAGTGCAGGAGGTGTTGTGGGTGCCTTTGCAGCCCGTGTGAGCGTTGGCTTCATATGGCCATGGGTAAAGAGCAAGAAATAAGGCATTGCTAATGACCAAAGGAAGGGACCTATCATGAAAAAAGAACAAACTGTAAAAAGGTCTACAGGAAAGAGAGTAGGTCATCAAATGCTAGAGCTCATCTTTTTTATAACAGTTGCTGTGGCTTGGGGAATACATGTTCGTTTGGCTGTTTTACTCTTGGGCTCATGAGGCTTGAAAAAGTAATAAGGGGGTGGCATTTGTTCCTGGGAATGAACGTGTTTATTATCCTCAGCGACTTCAGAAATGCAGAATTCTCACCCATCCATTAACTTGTTCTTCAGAACGGTTCCACCCTTGCTTTCAGCTTTGCCTCTATTTTTACATTCATTTAGCATGAGTGGGCTGGGAGAGCTTCATGACGGGGTGGTGAGTGAGCGATCGGATACCGAGAGTGGCACGGGATGATCTGTGTAAAGCAAAACCTGGCCCAGCCTCTGAGCTCACTGCAGCATTAATGCACATTTGCACATCTAGACATTTGTCCTTTGGAGATGCCTGAGGAGCACAGATTGTGGTCGAGCTTGCCACAGAAATGCATGCAGACAGTGTGCTTGATTCAGCAATTAAACTCTTCTGAGGGATGAGTGGGAAAAAGAAAGTTATCCTTGCTATCGTAGCTGCGCTTGTGAGCTGGCAAAGCAGGATTCACCCAGATTCGTGTAGCTTAAAATGTCAGGCATAAAATAAACCAGAAATCAGTTTAGTAGGGCTTCAGCTCCGTCCCCTGGAGATGGAGATTGCTTCTAGACTTGTGTTTGATTTGGAAAGCTCTGTGGCGTGTGGAATGCACACTTTGAGCTATAAAAGGAGTTTCAGGACAACAGACTTTTTCCTTTTAAATGCAAGAGGCCAAATTGAGCTTGGGGGTAAGTGAAATCCAACGGATGAGCCATGTCTTGATGAGTACCGAGTTTGGCCCAAGTTCCAGCTGAAGGATGGTAATGTCTTAAAACGCACTGACGGTCTCACTGACAATCATTTGATGATACCTGTCACATCCCAAGAGCCTGAAGCCCAGCTGCTTTCGACCAACCTTTAGCACTTTCCCGAGGTGCCTCAGGAATATAGCAATTCCCGGAAAGGCAGGAGCGAAGGCACAATCCGAGCCCTGCACCGTGCACCTATGCAAGGAGCAAAGCCGGGTGAAGAGACGTCATCCCGGACTGGGAAAGTCTGGTATAATGGGAGAGTAAAGTCTGATTAAATATCCGCTGCAAGTCATTTCCGTAAGACGGCAGCTCGTCCTCTCTGGAGGCTTGGTTTCCAATGCGGAATGAGTTCCCAGATGTCCTTATCAGATATTTTCTCCATACCCCTCAATCATCACATAATTAGGTGCATTCTCTCCGCTGGCGCTGCTGCTGGCAATCAGTGCTCAAGAGCGCTGCCGCAGGTCTAGGTTGTGGAGAGGTTGGCGGCGCTGGGTCAGGAAGCCTGCGTGGTGCCTGCTCTCTAATTTCTCAGCTCTGCGGTAATTTCTCAAGTACCAAATTTGCACGTTCATTCCCCAAAACGTGACTTTTTGCAGCAATAAATTCCCAGTCGGTCTAAAGGGAACAGATTTACAGCAGCGGGGAAGTCCCCGAAAGACTCGAAGCTGCTCACGTTTCTGTGGTGTGCCGAATGCCGCTCACAGATACTATTTCTGAAGCGTTGCTGAGGTCTAGGCAACAAAGAATAAGAAATGGTGGATGGTCTTAAAATATAATGCAAAAGTACTTTGCAAGTGAAAATGCTTGGCATAATATGGCTGACCTGAATAGGTCGTTGTAAGGATCAAAGGTTCCTGGATCTATTGCACTTTAAAGGCTATCAGGCTTTCTCAGCGGAAATAAATTGGCATGAAGTGTTTAGGGTTTTAAGAGGGAGAATTAGTAAAATGATCCCTTGCGTTTATCCACGTTGGGCCAATGAATTACCTAACACGGACAGTTTTGCTTGGCTGCCTGGGTTTTTAATTCTGTTGAATGTTGGTAGTTAATTGGCTCTTGAGATAGGGCAGCAAGTGTCTGAACAACAGCTCGCTTGAGCCCTCGGTGACAGCGCTTCAATGGATTGAAGTGTGGTTTCATACCGTGCCTTGTCCTGCAGTTAGATAAAGGACTTTATTATCTGTCATTGTAAAAATCCGTGTGATACAGCTGCTATTAAGAGTGTATTGCTGCTCTAGAGTTACTAGGAAAAGGAACGAAAGAGAATATTTTGTCTTGTAAATTAATTTAGGCTGCTTGTAGCAATTTAGGCAATAATCAGATAATGGCCAGCAGAAACTATTCCTGAAAAATTAAATGGCATGTTTTTGGAAATCAGTTTTATAAGTGACAATTAATTTACCCAATCACCACTGGAAGGCTGAAATAAGGATATAACCATCTGGTCTCTTTAGCCAAAGAAAAGCAAATTAAATTTCCTTTCTTCTTCAGGAGTTTCAAGAGTACATAAGTCCTGCAGAGTCCTAGCTCTAATGCAGTTTTAGTGCTACATTGGTTGATATGTTATTTAGATGCTCTTGATGATTCTGCTTTTGATCTGAAGCTGCGAGCTCATCCTTACAGCGAGTGAAAACGCAAAGGGACAGGCTGTAATGAATGCTGCTGGCAGATGCCAAACCATGGGTGCATGTGCTGAGTTTGGCACTGACGGAGATTTGGGCTGCTCAGAAACAACAAACTCCTTTTAAGAATGACTTTGGGATGAGATAACCAGAAAGGTTCAGTGAAACAGGTTCACATCACCGTGTTGGTTCCTTTTTAAAGTATTTCCAGGTGGTTTGCATGCTCCAGTTTTTAACATCTCTGGTAGCTGAGCTTGTACCTGCTTTTGGTTGTACTACTTTAATACTCCTCAGTATTGAGAGTGTTGCTTGATTTTCTCTTATAACTTCTACATCCTCATCGAGGATGGATGCAGCTACTTTTGAGTGACTCCATCCTTGTGAGGCTGGAGGGGTTGTTGTAGTGATCACTTGTCCATCCTGGGAGTCCTGCCATGTCGAGGATCTGCTGCTCTGCTCCTGTCTGTCCAGTGGATGAGGTTTCGTGCGCAGAGGTGGGATGAGCTGCGGAGCCCCAGGGGCTCTGATGACCTGAGTTGTGTCTCCGTGTCATCAGACCTGGAGGGCAGAGGTGATTGCCTGGCATAGTTGCAGGAGAAGGTCACAGAATCACAGAATGGTTGAGGTTGGAAGGGATCTCTGGAGATCATCTAGTTCAACCCCCCTGTTCAAGCAGGGTCGCCTAGAGCACGTTGCCCAGGACCCTGTCCAGACAGCTTTTGAATATCTCCAAGAATGGAGACTCCACCACCTCTCTGAAGTTTACAGTGATTACTGAACAACCTGTACCTGGTCATCTTGTGTGTGTGCCTTTTGGGACATTGGCACATGGAGAATAGCAGAAATCCAAAAACGGGAATGTGGGATGCTATGAATCCGCTATTTCTTACAATACATGGAGGTTTACTGTGTGCCTTTACAAGGCTGTAATAGGCAGGTAGAAGAAATATGCACAGTTAAGTGGCACAATTAGAGATGTTAATGAAGCCACCTTTGAGAAGGGGAGAGAGGGACAAAGATGGCCTAATCCCCACTTGATACCACAGAGTGTGCCTTGGTGGCACGAAGCAAGGGCTCAGTGTCTTTACGGGAGCAGGTAAACGCGCCTGGGTCGTTCATCTCTGGCTGTGGGTAGCTCAGCCAGCTCTGGGGTCGGACGTAAAGCTTATGTAGGCATCCTCACAACCTAGCTGAGACGCTGGTTAACCAAAGGAAGATCTTTATTGTTAAGCAATATCGTAATAATGGGTCTGTTGTTTTGTCTTTTTGGAAAGTTGCTCCAATATTGCAAATCTGGATTAGGATGAACAGACTCTTTTATCCCTAAACCTCCTCTAGACAGAAAGCAGATCGAATAACTTGGCTTTCTGCAGGCACTCTGCTCTGTCAGGTGGCAAATCCAGCCCTGGAGGAGGCTGGCAAATAGCCAGTATGTCTCCCACTCTGCGCACCGTTGGTTTTCCAGGAGTCTGGCAGTTCTCCAGCGAGCTATAACCTCCTGGCCATGCAGTACAAGTTGCCAGTTTATTGAGAGGATTATCACTTGGGCAGCATATGCCGGAGCCTCCCTGGTAGGTAGTAGAAAAATGGGGAGGAGACCTTTGAATTGGGAGTTCACCTCAGAAACTTGTCCTGGATGTCTTTTGTGTTTTCCAGATAGTCAAGGTAGGGATTTGGGGTGGGGATCAATGCAGCTAAACATCAGCTGATGTTTAGCTACGGTCCTGGAGTCTTCACTCGTCTCAAATCCCAACCGCCTTGGATGTATTTCTGCTCCTGGATAACCATCCATCCGTGCATCCATCCAAGGAAAGCAGGTCCGGGTGTGGATCTCTCTTTGGTTGTCTTTGCCTTCGCCACATCTGACTGCGTTACGGCAACGCTGCTGGAGTTGACACTTGAGGATGACTCAGAAACCTCACCCAACACAGCATGCTGTAGGCTTTTGACTGCAGTGAGCACCTTGCTGTTGCGGGCCAGGACCGTGTGCCCTGAACCTCGGGGTTTGATGGCCTTTGCTCCCTCATGCTTGGTCCGCTGCAGCCTGGGTGCGTCGATATTCGGGGTGTTGCAAGGCTTTTTCCGGTAACTCGAGGGAAGGGCGAGCAGGAACAGCTCTGCAGCTGTAGGGCTGTGAGTAGCGTTCAGGCCTGGGGATGAGCGAATCGAATTTCAGAGGTTGAAACGAATGAAAGAAAACGGCCAATCTAATCCTCAAATGACCCCAAATAAACCCTTCCCCTCTATTGCTGCCTATTCAACTCTTTAATCCTTACCACCCCGCTAGCAGTCACACGGTTTAGCCTTTCCTCTTCAGCCCGCCCGGTACTTGCTGACATATGTTTTTTTTTTTCCGCCTGTCCTCTGATTCCTCCCCAGTTGTGCAGCGTTTCTGTCGTACTGATGTGCCCAGCCATGGTGGTGGCCTCCTAGGACCTGCTGCCGACCAGGAGTGTGCTAGGAGTTTGGGAACAGAAGCAAACTATCCCAGAAGGCTGCCAGGGTGGAAAAAGATGTCTTAAACGCACCGTCCAAGCACTTCTGGATTGTGGTGTGCTTGTATATACAGTTACAAGCACATCTGTCTTGCATATAGGCAATAAAATATATAGCTGGATATATAAGCTAACTTTTATTATGAGTGCTCTGAGTATAATCGTGATGGAGACGGGGTTAAACAAAGCTGTTGCTTAAAAACATTTGAAGGCCATATATGCCGCTCTTTATGATTCGTGTCCCAAACTCTTTCCCGGTGCAACTCCTCAAGGTGTGCACATTAAAAAGGGGGAGCAGGTAATTAGGATTCTCAGCCTAAAAGCCATCAGTCAAGAGCAGCATTGCATGGACCGGTAAGGTGGTGAGCCAAGCTGCTGATAATTTTATAGGAGCATTTAGAAATACATGACAAATTAAAGGCAGCTTTAAAATACATGCGCGAGTAAGTACTGCACCCCAGTGCTCTTCGTTTTACGCAGCCAGTCATTACATCATAATTTTTAAGCTGGTTTAGCTGGTGCTTCTCAGATCGGTAGTGCTGTATATTTTCCTTGGGGAGCATATTAAATGAGCATTTGGTTTTCCACTTCTATTGATTCTGGAGAGGATATTAAATTAAAATAAAGCAAGAAAACAACTTTTGATTTCTTCTTGGAATCTAATAAATTTTACTCAATATATTTCCGTCTAATTTTCTGAGCTCCTGCATCGTTACTGCAATAAGGCCCCGAGCCCCAGCAGAGATAGAGTCCCCTTATGCGTAGAGCTATGCAAACACCAAGTAAAGGACATTTTCTGTCACTAAGATTTTCATGTCTCCATCAGGAAGCCCATGAAGATCATTAGAACGCAACAAGGACTAAGTGGTTTGCCCCGCTCGCTGTGTGATTTTTGCAGATCCAAGGTAAAGAGACAAGGCAGACGTGGCAGAAAGGGAGCAGAGTCACGGGGAGGGACAGGGACTTACACAAGGTCATGTAGGACATCGGCAGGAGAAGCCAAAGCAGGACCCAGGCTGCTTCGGCGCTCTTTCTTACGCCCCTGGGTCTGCCATAGTGGGAACGGTGGCTTTGACGTTCTTGAGCAGGTTGGTTCATGGTCATTTTGGTGGTGGTGAAGAGCCAGCAAACATAAATCATAATGGTTCAAAAACAAGCAGGCAAATAAGGTATAAAAATGGCTCATATATTTTTAAACCTAGTGACTTCTGAATGCAGAGGATTTGCAAACACGTTTCCCCTGGTCCAAATTACCAGCGATTTAGCTACCTTCCTATTTTTTGGTATATCCAGAAAGGAACAAATCAACATCGATTTCCCTGCACCTTCCTCATCCCCATTTCCCCTTAAACTAGAAAAGACAGTTTTTCTTGCTGGAGGTCAGGACTTATCAAGGTTTATGTGATCAGGGTGGAAGAAAGAGCAGAGCAGGGCTGACTGCATCTTTTCACGTCTGAAGCTATTACGGCTTCTTTGATAGAAATGGCAGTTATTTGAAACAGAAATATTCTGAAAATGTCCATAACTTTCTTTCAAAACGACAAAAGCTATCACAATAAGCAAGATTTGGCCTTACTGAGCAGAAGTTAAATCCTAAAAAGAGAAAGCAGACGTGTAAATACAGGGTCGTTTCCATCTGCCTGAAATAGCCCTGAAGTCTTTCAATAACTGCCCGTATGGAAAACATTACCAAAAGCCACATTTTCCTGTGCAGACCCCTCCCCAGGCCCCTAAAGCAACGCAGCCTGATTATTTCAGGCTCGTTTTTTGCTTATAAACCTAACATTGCAAATTTTGGTCTGAGTAGAAAAGAGGTTTCTTTGCTGAATTTGATAGATGGTGAATGCTGGTGATGGGCACAACTGAAACTTTTGCAGTACGGCATCACACGGGACTGCACGTGTCATGATTTTCCGTTGATTTAAGGACTCTTAGGTATATTGCAGTAGTACATAGGGTCTCAGCACCTATTTTGGGGGACTAACCTGCAGCAAAGACGTAAAATAATCGATGCCCCAAGAGGCTTTCGTCCAGATATCACCCATAATCAGTTAGCGATTGATGTCCCAGCAGCCTTGACCCACGAAGGGGATGCCCAGCGGCTGACGAGGAGGGCAGGGATGGAGGAGCCCATGCGTTTTGGACCAGGCACTGGGCCGGGCTGTGCTCCCCATCTGGACACAATCCATGTGCTCTAGATGACCCTGGTTGAGCAGGGGTGTTGGACTAGATGATCTCCAGAGGTCCCTTCCAACCTCAATCATTCTGTGATTCTGTGAAATGTGGTATCAGTGCTGACATTTCGGTGCCTTTCATGGTCCAGAGGTCACAGGAGCAACATGAGAATGGGCAGCCGGAGGACCCTGGAGCAATAAACATGCTGGCAATGGAATGGTTATCTTCTAACGAACCTGAGACAAGGCATTTTTGCTTTGAGATCTTCATCATTAACGTTCTGCTCGCAATCACTGAATCTACAAATAACTTTCCGAGGAGCTTCTTGATTGCTGAAATGCTGTATATTCCTAAATGCATCGACAGTATGGTTTTATGTACAATCTAAAATAAAAATCTGCTCAACTGCTGCTTATCCAGCATTGACTACAGCAATTTTTAATTAACCTGATTTAGATGCCAAATATATCACTGATGAAAATGAGAGGGTAGAACATACAGTCATTTATTCCAGTACAGTGGTCATGATTGTTGAATTAGATGTATTCAAATTAACTTTAAAATTTTCCTGCAGTCGTAGGCTGTGCGCTGGGTGCCAGGTTTTAGAGACCTGCGCAGAGTAGATTAATGATATACTTCGGGGTGCAGGAGGGAGGGAACGTAATGTGTTTGTCTTCCTGTTCGGGAAGGGGGAGCAGAGCCCCATGCTTGCTTTTATTTAATAAAGCACAAAAGCGGGGGTGTGAATCTTTTGCTAATTGCCTCTTTCCAGTCTGTGCTGGCAAGCAGGAGACGGCTGCAGTGGAGCTTGGCGTGGAGACGCTGTTGAGGTTGCACTCTGTGTGCCACCGAACAGGATCTGCCTCTGGGCTGAAGGCCAGGTAGATACATGGATAAACAGGGGAAACGGCAGTGCGGTTTCCAAGCCCAGCAAAGCCAAACTCGGCAGCAGGAAGCCAAGATTAACGTGTCCCGTTTGGTCTGTAAGAGGGATTTATGTAGGAAGCATGTAAGGAAGAATGGAGTTATTTGAGTATTACCGTATTCAGTCAGTAAAACTTCCAAAAAATGAAAGGAGTGCAATGAAGAAAAGCAAAGGCGGGCAGACTGACGTGCAGAGATTGTCATCTGTGGTCTTCATGGGAGATGAGAACCTCCGAGGAAGTTAGAGTCTGCTGCAAGAGGTCTGAACGGTGTGTGGATGTACATAATGACTTTTAGGTCTGCCATATATGCTATTAAGGTTGCTTGGATGCCAGCTGACCAAGCCTCTCTGTAGCTGACAGCTTGGATTTCCCCTGAACTCCCTGTGATCAACCTGAATGAAGATGATGGAAACCAAAGACGCTCTGTAACCTTTCCTAAAATGCCCATTAAAACCTCTTGTGTTACGTGGTGGCTTCAAATGGTACGAGGTGCCTGGCGTGCTCCTTCCAGGTGGCTTGGCAGGAAACCGGGTCCCTCCTCGGACCAGCAGTTGTGCAAGGATGAGTGACTACAAGGCAAAGACTACAGTTGTTTACTTTCAGTGATCCTGTCTTCTCGCTTGCTGTTGCAGACAGAAGCATAATTTCTCTCCTTTTCTCATTGCAGGTTATCCGACGGGATACCCCACAGCTGCCCCAGCCTACAACCCAAACATGTATCCAACCAGCAGCCCCGGCTATGCCCCAGGTAAACCCAACTTTGTGTACGGAGATAACGTGGTTAAAAGGGTGCAGGAGGATTTACCTTCTGCTGCTCCGTGTACCGAGCCCTGCAGCCTGCATGTGCTTGTCAGCAAATAATTTCCTGGGAAGGGGGCTGTGTTAAGCTCTCCTGGTCCTAACTCTGCCACTAATTTCACACCATACATTGGGAATGTCTCTCCGTGTCGTGAAGTACTTTTGAGCTGTTAATTATATCTTAAAACTCATCCCAGGAATTTTTACAGTCCTTCTCACTGTGATATCTGCACGTTGAGTTTTTAATATTTTCTGAATATCGCATGCCTTCTCCTCTGAGATCGCCTTCCCCTTCCCTTCACTGCCCTGAAATGGCTCTTCCAGAGAGCAGCAATCTCTTCCCAGCCAAACGCAGGAACTGTTCCCCCTTTAGCCTCGATGTTGTCTGTAACAGCATCAGCCACAATTTTCTCCTTAAAGTCTTGTTTTCCCTGGGCTTTCCCAAGCTGGCCTTTAATTCTGTCTTCTGCTCCGCTGCGGTGTGTCCATCGCAACATATCCTTCATCTCCCACTTCCAACTTTCCGTGCAAGCTCGGCAGGGCTCCGTCCTTCGTTCTCTTCCCATCTCCACTACTCCCCAACTCCCCATCTACCTCACCAGTACAACTTGAGGTCCCATCCCTGGCAACTCACAGCCACCTGTCCCTGCCTGCTCCAAAGCTTCCTTCATCTGGGCCCGGTGAGGTTGCAGCCTTGCTGCCATGCACCCCACAGTTCACACCAGCATGGCTAGCAGAGTGCCCTTCATTTCTCGCGCTGGCCGCATGCTCTTTTGCAGCTTTCTGTCATAGTCCCTCCGAACCGTCTTGCCAGCCACGTGGACAGGTAACGTGTTCATCGTCCGTAGCTCAGACCCATCTCTGGAGCCTTGTTCTCTGTCGCTGTGCCTGACTTGGGCAAATTCTCTTGCCTCCTTCCAGAGGTTTAGTACAAAAATGGCTTTCCCAGCCCTCTGCTTTAGCTGTGTCATGTCCCTCTTGCATCGTATCAAGTGGAGGCCACTCGTCTTTATTCACAGAGCCTCCACCCACGCCGTCTCTTTTCTCCTGCGTGGTACCAGGAGCCTTACTGCCATCTCTGCTTGGTCTTTCACACTGTACCTTTCTGAACAAGTGTTTCCCTCATTCCTGCTGCTCCTCTTGCTAGACAGGAGCCTCCTGTAGTTGCCCACAAAGTCATTCTTCGTTTGACTGCCCCCATTAGCCACGTTTTATTACAAAAGTCCATGCCTAGACTCCCTTCCTTGCTTGCCGTTGGACACTGTCTCTCCGTACCTGCCTGTATTCCTCTGTTGTCTCTTGGCCAAACGTGTATCCAAGCCACAGCTCCAGCTGTGCTCATCCGTGATCATGGAGAAAGGGCTGGGTGGAAGATGGTGCACATGGGCCAGAGCCCAACTGGCACGATGGATGCTGAACAGGGAAGCAGGCAAAGCTTGTGGGTGGCATAAATACAGAACCAAGCATCCTATTTCAGTCACACTGAGCTTGAACAGCTCATCTGCGTGAAGCACAGAGCCAGGGGAACTGTCTTATAGGGAGGGACTGATAGAAAATTGATGTGGGTTATGAGAGAATGTAAATGAAGCAGATATATCTTCCAGTGTGGACACTTCTTATTCCGGCAGAAGAGGATCTTTCACTGTTTATAAGTCAAAGAAGTTGTTCGGAAGCAGGTCTCGTGGAGTAATTTGCGCTTGTCGATGAGGGCGAGATGGCCTGCGAAAGGGCCGTGGCGCAACAGGGACCCCCACGCCAGCCAGGAACCTTCTTCACCTTCTCCAAGGAAGTTTCTTTAAGAAAAGAAATAGAACAACACTGTCATAAGTGAACCAAAGACATACAGGGGTGGATTAATCTTCCTGTCCCATGTATTTGCTACCGTTGCTCACTGGTAAGATCCAGTAGACCACAATGAGTTTTCTTTAACATGGCATGAACTAATGAGGTTCTGAGTTTAACGAGGAATATCTGAGCTCCTCTGCTAAATGGATCGCTTGGTCTTTCTGCATTTGAGCCCAAACCTGGAAATTTTTATAGATGTCTTTTTCCTTCTGGAGTAGAAGATTGCTTCTAGGCTCCCGTTCAGGATATAATTTAGCCGAAGTTAAACATCCATTAAAGTACTTCAATGAAACCAACCCTTTGGAAGGACCAGGCAACATTTCCCATCTTCCTAACACTGGCGAGTTTTTAAAGCGCGGTTAAGGTCTCTGCTTGCAGAAAATGAACGGGGTGGGGTAGGAGCCTCTTTGCATGACAACGGATGATGGAAACTCAAGAGCTGAGTGGCACTTTCAAAATATAGCTCTGGTCTGTGTATTATAGCCAAAGTAAATTTTAGGTGGAATGTGTTATAAGAAGAGGGAATATCCCTTCTAATAGCAATCCTGAGATCAGAATATTATTTATTAGCTGCTGGTTTTTAGGCTGTAGTGTTTTATCAGAGAGTCTTCTTTAAAGGATGTGATCACGTAGGTCAAATCCAAGAATTTGCAACGTCTGAACTGTGACCGGAAAAGCACTTCTGAAATCGAGATGGTGCCTTTTTTTCATGGTTTTTATGAAGAAGACCAAAAAAGTCTCTTGCTCGCCCCTCCCCGTGCCCACTTCCGAGATGAAAAACAAAGTCTCACCCTCCGTTTGGACTTAATCGCTTTTTGGTTGTCCGAGGTGTTTATTCCAAACACTTTGCCGCATTAAAAAAAAAAAAAAAAAGGCTGAGGGATTTTAAAGCTTTTTAATAAAGCCGTCTTTTCAGCGCAGCGCTCCGGAGTCGCTGGGGTGCAGTAGGCGCTTGCGAAAGGAGCACAGAGCAGGCCTTTGTGGCCGCCTCGCTGAAGCCTTTCTCCTCCAAAGCGCCAAGTTCCTGCTCTCCGGGCTGCCGTAAAGTCAGCGGATCCCCAGGCGCGGGAACTTTCCAGGGCTGACGAAGCAGGAATGAGGGGTTCGCTGCCAAAACCCTTTTGGGGCTGTCTTCTCCGCATCGCCGAAGGTCTGTTTTTAAACTCCCTGTTATTTTGCAAGGTTATTAAATAAAAAGGCAGTTACTGCGGATACCTCTGCAAGAGATCCGTTGTGCTTTTTTTTCCCCCCCGTGTTTTCATGTGCTTCTGGAATGGTCTTTCGGTGCATTTTTTCACACCGAAAACCTTGGAAAGGACTTTGTGACCCTGCATGTGTGCTGGCCACCCTCAAATTCCCCTGAAAGCCATCATATTGAAAGAGTAAAATGAAAAGAGCTCCATAGCGTAAAAACCCACAAGTTTCTTAGCAGCCGGTCTGGCCAGAGGCTGGCAGCATCCTCCGTGCTGGGAAGGAAACACAGCAGCGTTCCTGCATGTTGTCCTGGGCGTGATGAAAATGCAAAAATACGGGAAAGCAGCCACAAGTTCAAAATGGTCAGGCTGAAACTAGCACGTTCGCCTTTCCAACCAAAAGTCTTGAAAAATGAAAGTCAACCGCACCAGACAGTCGTACTGAAACTGGTGGCTCTGTTTTCATCAAGGGCCCTTTTCAAGCTGCCAGAGAAGCTGTTATAACCGCGGACATCAGGAACGTGTCCCTGGCATGATGCTTCAGAGCACTGAAGTGAGGCCCTCGGGCACCCCAGAGATGGTGGAGAAGACGTAGCGCCTCTGAAGAGCAATTAAGAGCATCAAAATGAGGCACCTCCTGCCTGACATCTCCGGGAGTCAAGGCATGGCTGGAGGGCGGTTCAGGCTCCGACACACAGGATGGGAGCCACCAAGCTGGAGATGGAGGAAGGCCATGGAGTCCCTGCAGAAGGTCTTTGCAGCATCGCTCCTTCTGCACACGATGGGATGCTTTGGAGCATCGCACCCGGTCCCGTGTGGCAAAGGCAGGAAAACCTGATTCAGAGGAAAGTTAATGCCTCCAAACTGCCTGGTGGCACAGAGGTGTTTCTCTCATGTCCCCTGCCATGGCATGTTCATCCTGCAGGGAGCAACTCGGCCTCTGGATGTGTGGGGAGACAGTCAAGAGAGCACCCACAGGAGAGGCAGCGCCAAATCCCTGCAGGGAGAGGAGTTTTTCTGGGGTCCTTGGTGCTTCTCGTACATCACAGTCCCCATCTTTGGGAGACTGCAGTTCGTATTAGAAAAGAAACTGAAATAAAACCCAGAAATGCTGTGCTTTTACCCAAACGAAATACTTTTCTTTTCTTTGGAAAGTCATGTTGAAATCCGCACATTCCCTTGGAAAGTTTCTGTTTCAGCTCAATTGAATTTTCCAAATAAAAACCATGCCACTAGGAAATTTTCAGCTATTTTAAACAGCTGTAGTAATTGCCACATTAGGGAGGATTTAACTACTTTTAGCTGAATAAATGTTACGTGTCCAACCTAGCCAGCTAGGCTCCCCCTGTAGTCAATGGAGAGAAACGTGAGAGTCTTTCAATGGAAGGACTCTCCCCAGGGAGTCCTTTAGTCCGTCCATCTTAGGGTGGGACAGACTCCTCTGGGTGCTTGTCTGTCCTACAGAGAGATGGTGAAGGTTGGGTGAGATAAATCCTGTCTGGGATGTCCTACACGCTCACAAGAAACTGGAACCCAAAGGAATTTCAGAGAAGCTCTCTCAAATAACTTTGCTATAGTAAAGATACTCTCAGAGAAGGCGACATCTAGGATGATGGTTTATGGGATTGCTTTCTTGGCATAGGTTGTCCTTAGATAGCAGGAATGGGTTAAGAAATGGGACCGACCCAGAGTGTAAAAGCGTGGATAGCGTAGAGTGGCCTTTAGGATAATCCTCCTTCTCTTGGGCAGAGATGTTGCTTGCACCCACCAAGAAAGACAATAAAAATGCACAAGCAAAAAAAAAAAGGAAAACCCAAGCCAGACTGAGAAGAAACAGTCAAGAAGACCAAGCAAGAACAAGGAAACCACTAGCTCAGGGATAGCCCTAGACCCAGGGTTGCGTGGAGGGGTGTCACGCACGTCCGGGAGCCTCAGTGGGCAGCAGCAAGCCTCGTGGCTCTACCAGTCCTGCGAGGGCGTCTGCAGCCCACCCAGCCGAGCAGGACCCTTGCACCCAGCAGGAGAACGGGTGACGCTAGAGGCAGACTCCAGGGATGGCTGAGTCTGGCACGTCTTCTGCACCTTCCTGCCAGGATGCCCGCGGCGAGAGGGACATGCATTATGCCGAGATTTCAGTTCTTGGCAGCTACGTTCAGGAGCCCGGTGGCAGTGGCAGGAGATGTGGGACAAAGAAGACTTTCTCCTGTGAGGAAGGCTTCGGGCTTTGATTCACTCAGTCCTAGGAAGCGAGGCCGGGAGCTGGTAACTGAAGCCTCCTGTAGGTTTTGGAAAGGTTCTCGCGTACTTGACGCCGGTTAATCCAGAGCCTGGAACGTGGCCCCTCCGGATCGTTCCCAAGGGCGCAAGGCAACTAATGAACCCCAACGGGAGGAGCAGCACGTGGTGAGGATATGCCGGGAGAAAGAAACCAAGAACAGACCCAGGGAAAGGAAACTCTGGCAGCGGATTTTTATGAACTGACAGATTTTGACAGAGGGAGGCAATTCCTAATGAGAGCAGAGTATTCGGACATGTGCCGCTACGCTGCTGGATCTGTCTTGGACTAGGATTTCTGCCTCTGTGCTCGGCACGTGTGGGCACTTTTGCCAGGAGTGGAGCATGTCCCGGAGGGTGTCACGGGAAAACCCATTTACTTCTGCGCTCTTCTCAGCTTGATCAGCCGTTGGGGAACACGCTGAGCCTGAGCAAGTGTTAAACATCCTTACGCCGATGGGTTGAAGGAGCCGGTGGGAAGGGCCTGGAGGAAGGAGCAAGCCCATTGCGTGGGAAGCACCGGGGGCGATGCCGCGAGACGCAGCGCTGGTTCCTGCGCTCTTAGTTACGTCCAGTGAGACTTGGCTTCTATTAGAAAAAGGCACTTGGTGCCTTCCAAGTCCTCTCTCCCTCCTCCATGCTGTGGACCCTGCAGAAACGAGGGAGGGTTGCCAGGCCAGGCTTTCCCAGGTTGGCTTCAGGGGAAAAGGTCTTCAGCGAGGGGCATCTGAAGAGCACGGGGAAGAAGCTGCTTCAGCCGAGGAAAGGTTCTCCAGGGAGGAGGAAGACAGGGATAATCAGGAAGGAAATTACGGCATTTACCGTCAGGGACCGGCTTCCCACCTGGCCGGTTGGGGCTTCGGTGCTGCGCACCGAAAAAACCCATCTGCATTGGTCCCTTAGGGACATCCCTGGAGGGACTCCAGCTGCTCCAAGACAAGGCAGCTCCAAGACAAGACGAGGCAGCGTGATGGCTAATTTCGGATTGCCCAGCGGGGATGCCAGCTTGTTTCCAGGCTCAGGCGGCATTTTTGCTTTCCACGTTGCTGTGCTTAACGAAAAAAGTCCAAAAGTTGCGTTTTGACGGAGGCGAGTTGGTCTTGCCTGGCCCGAGACTCCGGCCGGGGTGGGGAGCGGCTGCCCCAGCTGAGCCGAGAGCTGGTCTCGCCGCCCCCGAAACAGCCAGATCAGCCGCTTCCTTGGGACTGTTCGTTAGGGAATAATCTGCCCCAAACCTTGTTAGTCAGCGCTTCTTTTAAGCACTCGAATACAAAGACTTTGATTTTTCCCTCCTTTTGTCCCAGCTACTGTAACTGTGGGTGTTCTCTCTTTCATTAAACAAACTTAACCTTCCCCCGGCTTTGATTCTTGCCGTATTTTATCGCTACAATACTTTGCAGCAGGCCGTTCTGCAGATTAATTAAGGCTCGAGTTACTGACTTCATTTTTTTTTTTTTTTTTTTTGGAGCAATGCAAATAATTGAGTGTTGCCGCAGATTTGCATTCTGTGAAAGGGGAAATGAAAGCCCTGGTCAATCTTCTTTGTGCCACTCAGCCTTTTGTTCCCTTCCCGGCCTCTTCCTTCTGAAGCGGAGTCCTAATCTTTGCCGACTTTCTTTCTATAAAAATCCTCTGATCGTTTTTGTCACCCCTCGCCAGATCTTTTTGTCGCGCGGCTTAATGCGCAATCAGGAAAGCATTCACAGCTGCCTTGACATTTAAATTTCTTTTTTTTTTCCCTGTTTATTCTTTATTCAAAATACTTTTAATAATTTCCACATCGGAAAATGGAAAGCCAGAAAGTCCAGAAAGCTGACAGATCGTTTTCCATTGAGAACAAAAATCTTCCAGTACCTAATAATGCGTTGACATAACACCGTTGCGCATTAAATCAGCGAGGAAAGGGCAACGATTAAAAATCGTGATTCTTACCTCAGCTCTTTTTGTGGACAAATGTCCCTCCTGCCCGTGAACAATCATGCAGGTTTTGAAATCGATACAATTTAGTGTCGCGGTAGGGTTTTTTGACAGCATTTCGAGATGTGTCTCATAGGAGGCACGGTCCAGAGCCCTCGGCTTGCTCCGGCATGGAGACACTTGGGGCAGAGCCAAGGCTATGGAGGCAACCTTGGCTCCGACCTTCCTCAGACTGAGAGGCTTTTTCCCCCTCCTTGCATCTCCCTGCCAGTCTTTATTGAATTATATTTTAACGATCCCGATTCTGCCCCGGGCGAAATGTCACGTGAACGACTCCTGAAGCCACTCCTGGGCTCAGGGTGCTCCGGACCTCTCGGCGTCAGCAGTCCCTTCTCGACAAGAAAGCGGGCTTGAAGGAGAAAAATTAAGAATTTTTTTGAGCGACAGCTAATGCAAAACGAGCTCGGTAAAATATTCCATCGGCACGTACGTGTGACGGAGCGGGTAGCGTTCTCAGCTGTGTCGAATGGAATTGAGCTGGAGTAATACCGTGGTTCAGTGGCAGAGTTAAAACCAGTCGCCCGTGTCAGGACGAAGAGCGTTTGCTCAAATCGAATCCGTCGCCGTCACACAGCGGGCTGCAATGAGAACGTGCCGTCGAGGTTCGGGCCGTCCCTCAAACGCGCTTGGAATCGGAGAGAATCCGCGTTGCTTTTAAAATCTGCCGTGCTGGAAAGAGCAAAGTGAGCGCGAAAGCGTAGTTACGCTCTCTTAGATGTGAAGCCTGCGGCTGCCCCGTGGCGGACGGCATCTCCAGAGCTGCTGCTCCCCAAGCCAGCCCATCGGCTGACGAGGGGGCTTTATTTCGAGACCTCCTGGGACGGGGTGCTGCGCATGCCGGCAGCAATCCTCAGCGATCGTTAAAAAAGCAATCAGCGAAACAGTTTTATTGACCGAGTTTCCTCTGGTGCGTTCGGCGAGCTGGATACCTGCGTCTCCTCGTCTAGGAGGAGCGTGTGAACGGGCCCCTTGATGCTGTTTGCAGTGGAGGTTGGGAAGGGAAGAGCATCTATTGCTTATGGCTTGTGGCTTTGCTGGGCTATAACGCGAAGCGTGCTGGAATATAGCTCAATCTTGAAAGAAACTGTTCTGTACTAGCTTGACTACCCTCTTCTGGTCACCCTCGGAGGTGTTCCTCAGAGCAGCTTCCTCCAGGTAGGTGTCTGATGCCCCACTGAAGTCAGCAGTGCTCCCTGGTTTTCATTGACCTCGTGGTTCCCATGAAAGGCGGTGAAAGCCCCTGGGATCCACATGGAAAATCAAAAGATTTAGTGCCACAGACTTTGTAATTGCCTCGATCAGAAAAGCATGAGGAGACATGAGGAGGGGTTTGGAGAGGCCCAGAGTCCTCTCGGTCCCTCCAGATCCAACCACACGGGGAAAAGGAAAGGAAATTGGTGACCGGAACCGGTCTTGATGTCTCCCTCCCTCTGCGCCAGGTACTTACTGAAGAGTCGCTAATGTTTGAGCGCAGCAGATTTAAAGCCAAAAGCCTGTTAAATTCTCCAGCAGTCGATTTTAAAGCAGCCCTTTCCAAGCGGTAGATGAGAGCCAGCCGGAGCGTTGCTTGCAAAGCTCTGCCCAGGGAGCCCTACAGAGGCGGGGGAATAAAGCTCGCGAGTCGCTGAAACTGCGGAGCTCCGCTTTTCTGCCTTGCCGTGGGCTGCTTCTATTGCATCTTGCAGTATTTGTTAGAGGGAGAGACACAAGGCGGGTTGCAAGATCACCGCTAAATGCCGGCGTTGTTGCAAACTCTGGCGCTCGCGGTAAGCCTGGCTATTTCGGACAGTTTTGCTGCAAAATTTCCTTTCGAGCGCGTAAAAATGAGCACCTGAGATCACTCTACTGCAGAGACATGAGGCATGCCAATTATTAAAAAAAAAATAACATCTCTCTCTTCATTAATCCGAGGCCGTGTTCCCTCCTAGGCATTCTGCCATCCTGAGATGGCTGCTTTATTTTAACTTCCTTCATTAAAACATGCTTTTTATTTTCCTGAAAGTAGGGCACACACTCTTTGCACGGCGAATGGCTTGTGCTTCAACTGCAGCTATTAATAATGCAGTAGAGAATAAGGCTTCGGATCCATTACTTCGGTGCCCTTATTGAGCCGAAGAGCTATTTCTAAAATCAGCCTAGGAAATGAGGTGTCTCGGTGTGGTTGCTGTGGACCTGCTGGGACGCAGCATGGCGGCTGTAAGCGTTCCCCGTTCCTGTTTCTGGGTCCTGCCCGGAGAAAATTTCCCTCTGCGGAGGCAAAGCGTAGGTCTCCTCTCTCTCCTTAAGTGCTCTCAATCACGATCTGTAGACACCCGTCCTCTCCCCGCCGACTCTTTAGGGCGATGCGTAGGTCTCTGAAGGTAGGTGGCTGCAGTCCGGCGGTGGGAATGTCCTGGAGAGCCTTGAGGCCTTCCTAGGCTTTCTAAGAAGAAAAGCTCTCCTCGATTTGAGGCACTCGGACACATAGTGACGGGACTGCCTAGGGAATTAAGCTCATTGCAAACTTTGTGCTGTGCTCCAGGCTGTAGCCATCACAAATAAGGTTGGCAGAGAGGAGCGAGAGGTGTATGTACTGTGTCACGTGCTCAGTCCTTTCTTCGCCTTCTTCATCAAGTAGGATTCTGTTCTCTGGTTAATGCACAGAATTTTCTTCAGGCACATCTGGTTCATATTCTTCTCTTTTCCACTTTGAATATGTCCTCAGCATCACTGTGTTGGCTGGAGCTCCTCACAGGGAGTGAGGGGAGTTAGGCCTGTCCCAACACTGCAGACACCAGCACTTGGTTCACATTGCTTGTCTGCTTCCCACCGCTAGATTTGCCAAGGATCCAGCAGATAAAGAATGAGAGCTCTTTATTTTTCAATGACTGGTATAGGTGAGAGGCTAAACCCAGTCCAGAAGATCCTGGCAGGAGGTAGACCTTAAACGATATTAAGTAGTCATGGCTGGATTGTCACCTCTGCGAGCTGTAGCTCTTGCAAAGGACCGGGAGATATCACTCTTCCTAGCTGCCTCCGAGTTCACCTTTTGTGTAGGTTTATGTGATGGGTTCTCCGAGGATCAGTGATTGATTTAGTGTAAAGAACGTGCGCAGCCATAAGCTGCAAGCTTCCAGCTGTCGCAGATCCAAATTGCTTTGACTGTTGGGTAGATCTAATGTGGAGAGGAGGAAATCACCGAGGAAGGATTCACATAACATCTAAATAAATCATCTCATCAGCCAGCCAGTCTCGGAGATTAAAACCTTTGTGAACTCTAGAGGCGAAAATGAATCTGGATTTGAATGGAAGCGGAAGCGAAAGGATGTTCTTCTCTCTCAGCATTGAGGGTTAGGCCCTGTCTAGTTTGACGTTCAGGACGGCAGCATCCCATGGGAAGCAAAGCAGCGCCAGATGGAGATCCTCAGTAACCAGCAAACCTTTGGGAGGGAGCTCAAGCTCAGGACGGAATATGGTCAGTCCTCAGCTGGAGGAGAAATTGCTCTCTGAATCTCTTCCTTGCCATAAACCTCCTAGTTTTCTGTCGAAGAAGGTAAGAAAGGAGGAGCACCTTTCCCCACGTCTCCGGAAGCGGAGCACAGTCCCTTGGCCTCCTGAACTGCTCGGCCGTGCAGCATCCTGCGCACCCAACCTCTGGCCTTGTGGCGCTCTGGATTTACAGTTATCTCTTCAGAGACAGTTAATTAAGAGTCTGAACAGACACAGAAGCGTTGGAGGGTTTCAGAACATAATTACTCTTTCCTTTAGACTGCAAAAAGGTTTACAAGCCCTGACAAAGTCGTAAAATCCCTTCGTGGACCTTAGCGCGGAGTCCTTGGAGAGGCCGGTCTCGTGGCCTGCAGGGTAAAAGCAGCCCGGCAGAGCTCTTAATCCAGCCTGCTCCTTCCTTTGCCTTCCAGCAGGCACGGGCAGGGAACAGGCCCTTAAATCCACTTTTTCCTGAGGGTCTCCTAAGCTGTCTCTTGCCCCATAACCCAACTGCCTGTGGCCCTGACGTATGACGGTAGGAACTTGCACGGGGAAAGGAGTTATGAAGTGCAACCTTGCAGTATCTCCATAGGTGACTTCCTTTGGCCAGAAATGTGGGACTGCAGGGAAGGTAAGGAGTGCAAGACCCTTCTCCTGCAGGCTGTGACTTCTTCCCCAGACAGCCCCACTTTCTGCCCAAGACAGCTTGGTCCGAGCTTGGCTGCTTCTGCTGCCGGGAACAGTCCCCAGCCGATGCAGCACGCCTCCGTTGTGCCTCTCTTGCCCAAAGGTCTCTCTCCTTTTCTCCAGAAGTCCCTTGAGTTCACAAGGCTGACACAGAATCCTTGTCTTGTGTCCGGGGGTGGGGGGAATCCTACCCGTTCCTAACGCTCCCGGGCACGGGAGGAGGACAGGATGGGCTTGCCCTGACCTCCTCCGGTGCCATCAGGACACGTTGCAGCCATCGTCTCTTCAAGGAGCCGGAGAAATGTGCACCAGGGCACAGCAACAGTGGCTACATTAAAAACCGAATGTTCATAAAATCAGCCGGGAACATACCCCATAGCTTCACCACGGATTAGTTTCCCCGGCTCCCCGGCTCGGAGTACACACAAGTAAATTGTAGTTGGTTTTGTGCTTCAGCCCCGGAGGTCTTGGGGAATTCAGTAATTTGGCGTACGGCGGGTGCGTCAACGGTCTAGCTCCCGAGCTCGCAAGAAATAGCTCGAAACAAGAAATAAATTGGTTATTCTCCTTGATTCCACCAGCTGCCTCGCTTTACCTCCTTTGCCCTCAAAAGCTTCGCGGTGAAGTCTAATCACTAAGCTGCTCGCCGAGGATCGATCGACCCTCCTCGCTCGGCTTCCCTTCCTTAGCAGCTGGGATGCGGTACATGGAAAACCTGGAGCTTGTTTCTTTTATAATGACAGATAGCTCAACTAGTTAAACCGGCGAGCCGCGAGCTCTGATAACTGCACCTGCCGGGCTGCCGTGGGGCTCGATCAAAGGCTCCCGCCTTCAAAGGACTTGTGCGCTCTGCCGAAAGGGAGCAGGGATTAAACACGCAACGGCCAGCGGCGGATAGCAGCTGCCGGAATTGGAGGCTAGTCTGGAACAAAAAGTTAGGAGAGCGTCGTAGTTTCGGGGGGAATTAAAAAAAGGGGACCTGTGAGGCTGTTTCCTGAGGCATCAGCTTTGGGAAGGGGCCACCTCCAAGACAAGGTCTCCGTTGGTGATCTGCCATCCCCAGTCTCCGTGTGCTCCAGGAAGCCTTGCGAGATAGCGGCCGTCCTTCTTAGATACGTGTTGGCGATGCATTTGGTTATTGGGTAGAGGACCCAGATGTGTAGCCAGTGCTAGTTCATCACATATAGAGATGCGCCGGGGCAGTTAAGTAAAAATTTTCCTCTTTCGGAAAACTAAAGATGAACAGAATAACTGAATACTGCCCAAACCCCACGAGAGCTGGCTCTTGAGATCCTTCTGGCTTGCCCTGTTTGGCTTTGTAAACACTTTCCCACAAGCCAGGATCACAGGGCGACTGCCCAAAGCCTCTGCTCCTGCCGCCTGTTTCTCCAATGTTTCCCGTGACCGCGCGTCGGTGCGATGGGACGGTCACGGCTACCAACGCTTTGCCCATCCGCAGCATCTCCAAGCGGCAAACTCTGAAAAGCCCCAGATCCCCAGGAATGTCCTCAAAGCCATCCCAGCCGGCCACGTCCCCAGAGGTAGATCCCTGTGCAGGCTCAGAAAGGTGGTCGTCTGGGGTAGGTAACTGCCTGGTCGTCGCGCGTCGGTCCTCCTTGAGGAGCAGGCAGCAGGAGAGGAAGCACAGCGTGAAATTCCTCCACGTGTTTGTCCTTAAAAGCGGGGGGAAAAGGCAGCGGGCAGCAGGGTGGTTCATGTGACATGGAGGCGGGATGCCATGGCTCGGTTGCAGCGTTGGCACGCGGGCGCCGGCTGTGCGTAACACCTCTTTTCTGTCTCCCCTCAAGCCACCCTTCTGATGAAGCAGGCCTGGCCGCAGACGTCCTCCTCCTGTGCCACCGAGGGCACCTTCCACCTCCCCGTGGACACTGGGACCGAGAACAGAACTTACCAAGCTTCTTCTGCAGCGTTCAGTAAATAAATCTTCTGTTTCGGGGTTTTACCTGGTTATTTTGTTCCCGTTTTGCTTCCCTGCAGCTTGGAAGCGGGTTATTTGGGGATGGATTTAGCAGTACGTTTGCAAGCGAGGGGGCAATTCTGCACGTGAGACCCTCCTCGAGCGCTGAGCTGTAGCTGCGCCGCTGCTGCTCCGCGCTGGGCGTCTGCTTCGGGCTGCCTTTGGCTTAAACCCCCCCTCCAAGAATGAGATTGGGGGAAGAAACAGTGTTGTTTTTTTTTTTTTTCCCCCCCTCTGGATTAACCAAACTTGCCCTTTGCAAAGCGATGGCCCGTTAGGGTAGGTGCTATATAAATCTGATGCGGCGACTGCCTTTAAAAGCCCAGCCCGCTGCCGAAACGCCAAGCCCCGGCAGCGCCGGCCCTGTGAACTTCCTAAACCTAAGAAGGTGCTAGATAGTCGCAATTAGGCTTTCAAATTAACCAGCAGACGAGCTTTTCCAGGAGCCACATATCTCAGGTCATTAAAACTTGATTGCAAGTAATTTTTAGCCACCAACTAGTACAAACTGTTCTATTTTTTTCCTCTCTCTCTAATTTATAAACGTGAAAGATTACGTCTGCTTAGACTCCCGCGTTTCGTACTTTTTTTTTTAATATAGTAGCTAAATTGCCTGCGGTTCAGCCGTCGGGAAGCTCTGCAGCGAGCCTTAGCGCCCGCATTCGAATCTGGAGACTGCATCTCCAGATCGTCCATCAGAAGTGAAGGCTGATGCCAAGAGACAGCAGTCCCCGAGGCCTCCAAGTTTCGAAAAAAAAGGAGCTGAAAACAGGAAAAAACCTCCCTAACCACGAAAAATAGGGAGTTGATCTGTCTGTAAGTGGGGCTGCGATGTTCCTGGGGGACCCGGCGGGCTGTGAAAGAGGAGTCTCCACTTCTGCTGCTAACCGTGGAGCAGGACCCCTTGCTTGAAGAAGGAGAAGGGTCGCAGATAGTCCGTGCCCAGGTGACAGGCAACGGCGCTTGGGGATCTTTACATCTACCTTGGGCGAGAGCTTAAAGCGCTGCTTCCAGGCTGCCCGGAGATCTTCTCCCAATTTAACACTCCTCAAGTTTTGGAGGAAGCATCATGCAAAGTGACCCTGGCTTGGAAGTGCTTCAGAAGATCGGGAATTCGGGTCCTGTCCTGCAGGGATCCTCTGGCTAGTCCGCGGCTCTATTTAAATGCTGTCTTTACCCGGAGCGAGGCCACGTGGCCGCGTGCCACGCCACCGGCTAGCAAGGATCGGATGAAGTAGCGTTGGAATAGAGTCGGATAAAAGCCACCCCTCTGCTTTGGAGAAGAAAAGTGTTGGAGCGGCCATGGGTTGGCTGTTGTCAGAGGAAAAATGAGAACAACTTTGCTTGCGCCTCCAGGAACAGCACTTAAAAAAAAAAAAAGGCAAATACAGGGGGAGATGCAAGAAAATATCATGAGCTGGAAGCGCCGGCTCCTCCCAGGAGCGTGGTGGCATTTTTGCACCCCCCCAAACAGCTCCGAAATGCAAGCGGGAGCCAAAACACCGGGCGAGACCCATGGTCAACGGGCGCCGGTCCGGCCGCTGGGGTCCACCTTGTCGTCCGGGTTATTGCCGTGCGCCGGCCGCCTTGTCGGAGAGCAGCGCTTAGAGCAGCGGCTTCGGCGGGGTTTTGGCCACCTTAACGGCACCCGTTGGCGCTGAGAAGGGGGAGCGGAGAGGGAGGAAACTCCCTAATTTTTTGGCCGGGAGCCAAGGACGCGGCTCATCCGCCTGCTCTTCTTGTCTTTGCCAGGGTACACCGCGGGGACTCCCTACAAGGTCCCGCCGACCCAGAGCAACAACGCGCCGCCGCCCTACTCTCCGTCTCCGAATCCGTACCAAACGGCCATGTACCCCATCAGAAGTGCCTATCCCCAGCAGAACCTGTACACCCAGGTAGGTGCCTCGTGAGCCAACGCCGCTCCGGCCGGGAGACGAGTCGGGGCGGCCCCGGCATCCTGGGGCTGGTGGCATCTCACTTAGCTTCTGCGCCCGCACCACGATGCCCCACGGGGACCGGGGGGGGGTTCAACGTAGGGCTGGTGTCCTCCGGAAATCCTCTGGGACGGCGCGGGGCTGGGCTGGGACCTGCTGCTGCCTCCTGGCGAGGCAAGGTGGGCGCGAGCCAGCTCTTCTTCCAGTCCGAGCTGGAGGTTCGGATCGGCTGGCAGCCCCGTATCATCCCAACCCACCAGCAGGCAGGAGGGGGCACCGGACCTGGAGATACTGGTTGCTCCTCTCTGCTCTTTGGGGATGGGCAAATAGAGGTTTTACAGCCTAAAAGCCTGCAAGGGAACGCCTGAAGATAGAGCTGTTGGTAGGTCTTCAGCTCGCCTTGCGCTTGCACCGTTCCCCACCTGGGACGTTGCTGCGCGGCGAAGAAAGCACCTGGATCCGGTCACTGTGGCTCGGCTGATGGAAATTGCCCGAGGAAATCCCTTTCTGTCCGTCAAATTTGTCCGAGCAACCTTTGTAGCTCCTGAAAGAAAGAAGTAACTTAATAGTCCAGCTGTAACCCGGTCTCCTCTTAAGCCGTACCTTTGGAGGTCCTCTAATGGCTCTCGCGCCCCTGCGATAAAATCTCCCTTCGTTGTTTTAAAGCCTCTAATCTTTCCGGCCGTCTCGGTTCGATGCGGCTACGGCGCTGTCCCTGCCCGGCCCGGGTGCGGCAGCCCTTGCGCCTCGCGTTTCAGGTCTCGTTATTTTAGCCAGGGAGCTTTTTCTGCTGGGTCCTTTCTTTTCTTCCCACCCGTCCTTTCGAAATCCCCGGGGGGGGGTCTCGGCCGCCGGCGGTTCGGAGCCCCGCTGTCTCCCTTTGGAAACCCAAGGAGATGCTGCTCCCTTTCGTCTGGCCCAGACCTCCGCTTTCTGCCCCTGGGACTCGGACAAAACCCGCGGTGGCCCCTTTTCTCCCAACTCTTTTTCACTTTGCAACCCAGCAGCCGAAGGATTTCGCCATTTCCATTTCGCCCCGGCAAGCCCAGGCAGCGGGATTTGGCCCCGAAGAGCCGCTTCACCCATCCAGGATGTAGATCTCCTTCCAGCTCCTGTTGCCCTCATCCCTCCCGTGGTCTTACGCGCGGGGACCTCTTATTTCCCTGCTTCTGGTGGGATCTGCCCAGACCTTCCTGCTCCATGTTTTGAGATGCTGGGACGTGCTCCCGGCCACGGGAAGGACCAGGAGCAAAAAGCCAGCTAGTTTTTGCAGAACTTTAATGCTTTCCCATCTGCAACACTTAATACCAGCACCTGGCATGATGCCCGCTGGTCTTGCTGTTGCTCCTGGAGCGGAGCTGGAGACCTCGAGGGCTTCAATGTGTCTCCATGAGCGGTCATCACAGTGGGGAGGTCCTGGAGCGTGGTGGGCTGGTGACTGCTAAAGCTCCATGCAGATGTTATGGGGGGGGGGGGGGATGCAAAGCATAAGGCTGCAGGGAACAAATACGGCTGATGGAAATCACCCTTGGGGGGGGGGGGGGCTTTGGAAGGGTTGGAGGCTTGGAGAACAGCAGGATGAACTCAGGATGGGAAAAAAATGTGGTCAAATCTCTGTGGGTTCCCCGATGCCCACCAGCAGCATCCTCAGTCCCCGCGACCTCCTCCAAGTAAAGCGGTGGCTGGGGGGGGGGGGGGCTTCTGCTTTCAGTGCCCCACAAAGATGGTCCATGTCTTCTCCCCACCCTTCCTCTCCGACAGGGCGCTTACTACACCCAGCCCGTGTACGCGGCCCAGCCCCACGTCATCCATCACACCACCGTGGTGCAGCCCAACAGCATCCCGTCGGCCATCTACCCGGCCCCCGTCGCCGCGCCCCGCACCAACGGCGTGGCCATGGGCATGGTGGCCGGCACCACCATGGCCATGTCGGCAGGTAAGGCGGCTCGCGCTTCGCCCCCCCCCAATTTGGTTTGGATAATTTGGTCGTTTTTGCAAACACCGTTGTTTTTCGCCCCAAATTCCGATTCGAAGATGCTTTCGGTCTTGCCGCCCGCGTTAGATGGTTAGATGGCGCTTGACAACATAGTTGTCAACTTTGATTTATGCATAATTCCCAAACGCTGCTTGGTTTGTGCACAAGGATATGGAAAATCCTGGGAAAAGCTGATTAATCGAGGACAATATCTAAGGCTCCGTGCTGCTTTTATTTGTTTTTTCGCCCGCGTCTCTCCCATCAGCGGCTCCTCGGGCACCGAATCTTGGCGTGTTGAATGGCGCTGAGGACTGATGGGAGCAACGGAAAGGGGGGGATCCTGGGTGTTGACCGTGCCCCCCCCGACCCCGTACCCCGCTTTGCCCTTGCAGGGACGCTGCTGACCACGCCGCAGCACACCGCCCTCGGTGCCCACCCCGTCTCGGTGCCCACGTACCGCGCGCAAGGAACCCCCGCCTACAGCTACGTGCCGCCGCACTGGTAAAGCCGCCGGCCCGCTCCCGTAAGTGCCGGCGTCCCCCCCTTCCCAAAAAACCCCTTCCCGGCCATCGCCGCCCCCCCTAACCCCGGCTCTTCGCTCCGCTCGCTCTCTTGCAGATCCGGCGTCCCGCCTCGTATGCAACCGCCCGAGCCCCAACGCCGGCGCCGCGGCGGCGCCTCGTCCGCCGGCTGCGGCAGAAGGGAAACCGCGGCGGCGGCGACGAAGCGCAAGGGTCACTTTATGCATTCTTTAGTGTTTTGGGTTTTTTTGGGGGGTAAAAGCTGCTTTTTTTCTAATCGCCCACCTTTCTTTTTTTTTTTTTCTTTTTGGTTTTTGTTTTTTTGGTTTGGTCTCGTTTTCCTCCCCAAATCGCGTAACGCGCGTTGCCGACACGGAGCAATAGCAAAGGTCTCTCTTCGGTCCCGTCCTTCCGCAGCTCAGCGCGTTCGCCGGGCCCCGGCGCCCCCCCGGCGCGAGGCGTTTCCCCCCCAATCTCCCCGACCGCTCCTTGCTCATTCGGGGTCCTTTCGTTACCGTTTTGCTTTATTTTATTTTGTTTTTTTTTGCTGTCGCCGTTGATAAGCGCCTAGGTTTCGCTTGCCGGAGCGGGCGAGGAAGGGGATACCGCGGGAAAACACGCCGCGCCGGCCGGCTCCTGCCGAGCTGGGGTCGGGTACGGTTAGTTGCACCTAAGGTAAATTATTTAATCTTCCATAACGTATTTACCGGGGGGGGGGGAGGGGGGGGGAAATTGGTGTCTTCCAGCTAGGTAGAGGCTTAAGGCATCGTCTGCCGTGACGGAGCCGCTCGGCTCGGCCCTTCTGCCGTAGGAGCAAAGCGAACGCGAACAGCCGGAGCGGCGCGATGCGCCCGGCTTTTGGGGGAGGGAAGCGGGCGAGCGGCAGGACCGAAAATTCAACCTGGGCCAAAAAAAAAAGGAAAAAAATAGAAAAGAAAAGAAAAAAGGCGGATCAAAACGCGCGTTTGCGAGCGGCGCTGGGGCCGGTGCGCGAAGGGCCGCGGAGCCGCCGCGCCGCCCAGCGGGCAGCGGCGAGAACGACCCGCGAAGCCCCTTTTTTTTGGGCAGCTCCCGCACGTAATTTAACCCTTTTTTTCCCCTTTTTTTCCTTTTTTTTTAAACACCGTGAAGCATTATTTCATTTCTTATTTTTTTGCGGGGGGGGTTTAAAGAGGGTTGTTTTGCCGTCCTGAACCAGCGGGATCGTGAGACGCGCCGGCGGCTGGGGGCAAGCCCAGGTTTTTCGATATTCTCTTTTCCTTTTTTTTTTTTTTGTTGTTGTTTTTTTTCCTGCAAAAATTGCAAAAATGGTCAATGCAAGCGTGGGCTTTGCTTTGTGCCCCGTGGCTTTCCCCCCACCCCCAACCGGAGCTTTCCCGGCTCCTGTGGCTGCTGGCTTTGGTTTGCCATCGGGAGAAATAAAACCCTCTTAGAAACCCCAGGAGGAGAAGCCAGGGCAGCCGGCGGGGAGCTTGGAAAGGTGCTTTTTTTATTATTTTTTTTTTTTTTAATTTTTTTTTTTGGCACGTCCCTAACCCGGCCGACGCTTGCTTGGATTCCCTGGGAATCATCTAGTCGCAGGGGGCCTGAAAAGCAGGGAAAACCGCAGCCTAATGGCAGCTGTGCTAGCAAGGGCCTGCGGGTGCTCAGCACCAGGCAGAATCGGGCCGCCGGGGGCGAGCAGTTTGCAAAAACCACCGGGAACGGGAAACCCCCCCGATCCCGATCCCGATCCCGGGGTGCAGCCGGCCCCCGCAGACGCCCTGCACCTTTGCGCTGCCGGGTTTTCAATTCGGTTCAGCCGATGCCTCAGCTCAGCTCCCTTTTTTTTTTTTTTTTAAATCCTATCGGAACGCTTCAGCCGGAAAAACAAAAATTAAAAAAAAAAAAATTAAAAAATATATATATATATATTAAAAAAGAAAAAGCCAACACGTCTTCCAAGTTTGAGCCTCAAGGGTGCGATAGGGCCCGAAGCGCCGCCGAGAGCCGCAGCCTCCGCGTGTGGATACGAAGCGTCAACCTGGGGTTTGCTTTATCATTTTGATTTGATTTTTTGGGGGGGGGGGTGGGTGGGTTTTTTTTGTTTTGTTTTGTTTTTTTTCCCCCGTCGCCGTTCCGGTCGGAAGAGCAGGTCGTGCTCGAGCTCCCTGACGGGTTTCAGCCGCGAGTTTGTAACCGTACGATATTTACTGTAAGATGTAGAACATTCGATAACTATTAAAATGTTTCCAAAAAAAAAAAACCCACCCCGACAACAACCCCCCAAACCCCCCGAGCGGCCGCGAGGGTTTGGCTGCATCTTCGCCGCCCGGGTGGGGGGGGGGTGTTGGGGAGGGGGGACGTCGGCGTCAGGCGTCACTGCTGTCACGAGCTGGGCGGCCTCAGCCTGGCGGAGGCGGTTCGTGGAGCTGGGCGCCCTGCAAGCCGGCGCGGGCTCCGATCGGGCGCCGCAGGGTGCAGCGAGCACCCAAGGGTGATGCATAGGTGCTTTGGTACGGCTGCGTGCTCGGGCGCGCGTGCGCTTCTAGCCTCGTTTCCGTGGGTGCGTGGGCATGCGCAGCAGTAACTGCACCCGCACCTGCACCCATGGCAGTAACTGCACCCACATGCGCAGCAGTAACTGCACCTGCACCCACGGCAGTAACTGCACCCGCACCTGCATGCACACCTGCATCTGCCTCTGCATTAGCACCCGCCTCCATGTCAGCACCCACACCTGCACCCGCATCCACACCTGGACCTGCATCCACATCCCCACCTGCACCCACACCTGCACCCGCATCCACATCCCCACCTGCACCCACACCTGCATCCACATCCACACCTGCACCCACATCCACATCCCCACCTCCACCCACACCTGCACCCACATCCACATCCCCACCTCCACCCACACCTGCACCCACACCTGCACCCGCATCCCCACCTGCACCCCCACTCACATCAGCACCCACCTGGCACCAGCACCCACCTCCATACTCATATCCCCAACAGCACCCGCACCCACGTCCATCCACATCCCTGCCAGCACCCCCCCTAGCACTAGCACCCACCCCAGCACCCCCATCCCACAGCAGCGCAGGGACCGTGGCAGCCGCCCCCCCCCCAGCTCCGCGCCAACCCCCCCCAGCACCACGCTCCGAGCGCCTTTATTAATTACTCCATTTCCAGAAAGAAATCCAGGAGGCTTAAAAAATATAAATTAGGAACCCAAAACACGAGCGGCCTCAGCGGGCCAAGAGCCCCCGGGGGGGAGGTAAATAGGGGGAGCGGGCACTGCGGGGAACGACACCAGCGGTGCCGCCTCGAGGGCCCCTTCGTTCCTGCGGTGCTGTGCCCCGGGGGGGGGGTTCAGGTCCGGGGTTCGGGCAGCTTTCTCAGTCTTTGCGATGCTAGCGAGCCCTTGAGCCGCTGGAAGAGGCACAGGGGGCGACGGGCTGCTCCATTCCCGCAGTTCAGGCGGTTAAGACCAGTCCGGTCCCGGGGTGTCCTCATTAGGCTTCAGAGTTAACGCCGCAGTCCTGCAGGCTCGTTAGAAGTTATGCGGCCCCAGTTTCCCCCCAGCGTGTCTGGGAAGGAAGCCCAGGGCGTGCAGGGACCCCACAGGGGAGAAGGGTCAGGGGGCTCCCGTGGCGTGGGGGGGGCCCAGAGGCCGTGCACCCCCCCCCAAACACACACACCCCCCAGCGGTTCGGCCCAGCAAGCAGCAGCGCTCCGCTCCCCAAGAAAATCCAGGGCCGCGTTTTGCCTGCAGCCTCGCTCGAGCCGCGCTTAAGTCCCGGGCAAGGGGGCGGCAGCCTGCAGGAAGAGCAGAGGGAAAACCCGGGCCGGCACCACCGGGGAACGGAGCCCCGGGGCGGACGCACCCCATTGCCCCCCCCCCCCCCGCAATCTGTGCCGCGGACTCGGCGCTTCCCGCGGTCCCCTCCGCCCTGCCTTTGGCCTCGGCATGGCCTCCGCCTCGCTGCTTGGTTTGAAGGAAGATTGCGGGACAGAGAGAAGAGAAGGAGGGAAAAATTGGAGGGGAAAATCCCCCCTCGAACCAAACAGAGCCCCCCCCGGGGCAGCCGCGAAGCCTTGCCGGCAGCTCCGTCGGACAAGAGCCGGCACGCTGCAAAGGGGAGGAATTTCGGCAGGGCTCGGCCGGGCCGTAGCCTTTAACGGGACTGAAGCCCGGTGGCAGGGAGGGTTAAGGGACATGACCAAGGGCGCCCGGGGGGACAGTGGCAGAGCAAAGCCCAGGTGCGTATCTCGGTTTCGGGTTGGGGGGGGATAAAAACCCTCCTCCCCATCACGCGTGGACCCACCAACCTAACGCCAGGGCTCGTCATCCCGGCGCACGGGAAACAACGGAAAAAAACCCACATTTCTGCTTAGCCGCTTCGGAAAGCGGCTTTTCCGGGTTTCGGGTCAGCTCCGTGCGGGAAGGGCACACGGCTAAAGGTGCTGCTCTGCCCCAGCACCACTCTCCGGGGTGTTTTAGCCTCAGCTCGTTCCTGCTTTCCCCCCACCCCAGTGAGGTCTGGGCTGCCGGGAAGCAGCGTCTCCCCACCTGAGGGAACCGGCGGTAAGATGGTCTGGGGCCTCTTTTGGTAGCATCTCTTCCTACTTCCATCATCCTTCCATCTACATACTCAAGATCTACCAGGGCTTCACCCCAGTGTTGCAGGCTGCTCACTCCTGGGTCACTGGGTCCCTCTTGGCCAGCAGTGACCAAGGTCCATGTGGGACCTCCTTTGCAACAACCCCAGACCCCTGCTCCCCAGGGCAGCCAGCACCTGGCCACCCTGGTTTTGGGGCACACAGGACCTCTGGCTGGCTCTCACCAAGGCCTGGAGCTCCCCTCCTGCCCTGGAGACCGCTGACAGTGGTGAGACTGTCCAGAGGCAGCAGAGAGCTGTGATAAGCCTTTGCCAGATCCTCTGCAGCTTTGGATGACCGCATTCTCCAAGCGCACCCCCTCCTCCTGCTGGTCTGCAGCAGCCTAATTAAAGTCTCCAGCACCAACGGTGCGAGATGCAGCTAATTACGCTTGTGCGTTCATCCCAGCAAGGGGAGATGCTGGGAGGCAGCAGGAGGGGCCCAGCACACCACGGACACAGCCTGGTCCAGCCCAATGGGCTGCACCTTGATGGGTTCCTCTCCCCGCTCCATCTCCTACGTCACCCTTGCAGGCAGCAGGGCTCTTTCTAGCCAGCATAGGGCCTTTAGGGAAAGCTGGGTTGAAACAGGTTGCCCAGAGAGGTTGTGGAGTCTCCATCCTTGAAGATACTCAAAAGCCATCCGGACATGGTCCTGGGCAATGTGCTCCAGGTGACCCTGCTTGAGCCGGGGGGGGGTTGGACCAGATGATTTCCAGAGGTCCCTTCCAACCTCAACCATTCTGTGAAACTCTTCAGATCACATCTGGATCCTCTACTGGGGGAGCCCCAAACTGCACACAAGAGACTGCAGCCAGTCCAGTGGAGACCATCAACGCGGTTGAAGGTTGGAGCACAGGAGGCGCAAGGAGAGGCTGCGAGGTGGCTCTGTTCAGCCTGGAAAGGAGAAGGCGACGGGGGATTTATTGCTGTCTGCAGCTCCCTGCCGGGATGGTGCAGAGAAGACGGAGCCAGGTCCTTCTCGGAAGGGCACAGTGATGGGACAAGAGGCAAGAGCACAAGCAGGAACAAGGGAAGCTCATCAGATCCTAGGAAAAAGTCTCCTTAGGAAGATGGGCGAGCAACTGGATAAGGGGAATCTCCATCCTTTGAGCTATGGAGAGCTCGGCCAGCACCGGCACCGTCGCTGTGCTGGGGCGGTCGTGGAGGGGAAGGCTGGTTTTGCTGCCCGGTTCGTCATAGGAACCGGCAAGGGCTGTAGGGATTTGCTTGTTGCAACAAAAACTTTGGAATTACTCCTGAGGAGCAGGGCGACGACTTTCCGCTCCCCAGATCCTTGCTACGGCGAGGCGGCCCCAGAAAACCATGCCGAAAACGAGGTCAAGGCGTTTCGCCTAGAGCCCCCACCCTGGCATGAAGCCGCCAGCTGGACGAAGGCTCCCAGCCCAGGGGTGACACCTGGCACCGCATCACGCCGAGCCGCCGGTGACCGCGGTGCCGGGATGGCTGCTCCCGCTCTGGAACCAGCGGGGACAGGAGCGGCGGAGATGCCTCTGGGCACTGGTTCTGCGAGCCCCGACGTCACCGATAAAGCTACGGTTTAAGCCTAGCGTGAAGCACTTTTACCCTTCCAGGGCAGTGGCCCGAGCCTTTACTAGTCGCGCGCGGTCCAGGCCAGGCCTTTGGCAGGGGAACGGGCACGTTGCCTTCTGCACCGCTCCGGGGGGCTCAGCCCCCCCCCGAGCACAGCCGGGGTCGCATCCTGCACCAGCGGCTGGAGCCAGCAGCGCTGACAGCCCAAACCCAGAGCTTTGCCTGGTTGTGGTCCACCAGGAGAAGGGGAGCCAGCTCGAACGGCGCCGGGATCACGGCTCAGGGCTCCCGTAACCCCCCCCCCGGGATCTCATCGGACCGAGGGGGGGGCACATGGTCCTTCGTAAGAGCACGGCACCCCAGTCCGTTGATCCCGTAGCGCTAGACCTCAGGCAGGGGCATCTCCGGGAGGGGCCCGCAAGCCCAAACCGCTGTTTATGGCAAAGCAACCCGAGCCCCCCCCCAGCTCGGAATAGACCCCCCCCCCGGCAATGGCGGTGCCTCCCCACCCCCACGGCAGCCCCCCCCGGGGGGGGCCGAGCCAGGCTCTTACCTGCCGGGGCACCGGCTCCCGCGCCGGCAGCGCCGCCCTCTTTTTATGAATGAACCCGCCGGGCGCCAATGGAGCAGTTCGGCCGCCGGCCACGCCCCCCACGTTGTGACGTCACAACGCGGGGCTCCCTCCCCTTCCCCGCCGCGTCGGCGCGCGAACGTTCGGAGGCTCCGCCCCCCCCCGCGCCCCCCCCCCCGCGGGCAGCGCCGCCTGCCGGGCGCCGCGAGGCGCTGCAGCCGGGGGCGGGGGGGGTCGCTCCTTCCCGCCGGTGTTTTGGGGCGAAACCAAAGCAGATTCGGCTTGAAAAGGTTCCGTTTGGCAGGAAATTGCCGTTTCCCTAAAAAGCACCTTCCCTTGCGCGGCTTTTCCCGTCTCCGCCTCATCCCCGCGCCCGCGGACCCTTCCTGTATCCGCAATTTTCCGCGGTGGCCGGGACGCATCCGGCCAAAGACGAGAGCACGCTCGGTTTAATTCCGACACGGGTGACCTTTAATGACAAAGAGCCCACGGTGACCAAGAGCCCCCCCCACCCGACCCCCCCTAAACATTACTGCCATCCTTATGAACAACCCCCAAAAAACCCTCCCCCCAAACCAACCCCCTCCCCGGGCAGACAGACAGACGGACGTGGGAAAGCAGCATTCCCGCCTCTCGCCGGGGCCGGGACCGCCTCGGAGCATCCCGGGTTATCTCAGCTCGAACGTGCCGCCGCCGGTCCCCCCCCCCGGGGAACCAGCCCGCCGAAATCCCCCGCCGGTGACGGCGGCTTGGCCGCGGCGAAGCTGGAGGCAGAGGGGGGGACACACGCGGGCTGGCGGCGGGCCGGGGCGAAAGCCGAGCGAGCGAGAGGGCAGCGAGCGGGAGAAGCGGCGGCCAGGTTTGGTCCGGATGCGGCGCGGGGTGGCGGCGGCGGGGGGGGGGCAGAAAGGCGCGGGCGCCCCGCGGCGCGAAATGGGGGAGGGGACGGGGACGGGGACGGCGGCCGGGCGCTCGCCACCGTCCCGGCTCCCGCGCCCCCCTCCCTCCCTCCCGCCACCAATAAATAAGGATATTTATATATATTATATATATATATATATATTTCGAGGGGGCGCGGGGGGAGCGGGGCTGGCGGCGGCGGCGGCGGCGGGGGGGCGGCGGCGGGGGCCGCTCACGCCCGCCACAGCAGCAGGTGGTTGGTGCTGTCGTCGCGGCCCACCGTGTCGCTGCTGGCCGCCAGCCGGAAGTCCTCGTAGCCGTCGCCGCCGCTGATCACCAGCAGCTGGGGCTTGGCCAGGCCCAGGCCGGTGGCCCGAGGCCGGGCGCCCTCCCGCCTGGGCCCCTCGCCCGCCGCCTCGGGCCCTGCGAGCCGCCCCGGCACCGTCAGCACCTCCCCTCGGCAGCGGGGGCCGGCTGGAGGCGCCTCGGGGCCTTGGCTCCGCCTCTAGCCCGGAAGAGCTCCTCCCACCCCATAGCCCCTCCCCCTGCCATAGCTCCTCCCACACCAATAGCCCCTCCCACCTGCATAGCCCCTCCCACCCCATAGCCCTTCCCCTGCAATAGCTCCTCCCACCTGCATAGCCCCTCCCACCCCATAGCCCCTCCCCCTGCCATAGTTCCTCCCACCCCATAGTCCCTCCCCTGCACTAGCTCCTCCCACCCCATAGCCCCTCCCCCTGCAGTAGCCCCCCACCCATAGCCCCTCCTCTGCAATAGCTCCTCCCACCCATAGCCCCTCCCCTGCCATAGCTCCTCCCACCCCACAGACCCTCCCCTGCCATAGCTCCTCCCACCCCATAGCCCCTCCCCCTGCTATAGCCCCTCCCACCCCATAGCACCTCCCCTGCAATGGTTCCTCCCACCCAATAGCTCCTCCCACTCCCATAGCTCCTCCCACCCATAGCCCCCAAATAACCCCTCCCACCCCATAGCTCCTCCCCCAATAGCCCCCTCCCAATAGCACCCCCCCATAGCCCCCCCAAATAGCTCCTCCCACCCCATAGTCCCTCCTCCTGCAGTAGCTCCTCCCACACCCATAGGCCCCCCCACAGTAGTTCCTCCCATCCCAATAACTCCTCCCACCCCCATAGCCCCACCCTTGCAATAGCTCCTCCCACCCCAATAGATCCCCCCATTCCCATAGCTCCACCCACCCATAACCCCCCCAAAACCCTCCCACCCCAATAGCTCCTCCCCCACAATAGCCCCTCCCACTCCCAAATCTCCACCCAGACATAGCCCCTCCCCCACAGTAACCCCTCCCACCCCAAAGCTCCTTCTCAATAGCTCCTCCCAGCCCAGAAGCTCCTCCCACCCAAACTAGCCCCTCCCCCACTAGCCCCTCCCCACAGCAGCTCCCCCCATAGCCCTACCCCCCATAGCCCCCACAATAACCCCTCCCACCCCCAAAGCTCCTCCCACCCCAATAGCTCCTCCCTCACAATAGCTCCTCCTGTTCCTATAGCACCACCCACCTATAGCCCCTCCTCCAAACAACCCCTCCCACCCCAAAGCTCCTCCCCCAAACCTCCTTCCACCCCAGAAGCTCCTCCCACCCAACCAGCTCCTCCCCCAAGTAGCCCTCCCAACTGAAAGCTCCTCCCCCACAATAGCTCCTCCCACCCCAACTAGCTCCTCCCCAACCAGCCCCTCTCATCCCAATAGCTCCTCCCACCCAACTAGCTCCTCCCACCCCAATAGCCCCTCCCACCCAAGGCCCCTCCCCCAAATAGCTCCTTGCATCCCAATAGCTCTTCCTACCCCAGTCCTTCCCCCATAGCTCCTCCCACCCCAATAGCCCCCACATCCCACATCCCCACTAGCCCCCCCACCCAATTAGCCCCTCCCACCCCAAGGCCCCCCAAAGTAGCTCCTCCCAATCCAACAGCCCTCCCACCCTGACTAGCCCCTCCCACCCAATCACCCCACCCACCCCAATCACCCCTCCCACCCATTGGCCTCTCTCACCCCCACTAGCCCCCCCACATCCCACTAGCCCCTCCCACCC
Organism: Apteryx mantelli; assembly: GCF_036417845.1. Classification (NCBI taxonomy): domain Eukaryota; kingdom Metazoa; phylum Chordata; class Aves; order Apterygiformes; family Apterygidae; genus Apteryx; species Apteryx mantelli. Next base: position 3,254,667 of record NC_089978.1, read on the forward strand.
TGACTAGCCCCTCCCACTCCAAATAGCCCCTCCCACCCCTCAAGCCCCTCCCACTCCAAATAGCCCCTCCCACCCAATTGAACCTACCCCAATCACCCCTCCCACCTACTAGCCCCTCCCACCCCCACTAGCCCCCCCACATCCCACTAGCCCCTCCCACTTCGAATGGCCCCTCCCACCCCCACTAGCCCCCCCACATCCCACTAGCCCCTCCCACCTGCTCAAGCCCCTCCCACCCCACTAGCCCCTCCTGTCCCCACTAGCCCCTCCCACTCCAAATGCCCCCACCCCCATTAGCCCCTCCCACCCAATCAGCCCTCCCACTCCAAATAGCCCCTCCCACCCCTCAAGCCCCTCCCACCCTGACTAGCCCCTCCCACCCCCATTAGCCCCTCCCACTCCAAATAGCTCATCCCACCCCCTCAAGCCCCTCCCACTCCCACTAGCCCCTCCCATCCCAACCGCCCCTCCCACTCCCACTAACTCCTCCCACTCCCATTAGCCCCCCACCCCTCAAGCCCCTCCCACTCCCACTAGCCCCTCCCACCCCAACCGGTCCCTCCCACTCCCACTAACCTCTCCCACCCCCACTAGCCCCTCCCACCCCAACTAGCCCCTCCCATCCCAACCAGCCCCTCCCACTCCCACTAACTCCTCCCACCCCCACTAGCCCCTCCCACCCAACTAGCCCCTCCTGCCCCAATCGACCCCTCCCACTAACTCCTCCCACTCCCACTAGCCCCTCCCACCCCTCAAGCCTCTCCCGCTCCCACTAGCCCCTCCCACCCAACCGGCCCCTCCCACCCCCTAGCCCCGCCCCCCGCCCCGCCCCCCCCCCCGTACCGGCGCCGGCGGGCTGCGGGCAGAGGCGGTCGAGGGCGGCGGGCAGCTCGAGGGCGGCGAGGAAGCGCACGTGGCCCGTGTGGCCCTGGGGCAGCCCCACGAGGGCGGGCGGCGCCCGGGTGGCGGCGGCGGCGGCGGCGGCGGCCAGCGTCAGCACCACGCCGGCGCTGGTGCCCACCCAGAGCAGCTCGCCGCAGGCCAGCAGCGCCGTCACGCGCAGGCACGCCGCCTTGTGCTGCCGGATGATGGCGTCGGCGCCTGCGGCGGGGGCGGACGGGACCGGGCGGGCGTCAGCCCCGTGTGTCCCCCCCCCCCAAAACCTCCCCCCCCCCCCCGGCGCCGCACTCACCGGCCAGCATCTTGTGCACCGGCGGCGTGACGTCGGCCTCGGCCAGCTGCTCGTAGCTGGTGGCGTGGTAGAGGCGCACCTGGGCGCTGCTCTGCAGGGCCACCCACACGCCGGGCCCCGCGCTCGCCATGCAGCTCACGCCGCGCCCGCTGTCCGGCCCCACGGCGAAGGCGTGCTGCGCGGCGACAGAGCGGGCCCGTGTGCCGCCGCCGTCCTCGTCGTCGTCCCCCCCCCCCCACCTCGTCCCCGCCACCCCCCCGCCCCGGTCCCCCGTCTGCCGTACCTCCTGCGCCAGCGTGGCCGTGTTGAGGACGATGACGCGGTTCTGGCAGCCGCACCACAGCTTGCCGCCCACCGCCACCATCTTCGTCACGGGGCTGCCCGGCGAGCCCAGCGCCAGCGCCTTCGAGTTGTGCGGGTCCCAGAAGCGCCCTGCGAGCGCCCGCCGTCAGAGGCGCCTGGACGCACAGACAGACGGACAGACAGCCCGGGAACCCCCCCCCCACACACACACACACTCTGCCCAGGGGATGCTGCCGGTGGCCGGGGACACCCCGGGAACCGCCGGAGCGGGGCAGATGCTCCTCTCCAGCCCCTCGCTTCTAGCAACCCTCGAGGCATCGCTCCTGCCGGGATCGCCCACTCTCCCGCGTGCCCGGGAAAGCGGGTTGCACCCAGGGAACCCTCTGCGGGATGGACACCCTCTGCGGGACGGACACCCTCTGCAACACGGACACCCTTTGCGGGACAGACACCCTCTGCAGGACGGACACCCTCTGTGGGACAGACACTCTTTGCGGGACAGACACCCTCTGCAGGACAGACACCCTTTGCAGGACGGACACCCTTTGCAGCACGGACACCCTTTGCAGCACAGACACCCTCTGTGGGACGGACACCCTTTGCAGGACAGACACCCTTTGCAGGATGGACACCCTGTGCGGGACGGACACCCTGTGCGGGACGGACACCCTTTGCAGGACGGACACCCTTTGCAGCGTGGACACCCTGTGCCGGACGGACACCCTTTGCAGGACGGACACCCTTTGCAGCACAGACACCCTCTGCAGGACAGACACCCTTTGCAGCACGGACACCCTCCGCAGGACAGACACCCTCCGCAGGACAGGGGTCCTGCTTGCCAACCCTCCTCCCCGCGGGCCCTCGAACGGCCCCCCCCCCCCCGGGGCGCCCCCCGCGCCGGCCTCACCTGCCTCCCGCTGGTAGGCGATGAGCTCCCCGTTGGCCAACGACACGAAAACCTGGTTATCCAGGTACCTGCGGCGAGAAGAAGGGGGGTGAGAAGGGGGGGTGAGAAGGGGGCTTCAGCCCGGGGGGGAGCCGCGTGCCAGGGCCGCCCCCGCGGCCGCTTCTCCCTGCCGGCGCGCTTACAAGATGCAGGTGACGGCGGCGGCGTGCTGCATCTTCATGCTGTTCTTCCTGTTGCGGATGTTGTCCGACGACTGGTACACGTGGATGCTGGGGGGGGGAGGGGGGGGCAAGAGCGGCGGCGCTGAGCTCCCGGATGCCGGAGAACCTCGCGCCCCGGGAGCCGGGGGGTGTTTTCCCGCGGTTCCCCCCTCTCCCCGATCCATCCGCCGCGCGCCTGTGCCGCACCAGCCGTCCTCGGTGCCCAGCCACATGGAGCTCTGGTGGGCTTCGGGATCGAGGCTCAGCAGCTCCTCCAGGCTGCCCCGCGTGAAGGAGCCGCGGCTGGAACGCCGCATGGCCCGGCCGTCCACGGGGCTCTCGCCGGCTCCGCTGGGGCCGAAGGGACCCGCCAGGGTCAGGAAGGACGGCTCCTGCTCCTCTTCCGAGCTCGTCGTCTCCGCCGCCGCCTCCTTGCCGCTCGGCAGCTCTTCGTCTGGACGAAGAGGAGGAGGAGGAAGAGGTGAGGCGGGACGGAGCGGGCTCTGCTTCACACCCGGATCCCTCCCCAAAACCCCCCTGCCCAAAGCACGTTCGGCGTCTCAACAGCGTCTCTCGGCCCCGACGCGAAGCTCTGCGCTGGCCGAGGCGGGATGCTTCCCGCTGAAGGTGGCCTCCCTCCTCTTCCTCGCTGCTTCTTTGCAGATAAGAGATTCCCACCCCGATCCACCCGCAGAGCGACCAGGGCCGGGCGACTGGTGGATGCGGCGGGTTCCCGCGCCCCGCGTGCCCCGGGATCGGCCCCGAACGCCTCCTTCCCGGGGTTTCCCCATCTTCGAAGCCTTCCCTTGCCCGCGGGCCGACTCACTTCCGAAGCTGGAGGAGATGGTGGAGTGGCTGGCCTGGCTCTGCAGCGTGCCCGAGGGGCTCGGGGAGGACTCGTCGTCCGTGTCGTCGCTGTCGAAAGGCATCAGCTCCCGGTTGGCGCTGTCAACGGGCTCCGAGAGCTCCAGCGAGGAGCCCGAGATGGAGATGTGCAGGCACTGCTGGGGCCCGGCGTCCTCCGGCTGCGGCGCCGGCGCCGGCTCCGCCGCCGGGCTCGCCAACGACTCGGGACGCTCCCTGCCGGGGCAGAGACGGCGCGGGGCAAAAACCGGCGCCGCCTTCGCCCGGCCCGTTGCGGGAACCGGCCCCGGCGTTGCCCCGCGCCGCCCGAATTCGCCGGGCGACGTCCGTCCCCCGCAGCGCCTACCTGTAGGGCCGCTTGAGGCCCGGCACGGAGGCGATGCAGAGGATCCGGGCGGAGCAGACGGCGATGCACGCCTCCACGGTGGGCTCCTTGCGGATGCTCAGCAGGCAGACCTGCCCCACGTAGCCGTCGCTGTTGCACACCCAGACCTCGCAGGCGCTCTCCGGGCTGCCGGGACTGGGAGAAGCGCAAGAGAACTGGAAGAGGGCAAAAGACCGGGAGAGCTCGGGTCACCGGCGGGCGGCACGGCGCAGCCTTTCCCGGCCCTTTCCCCGTCCCCCCTCGCAACGTGGGCACGAGCCACGTGAAGAGCCCGCGGGGCTCGAAACCCGGATTTCGGGAAGCGCTGCGGCGATGCTCCTCCACGGCACCGGCTGCAGGAGGATGCTTCAATCCGCCGAGAGCGGAAACGGGTACCTGCATCCCGCTCCGCGTCTTCATGATGGGGATGGCCTTGAGGAACTCCGGGTCCAGGCAGTTTTTGCTGGATGCTGGGAGTATAAGATAAGAGCTGAGAAGGACGGGGCGCGGAGGAGGTGGCGGAGCAGAGGCACCCGCGGGCTCTGCAAACGGGGGAGCGACGCCGCCGCGTCCGCGGTGCGAGCAGCTGCCCCAGGACACCACCAGCCACTTGGTGGTGGGTGCAGAGTGGCACACAACGGGTTTCGGGTGCTTTCTCCTCCCCACGTCCCCAGCCCTCGCGGGAGGCTGACCCTGGGAGCAGGCACCCGCCGTTACCCAGCTTCTTCTTGGCGTCCTCGAAGGCCTGCTCGAAGCTTTGCCGGGCGTCGGGGTTGGGGAACTCGAAGACGAAGGACTCGGTGCCTTCGGCCTTGGTGGTGGTGAGCTCCACTTTGTTGGGGGGGAAGGACATGCTGAAGGACAGCGACTGCTTCTCGGCCAGCTCCCGGTGGATGGCAGCCATCAGGTCCTTGATGACGTCGTCCAGGCTCTGCGCGGGGGGGACAGTGGTTTGGCTCTCGGAGGACAGCCAAGGACGGAGGATGGAGGAGATGGGTCCACCACCATGGTGTTGCCCACGTCCCTCCCCACTGCTATCCCAAGAGCCTGGAGCTGGAGGTGACCCCAAGCATCCTTTTGGGGCTGCCCAAAACCCAGTCTGACTTCAGAGCTGGTGGCATTGAGGTCTTTCAGAGCTGGTGGCATTGGGGTCCTCCAGAGCTGATGGCACTGGGGTCCTCTGAAGACAGTCATGGCCAACAGCCCATCCCCGGGTGAAAACCCATCTCGTTGAGGGTTTTCCAGGCAGATGGGATCAGCTAAACCCTGCTTTTGCCCCGAGACATGGCCGGGAGCGAGGCTGCCCAACCCTGCTGCCTTCTCCATCCCACTGAGAGCTCCTGGGGCAGGGAACAGCTCTCACCAGTGGGGCTCTGACAGCATCTCCCTATGGCAGTAACAAAATCCCAGTCCAAAACCACTTAAAAGCTGGCCAGGAAAGGCAAAAAGGCAGGGACTGGTGGCACTTAACAAGATAAAAGGCTCCTTTGCTTCTCGTTGCTGGATAAAATGCACGGACATCGTTTGTCCAACCTGGTCGGATGGGGAGGAGTACTGGTGGATGTTTAACAAAAAGTGATTTTCTCCTAAATATCGGGCATTCAAGCTAAACGGAGGGATGGAGAGAGCCACGGAGCAGCTGGCCGAGACCCTGCCATGTGGCCACATCTCAGCTGGGGTGCGGAGGGGCCCCAACGCAGCCGGGCGCCCGGATCAGGTCCACCTTGCCCCCACCCTCCTGGGGTGCGCGGGAGGAGGCGTCCGGCCCCGGCGCCCTCACCTGGTGCGGGAAGCTGAGGTTCTCCGAGAGCTTGCTCACTTGGCCCAGCGTGCTGAGGTCCTCGTCCAGGCGGCAGATGCTCTTCTGGACGCTCTCGCGGTTGGTGGCTTGCGAGGCACCTGCGCGGCGAGATGAGGCCCCCGGGATGCTCCCGCTACCCCCTTCCTGCCCATCGCCCGAGCGGGGCGGCAAGCGCCGGGGTTTCGGGGGGCGGCGGCAGCGGCGGTGGCAGCGACAGACCTTTGACGATGTCCACGTCCTCCAGGGGCAGCTTCCAGAGCAGCTTGTACTTGCTGGCCGTGTCTATCACGCTGGCCGCCGTGTACCTGCGAGGCAAGAGCTGGCTGAGCGCCGTGGGGCCACCCGAGAATTGCGCCGAGATTTTATCCCCCTCGGCTTAAAAGCAGTCCCGGAGCGGAGGACGCGCGGAGGGACAACCCTAACGGCTCGATCTGAGCTGCCATCGGAGAGGGCGGCAGAGCGGGCCGCTCCGGATGGCAACGGGAGATGCGGCGGGACGGACGGCTGGCCGGCGGCGCGACCGGCGGCACTCACAGGCTCATGGAGCTGCGGCGGAGGGAGCCCGACTTGCGCTTCAGCGTGGTGCACACGAGGAGGTCCGTGAAGAGGAAGAACGAGCGGTCCTTCTTGCCGCCCACCGCCTTCTGCAGAGCAACGGCGAGAAACAGGGGCGGGTTAGCGGCTACGTTACGTCTCCTGCCCCAGTTTCCCCAGCTCCGGAGCAGCTGGTGCTCACGGGCCACACCTGGACTCAGCCCAGCAAGTTGGACGTGAAGGAAGCGCTTTGGGTAGAGGAAGGACGGAGAAGGTGGCAATAAATCACTGTTCATCCTCAGCGCGATCTCTGAGGTTGTTCGGGCCATCTCTCCCTCCCACCGTCCCTCTGCACACCCATCCGTCTGTCCAGCCGTGCATCCATCCATCCATCCACCCTTCCACCAACATCCCTCTAGCCACCATCCAACTGCCTTTCCACCCAGCCAGCACCTTCTCCGTGGGGACCCAGCCGCCCTGGGCGACCCCCAAGATGCCGCACGCCGCAATCGCAGCCGCCCACTCCCCAGTGCCACCTCTCCCTGCCACGAAGCAGCCAGGGGACAGACAAACTGCCGGGGCGAGGGGTGAGGAGTGATCCCGCGGGCCGCCGGGCCGTCGGCTCTTACCACTTCCACCACCATCTCCTGACGCAGGAACCTCCGGAGCGGGGCCTGGAGCTGTGAGGACAAGGATGCTCGTGAGACGCACGGACGCGGGTGCTGCACCCTCGCGCGCTGGCGTGCCCGAGGCTCGGCAAAGTCCCCCTGGGTGACCCAAGTTCCCAAAGCCGGGCTGTGCCTGGGCTAGCGGGTGCTCAGGGCTCACTTTTGGGGCTCCAAACACCAGCGCAGGGCAGAGGGAGTGAGAAGCGGAGATTTCGCTTGGCCCCAAGGTGAGGACGTAACGTGGCGGCAGGTCCCCACGCGTAACGAGGACCCTCCAGCCTCAGCCATAAAGCACAGAGCCTCCTCCCCCTCCCGACCTTGCTCGGAGGCTCGTTAGCTCCCTCGTTACAAGCTCTTCCCGCGGTCCACGTACATCCTCCATGCCTTCGATGTGGGACTCGATCTCCTGCACGATCCGGGCGTTCCTCTCCACCTCCTCGGCGCTCTTCATGCCCTTGTTTATCCTCTCGGCCACTTGCTTGATGTTGCGTTGGGCGTCGATGAGGAAAGGGTGGTCGGGGTGGTCCTCCGGCGTGTGCTTCAGCAGGTCCTGCCACGGGGAAGAGAGTTGGGTGCCGTCCCCGCGGGCCATGCTCGGGATCGGCACCGCCCGAGATGCTGGTGGGTGCCGTGCCAGCACCCTCCGTTGCGTTTTGGAAGCAAACTCCCAAATTCCCAATTTTGAGGGAAATCAGCCCCAGGCAGGAAACGTTTTGCAATGAAACAAGGCAAATCTTGGCGCTCGCAGCCCGGCCGGCCGGTCTTCGCGTGGGCTGGAGGTTCAGCTGCCTCCAGCTTGGATTTTGCCACCTGTAAGGGGCTCCTGCCCCGGCCATCACCCAGCATCAGGGCGAGCCCTGCCGCTGTCCCCCGTTCGCCCGACTCCAGCTCGCTGCAAGGATCGAGTTAACGGCTAGAAACATCCCAAGGTCACCTGGCTCCCAAGGTTATCTGGAGAGTCGGTGTTGGAGACCCCAAACAGCCCTGTTCTTCGCGGCTGCCCAAAGCATCTCCTCTTGCAACCTGGTTCATGCGGCCAGCCAACCCCGGCCATGTTCCCGCTCCGCATCCCTGCACGGACGAGCCGAGATGGACGGGTCTCACCTGACGTTGCTCTGCCTACCTTCACCAGCAGCTCGTACCGCGGGATCCTCTGCACGGGCTTGATCATCAGGTCGGACAGCGCCTGCTTCTCCTTGTTCTCCCTCATGCTTTGCTGCGAAACATCGGCAAGAGAGAAGGATGGGCCTGTTAGGTGGGACACGGCGGGGACCCGGCTCACCTGGGCTGCTGCCAGTCCAGGAGCTGGAGCGATACCAGTCCAGGAGCTGGAGCGATACCAGTCCACGACCTGACACAACTCCTTTTCCCACCAGCCCAGCATCTGAATGACTCTGGTTCAACCCAGGTTCTCACTAAAAATCCCTTCGTAATAAAAATAGGAGGATGGGGAAAAAAATCCCAGTTTGGCCTCACATCACCGATGGATTCCCATGAGCTCTTGCCGCCCTGCGAGCAGGCTGGCACGTGGCTCCCGGGTGCCGCAGGGAGCCACGTCAGCCCCTCCAAACCAAAGGAGCACATCCAAGGACCTACCTCCAGGAACTTCATAAAGGCTGGCCGGGCTTCCTTGGCGATCCTCACGGCATCCTTGGCGTTGAGGAAGTTATCGATGTAGGCGGAGTAGATGTTCACCAGGACGTCCTTGGAGAACTGCGGGGAGCGGAGGGGCAGGGAGCGAAAGGTGGGTGAAGCAGCCCCAAGGGTTAACGGCAGCCGCCTCCTTCCCCTTCGCGGGGATCTGCCCAGGCTCGGCGCCCGGTGCGGGGAGGCCTCTCCCGTCGCACGCTGAGATTTTTCAGCCCTGACATTTCTGCTCCCGGTGCAGAAATGCGAAGCTGCAGACCCAGCCGCTCGCTGCAGCATCTCACTGTTAAGCTAAGCAGACCGAGGGCCTGGAGATCGTCTCTCTCTCTCCCTCTCTCTCTCCATCTCAGACACGTTTTTTCCCATCCTTTAATCATTTCCCTGCTCTTGCTCAGAGACTTTCCCTGCTGGGGCTGCGTCCGTGTGCTCCCATACAGAGCGAGCATCTGGTCCCAGAGGGACACCAGGGAGCACCAGGCTTGGGGGGACACTGGCCACGCTGGACAGGGGGACACGTCTGGGAAGGTCCCAGCTGCCTGGCTTGGGAAAGTCTTAAGTCCTTCTTGCCCCCCCCAAATCCCAGAGCCTGGAATAAAGCCCTGACCATAAGGGGACCAGGGATCAGCCGGTCCGACCTGCGCCTCGGTTCCCAGCCACCTCTCACGCTCCTGGCGTGCTCTGATGGGATGGGGACAGGGACTGGGACAAGGATGGGGCTGGGGTCGGCTGCTCCTACCGACTGCACGAGGAGGTCGCCCACTTTCTGCTTCTCATGCCAGTTTTGCACGCAGTCATTGATCTGCTCCAGGAACTGCTCGTGGTGCTCCAGCAGCTCGGGGATCTGGTCAAAGATCTCATCCACCAGTGAGGGGTCGCACAGCAGTGAGTTCTCAGGCTGCTTCAGGGGCTTCATGTAACCCTGCGGCAGGGAAGCAAAGGGATCCAGTCGGAGCCTCAACAGACTTTTTTTTTTTTCCCTATGAATTTTTCAACCTGGGTAAATTTTTGAGGTCCACAGCATCCTGCAGCAGGGAGTTCCCCGAGTGAACTAGGGGTTGTGTTCCCCGAATCACCCTAGGGTCCTCATCCCACCCCGGCGCCTCCCATCCACCCCAGGCCCCATGTCACCATGGGTGCTGGGGGCCATGGGCACCACACGGGCACAGGCAGCGGCCAAGATCCCAGCGTGGACACGTTGCATGGGTCCATGGGCAACGGTTGCACAAGGAGCCCCAGAGCCCCCTCCATCCCCTGGACCCATGTCTCTGGTGGTCTCAAGAACAGAGATTTTTGGCTGGGCAAGAGGAGAGCTGGGTTACACCCAGTGGCCATGCCTGACCCAAGCTGGTAGGCCAGGATGCTCGTCCTAGATGCTGTTTCCAGCAGAATAAATCAAGCTCCAACTCGAGAAGCCAGCCGGCCACGGCTGTGGTGCCACCAGAACAAAACCAGGGTGATGCTTCCCATGGCCATCGCCACCTCCCAGCCATGAGTCTGAGGGCCTTCCAGAGCCAGAGGCTGTATCAGGTTGTTGTGTTTAAGAGCCACAGGTGGATCTGTCCTGCAGAAATTCTACCCATTCCTCTCCTGAACTCTGTTTGTGCTTCTGGCCTCCACAGTGTCCTGGGACAAGGAGGTCTGCAGGAATGCTGGGTCGTGGGCTCTCCAATGAAGACTGCTTTCTTCCCTGCATGGGGCAGCGCAGTGGAGAGAAGTGCTCCCCTGGGGAACAGCAGAGCTGGATTTGCAATGGATGCAGGACGAAGACGATGTCTTCTGTGAGAATCCCTCAAGCCTTGAATGCATGGATTGGTACCTGGACATGGTGTCCTTCAGGATGCTGTGAGGACCATGGGCTTCCTCGGGCATTTGGGCAACAAAGTGAGGATGCGATGTGGTTTTGGATGCTCCTGGCCAAGGTGGGTTCTTGCATCGCACTGGCCCAGAGTTACAGCCAAGTACAAACTGAACAGATGGGACCAACCTTGAGCCGCTTCAGACATCTCCCTCCGAGCTAATGAAACCGTGGACAGCAGGAAGGGAGGAACCCCCTGGAGGATGAGGTTCCTCAGGACAGCAGTGGGTATCTCATGGAGATCCAGCCAGTACAGATGGAGTGGGAGACCATGATTTGTTTCATCTCAAAGCAGATGCCTGCAGGCAATCAGCAGAATTGCACCCGAAACGTCATCATCTCCATTTACCAGATCTCCATGCTTCTACCTCCAGCGGACAGCCCTGGCCATAGACACTGCATGTTAGTAGAGGCAAATCCTGCCCAAGGATTCTGATCCTGATCCGCTTCGCCTGCCCTGTTGTAGACTGCTCCACCAGGAGAAGGGCTGTACACTACTTCCCTCCCCTGACGGCAAGGCCAAGTCTGGTCCACACATCCCACCTGCTATGAAAGTGGGTGATTTCTCCCAAGGATGCTGCTCCAGCACGGTCCAATATGGATTTGCCCTCCACAGCGTGCCGGCTGACACCACACAGGGACATCGCCATGTGGCTTGGGAACTTCCTAGGTGAGAGCCAAGTCCATGCCAAGATCAGCAGAGATGCTGTTTGACCCTGAACAAGGTACACTTTCCCCCCAAATATGGATTAGAGCCGGGGTCCTCTTGCCCCCTTGAGCCAATGTCTGTGCTAAGACCAGAGGTCTCTCCCTCCTGCAGCAACACATGGCAAAGCCCTCCTTGCACCTCTGGGTCCACTGCAGGAACAGCCGTGCTGGAGATTTATTGGGGAAAGCCTCGCTGGGTGTCCAGGGAAGATGAGGATGTCCCATGCCTTCGTGGCTCATCAGCCCATTGGGTGTCTTATGGGCACTGCTTTGGTACTGAACGGGTCAGATCCCTCTTGCACAGGTTGTGGTGGACAACAGAGGCATTCGACATGCATTTCCCTCCATGGTGGTCATGCGCCTTCAAACAAATTCACCTGCTGCCTGATTTTTTGGCACTTGCACCTGCAGAGATGGGTTCTGACAACCCACACCTACATCAGCCAACAGTGAGGACCTACTGCTCCAGCACATTCATCTTCATTAACCTTCTGAACATGAGAGGTCCTTCCAGCCTGGCTGTTCCAAGGGATTTTGGAATTAGCTCAGCAAAAAAGGGACCTAAAAAGCCCTTGACCCATGGCTGTGGCCCACTAGCAGGTGCTGAAGCTGAGCAGATAACGGGGAAGATGTGGTAACAGATATCACGAGGAGGAACAGGTCCCCAAGTCCCCAGGGGACGGGATGGCAAGGTAGGGCCTTCAACAGCAACCCGGGAGATGGAGTGAGGCGCAAGGAAGAGCTAAGTAGGGAAAACCCTGGGACAGCATACCTCACTCCAGGTCGTGGGTGACATTGCTCGGACAAATGCCCTCTGGGAATTGTTATGGGGCTGATTCGGGGGGACGAGGTGACCTTCCCCACTCCTGTTCAGCAGCGACTGCTTCCACGCTGCTCCCACCGCCTGTCCCGTGCAGCCCCCAATGTCTCTGCCACCCCATCGGCGCCGCTACGGCACCCACAGCAGCGCCAGGGTCTGACTTCGAAGCGCCCGAATGTCCCCGCCGCGGGGGTCCGGCGCGCTTCCCGCGCTGCCTTGCAGGAACGCCCACGCCGCGGCTGCGTCCCCGCTCCCCCAAAAAGGAAAGCATCTCCGGTTTAGCGGGGCTCGGCCCCTCGCCACCCCGCCGGCGCCCGCGGCGCCGTACCTGCATCAAGGTGCGCAAGGACTCCACGTAGGACTGCTCTGTATCTAGGAGCGTCATGATGACGTGTTTCCTCATATCCTGCAAGGAGAGAAAAGCCAGGTGAGATTCGGGGCCGGCGCTGCGGTGTGACGGATGGCGAGCGGCCGGGTGCCGCGCTCTGGCGGGGACACTCACTCGGTTCGGCAACGGCTGCAAGCCCGGCTCCCGTCCAGCTCCCCTTCGCTCCCTCTCCACCCAAATCGTGGAATCCGGGAGGATTAGGAAGTACATGACACCGATTGCACAGAGCTGCCTGGTTTCCTCCGGCAGCTGGGCGCGTCAGGAGTCCGCCCCGGCTCACAAAGCCCTACATGGGTCGGTGCCGGCTCCCTTCGGGCTCCCCAGCGGCTGAGCTCAGCGCGGCCCCGCGCCCGCCGCGCGCCGCCGAGAGGAGGCCGCTCCGCTCTGGAATTCGCTCCCCGCTCGGCTCCCGTGGGCCGCTGACCTCCCCGGCGCAGCACCGCCGAGACCTCCCGCTCCAGCGGCCGGCTCCCGGGGATGCGGCGGCGCTGCCGCTCGGCGCCCGCTCGGCCCCCGCGCTGCCAGAGCGGAGGGGAGCGGGGGACAGTCCTCCTGCCTGGTCCCACCAGCTGCGCCAAGCGGGGACACGCGGGAGCTGAGCCCAGCCTGCGTCTCACCTCCAGGGCAAGACTCCCCAACGGCCCCGGTGCAGAAATGCCTCAAAGATCCCGGGCATGGAGATGCTCCAACGGCCCTGGGTGCAGAGATGCTTGAAGGGCCCTCGTTGCTATAAGGTCCCAAAGGCCCAGGGTGCAGAGGTGCTCCACTGGCCCCAGGTTAGGAGATGCTTCAAGAGCCCTGGATGCAGAGATGCTCCAGAAGCCCTAAGTATGGAGCTGCCCCAAAGGCCTTGAGTGTGGAGATGCTCCAGTGGCCCTGGGTGCAGAGATGCCCCAACAGCTTTGGGGTGGAGATGTTCCAATAGCCCTGGGTATGGAGATGCTCCAAAGGCCTTAGGTATGGACATGTTACAAGAGCCTTGGGTATGTGGATGCTCTGAGGGCCATGATTGTGGAGATGCTCCAAGGGGTCTGGGTGTGGAGAAGTCCCACAGGCCCTGGGTGTGGAGATGCTCCGATGGCCCTGGGTACAGAAACGCTCCACTTGGATACGGAGGCCCACCAAAGGCCTGGGGTACAGAGATGCTCCAAGCACCCTGCGTTTGGAGCTGCTTCAACGGCCCTGGGTGTGGAGACCTTCCAAAGACCCTGTCTGCCAAGATGCTCCAAAAAGGTTCCGGGTACGGAGACACCCCAAAAGCCCTGGGTGCAAGGTGCTCCAAAGGCCCTGAGCGTGGAGATGCCCCAAAAGTCTTTGATGCAGGGATGCCCCAGAAGCTCTGGGTGTAGAGACACCCAACGGCTCTGGATACATTTCCAGGGCAGCTCTAGAGCCCTGGGATTGGGATCGCCTTGCACGCGGCCACGTTGGGGCCGCCGGTGCGGCAGGAACGCCGGTATCGCAGGATCAGCTCAGCCGGGAGGCGCAGGGCTTTCCGCACCTCCCGTCGCTGCCGGCTGGGACGTGGGGCCCCGCGAAAGCTCGTCGCAATTACACGAGCGGCGTTAGGAAGTTTTACTTAACGCTCAGGCTCAACCCTCCTCGCCGCGGATTCAGGCCGCCGTCGCCCACGCCGGTCCCCAGGGAGCGACGCGCTCGCCGCCGAGCAGCCGCCGGAGCGCTGCAAAGCCGCTGCCGCGGCTCCGCTCTGGTTTCCCGTCTCTCGGCGAGCCACTTCCCCCCCCCCCCCGGCCCTTCGCCTCTGTTATCGCTCCCACATCGCTAATCCCCCCCATCCATCCATCCCCGCCGGGCTCTGTCTAAACACTCCGCTCCTCGCCCGGAAAGCAGCATCGAAAACCGGACACAGAGCCGCGCGGAGGCCTCCCGGGGCCGAGCTCCCGCGAGCGGATCCCGGCGGCATCCGGCTCCCGGAGCCCTGAGTCGGGGTGGCTTTGCCAGCATCGACGCCGGCTTTGAGTCGGATGCCCGGCGGCGAGGCCCGAGCTGCCTCCGCGTGCGCTCGCTCGGGCCGGGATCGGCTCGGAGCCGGGCTCGGAGCCTTGCTCTGCCGACGGATGGGCCCATGCCTCAGTTTCCCCACCTGTAAGCAGGACAGCAGAGGCACGCGCCCGCGGCGGGGCCACGAGAGCGTCGGCACAGCCGTCCCCCCCCTTCCCAGTCCTGCCTGCCTCAGTTTCCCCACGGAGAGACGGAGGTGACAGCCCCGCGGCTTGCGGCTAGGTCCGAACGACGGCTTTCCTCCGCGTCTGGTTTTTATCGGCCCTTACGGAGCCGTCCCAGCTCGCTAACGCGGCGGGAAGGAGGTTTTCTTTCCTCGAGCCGGAGGGGCTCAGCGCCGCATGCGAGCCAGCCCAAAAACTCCGTAAACCACCTCGTGCTTTTCCAGGTGCTGGAAAAGAGGGGCTTTGCCCCAAATTACTGGAGAGAGCAGGCCTGCCTGAGGGTGACTCAGGGGAAGCGAGTTTGCCAGGTCTCAGCCCACTCACGCGGGACACACGATGGCTACGGGACTCCTCCGGCGGGGAGCTTTATAAGGGTAGAGGTGTCACCCCCCCCCCGCCGGCAGTGGGAAGAAAGGACGCCGGGATCCCCGGGATGCCATCTCAGATGCGGTCGCACGGAGCATCCTTCCTTGGGCGGCCAAGCGGGACCCCCCCGGCCCGGACAAGGGGGAGCCCCACCGAATTACCGCTCCGACGGGAGCGAAGAAAACCGCCCTGCGGGGAGCTCGCTGCCTCCCCGCTTCTGTTTCCATCTGCTCCGGCTCCTCTCCCGAATCTGCCCTGGGGGAACAGGAGCGAGCCGGCGCACCCCGGTCCCATCCTGCCTCCGCCGCGGGGGGAGCGAGGCCGGGCCGCGGCGGGGATACCGCGGGGACCCCCCCCTCCACGGTCGCCGGTACCCGAGGGGTTAACATCCCCGCCGAGGCGTTCCCGGCGGCAAGACGCACGGCCCCCATGGCGGCGGCAATTTTGGGGAGGGGGCGACCCGTGGGAAAATATCCCTGCCGGTTCCCACGGGCCCGGCAAGGCCGCGGGAACCGGGGCGGCTCTCCGTCGGCGGGTGGGGATTTTCCGCAGCTCCCCCCCCTCCTCCTTATTGCCGGGGGGGGGGGGGCGAGGATGAGGATGAGGATGAGGATGAGGATGAGGATGGCGTTGCCACGGTGATGGCGGTCCAGACCCCCCGGGGCTCTCTCCATCCGTGTGTGTGTCCCCCCCTCCTCCGCCGCCGCCCCCGGCATCGCTCCGGGTACCGGTGTCGCACACGTGTCCAAGCGTGACGCATCCGTGCACACGGCATCATCCCCCCACCGCCACCACCGCCACCACCGCCACCGTGTCCCCCCCCCCCCCACGGCGTCCCCCCACGGCGCATCACCTCGGCGCTGCCGGCATCCGTGGGGCTGCCGCGGCCGCCCGTGGAGCCCTTCTCCGGCGGCTCGTCGGCGCCGAGGCCGGGGGCGGCGGCGGCGGCGGTGGCGGCGGCGGTGGCGCCGAAGGCCGCGTCGATGCCGTCCCCGAGGTCTCGCATGTCCTCCAGGGCGATGGTGAACTGCGCGAGAGTCCTCACCATCTGCAGCATGCGGGTCCCCGGGGTCGGGCCGGCCCACGCGGCCCGGGGCCACAGCGGGGAGGGGGGAAAAAAACACAAAAAAAAGGAGGAAAAAAAAAAAAACAACACAAGCAAAACCGGGTTTCTCCCCCCCCCCCCCACCACCACCCCGGAAAAGCAGGAAAAAAAATAAGAAGAATAATAAAAAAATTCCCCAGCGAGCAGCTTTGCCGGCAGGAGGGCAATAAATAAAATGGGGAAATCTCTCCTTCGGGGCGTAATTGCGATGTTTTTTTTTAAAAAATAAATAAAAAAAAGGGGGAGCGAGGCGCTGCCGAAGGCGAGGAGCGGGGACGCAGGCTGCCTGCCGCGCCGGGCTGTGCGTCGGCGCCTGCGTGCGTGCGCGCGCGCGTCTGTCTGTCTGTCTGTGCGTGCGGGGGGCCGTGCGTCCGGCCGGCGCTTGGGGGGTCCGTCCGTCTGGCGGCGGCGGCAGGTGCTCGAGCCGGCTAACGGCAGGCGTGAGCAATCACAGGCAGAGCCGGCCGGCGGCATTCCCGGGAAAGGCGCTCGCGGGGGGGCTTCATCCCGCCTCCCCCCCCCATCACCGAGCCCCAAATCGCCCTAATTTCACCCATATCAGCGAGAAAAATCGCTGCTGGGGCGCACGGAGGGGGGGGATGCCGGAGTCCCCCGGCCGAAACGAGGATGCTCAGGCCCAATTTTTTTCCCTAGGGAAGGGAAACGGAGGCAGGGAGCGGGGCCGGGATGCTCAGCCCGCGCACGGGGAATAACGAGGTTCTTCCGGCCGACCCTCCGCTCCCGCTCCGTTAATTAAACCGAATTAGCCCCTCGCCGGTTGCCTTGGCGACGGCCACGGCGGCGCATCCCCAGCCAGGAAATTCCCTCCCGGCTCCCAGCCTCCAAGGCCCAAAAAGCCGCTCCGGGTGGGAGCCGCGGGATGCAGACCAGCCGGAAAGAGGGGGGGAATCCCAGGCCACCGCGGGGCGATGTCCCCTCTCCGGTTGGGGGGGGCGTTTCGTTTTGGGGAAGCCCTTTGCCATGGCGTCGCCGCTGCCGGGCGCAGAGGCCGGACAACTCGGCGCACGTAACGCCGGTCCGGCCGAAGGAGCGAAGCCACCTGCTCAAGCGCCTCCCCGGCCTTAAGGGGAAACGACGGGGACGCGGGAGGCTTTTTCTTCCCATCTCCGGCGGCTTTTCCCCGGCGGATTTAAGCGCCGCCGCGGGTGGATTCTCCGGTGTCTCGTAGCAGGGTTGAGGGGAAGGGAGCCCCCCCCCACCCTCTTTCCGCGAGCCCGGCCCGCGGGAAATTCCTGGCAGCGTTTGGCCGCTCGACCGGCACGGCCTATTTTTAGGGCCGGGCTAAAATATGAGGCGGCTATTTTTAGCCCGCCGCTCTGTAAACACCTTTCGACTTCCTTTCGGATGCTCTTTTCTGGGAGTCGGGCGCGCGGGAGTCGCCGCAGCGGCGGCTCCTCCGGGTGCCTCGCCGGCGCCGTGCCGAGAGCTGCCCCCCCCCCTTCTCCCCCAAAAACCCCAAATCCTCCTAGAAAAATGGGCCCCATCCGCGTCCGGCCTGCCCACGCGAAGCCGGAGCCGCCCCGGCACGAGTTGCAATACGGGAAATTCCCGTCGGAGAAAAGATTTTTGTCCCCCACGCGGGTGGTCAGACCTTGCAGCAGAGGCCGGAGAAGGGAGCTCCGTCCCCGGAGCTACGGAAACCTCGTCGGGATGCGGCCCCCCCCCGAGCCGGACGTCACCCCCATCAGCTGCGCCCCTGGCTCGTGGCTCTTGGAGCCTCTCCTTGCTTTTCCCACGGGCTCCCTCCCCGTCTCCCGCGGCGCGGGAAAACTCTGGCTCGTGCGCACACATGCGTGGGGAAAAAGCCATTTCCCGGGAAAGGGGGACGATCCCACCCGCGCGGCAGCAACGGATGACGTTCCCGGACCGCGCCGGCGTCTGCCACAGCTCAACTTCGAACCCTTCGGGATTGGCAACGGCGGTTGCTGCTGGATTTTGACCTCGGCTTGCTTTCTCAAGGAAAAGCTCCCTTCTGCCCGCAGATTCCCAGGCCGATTCCAAGGCCAGAGGAGGATTTTTATGTTTTTTTCCTGGAGGAAAGTTTGAGGTTAATTAAATGAGCCGTTTATAGGGCTGGCGGTTAGCAGTGATGTGGCCGACGTTAAACCGAAATAGCTTGGACGATGCCGTTTTTACATCCGATTCCATATTTCCTCCATCGCTTGGTTTCTGGCAGGAAAACGGCTCGGGAAAAATCGCATTAACTCCCCTCGGGATGTTTTTTAACCATAAGGTTTGATTAGGTTTTGTATAGCCTTCGAGGCAAACCAGCCCGCCGCCGGCCCTTCGCCGGGGGATAAAATTCCCATCATAGGGAGAAGCAGGAATGAGACGGCAGCGGCGGCGGGCGGTTACCGTCTCCTTTCCCGGGAGCCCGCCGAGGTCTTTCCCGCGTCATTTGTCCCGCAAATGCCCTGAAATTTCCGTGCATCGGAAAAGATGCCCCCGGAGCCGAGCCGTTCCCGGCCTCCCCTGTCTTGGGGCCGTCGCATCCGCAGCATTTCTGGGATCGAATCCCTGTTCTAACGCAATTCTTCGAAATCCTTCCCCTCTCTCCCGACTCCTATCCTGACGGCGATGCGCGAAACGCGGATTGCTTAGCGCGGTCTCCGCTCATGCACAAAGTTTGCCGTCCGTTGGGAAAGCGGATTCGCGGACACGGGCGCTGCTATTCCCGCGCATCCTGCGAGCGGGAAGGGACACGGTCCCCGGAGACAGCGAGGCTCTGCTGACGTTAAAGATGCCAACTTAAATAAAACATGAAAAAAATAGCTCCCGGGCCAGACTCATCCCCCATGAGAAGAGTGGGATTAATTCCCGGGCTGACGGGAAAAGGCCATGGAAAACCTCTTGGCTAGGAACCCAGGCCTGGCGGGGACAGCGACTGGAGGCCTGCGGCGAACGCGGGGATGACCGGCTGGGCACAGCCACCAGGACGGTGCCAGGCAGCGGCAGAGCCCGGACGCCGCAGACGGTGACGCCGGGTGACAAAGGGAACCGGCGCAGGCGATGAATCGGGAAGAGCCCACGGGACAGGGCGGAAGCGGAGGCAAAGTATTCGCTAGCCGGGGACACGGCCTAAGATGGTCTCGCTGCTCCAAGAGTTGGTCTGCTTGATGCCAAGCACCGGCCAAGGGCAGACTTGGATCTGCCACGTACCAGCCACCTCCATCCCCTGGTACCAGCCACTTCCATTCATGGTTACCAGCCACCTCCAACCCTGGTACCAGCCACCTCCATCCCTGGTACCAGCTGCCTCCATCCCCTGGTACCAGCCACCTCCATCCCTGGCACCAGCCACTTCCATTCATGGTTACCAGCCACCTCTAACCCTGGTACCAGTCACCTCCATCTCTTGGTACCAGCCACCTCCATCCCTGGTACCAGCCACCTCCATCCCTGGTACCAGCCACCTCCATCCCTGGTACCAGCTGCCTCCATCCCCTGGTACCAACAACCTCCATTCTTGGTACCAGCCACTTCCATTCATGGTTACCAGCCACCTCCATCCCTGGTACGAGTCACCTCCATCTCTTGGTACCAGCCACCTCCATCCATGTGTACATGCCACCTCTATCCCTGGTACCAGGCATCTCCATCCATGGGTACATGCTACCTCCATCCCTGGTACCAGTCACCTCCATCCCTGGTACCATCTACCTCTATCCCTGGTACCAGCCACTTCCATCCCTGGTACCAGCCGCCTCCATCCATCCCCAGGAACACCAGGCCCCGTGTCCCAGGAAAGACCTCCGCCACTCCCAGGGCAACGACGGGCTGCGTGTGCCGCTGCGGAAAGCAGCGGAAGAGGCCCTGAGCCGAGGCCGGAGAGATGACACACGACATCACCTGGGCCCTCGCTCTCCGTTCGGAGACGCCATCCTTCCCCCTCCAGGCCGCTTGCTGTTCTCCCACGGGTAAGGAAAGTCCAAGGCACTTTCCAAGCCGTACCGTCTTTAAAGGAAATAAGCGCATAAATCAGCAGCTCTGATTCAACCGCGCTGCAGTTACTAATAATATTCCCGTGTTTACCCGGAGCCCGCAGGCAGAACGTGTTTGCTTTTGCCTCGGCCGGGGTTTTTCCCAGGCTCCCGGGCTGCAGAGGAGCTTTGCTTGGGTGCAGAGACGCTCCCATGGAGAAAACCAGCAGCCGGCAGCGGCAGGAGGAGGAGGAGGAGGAGGAGGAGGAGGAGGAGGAGGAGGAGGAGGAGGAGGGCAGCTTCGGGGACGCCCCCATCCCTCTGCCAAAGCATCGAGCCTCCGATTGGGATTATTAACCTATTTTTCTTGTTTTCAGCTCATTTCAAAGGAGGCTGCCGGCAGCCCCTTGCGGGTCCGGGCAGGGGATGCCCGCGTTGCCGCCGGACTTTATCCGACACCTTTGAGGCTCTGCTCTTCCGCGGGCTCCGAGCAAATCCCTTCCTCCCACTCCATGGGAGGTCCTTGGGGCCGCAGCAGTGGCGGGGAGGGACGGACGGATCCCGTTCTCCCCACCCCGCTTCGCCCTTTTTCCTTTGGATTCCCGGCTACGAAATTCCCCGGGAGCCTTTTGCTTGGGCCTCCCCGTCCTCCGTCCATCCGTCCGTCCGTCCATCTGTCCGTCCCCCTTCACGAGGGGCGGGAGGGAGCCGCCTTGCCGCTTCGCCGGCGACGGCCGCGCCGTCCCCCGGAGCGGGAATCGCGGGGAACGGGCTCGCGTTACGGAGCCGCCGCGGGGAGCGGGGGCGGCTCAGCCGGCTTTTCCCTTCCTTGACTCCTCGGCTTCGGTGATTCATCCCGCCAGGCTGCTTTCGCAGCTGGCAGCACAGCGGCCTGGCCCGGACGCCGCTTTTTAAGCGTGCGAGAAGAAAAATAATAAAAAAAATATACATTTTTATCCTTCCCAAGGAGCCGGAGCAACTTTTTTACTTTGCCTCCGGGAGAGCGCCAGAGCCCGGGCGCAACTCGGTGCACTGGTGGCCCCCCGCCGCCGCTCCCGGGGCTCCCGAGGGTTAAAAGCGCGGCGGCGAAGGGGGGGCGAGGGCCGGGGGCCCCCCGCCGAGCCCTCCGACGGCTTTCGCCAAATATGGAAGGTTTTCGCCTCAAGTCGCCCGCGGCGCGGGCCAAGAGCGCTGCTTTCCAGATGCTGAGGTCACGCGGAAACGGCACGGCCGCGCTCCCCCCCTCCTCCGCTCGGCCCCGCGCGCGTCCCCCCCCCCCCCCCGGCCCGACTGCCCACGCGGGCAGGAGGTGGCAGGACCCAGCGACGGAGGAGATGGTTCCCGGTGAGGAGCGTGCGAGGAAACGCCGCGCGGCGAGGAGGGTCCCGCACCGGCACCCGGCTGGCCACGGACACCCAGGTGATGGGCATCCAGGAGGTCACAGGCACCCAGGACCGATGGGCTCCCAGGAGTCATGGACACCCAGGAGCTGAGGGGCACCCAGAAGTCCATGGGTACCCAGGAATCAATGGACTCTCAGGATTGCATGGGCACCAGGAGTCCATGGGCATCCAGGAGCTGATGGGCACCAGGAGTCCATGGACATCCAGGAGCTGATGGGCACCTGGGAGCCGATGGCCACCAGGAGTCCATGGACACCCAGGAGCCAATGCACACTCAAGAGCCAATGGGCAGCACAAGTTCATGGACACCCAGGAGTCCATGGACACCCAGGAACCAATGGGCACCCAGGAGCCAATGGGCACCCAGGAGCCAATGGATACCCAGGACTCCATGGACACCCAGGAGCTGATGGACACCAGGAGCTGATGGACACCCAGGAGCTGATGGGCACCAGGAATCCATGAACACTCAGGAGCCAATGGACGCCCAGGACTCCATGGACACCCAGGAGCTGATGGACACCAGGAGTCCATGGACACCCAGGAGCTGATGGGCACCCAGGAGCCGATGGGCACTAGGAGTCCATGGACACCCAGGAGCCAATGCACACCCAGGAGTCCACAGGCACCCAGAAGCTGATGGGCATCCTAGATCCAGGAGCCCCAAACAGCCCGTGTTGTCCCGCCCCGGGCTCGCGCCCAGCTTCCCGTGGCCCCGGCCGGGGCTGTGCCCCTTGCAACACTACATCTGCAACCTCAACGGGAGACCAGCCCTTTTCACCCCATCCCGACCTCCAACCCCTCCAGCGCTCAGTGTCCCCAAGGGCTTCCCTGGGTCCCGTAGCACCCCAGGAGCACCCCAAGGCACCGTGGGCTCCCTTCTGCTGCCAAAGCGGGCCAGGGGCCGGGATGGGGGGCGTCAGTGCCACCAGCGGCCTCATGGAGGGGACCTGGAGCTCTGCCAGGCCCGCCCATGGCACGGGACGGCCGGAGGTGACTCCTTCCCTTCGGTGCCACCATCCCGGCGCCGCGGGGGCCGAGCCGCCCCCCCCAGCGCCGCACCTCCGCTCCCCTCCGCAGGGCTGCGTTCGGGGCATCTACTGACCTGGGCGGGATGCGAACGGCCGGGCGACGACCCCCGTCTCCGATTACCGAGGCTCCGAGCCATCTAGATCCCATCTCACCGGGGTTTTGGAGACCACGGGCGAGAGGGAAAGGCACGGCTACGTTCCCCCCCCCCCCACCGCGGGCGGCGGCGCGTGCCGCCCGCTCCCCTATCGATAGCCGCGGGATTTTCTGCGGAGGTGGGGGGGGTCGGGATGAAACCCTTAAAAAAAAAAAAAAAGAAGGAAGAAGGATGCCAAATGGGGGCAGGCCGCCTAGTCTCCTGCTAGCCCGGCTAAAAAAAGCAGGAAACCATATCCCGGGCCTGGAGATGCCAATCTGCTCATGCAAACAACTCCCTGCTTGTTTTCTTTGGAGAGCGCCAGCGGGAACGTGCGTTCGCAAATAGAAACCTCGCCGCCCTGCCAGGGAAATATTAACCAGTCGCACAGCTGGGCTCCCGCGGCGGTGGCTCCTCGGGGCCGGCTGCCCGCGAGGAAGAGCCCGGCGAGCCTTCGGCCCCTCGCGGCGTTGGGGGAACGGTGCTCTGCCCGGCTCGGCCGTGCCCGGGTCTCCGGTAGGGACATCGCGCCGGAGATGGACGTGGCGCCGAGCACGTCTTCCCCATCGGGGCTGGCCCAAACCCTTCAGCACCCGCGGGGCGGAAGGACATCCAGGTCCCCAAAGAGGGATGAGGAGCGAGCCCGGAGGGATTCGGGCGTGAGACGGAGCCCGAGGCATCTCCGCCGTTAAGAGGACGCAACTCAAACCGGACGCGCGCGCACCCACGCGATGCACAGGGAGGGACACGCAGCCCGGCAGCCCCCCCCCTCCCCGGGTTAACCTGCTTCTCCGGCCACGCGCGCGGAGGGAAACGCTTCCCGGGCCGCCCCGCGTTTTTTTTTCCCCGCGTTCCCCCCGGAAAACGACGCGCGAGCAGCTTTTCTCTCCCGTTTTCCAGCAGTGACCGCCGGGAGTTTGCAAGAAGCGCAAGTTGCTGGAATATTTTTACACGGATGCCGATTTTCGCTCTCGCTCCCATTGGCCGGGCCGCGGTTCCCAAAGACCCAAAAGCAAACACGCTATTTATAGAGAGAGTTCATTTACTGTAGCCATTCCCTTTGAAATTCCTCACCCATCTTCACCATGGCAACCAAGAGAGCCCAGCGAAACAGCCCCACGGGGACCAAACATCAGAGCTTTAAAAAGAGTCACGCTGGGGGGGGGGGGAGCAGGGGGTGGAAATGGTTGATTTTTCTTCTCTGGACGCATCGTGGCCTGATCCAGCTGGCCTGCAAACACCACGGTGGAAAAAACAATGTACTTGCTTCCACGGGCCCTGTCCGTGCAAGCTGGCCTTGATACCTTCAGGATCAAATGTCCTGGAAGATGATGATGATGCCCTCCTCTAAGATCACGCCCATATGGCCAGAGCAGGGCCTGTTGCTTCAGGTGGGTGGGTGGAGATGGGTGGGCGGATGGAGATGGATGGGCAGATGGAGATGGGTGGGCGGATGGAGATGGGTGGGTGGAGATGGATGGGCAGATGGATGGAGATGGGTAGGTGGAGATGGATGGCTGGCTGGATGGAGATGGGTGGATGGATGGAGATGGATGGGTGGGTGGATGGAAATGGATGGGCAGATGGATGGAGATGGATGGGCAGATGGATGGAGATGGGCAGATGGATGGAGATGGATGGGTGGATGGATGACGATGGGTGGATGGATGCAGAAGACGGATGGAAGGAAGGAAGTCTCTTGCCCCACAGACAGGAGACAAGGCACTGACGAAGAGCTAAGGATCTGCAGGACACCATTCTCTGCACAGAGAGGAAAGCCCAAGGAGAAGGGGAAGAAACTCCGTATGGACCAAATCCCAGCGCTGTCAGAGTTTTCCCCATTACATCTGTCCTTTACGTGACGGGCATCACCTTATCTACTCCACGGACCGAACGGGAAAAGCAACCAGAAACATCTTCCTGCATCTGAGTTTAGGAGAAATCCCTGCTCCAGCTATGAAGCTGCCGCTGGTTTTGCTGGTGGGAGCTACCTGATCGGGACCAAGCCCAGATGTTCCTCACGTGGAGATGGGTCCATGCTGGGGCGGATGGCAGGACGCCCCGGATGGATGGCCATGGGGAGACGGCCGGCTGAGATCCCCGCGCATCTCCTTTCTATTCCCTCTCATCGCAAAGAGCCTACGGGAAAGAGCTTGTTTTGGGAACGCTCTTTGGAAACGCTCCAACGCTACCCGCATCGCGACCGGCTAACGCTGCAGAAACAAGCCACCTCCCCCGCGGGAGGACGACGGCGAGCTACGAACAGGGCCGCCTTCTCCCAGCCGAGGCTTGGGGGGCAGACAGATCCTACGCGGAGAAGAGCCGCGGGAACCCACGGAACGCCGGAACGTCTCGGCTGCGCCCGGAAAAGCCCAGACACGCAGCTCTGCAGGCGCAGGCGAACGCAACGAGGCGCCATGGCGGGCTGCCCAGAAATGCCCGGCATGGCAGTCCGTGTCCGCCCCGCGTGCCGGGACCACGTCTCGCTCCGTGCATCCCTGGACCACTGGGATCAGCGCTGGGACCACTTATCTCTCCATGCATCCCCAGGCACGCCGACCTTGTGGACTGCCATGGCCCCGGGGCCAACACCAGCCCCCTCCGGAGCAGAGCACTAACCCTCTCGCTCCGGGGCCATCTCCAGCCCTGTCCAAATTTACACCGTTTTTTGGGAGCAGATCCCTTTCCCGGCCGTGCCAGGGGGAGCTGGGCAAGCCTGCAAAAAGGCTCAGCAAAATAAAAATGCCCCTGATCATGAAGCAGGTAAGAGCCAGGCCGGGAGCAACCGGCATCCTGAAAATTTTGGAGCCCAGCTCCATGCAGGACTTGGAAAAGCTGCTCCAAAGCGTCCAGCTGCAACCAGCCGGAGCATCGCTTTGTCCGCCGGACCGCGCGGCCGGAGGAGCCGGCACCCGCGTCTTCGCGACGCAAGGCAATTCGGGCACGTCCGCACCGTCGGTTGCCACTGGCGGGAACCGATCCGGCCGAAAACGCACTCATGGAAAAAAAAGCCCCCGGAAGCCCCAAACGCGGCTCGTGCCGCTTTCGACCCGGGCGAAGCGAAAGCAGCCGTCTGCAAACGGCTTTCGCCGTGGGCCTGCCGGCATCCGCGAAAACCAGCCCGGAATACAGACCGCTTTGCTAGCCTGCGCCCGAAAGCCCGCGATAACGGGAATATTGGCGGCGGCGGTAAAAACAGGCAGCCGGGATGTGCCGGAGCGAGGGGCTCTGCGCCGTGGAATTTCCTGCAAGAGGCTTGACGGAGAGATCCAGGGCGGTGGAAACGCCGATGCCCCCTCCCCGGCTCCTCATCCCCTTGGAAATTAAAAAAAAGGGTGTTTAAACTGACCCGGCTTCGAGGGATGCAGGGATTTCATGCTGGCGGGTGGGAGGAATTTTTCCTGCCAAAAAAAGAAGGGTTTGCGATTCACTACCACGAGGTTCAGCTTTGCTCCGCCGCCGCGCTCTCCGCCTCGCACGCGGTTCCCGCGCCAGCCGGCCCGGCTGCCGTGTCCCGGCGGGAGCGCCCGAATCCCAAAGCTGGGATGAATTTGGCTCCTGCAGGGACAGGCGGGCATGGGGAGCCTTCCCGGCTGCCCTCCCGCTCGCGCAAAGCGGGCTCCCGGCCTCCCTCCATAACCGGCGGGCAGAGTTAAGGGGATTTTGGCAGCGGCAAAGAAAACAGCCGGCTCGGCCCTGGCGCCTCCCGCTCTGGCTGTCGGTGCCAATCCGGAGTCTCCGGTGTCCCGCGTGGGGCTGAGGCTTGGTGGCAGCTGCCCAGCATGAAAAATACGTTCCCACCATGACGGCAGAGATCCATCCTGGATGGATCCTTTTCCATACTTCTCCCCGGCTCCCCTGCGACAGCCGCTTAATTACAGATTTCCAGCCCCGCCGAAAAGCGAGAAAACGCCCAGCCGCGTCCCTGGGAATGTTCCCGGCCGGCTGAGCCATCGCCATGCCCGTCCGAGTCCGGGAGGCTTTTTCCCCCCCCTTTTTCTCCCCAAATCTGGAGCAAGTCGTCTCAGTCCCCTTTGCCGCAGGCTGCCAATTCCCGCGTTTTCCCGCGGGGACGGAGGCCGGCGAGGGGGGCGTTCGCCGCCCCGGCTGCGGCTGCGGAGAAAGCTCGGAGGCGAGGCGCGCCGGCGGCCTACGCCCGGATTACGACACGCCGGCGAGCCTTGTTTTCCTTTCCTTTCCCAGCAAGGCAAAACTTTCCCGGCGAGCGCGCGCCCGCCCGGGCATGGGAAGCGTCGGCAACGGCGCTGCCGGCGGAGGAGGGAGGCGGAGGGCCCGAGCGGTGCCCAAACCCGCCGGGATCCGCGGAGCTGCTCTCCGCTCCATCGTTTTCGGGCTGAAAAAGCTATTTCTGCACAGCTCCCGCGGAAGCAGGATGCTCCGAGCCTTTCCCTGCGCTGAGCCAAGCCCGGAGACCGGGGCATCACTAGCAGGGAGGTTCCCCGAGCCGGGCGCGGAGTCGCCTCCAAAGGGAGCAAAGGGAATTTTCGGGGTTCCCGCAGCATGGGGAGAGGCAGGTTGGGAGGAAGGATGCTCCGGCGGGATGTAACAGGGAAAATCGCAGTGGGAAAAGCCCCGGGCTGCACCCTGAGATGAGTCTCCCGCGGCGGTCGGTGCCGGCACGGGATGCCGGGGCTGGCGGCGTTTTACGCAAGCGGCTCGTTCCTGGGAATCTGACCCCGGCCGTTTCCCTCGGAGCTGCCCCGGCCGCTGGGGAGCGCGAGGCCGCGCACCGGGAGCGATGGCCCCGAGCCCGGGCCGGCCGCCGAGCCGCGGCCGCGGAGGCGTGGGATCGCCGTCCCCGGGGATGCTCCGGCGGGAGCCGGGCCCGGCCGGCATCTCCGTGACGGCTGAGCAAAGCCCCGACGCAACGAGTTGGCCGGCCGGTCCCCGCAGCCCCGCGAAACCCCCGAGCTCGATCTCCCGGTGCTCGTAGGAGCGGCCGCCTCCGGTTTCTCCCATCCGGCGAAATCCTCGGATTGCCGCCGCTTTCCCACAGCGTGGGAAAAAATAAATAAATAAAAGACTTCCCTCCGCCAGCCCCAAATTCGCTCCTTTTCACCCCAAAGGGAGCAGCAGCCTCCGGAGCTCAGCATCCGGGGCGCTTTTCGCTGAGCCTTTCCGCTGTCTCCTCTCGTCACAGCCACCGGTGCCGGGGGTGTTTCCAGCTTTCTCTGGTGCGGGAGAATTTTTCGGCCCGGCGCCATCGCCCGGCTCCCATGGGAAAACCTGCTTTTCCCTGCAAACAAGCCCGGAGATCGCGGGGGCAAAGCGGGGGGCTCCGCATCCGTAAAAGGGAGCTTTTTCCACGCCAGGCGCCGCGGGAAGCTGCCAAATTGGCTTTACGGCCCTCGGCACCGGCCGCGGGAATCGCGCGAGCCGGCCCGAGCCGCGAAGGCGCCCGGACCCCCCCCCTCCGCCCCCACGTGCCGCCGGCTTTCTCCCCGCTCGGAAAGCCGGGAGAAGAGGCCGGGAAGGGAGCGCGTCTCCCACGCAGCGCGCGGGATGCCGTTTGTTTTTTAAAGAGGAACCAGCTTTTCCCCGGCGCCTCCGACCATCTGGGAACGACACTTCCAATTTAGCTGTCCCCGCGGAGCGGCATGCCGTCGCCTCCGAAGGGCGTTCCGGCCCTCGCGAGGCAGGAGGAGAGAAACGGGGAAGTTTCGGTCCCTAAAAACCTTTGCGGATCCAAAAAGTAACGGGGCGAAATGTTAAATGCGGTTATACAGCGGAGCAGCACGCGGCAGAGCTGGATGTGGGGGGGAAAAAAGGCAAACCATAAAAAAAGGGATCATTTCTTATCCGCAGGTCTTGGAGCGTGTAAATCTGCCGTCGGAGCCAGCAACGCCGGTGCCAAGTTATATCCGGTCTCGGGCGTCGCGGCCCGTAATTAAAGCAACTCCCTTGCAGCGCTCGGCTCCCCCGTCGCCAGCCCCCCCCCGGCTCCGGCTCCGGCTCCGGCTCCGGCTCCGGCTCCGGCGGGTGCCGTCCGAAGCAAAACAATAAATCTGCTCTCCAATAAATCAGGGAGAAAGAAAAATCCCGCTGCGCGTTACGTTCCGGCCGCGGCACAGGGGAACCCGCGCGGCAGGAGCCGCGATGCAAAGATACGGCTCCACCGTTGCCCTTAAAAGGGAAAATTCGCCCCCCGTCCGTGCCGGATCCGGAGGGCCGAGGCTCCGGACAAGGTGAGCGGCGTTCCTGCCCCGGGGCTTGCCCGCTTTTCCGAGGCGAAGACCTCGAGCTACCTTAAAAACAGCGGTTTTGCCCCGATGGGGCTGGCGAATCCCTCCGGGATGCGGCGGGGAGGCCGCTGGAGTCGCCGTTCCCACGCCGGGAGCATCGCTGAGGGCCCGGAGCGCCGAACGGAGCGTTTCGAGGTCAAAACGCAGCCGGATTTAGTAAAGCGGAAATGAGTTGTTTCCGAGGATGCTTCGCACCCGGCAGTCCGAACCCGGGGTGGGGGGGGGATTTGGGGGCGATTCGGGGCGCCCCCCTCCCTGGGCACGGAGAAAGGCGGATCGGGCGGCAAACGGGGCCCCGAACGAGGGCTGCCGGCTTTCCGGGACACGGAGCTGCCGGGGGGCCGCTCGGACCCCGACGCCGCGGGAACCGGAGGCGGGCGCCCAGCTCCGCGCCCTTCCAATTCGGAGAGCGCCCCGGCCCCGGCGCGGAGGTGCCCGTTTGGTGCCGGCGAGGGCTTTTCCCGTGAATCCGGACACCGGCCTCGCAGGAAGAAAAAAAAAAACCCCTGCTCCGCGGGAACGGGTATTTCTGGGCTTCGCCGGGGCCGCGGCAGCCCACGGGGCGTCGTGACGAGTTATTAAAAGCCCCCGTGGGTGCGCGGAACGGCCGAGGCCGGCGCCGCGCGGGAGGAGGCGGCATCGCCGAGCGCGCGCATCCCGGCGCCGCGTCCGCATCCGCGGGAAAGAAACCAAAGCGCCCGCGAAACCAGGCCGCGAGAAAGGCTCCGCTCCGAGGAGCTCCCAAAACGCCGGGGAAACGGGGACTGGGAACGGGGGTGGAAAAACACCGATGCAGTGAAACCGCTGGGAGAAAGCATACAAAATCCAGCTCGGAGAAAAAGACTCCGAAAGAAAAGTTTGACGATTTCCCAGGGGCAGAAACGGCGGGGGGGAGGCGCGCCGGGGTCGGCCGCCGCGCTTCCGCCGGGATGCACGCGGCCTTCGGCCTCGGCGACCCGACGGCGCGAGAACCCGGCCTCCCCCTGCACGCGGGGATCGAAAATCCGGCAAATCGCCCCAGCACCGCCGGGAAAGAGGGTTTCCCGACCCAAAACGCGCGGGTGGGCTCTGGCGGCCGCGAAGCGAGCTCCCCGCCGAAGCAACGCGCTTTTTGTTAGAAATCCATAGAAATCCGTATCCGCCAGCCCGCGCTCTGCTGCGATCCGCGTTAAGGACTCCGAGAACGGGATAAAACCCTTAAATTGCAACACGCAAAACGCACTTTTTCCCCCCCCCTTCCCGGCGTTCCCCGCGTTGTGATGCGTGCCCGTTTCGCTAAAAAAGCCGGCTTTGCTTCCCGAGCCGCTGGCGGCGCCGCCGCGAGAGCTACCAGCGAGCCCCGATCCAGCCAGAGAGGTGCAAAGTTTGCAGCATCGCGGCTGCAAAAGCAACAGCAACAACAAAAAAAAGGCCGCGCTTGTCCCTGCCCGACGTATTCCTCCCCCGGAGGAATTTGGAGGGATGTCGGGAGCCAGGACGACGCGAGGTTCCTTGGGACCTCTGGTGGGAAGCACCTCTGGAGCTAAGGCACCTTAGGAGAGATGGGGCACTTACCACCTGCGGCTTGCTCCGGGGCGCCGGCACGGCGCCGTGGTCCTCCGGCTGCCGCGGGCACCGCGGGAGCTTGGGCTCGGCGGCCGTGGGCGTCGCGGGCGAAGAGCGCGGCGCGTCCGCCGCGCCGGGGGGCAAGGAGTCACCTGAGTTGAGGGCCAACATGTACCGCTTGGTCACGTCTTCCAGAGAGGGTGGCTGGAGGACAGGTAAGGACTTGACGGGCAGCCGGGAAGGCTCCGGCGTGGACACGGGGATGCTGGGCTGGAGGGAAGAGCGAGGCGAGGCTCCGGAGATGGGGATGAAGGTGGCGGGTTCGCTGGTGTGCCGGACGTGCTTGGAGGGTGGCCTGGCCTTGCCGAGGGTGCCGGGTACTGGAGCCGAGGAGGACGGCGGGCGGTTCTCCTGGTGGGCCGCCCGGTTGGTGCGTTTCTTGGAGCTGCGCCGGAGCACGCGGGGAGACAAGACCTCGACGAGCTTGGGGTCGAAGCCGTAGCCGGGGCCGGCCTCGCCGGAACCGCCGTCCGTGAGCTGCGCGGGGCGGCCGTGCTCAGCCGGCTTGGTGGCCTCCTGGTCAGCCCGTTGCTCCGAGAGGATGGGCTCGCTGCTGGATGGTGGGATGCTTGGCTCCATCTCGCTGATGGCCTCGCCAGGGCCCTCGAAGCCAGCGCTGGCCAACTGACCACGGCGGCTGGGGTCGCTGAAGGACTTCTTCTTGATGGTCTTGCCGTTGCCCTTCTCGTCGATCACTTTGTCCATGGCCCCGGGCTGGCTGACGATGTTCTTGATGACGGTGCTGTAATCCCGCAGGCCGTCGCTGCACACCGACAGGTCGCTGGCCGCGCTGCCCGCGTACTCGCACAGGGAGACGGCCGAGGACTCGGGCATGCCCGCCTTGGCGCCCAGCGAGCCCAGCAGGTTGCTGTCCATGGAGAAGTTGGTGGCCTCCTCTGCGACGGGGCAGCGCCGGTGGGGCATGGGGTCGCTCAGGGAGCGGTAGGCTTCTCCGTTGGACTCGCCGTTGCTGCCGGGGCTGGAGTCGGACCCATTGGTGCCGACGGAGGGGAATTTCCTTCGGCGCCGCACGGTGCTTGGGGTCGCGGGCGCCTCGGAGGACGCTTGGGCCATCAGTTTGCCGGCTGGGACATCCTCCACGGGCGCAACGTCGTGGTACAGTCGAGTGGGGCGCGTGGCGAGAGGCGTTGGGCTGCTGTTGGCTCGAAGAGCCTCGTTCTCTCCTGCAGCACCATCGGGCAACTTCCAGGCCGCCACGGCCTCATGCAGATCCTTGTAGGCCATCGCGGTGGGCCCCGGCTCCGGCTCGGTGACGATGCCCTCGTCCGTCAGGCTCGACTCGTGACCCGAGAGCTCTTCCACGGACTTCCTGCAAGAGAGGTTTTCCTCGGACTCTGTTTTCTTCAAACACCGCTTGCTCTCCGTCCTCGCTAGGAGGGACGCGTCTGCTCCCCTCGTGGGCTCTGCAAACTCCCCGGCGCCTTCCACACCTCCGCTGTCCTTCTGCTCCGCCGCAAAACCGTAGTCCTGCTGGCGACCGATCCTCCTGATCTTCTCAAAGACTTGCTGTGCCTCCTGGATGTACTGGTCTTGGATGACCACGGGGAGCACGTCGTCGTCTCCCCTCCGCCTGCGGTCGCCGTCTGAAGCCGCCCCATCGTGGTTGCCGGTGCTGGCCAGGAGAAGTTCGGAGGAGCTTTGCTTCATGGTGCTCTGGAGGAACAGCCGGCGCGTCCCCGACTTCTCGGAGCAGGTGAACGACTTGGTGCGCCGCAACGTGGCCGTGAGGTCCTTGAGGGTGGGCCGCTCGCCCGGCGCCCACCGGGCCGGGGGCTGAGCCCCGTGGCGGCCCCGGCTTGCCAGGGGGTGGCTGGCCGGGCTGGGCCAGTTTTCGTACCTGCTCCCGCTGATGGCTGCCTCCTCTGGGAGCCCGATCCTCACCCCCTTCTTCTTCACCTTCAGCTCCGAGAGGTCCGACTTGAGGAAGCTGAGGAGAGTCAGCGTCTCGGTGGCAATGTCGGGGTTGGACAAGGACTTGCGGTGTTTGGCTCTGTCCCCCTCCGGCCCGGGGTGCTGCAGGCTCTCGCTTGCAAAGTCCTGTTTCGCCTTGGCTGTGCCCAGGGGCAGCTTGGGGCGGACGCGGACCTGCGGCTGCCCCCGAGCGAGGCCGTCGCTCGGCCCGAAGCTGGGCGACCGATACACGCCGTAGCCCACCTGGAACGCCCGGCTCTGGGTGGGCCAGCACACCCCGAAGTGCTCTTCCTCCTTCAGCGTCTCCGTGCTGGAGTAGCGGCTGCTGCTCCGCGACCCGCAGGGGCTGGCCGCGAAGGGCAGGATGTTCACCTTGGAGACGCGGGCCACCACGGGCACGGGGGCCACCGCCGCCGCCGCCGCCGCGTAGCGGGGGGCCGCCCCGCCGCTCTCCGGGCCTCCCCACGCGTGCGGCCGGCGGCCCTCGGCGTCGCCCGGTGGGCCGGCCGAGGCATGCCCGCCGCCGCCGGCCTCCGCGCCCGCCAGCCCCTCGCCGTCCCGCGCGCCGCCGTCCTTCTTCTTCTTCTTGCGGCCGGAGCGCTTGCGGGGGGCCGAGGGGTGGCCCTCGCCCTCGCTGCCCGCCGAGCCCTCGGAGGAGCGGCCGGGCGCCGGCGGCTCTTCCTCGCTGCTGGAGCCGCGGGCCGAGGAAGAGGAGGCGGGCGGCTGCGGTTGGGCCGAGCTATGCCAGGAATGCGGGCCGGGCCCCGGCTGCGCCGCGCGGGGCGCCCGCAGCGCCGGGTGCGGGACGCGGCTGCGGGGCGGCGGCGGCGGCGGCGCCCCCCGCCCGGCCCCGCTGCCGCCGCTGCCGCCGCCGCCGCTGCCGCCGCTACCGCTGCCGCCACCGCTGCCGCCACCGCTGCCGCTGCCGCCCCGCCGCGCCGCATCGGCCGGGTCCTGCCGGCAGCTTTCGCCGAAGAGTTTGCGCATCGCCGGGACGCTGGGCCAGCGCGGCGGCTCCGCGCTCAGCGCCGGGCCCCGCGGCGGCGGCGGCGGCGGCGGCAGCGGCGGCAGCGGCGGCAGCGGCCCCCCGGCATGAACCGGGCCCGGCGGCGGCTCCGGCTCCGGTTCGGCGAAGCGCAGCGAGAGCTGGCGCACCGAGGGGGCCAGGCTGCGCGGCGCCCGGCCCGGCGGCTCGGCGGGCAGCGGCGAAACTTTCCTACCCGGGGAGGAGGAGGAGGAGGAGGAGGAGGAGGAGGAGGAAGGCGGGCAGGAGGAAGGCGGGCAGGAGGCGGGCGAGAACCGCCGGCCCGGTGCGGCCCCCCGGCCGCTGCCCCCCTCCGCCATTATCTGCCCCCCCGCCGCCTCCTCCGCCCGCTGCCCGGCCCCGGCCCCGGCCCCGGTCCCGGCCCCGCCGCAGGCACCGCCCGGCCCCGCTCCTCCTCCGGGCTGCCAGCAGGCTTCATCACTCCCGCTTTGTTTTCTCCCCCCCCCCTCTTTTTTTTCCCCTCCCTCTTTTTCTTTTTTTTTTTCCCTTTTTTTCCTCCCTTCTCCCCCTTCTTTTTTATTTGTTGCATTCGAATAAACTTTCCCCGGGAGGCGTGGTTTCCTCCCCGAGAGGGGGATGGTTGGAGCCGTTTGCAAGGGAAGGCGCAAGGAAAGCGGGGCGGAGGGAAGCCGGGAATGGCCCCGCTGCTCCCACGGCCCAGGGAAGGGAAGGGAAGGGAAGGGAAAGGGAAGGGGGGAGGACACGGGGGATCCGGCCCAGCAGGCCCGGTGCATCCCGCTGCCGCATCGCTGCTCCCCGCCAGGTCCCCCTTGATGGGAGGGGGGACCCCCTTCCCCCTGCCCCCTTCCCCGCCGGCTCGTTCGGGAAAACAGGATAAGGAGGCGAATATTTGGGCGCCCGGTGACGGCGCGAGTCCGAGCCGGCGGGTGGGCGCAGGGCTCGGGGGAGCCACGGCCGCGGGGGGCTTTGCTTTTCTCGCCCTAAAACGTGCGCGGATTTCTCCGGCCGATCTCCGCAATCCGTGGCGGGCGTTTTTTTCGGGGAGGGGGGGGAGGCTGAACGCCTCGTCGCCAGCTTGCACTAAACCACCCCGCCGAAAGATTTTTTTCCGGCGGCTTTTGTGCCGGCGCTTGCTCTTTGCAGGCAGAAATCCCGTTCGCCCAAGGAAAGACGGCGGATTTATCGCTGGGGAAGTGAAAACGGACGGAAGAGCTCGGTCGCTGCGGGCTGTGTCCGACCCCGCTGGGGCTAAAGCGGCGGCAAGGCTGGTTTCCAGGCCCGGTTGCAGCCTGGACCCGGAGCAGAGCCGTGGGGGACACCTGGGCTTGCTCCGGATGGATATTTTCATCCCAAGTCCCCGTGTTCAGGGCAGCCGAACGGGCCTGCGGAAATCAGTGAGCAGCATCCCCGGCTCCCCCGGCAGCGCCGTGTCCCCAAATCCCGGCCAGGTAGCTGGGAGAAAGTGCTTTTGGCTCGTACCCCCCCAGGCCCGGCGAGGACACGGCCGCGTCATGCAAGGTGTCTTCTTCTCCAAGCCCGTCTTGACCGAGTTTTGGGTGGCCACCTCGCACAAGGAGGGAGCAGGCAGCGCTACCTGCCGCCGAGCCCACCCGAGCGAAGCCGGAGGGTGCGGATGGGCCCCCCCCAACCCGGCTCCCTCCAGCCCTGCTGCCATCCGTGTGGACACGCTATAGACCCAGCCGGAGCCGGATTTCTCCAAATCTGAATATTTTGCGCCCTCTCCTGGGTCCGGGCGGAGCGGTTCTGCCTGCTCCGGGCATCCGGCACCCGGCTCGTTTTTCCTTTGTTTGGGAAGAGCTGGGAAAGCTGGAAGGGGTCTGTCCCACCCCCTGCCCCGCGCTGCGGCTCTCCGGCCCCCCAGGCATCCACCTCCGACCCCTTTTCCCAGGGAACTCCCCGAGAGGGAGCAACGCCGGCCGGCCTGGCACGATGGTTATATTTTAACCGGCAAAAAGCAGCCGCACGCGAGGCCGGGGCAGGCCGGAGGTTTCCGCAGCGAGTCTCCATCCCAGCTCGCCTGCCACACATCCGGGGCCGGCATCACCGGCGGCAGTCGAGGGAGCCCATCCTGGTGCCGCCACCTTCCCGTCGCTCCCGGACACCGGTGCGGGCGGCTATGGGAATACGCTGACCCCGGGGCGCGTTCAGACCCTTCTTTTAAGTTTTAAGCCATTCCCGTGGGCAGGCGGCTCCCGATTCCCGTGGGTGGGAAAACGCCCCGGCATTTTCCCACGCAGAAACCCTTTGTGGGTCCCCGGGGGACCGTGCCCAGAGCCACACGGGGCTTCTGGGGGACAGCGAGGGGGGGGTCCCCAAGGGCCATTTAACAGTATAGTTCCCCTATAGAGTTGCCCTATAAACCGCTGCGAGAACCAGGCTCTCCGCAGAGCGACAGAAACACCCTGTGCGTGTGCGTGTACACCTATATATACCATACACCCACCTGCATGCACTATATAGATGTGTATAATGAAAATAGGGTAGAATATCCTATATATAGGATGTATATATGGGATAGAGAATATATATGATGCATAGTCTGCGCTGCGCTGCAAACCTTCCCCTGGTTAGACGTGGCTGTTTTATGTAGCCGCTGCACCAACGGCACAAATACATATATATATATAGCATGTGTATATATATATTATATATGTCTATGTGTGTATATAAGCGTGTATATGTATTTGTGCACATATACGTATTTGGAAGGGGAGGAGGTTTATTATACACATGGAATATACGGTCCAAGGCTCCCGGTCCAAGGAGGGTGAGTTTTACCCATATAAAACACGATCCTCTCCTTCGTTTTCATACGATCGGAGATATTTTTTAACACAAAACTATTAACCCCCGAGAAAGGCCCGGGCAGGTGACAGCGCTCGCGGCACGCGCCCGACGCAGCCCGGCGAGACGGCCGAGACCGTCTGTCTGTCCTCGAGGCTCGGCCCAGCCGAGACGCGGCGCTGCCCCTGCGAGACGGCCCGCGTCTCCGGTGGCGGAAACCTGTTTCTGCAGCAAAACATATCGGGCCCGAAGGTCTGTGAGTGGGGGATATCCCGCGCCAGGCTCATCCCGGCCTGTCCTCCGTCCCGCTGATGGCGTTGGCAGACGCACGGACGAGCCCTCCCTGGGGCTCCTGCGCCCCCCCCCCCCCGTTTGCTTCGCCTGCTATTTACAGCGCCCAGTTCTTCACGTGGCGGATGGGGAAACTGAGGCAGAGGGGAACGACAGCAAGTGCTGAAAGCTCAGGAGATGTTACCCTCCTCGCCCCGAACGGAGGACCACCACCACCCCGGCCTCCGGCTGGTGCCACCTCAGCTCCGTCGGCGGTAGCTCGAAGCCCAAATTGCTCCGTCTCCGGCCCCGACGCTGCCCGTGCTGCTCCTTCCCCGGCTACGAGCCGTAGTTCATGCAGTGGTCGTGCCTCCACTTGGAGCTCACCTTGTCGAGGAGGTAGCGGGTGCTCTCCCGAAACTTGCGCTGGGTGAAGTAGAAGAGGATGGGGTCCAGGACGCTGTTCATGCTGGCGAAGGGCCGCGTGCACTTGTAGGCGATGGCGAAGGCCTGCAGGGCCGAGCAGGGCAGGCTGGGCGAGGAGCGGACGATCAGGTAGATGGTCTTGGTGAGGTGGAAGGGGAAGAAGCTGACGGAGAAGACGATGACCACGATGACGATCATGCGGATGGCCTTGTCCTTCTTCTTGCGCACGGCCAAGCCAATGAGCTCGTCCTTCTGGCACAGGA
Source organism: Apteryx mantelli (assembly GCF_036417845.1). Lineage (NCBI taxonomy): Eukaryota > Metazoa > Chordata > Aves > Apterygiformes > Apterygidae > Apteryx > Apteryx mantelli. The sequence continues at coordinate 3,291,654 of NC_089978.1, forward strand.
TCCGGGTCATGCTGCAGTAGCAGGCCAGGATGGCCACGAAGGGGAGCAGAAAGCCGGTGACGGTCAGCGTGATGCCGTAGGGGAAGTAGCTGGCGGAGCGGTCCGGGGGGCTCAGGTCGTAGCACACGGTGCGGTTCCTCTGCGTGCCCGTGGAGGCGAAGACGAAGGTGGGCAAGCACTGGGCGATGACCAGGAGCCACACCACCGCGCACACCAGCCACGTGAGCTTCTTGCTCTTCTTCTTGTGCCAGGAGGCCAAGGGGTGGCAGATGCCCAGGTACCGCTGGACGCTGATGCAGGTGAGGAAGAGGATGCTGCCGTGCAGGTTGGTGTAGAACTGGAAGCGGACGAATTTGCAGGTGAAATCCCCGAAGGGCCAGTAGTCCTTCTGGGTGTAGTTGTAGATGAGGAGCGGCAGGGAGCACACGTAGAGCAGGTCGGCCGTGGCCAGGTTCAGCATGTAGATCATGGTGCGGGTGAGCGCCTTGCGGGACAGCCAGATCTGCCCGATGACGACGGCGTTGAGGGGCAGCCCGATCATGAACACCACCGAGTAGACCAAGGGCAGCAGGACCTGCTTGAACTCCTCGTGGAAGGTGCACGAGTTCCTGGCGCCGCCGGCCGTGAAGTTCTCCATGGTCCCAGCCCCACCACCGGGACCTTCTCTGCCGGCTTGGCCAGTCGGCAGCGCCTGTGAACGACAACCCACAGCGACCCCGGTCAGCAGCGGGCTGTGCACCACGCGTGGTCCTGAGGACACATCTACCCTCCTGGGTTAAAGCCACCCTCTGCTCCATGGGGTGCCCCATGCCACCACCCCAACCTTCCCCACTGCCTTCCCCGGCTCAGCTCTGCCGGATCGTGCCCTGGAAATGCCCCTTTTCCCCATCGATTTAGGGCAGCGGGGGATCTCCACGCCTGGGGCAGGAGGCCACCTTGATGGCACCACCCGAGGAGCTGAGCACCCACGCGCTCATCCCGGCGTCCCGCCAGACGTTCGGGCCTGGGGAGACGGGCGAGAGGACGGCAGGGGGCTGGGGGGCAGGAGCGGGGCTGCGGCGAGGCTCAACACCGTGGGCCGAACATGGAGCCGGCTTCACCCGCCGTGGAAAGCAGGAAACGGCGAGACACGCGAGACCCCCCCACCCCACGGCGCTCTTCGCCCTCCGCCACCGCCCTGCTGCCTGGCCCTGGTCACCTCCCTTAGCCTCCGGGTCGGGCTGGCTTTGTGCCGAGGGGAAGCTGAGGGGGCTGAGAGCAGCTCGGCCGCCGGCGATTCGGGAGCCCTGCAGCCCCACTGAGCCCCCCTGCACCCTCCTGAGCCCCCCTGCACCCCCCTGCACCCTCCTGAGCCCCCCTGCACCCTGCTGTGACCCCCTGCACCCTATTGAGCCCCCTTGCACCCCCCTGCACCCTCCTGAGCCCCCCTGCACCCTGCTGTGACCCCCTGCACCCTCCTGAGCCCCCTTGCACCCCCCTGCACCCTCCTGAGCCCCCCTGCACCCTGCTGTGACCCCCTGCACCCTATTGAGCCCCCTTGCACCCCCCTGCACCCTCCTGAGCCCCCCTGCACCCTGCTGTGACCCCCTGCACCCTATTGAGCCCCCTGCACCCTCCTGAGCCCCCCCTGCACCCCACTGAGCTGCTGCACCCCACTGAGCCCCTTTGCACCCGCTGACTCCCCTGCACCCTCCTGAGCCCCCCAGCACCCCGCTGTGCCCCCCTGCACCACCCTGCACCCCTGCACCCTCCTGAACACCCCTGCACCCCGCTGTGACCCCCCTGCACCCTCTGAGCCCCTGCACCCTCCTGAGCCCCCCCAGCACCCCGCTGTGCCCCCCTGCACCACCCTGCACCCCTGCACCCTCCTGAGCCCCCCCGAACCCTCCTGAGCCCCCTGCACCCCGCTGCGCCTCCCCCTGCACCCGCTGCGCCTCTGCACCTTGCTGAGCCCCCGGACTCCCAAGCCGCCTCCATCCCGCCCGCGCAGCACCCATCCTGCCCCCCGCCGCCAGCACCCACGGGTGCCCCCGCCATCCCACGGGTGCTCACGGGATCGCCGCCGGGAAGCCGGGGACAAGGCGGCCCGGCGCCCTGGAGAGGTGCAAGGTGGCCTGGGGGTCCCGGGGGTCCGGGGGACACGGGTGCTGGGCACCCGCTGGGCGGCCGCGGGTGCTGCGCGCTGCCCGTTGAGTGACACTTCCCTTTTCCTTGCCGACGGCCCCCGAAAAGGGGAACCGAAACCCCGGGATGGCGCGGCGCATGTGTGCGCACGGACCCACACGCATGCCCACCCCGACGCCCACGCACGCCCCCGCGTGCACACGGACCCACAGGCACGCACAGCCCCAACGCACACGCATGCACACGGACCCACAGGCATGCAAACCCCAATGCACACGCATGCCCACGCGTGCACACGGACCCACAGGCATGCACATCCCCAATGCACACGCATGCACACGCATGCACACGGACCCACAGACACGCACAGCCCCAACGCTCACGCATGCCCCCGCGTGCACACGGACCCACAGGCACGCACAGCCCCAACGCACACGCATGCCCACGCGTGCACACGGACCCACAGACACGCACAGCCCCAATGCACACGCATGCACACGGACCCACAGGCATGCAAACCCCAATGCACACGCATGCCCACGTGTGCACACGGACCCACAGGCATGCACATCCCCAATGCACACGCATGCACACGCATGCACACGGACCCACAGACACGCACATCCCCAACATATGCCTGCACACGCGTGCACGCGGACCCACACACATGCACACCCCAACATACACGCATGCACACGGACCCACAGACATGCACATCCCCAATGCACACGCGTGCACACGGACCCACGCGCATGCACACATGCATGCACATGCATGCACATGGACCCACACGCATGCACACCCCAACACACACATGCACACGCATGCCCATGGACCCACAGATGTGCACATCCCCAACACATGCCTGCACACGTGTGCACATGGACCCACAGACACGCACATCCCCAACGCACATGCATGCACACAGACTTGCACACCCCAACACACACACATGCACACGCATGCACACAGACCCACAGACATGCACACGCCAACACACACACATGCACAGACCCACAGGCATGCACACCCCCAAGACACGCATGCACACGCGTGCACACGGACCCACAGATGTGCACATCCCCAATACACACACGTGCACACGCTTGCGCACGGACCCACAGATGTGCACATCCCCAACACACACGCGTGCACATGCTTGCGCACGGACCCACATGCATGCACACGCCAATGCACACGCATGCACACAGACCCACAGACATGCACACCCCAAAACACACGCACACGCATGTGCTCAGGTGTGCACACCCCCAACACACGCACACGGACCCACATGCACGCGCAGCCCAACACAGCAGCATGCACATGCACGCACATGGACCCACACGCATGCACACACGCATGCACATGCATGAATACAGACCCATAGACGTGCACACCCCAACACACACGCGTGCACAGACGTGCACACGGACCCACAGATGTGCACATCCCCAACACATGCCTGCACACGTGTGCACATGGACCCACAGACACGCACATCCCCAACGCACATGCATGCACACAGACTTGCACACCCCAACACACACACATGCACACACGTGCACACAGACCCACACGCATGCACACCCCAACACACATGTGCATGCATGCACACGGACCCACAGGCATGCACACCCCCAAGACACACGCATGCACACGCATGCACACAGACCCACAGACATGCACACGCCAACTCACATGCATGCACACAGACCCACACGCATGCACACCCCCAAGACACGCATGCACACGCGTGCGCACGGACCCACAGGCATGCACACCCCCAAGACACACACATGCACACGCATGCACACAGACCCACAGACATGCACACGCCAGCTCACATGCATGCACACAGACCCACAGGCATGCACACCCCCAAGACATGCATGCACACGCATGCACATGGACCCACAGATGTGCACATCCCCAACACACACGCGTGCACACACTTACACACAGACCCACAGACATGCACACGCCAACACACATGCATGCACAGACCCACATGCATGCACAGCCCCAAGACACACATGCACACGCATGCACTCAGGCGTGCGCACCCCCAACACACACACACGCACACACACACACACAGACCCACATGCATGCACACCCCAACACACCGGCATGCACACGCATGCACACACGCACCCACGCGCACGCCCACGCGCACGCAACCCCTTCACGCACCCACCTGCCCCGGGCCCGGCTCCATGACGTGCCGCCGGCGGCGTTCGGCCTGCAGCACCCGCGGGCGCCCGGGCGAGCTCTGCAGCCGCAGCAGCCGGCTCCGGAGCCGGGATAGGGCTGGCAGCGAAAGCGGCACGACCGGAACGGCTGGCCAGGCCGCCGCGACTTGTGGTCCCCCGCTCGCGTTTCGGGGGCTTCCCCCCCACCCCTCCAATTTGGGGCACCTTTGCTGGCGTTGCAGTGTTGCAAAGCTGGGCGCGAGGAGGGCACCCAAGGGTGGGGGGGGGGGACAGAGCCAGTGGAGGCGGAGGCGTCGCTCCCGTCGCCCCTTCCCGTCTCATTGCAGCCACCCGAACTTTCCCGGGGGGGGGGGAACTGAGGCACGGGGCAGCTCGGGAGCGGAGGGAGGGCACCGGCCCCCCCCCCAAGCTCCCCAAATCCTTGTTCCTGTCTCGGCACCGCGGCAAATGCAGTGTATTTGGGCAGCGCACGGACCCCCCCCCCCCGATGGCTGCTCCCCCCTCCCCCAAAATGCCCCTCCGAGGGTGGGCAAAGCTGCTGCCAAGCCTGGGTGCAACCCCTCAAGGGCCGAATTTTGGCTGAATTTCAAGGGGGGGGGTCTGGGGGGGCGGAGAGAAAGCCGGAGGAGAAAACCCTGCCAAACCCTGGAAAAGACGCCAGCAGGCAGCAGAGGGACGCCGCGCGCGGTGCCCGGTGAGCACAACCTCGTACGAGACACCAGAGAATCCACCGCCTTCCTCCCTTAAAGCCTTCCTCCCTCGCGCCGCTGTGCCGCCTCCATCCCGCGGAGGATTCGCCTGGGCTCGCCGGGGGGGGGAAAAAAAATGGGGAAAAAAAAAAATCTCTTTCGGAGGGAAACGGCCGGGCCGAAGCGGCAGAGCGCAGCGGGGCCAGTTCTCCTTTTTGGCCGAGGTGGAAGCGAAAGCGCCCGGTCAGCACATTTCCCCCCAAAAATGGGCCAACGGGGGGGGGGGGGGGCTGCTCCCGCTCCCGCTGCCCGCCGCCACCGCGTGCCGAAACCGCCGCTTTCCTCCGAAGCCGAGGCGCCCGGCGAGCCCCGAACCGCCGCGGGAGCTGAGGACTCCCGAGAGCATCACACCGGTGGAAGGGCAAAGGCAGAGGAGCCAGGAGCTTCCCGGCGGCCGGAGCGGGGATCGCGTTAGGAGCAGGAAGTCAAAGACATCGTCTGCGCAGCCAAAAAATACACTTGTTTCCACGAGAAATTCATTCCAAAAGGGAAAACTGAAGTTTCCCCACTGGCTTTGCCCTCCGCGGACCCTCCGCGCTGCTGGCCGAGGCCGAAGCACCGGCATCTTTATCGGCACAGCAGCGTGAACACGCACCGAGCTGATGGGATTTCACCCAGCCGCGTGCTGCAGGGGGGAAAAAAAACCCTTCCCTGCCCCGCTTTGCCCTATCGCACAGGTCGAGCGTTTCCTTCCGTCCGGGAAAAAAGCCGCATGGGAAAAGCCACCGCCGCGCTGGGATCGGCGGCTTCCTTTGCACCCGGTCCCAAAGGCGGGATGCGGAGCGAGATCTCAGCCCTCAAGCAGCGCTGCCCTGGGAAGGGTGATTGCGCCCGGCAAGGCCTCGTGCAACCCCATCCCGTTGCCCAGGGAAAATTGCCCAGAAAAAGGGAAAAAAAGAAAAAAAAAGAAAAAAAAAGGGAAATCACCACGTGGGCGTGAAGAAACGCTCTCAAAACCCCCCTCGCACAAATTTCTCCCTTAAAAACTGCCCGAGACTCAGCTCGCCCTTAAGCTCCGGCCATGCCGGGGCAGGGATTAGCTAGGCGGGTCGGGAAAGGTGATCGGAGAAGGGGGAAAAAAGATATAGCTCGGGGCTGCCCGGAGAGCCAGACTTTCTGGTCTGACCGCGAATCCAGCCCAAACCTCCCCCCCCCTCCGTGCGCTTTGTTTCCCGGGTATTGGAAACTCGGGGCCCCGGGAGCCTCGGAGCGGGAGGATTATGGCACGGGAAGGGCCCTTTCCCGAAAGGGAGAAGCTGGGAAGGGTTTTTGAGCTCGGTTGGGCTCCCCGAACGGCCGCCGACATCCTCCGGCCCTTCCTGCGGGGCCGGCAGCCGGGAAGGGCAGGAGTTAATCCCGTAACGAGCTGTCCCAGCCTCTGCTGGGAATTGGCCGGCTCTGGAGGGGAAGCGGCGGCCGGGAGAGCTCTTCCCCCCGGTGCCACACTCGCTGCCCACGGGAGCTTTCCAGGCTGCGGAGTACGCGTAGAGCGACGACCGCCTATATGCACACACACACCTATACACACACGTATAAAACCATACGTATATACAAACACGCGCACACCCGTAATCAGAAATACACCTATAGCTTCACCCACGTGCGTGCACACTTGCATATACATGTTCACAAGTATATACACCTCTATAACGTATATACAAACATATATACGCCTCTGTAGGCACATCTATACGCACACATATACACATATATAGCCCCAGGCAGACGCACACACACACACACGGCCGTATATGCACACACATACGCGCTCCGCTATGGAAACACCTAACACGTGCGCGCTGATGCACACGCACACACACACACACACACACACACACACACACACACACACCTGCACACCACGGGGTGCCCGGGGACCCTGGACCCGTTGCCGCCCCGCGCGCCGGGCGCTGTACGCGTATACGGCCCGCGAGACCCCGGCACCTGCAACGCAGCCCGGGGCCAGAGCCCAGGCTCCCGGCACACACGGCATGGAAACACCCCGGGAAAAGCAGGTCCCTAGTGGCATTTTGGGTTTTTTTTTGGAGCTTTTGAGCATGCGACACCACACGTCGGCATGGGGTTGTCGTTCCCAGGCTCCCCGGGATGCCCAGCACGCACCGGTGTCACCCCAACGCCCAACCGAGGGTCCCGCGGGACCCAGTCCGGTTCGGTTCAGGCCCGTCCAGTTCAAACTGGGCCAGTTCTCTCCGAACTGATCCGGTTCGGTTTGATCTGATCCTCTCCAGTTCGTTTGGATCTGGACCGGTTCGGTTCGATCTAATCCGGTCTGGTTCAGTTCGATCTGATCCAGTTCGCCCCGATCCGATCCCGTCTGCTTTGCCTCAACCCAGGCTGCTTCAGCTCCATCTGGTCCGGGTCGGCCCGATCCTGGCCGGTTCGGTTTGACCCGGTCCGGTATGGTCTGATCCTGCCCGGTTCAGCCCGATCTGACCCTGCTCGGTTCGACCCGGTCCGGTTCGGCCCGATCCCACCCGGTTCAGTTTGACCCGGTTCGGTTCGGTTCGGTTCGACCCTTTTGGGCTTGACCCGCTCCGGTTCGGCCCGATTCCGTCCGGTTCGGTTCGACCCGGTCCGGTTCGGTTCGATCTGACCCTACTCGGTTCGACCCGGTCCGGTTCGTCCCCCCGCCCCCCCCCCCCCGTGCGCGGCACTTACCGGGAGCGGGATGATGCACCGGGCTCGCGGCGCGGCGCTCGGCGCCGGGGCCGCCCCGCTCCTGCCGGCCGCCGGCCCCGCTCCGCCCCGGGCCGCCCCCGACCCGCCCCCGGGCCGCCCCGCTCCTGCCCCGCTCCTGCCCCGCTCCTGCCCCGGCACCTGCGGGCGGAGAACGGGCGAGGGTCTGCAACAGCTGGAGGGGGCAACAGCTGGATGGGGAGCTGGAACGGCTGGATTACAGGGAGGGGCAGCCCGTAACATCTGGATCTCAGGGGTGGGGGGGTGCGACAGCTGGCTTGGGGTGTGTGTGTGGGGGGTCTGCAACAGCTGGGTTGGAGGGAACGGGTCTCTAACAGCTGGATCGGACGGGGCAACAGCTGGACTGGATGGTGGGGCTGCAAATAGCTGGGCTGCAATAGTGTCTGCAAACAGCTGGAATGGTGGGGAGCGGGGTCCCCAACAGCTGGATCGGATGAGGTGGCAGCTGCTGGATGGGATGGTGGCACTGCAAACAGCTGGATTGCAGGAGTGTCTGCAAACAGCTGGATTGAAGGGGGGGGTGCTGCAAGGGTGAACCTCTGGGGGTCTGGAGCAGGGGTGTCCCCGGGCGCAAACAGCCGCAGGGAAGGCGGTGGCAGTGTGTGTGGGGTCTCGTGCAAACAGCTGGATTGTGGCTGCAGGGGCCCCCCCCCTTGCCCACAGCTGGATGGCCTGCGGGAGGGCTCGTGCGAGCAGCCGGAGTGAACACGGAGCTGCCAAACGGCCGGATTTTGGGGCAGGGTCTCCCTGCGGCAGCGAGCGGCCAGGGGCCGAGCCGGGCGACGCGATGCCCTCGGTGCTCATTAACGAAGCCGTAAAAGTCCCGGCGCTTCCTGCGCGCGGCTATTAAGGTGCAATAAAAAAAGACGTCCGGGGGCCGCGGCGGGTAGGAAAGGGCCGACGCGTAAACAGCCCGGGGATGCCAAAACCACGCGGGACCACGGGCTTAGCGATAAGCCTCGTTTTTCCCTTTGGAATTATTCTCCTCTGTCCTTTTTTTAGTAGGATCATATATAGTTTGCAATTGCCTGGGGTCTCACTGGAGGGGCAGGGAAGGGAGCAGGGGAGAGGGAGGCGCCTGCCAGCAGGACCTGGATGGCGGAGCACCATGTCCGGGTGCTCCCTGGCATCGTCTCGTCGTGCAGGGCAGCGAGGGCGAGCTGGAGGATCCGGCTGGATCCCACCGCTGCCCATCCAGCTGCAGAAGGGTTTCGGGCAGGAGGAGCCAGGCCTGGCTGCCGGGAAGGTGCAGCGAGCTGGGTGAGCACTCAGCCTGAGCTCGGTCCGCATTGCCCGGGAATGCCGCAGCCGGGCTGGATGCTGCCGCTGGCTCAAACGGACAACGCGGACTTTCATCGATCCGGGTTGGAGCCCGCGGCCAAGCGGAGCAGCGGCACTGCGGGGAAGACGGGCGCTGGCAGGAGCGGCCCTGAATATTTGCAACCGCAGCCGGGCTGGAGCCGTCCCTCTCCTCCTCGAGTTCCCCGGGCTGGGCTGAGGATGGCTCCGTGCCCCGGTGAAATTCCCAGCTCTGTCAGCTGCCCCCGGGGAACCGGAAATTGGGGGGGAAAAAAAAGCCGTCTGGCCCCGGAGCAGAGCAGAAAACGCCCTGTGCAAACAAGCACAGCGGGCTGCAGCGGGAGCCCAGGGCGCTGCGACAAGCCCGCTGGGGGCTGGGGCCGCGCGGGAGGAAGCGCGGCTGAGACCGGGCACAACTCACTCCCGCGATGAGCCGCCAGCCAGCGCCGCTGCCTTGCCCCGGGGCTGCTCTCCGTCGTCGGGGGCAAGCTCTGCCGAGGGAGAGCCGACGCATCCCGTCCCCCCTCCGCCTCCTCGCCCCGCGGGTGCCCTTGTGGGTCCCCAAGGTGAGCGTGTCGTGCCCAGCTGTCCCGTACTGTAAATAGTGCGAGAAGCGTTAAAAAACAAAAAAAGCGCCGCCGTGGCTGCCTGCCAGCCCCGAACACCTTCGCTCCGCGCGGCGGCGGCGCGGGACCGCTGGGCAGCGGCGCTATCCGGAATAAGCCAGAGCCGAGACGACGTTTCGGGGGCCGAGCAGGGCTCTGAGAAGCAAAACCAGCGGCGACCGAGGGCGGAAAGACTTTGTGACCCTGGTTTTAAGCTGCCCGAGGAGACGAGCAGTTTGCAGCCCGCTGCGCCCGCTGCCAAGGCCCTTTTTCTGCTTGCAGAGCTGGAGGGTTTCTGGCTTTCGCTATACGAAAGCAGACGGGGGGGGTCTCGTCGCAGCAACCTGTAAAATGCTCCAGCTTTTGGGAATTTCCCATTGTTTCCTGCTTCCTTTGAAGCCGTCCAGGTCACGGGTGGCTGTTTTGGCCGAACGCGGTTGCTGCGAGAAAGGCGGTGACATCTGGAAGCGAATCAAATTGGGGCTTAGTCCTTTCCCCTCCGACTCCTTCCCTTTCATTCCACGATAATTTGCACGGGTCTTTTGGCAGCGTGGGCAGCGCTCGGGATAATCGAAAGAGATTTCCTCTCGGAGATGTCATTCGTAATTACGGATGGGCAAAGCGCAGAGCTCTGAACCCCGTCCAAGGCCCTTTCGCGGCTCCACGTGGCTCGTCCCGGCGGTTGCCGGCGCGTTCGCTTTCCGAGCAGCTCCGTGTGGGCTGCAGAGCGAGATGCGACTCACCTTTCCCGTTCCGGCTTTGGATGGGCCCCAGCTTTCGTTTCGCATCCCTCTGGCGGGGATCCCGGGTGAGCCATGCCGGCGTTAAGGCACGGCTGCTCCAACTTGCTTCCCACCAGCAAACCTGCTCCGGAGAGGTCTAACCCCGAGCCGGTCGGTGCCACATCCGTGCCACCACGGCTTTCTTTAGAGATGGAGCCTGCAAACCGGCAGCCGGGGCTGCATGCGGTGACGGAGTTTTTGGGGATCTTCCCTTTGGGACCTTTCTCTTCCACCTCCTCTGCCTCCACTGACCGCCGGCATTTTGGGGCTACCCATGTTGCAGCTGGAGAAATGAGAGCTTCAAGCACGGCATCCAGGTGCCGTCGTTTTTACACCCCGTTCCACCCGCGCAGAAGGAAGACGGAGCTCCTCGGGGAAAACGCTTGGGCAAAGTTAATAACTGCAGCCCTGCGTTCTCCTCCGGCTATCATGAATCGAATTAATCCCCGGTAAAAAGGCCTGGCAGCTGTGGCTGAATTTGGCCTCGCGAGACATTTTGGCTGCCTGTTTTCTGCTCCTCCGGCTGGATGTTTCCAGTAATCTCATTACGGCTGGTGGCAGGCAACGTTGGTGGCAGCCGTCTGCTTTCCGTGCCCTGGGCTGGATGCGGCTCTGCGCCCACCTCGGGTGGTTGCACCTTCCCAAGAAGTTTTCACGCTCTTTCCAGCAGGTCGGCAGGACAGCACAGATGGAGAAATGTGGGCCTCGCTGCCAGTGGGAGACCAAAATGACCCGGTGAACATCCAGAGATGGTGAAGGAGGTTGCCCTGAGGACAAGGCGATGGGCAGTGGCTTTTTGGAGTCTTCCCCCAGGACCGGACCTGCTGGGGATCCTGCACCCTCCATACCTTGCCTTGGACTCCTCCATGCTAAGGTAGAAGATTCCATAGAGGCAGCTAATGGTTAGGTGACATTTGATTTCACCTTCCTCTTGGTTTAACCATCTACCAGTAAATTCTTCCCCGTGCAGTGCAGATGAGAGGTTTGCTGTTGCACCCTCACTAGACTTGGTCAAAACAGTGGTTTTCTGGCTTGCTGCCCCAATACAAACGTTGGCACCAAAAAGACAAGCTTGTAGCAACCAATCAAATAAATGTAAAAGCCTTTCTAGCAGAAATACCGAAGGAACAGCTTTCTTTGGCAAGACTGAAATGAGCCCTGGAAAACAGAATTTCCCTGGGAAACAGGTCAACGCGCTCAACATGTGTTTGCAGCCGGCTGCATCGCTCCCGCTGCTCCACTGCTTGTGTCACCTGGGGCTCACACACAGACATCCAGGGCCCTGCAGCGTGCCCTGGGGTGCCTGGAGTGTTCACATGGGGGTGGCAAAGCGTGGGGCAAAGGACGGAGAGAAGGTCCATGAGGTAGCTGGAGACTGGAGGTTTGCCTTGGGGTCTCAGATGAACTAGACACCTGCACATGGGCAGCTAAGCTGATCTGGTGAGTCCCCAGATGGATTTGTTGGGCAGAGATGGTGTTGGGTGGAAAAGGTCTTGTCCCTCAAGCTCCATCCTGATGGTGCCCTCTGTCCTCTTGCCATAATCGGTGCTCAGCACCAGTTATGATACTGATACTACTGCCTGGGATGGAAGACCCAATGGAGGAGGACAAGCCTTCTGGCTGCTGGACATTTGGGCTGGAAAAATTGGCACTAAGTTTAGCTTTCCACCCCCAGTGCAATGAGCTTCGGATGAGTCCCAGGCCCACATTTCGGGGGACTCAGCCCAGATTTCCTGCTGGGTCTGATGAAGTCCCTGTAGCCGACCATGAGTCCAGAATGCCCATCCAGCCAGGGCTCTGTGGAAGCTGGGAAACTTTGCCTTTTCTGGGAATGTAGGAAAAAAAAACATTGATTTTGGTTCAAGTGGGATCTGATCTACAAGTATCCGCCATCCCTATGTCTCAGCGTTTCTTAAGAACTGTGTGTTTCAGCCCGTTTTCCTCTCACATCTGCTCGCTTAGAGCCCAGCAGATGTCAGCAGTGGAGGATGGGGGAGCTAATCTTCTCCTCCCCTAGCGTGTAGATGATTAAGCTCTTTGCAGGCTTCCTTTCACCGACATACCCTGATGTGCCTTGGAGACTCCGAGTCGCTTCCTCTCATTTGTTTTCTTTGCTCTTGAGACCTAAAAGTGAACTATTCATGGATTCATGGATCCTGGCCATGTGTGTCATTTCTGTCTTAGGCAGAACCACCTTGCAGGTGTCTCCTGCAGCATCCCTCCATTTCCTTTTTTCATCCTACTCCACTACTGATCTACAGGGTCAAGTTAATGAGAAGACACCAATGACTTTGGGTGTATTTCTAAGATGCCGGATCCTTAGGGGGTTGGTGAAGGTTCAGTCTGGACACAACCCGGAAGAACTCTCAAGTGAGCTAAGCCAGGACCCCAATGAGCCATGAGCAGGGCTGGGGGAGCTAGCAATGAATCCAGTTGAGTGCTGAGGTCCCTAAGGGTGAGAAACCCAAGCCACTCTGCAGTGATTGCTGGGCTCAGCTCTCCGGGGAGACCCAGCAGGGACCCTGAGCACCCTCTCCCACCATGCCAGCTCCTGTGAAGCTCAGACAAGCTGCCAGAGGTAGGAAGGAAAGAGAAAGAGGGAAGCAGTGGCCAAGTGCCACAGTCACCCTGGGAACCGTCCTCTTTTGGGGATGAGACTGCCCATATCTGTGGTTTTTGCAGCCAGCAAGCCCCAGGGCTTGAAGCTGGGATATGCAGGGGTCCCATGAAGGAGATTTCCTAGCAGGGGGATTCACTCAGTGGCCTCCTTTTCTCTTGTCCACCTCCACCGCTATGAGATTCTGCAAAGAGGAAGGTCATTGGTCTTACTACATCATCGTTACAAATATTGCACTTTCTCCTTTTGAGGGCAGGGTTGGGGTTTTTGAATGGAAACATCTCTGGATTTTGCACGGGTAAGTGTAAATCAAACACCTCCAGGCTGGCCATCATTGCTCCTTCAGCTCCTTCCCCTCCATCCCTTGCCAACACATTTCCCCCAGCCCTTCAGGATTTTCACCCCTCTGCAGTTCTTCCTGTCCCTGGAAGGCCCCAAGCTCCTGACACATGGATGTCCTGAATGGACATCTTGCTCTTGTCACCCACAGAACTCTATAAATAGCCATTGGAGTCACCTGAATAGCCAGAGTCACCTGGGCCAGTAGCCCATCTTTAACAGTGACCAGGATGGTTCAACTTTGGGCATCCTCACCATCCTGCAAAGGACCCACCTCCCTTCATCCATGTTAAATCTGCTACCTGTTATGACACCTCCAGAGGTGCCTGGAGGTCTATCTGGGGTGTCCGTGCTCTCAGCAAGCTCAGCTGCACCAAAGGGATTCTGGAGAGGAGTTGGGTGGGGGGTGAGCGTGGTCAGGGTGAAAATCTCTCTCTGCTACCCCAAAAGGGACAGTAGAAAACCAGCTGGGCTGCCTCCCTTTGCAGTGAGGGGTGCAGCCTTGTTAATACTCGTGGTGGACTCCGGAGCCCCCTACAAAGCAGGGGCACCAGGCACATCCCAATCCCACCCATCCCAGAGGTCGGCTCTCCTCGGGGTGTCCACAGGCACTTGGCAGCAACACACGCTGCCAAACCTGTGCAGGCAGCAGTGGGAGCTGGCCACGCTCCCAGCTCCCAAGGGTTGGTAGAGGAGCACACCATGTCCCTTCAGCTCGCCGCCTCCAGGCTCCTCTGTTGCCTCTGGTTTCCAGACTACGTCTACAGAGAGGGGTGAGGAGGTCAAAGCACACGATGCCTGCAGGTACCTCTGCTATTTCCCATCCGGGAAAAAATTTAAAATAACTTCCCCCTCAACTTGTTACAATTTCCTCAATCATTTGTTTGCTTTGGCCGTTTGACCAGAGGCAGAGCTCCAGCTGGAGAGATTTTCCTTTGGCAAAGCAATTGCCCCCGAGTCACAGCCATGCGACAGCCGTGTTGCCTGCTCTCCTGGGGCCGGGGTTGCTGTATCCTCTGCAGCCTGTGGGACCAGACGCCTGGCTCCCAGCCTTGGCGATGGGCCTGGGGAGAGAGGCTGAGCTGCTGCCTGAAGCAAAGGTAAATGTTGCTTCCCTTTTAGCTAAATATCTTGGGGTGGGAGATTGGGATAGTCCTGGTGTTGCTGGGGTGGATGCAGATAGGTCATTTCAGCATCTGATAAACACCTGCCTGGTGGTTCCCCACCACTTGAGTCTGACGTGTGGACTTAGCCAGAGCTCAGAGAAAGAGCTGGACAATCTAAATTGGTTTAGGAATCATTAGTCTGATCCCATATTACAAGGGCACAGCATTAATCAATACCTGCCTTAGTATGGGCTGTGGGGTCGTCGTTAGATGGAGCCAGGGTGAGAAGAAGGGAAGGAAAAGGGAGGTCAAGATGAGCTGGTAAGAGGAAGGGAGATGTTGTCTGCCCCCTTTCATTCAATATTGCCATATTTCCTACACCCTTTTGTTTAATACTGTGGTATTGTCTGTTCCCTTTCCTTCACCAGGGAGTTTCTGGCACTTTCGAAATCAGCAGCTCGGAGCCCTGCTCTCAGATTTGTGCCACAAGGTGGGAGAAGGAAGGACCAGAAAATGACTTGCTTGGGGCAGCTCTCCATCTCCTGGAGCAGTGCTCAACACTGCCCTGTCGTGGGTGTCTTATGCCACCAAACAAGCCTCACCGTTAGGAGCTGGTCCAGATTTCACCTTGCTCTCCCTTTACCCATTTGAAGACCATAGGCTTCAAAAGAGCTGTGTCTCAACACAGGGATTTAAGGGTAGTGGAGATGTGAGAAATGCCTCCCTGTGCCCATGCTAGCTCATGCCTCAGGAATCCCAGACCCTGGAGGCAAGAGAGAAAGTCTGGAGAAAGGAAGACTTTACCTTGGTCGAGGAGGATTGGGTTAGAGATCATTTAGGCAAACTTGATACCCACAAATCCATGGGCCCCAATGGGATGCACCCATGGCTGCTGAGGGAGCTGACAGATGTTATTGATAGGCCACTCTCCATCATCTTGGAAAGGTCATGGAGAAGAGGAGAGGTGCCTGAGGACTGGAAGAAAGCCAATGTCACCCCAGTCTTCAAAAAGGGCAAGAAGGAGGACCCAGGGAACTACAGGCCAGTCAACCTCACCTCCATCCCTCAAAAGGTGATGGAGCAGCTCATCGTGGAGGCCATCTCCAAGCATGTGGAGGAAAAGAAGGTGATCAGGAGTAGTCAGCATGGCTTCACCCAGGGGAAATCATGCCTAACCAATCTGATAGTCTTCTATGCTGGCATGCCTGGCTGGGTAGAGGAGGGGAGAGCAATGGATGTTGTGTGCTTTGACTTCAGCAAGGCTTTTGATACTGTCTCCCGTAACATCCTCCTCGGGCAGCTCAGGAAGTGGGGGCTAGATGAGTGGACAGTGAGGTGGCTTGAGAACTGGCTGAATGGCAGAGCTCCGAGGGTTGTGATCAGCGGTGCAGAGTCTAGTTGGAGGCCTGTAGCTAGTTCAACCTTGTCCAACTTATTCATCAGTGACCTGGATGAAGGGACAGAGTGCACCCTCAGCAAGTTTGCTGACGATACAAAACTGGGAGGAGTGGCCGATACCCCAGAGGGCTGTGCTGCCATTCAGAGGGACCTGGACAGGCTGGAGAGGCGGGCGGAGAGGAACCTCATGAAGTTCAACAAAGGCAAGTGCAGGGTCCTGCACCTGGGGAGGAATAACCCCACGCACCAGTACAGGTTGGGGGTTGACCTGCTGGAAAGCAGCTCTGCGGAGAAGGACCTGGGAGTGCTGGTGGACACCAAGTTAAGCATGAGGCAGCAATGTGCCCTTGTGGCCAAGAAGGCCAATGGTATCCTGGGTGCATCAGGAAGAGTGTTGCCAGCAGGTCGAGGGAGGTGATCCTGCCCCTCTACTCAGCCCTGGTGAGGCCACATCTGGAGTAGTGTGTGCAGTTCTGGGCTCCCCAGTCCAAGAGGGATGTGGCACTACTGGAGCAAGTCCAGCAAAGGGCTACAAAGTTGATTAGGGGATTGGAGCATCTCTCTCATGAGGAAAGACTGAGAGAGCTGGGCCTGTTCAGCCTGGAGAAGAGAAGGCTGAGAGGGGATCTTATCAATGTGTACAAGTATCTGAAGGGAGGGTGTCAAGAGGATGGGGCCAGACTCTTTTCAGTGGTGCCGAGCGACAGGACGAGAGGCAATGGGCACAAACTGAAACACAGGCAGTTCCATCTGAACATGAGGAGAAACTTCTTCACTGTGAGGGTGACAGAGCACTGGAGCAGATTGCCCAGAGAGGTTGTGGAGTCTCCTTCTCTGGAGATATTCAAAACCCTCCTGGACGCGATGCTGTGCAAGGTGCTCTAGGTGACCCTGCTTGAGCAGGGGGGTTGGACTAGATGATCTCCAGAGGTCCCTTCCAACCTCAACCATTCTGCGATTTTGTGATTCTGTGATCCCTACCTGCTCCATTGCTCTAAGGCTGAAACCCTCCCTCCAGCCCCATCCCATAAGGGTTTGGGGTACCGGCCCCCATAGCAGTCTCTCCTCCCCCCCACGAGCCGCTCGCATCCCGTGCTGGCCAGCACAGTGCGGAGAAGGAGAGAAATCACAAACGTAATGCTTTGCATTTAAACAAGGGGCTCTTTCTTTGCTCACCAGGGCCAGGGCACTTGGCAAGGTCTCCTCTGTGCCAGTGTTCCCCCAACAGACAGATGCATCAGGTCCCTGATGGGGCATCTACTGCCCTGGGCATCTACTGGGCATTTACACCCAATAAATGTGGTTCTCTTGCTCCATCGGCAACTCCTGTTGCTGTTTCCCTCTGTTGAGTTGTGTCATGCTCCCAGACTCAGGAAGGACTGCTTGCCTGCCAGGACCATGTAGGGACCCGCTCAGTTTTTGGGCTGGTGGTTCCTGGGCTGGAGGTGGGGGAGTCACAGCGGAGGCAATGGCAAATATTTGGCGGGTGACTTCCTTGCCAAGAGGTGAAGGTTGCTCTGTGCTGCCTGCGGTCATGGCTGGCACTGGGCCCCCGGGATTCCCTGTCCAGTGGCTCCGCCACGATGGTGGAACCCCTTGCGATTGCCAGTGATCCCCATGCACGCATGTTCCTGATTAAAAGAGCCTTCACGCTGCTACTCGAAATGAGGTGTTACCCCTAATAAGCCTAATCTCCCCCCCAATATATCACAATACTGCTGTTTTATGAGGTGATATCTGGTCACACACTGGTTCCTCTTTGCATTTCCCTGGACAAATCTGGGTTTTCCTGGGGTGATGCTTGTAAATCCAGAACTCCCTCAGGTGTCTCTGGACACCGTGTGGTCACTAAAGGATACCCAAACTGAATCACAGGAATGAGAAATAGGTGGGCAGCACAAGTGGGGAAGGAACTCAAGTGTCCTGATCCCTCCCTTACAGAGGGGACCCAGCTGCATACTTCTTTTGAAGTGGAGATGAGGACATCTGTTTTATGTCCCGCATCATCTAGGCAGCTTTTCATGTGGAGCAACTCATGTGACCTTGCTTCTCTCTTTCATTTCTGCTTTTCAGAAAAACACAGCGCTCCCAAAAAAGAAGAAAAGGGAAGCAAAGTCCCAAGAGTTTTTTTTTTGTTTCCCAAGATTTTGCTTCTCTTTTACAGGAAGAGAGCAACTGAGATTATCTAGGAAAAGGCAGAATTCTAGAAAACAGAAACAAAGTTTTCTCTTCTGTCACTTAGAGGTGGACAAAAAAATACCTAGGGTGTAGACTTGAGATTTCTACTCAGACAACTAAATTCAGTGTGATCGTAACATTTTATATTTCGATTCTGGTGATGATCCTGGCATTAACTCTCATTCACTGATGGGTAACTTGCATTATTCTGTATTGGCTGCCGGGCAGTGACAGTGACTGAACCACAATGTGTCAGGGGCTGAACAGGGAGGTAAACTATAGCAAGGATGATATATATGGTCCTTGGGGTCCACCAGCCGTTGAGTATGGACAAACCAGGCATTGCTGTTGCACCTTCCTTTTTCATGTGCTGCCTTGCGGTGCCATGTCAAGGATCTGAGAGCTTCGCGCCTGATCTTAGGTGCTGCAGGGAGGAACGGAGGTTTGTGGATACGAGTCAGGTTGAGGAGCCAGGCCAGCCCTGGGGGAGATGCACACCAGAGACTGCCGGCCCTGCTGACGTGGAGGCCAGGCTCTGTCCTGTGCATGCCCCATCCTTGGAGGTTTTCAGCTCCCCACCAGACAAAGCCCTCAACAACCTGGTCTGACCTCGTCACTGATCCTGCTTGGATCAGGAGATTGGACAAGAGATCTATCAAAGTCACTTCCCAGAATCGATGAGTCTCTGCCTACATCGCAAATCCAGATTTAGGGGGCAAACTGGAAGAACAGAATATTGCAACCGCACCAATGTCACCGGGAAGGGGCAAGACCTTAACAGCGACATCTCCACTCATAAATCACATCCATATGGAGAAACTCTTATCCTCCAGAGCAGGGCATCTACGACCACAGGGAACAGCCCCAAGCTGACTGTGCACCATGCCAGGGCCTGAATTAGCCTGGGCCCATCCAGAAGATAGAATTTAGAAAATAGAAGTGCCAAGAAACATCGCTGGGATACCCCAGGGCTGAGGGACAGACGTGAAAACGCACCATGAAACCTAGGAGATAAAGTTGGACAGGTCCAAAGTCCAGTGCTTTTCAAGGGCGTGAACCATCACCTGAGAGATAAAATCAAGGCTGGCTTTTTTTGGGAAAGGATAGAGAGAAATGTTGAGCCTGCAGCCTGCGGGAAACCACCTGCACAGTTCCAGCATCATTTCTAGCCAGAAGACGCATGAATCATCCCGTGCAAAGTTTCTCCTCTGTTCCCTCCTGAGGAAGAGCCAGTGACAGCACAGGGCCATGGTTGTTCACTCATTTTTGGTACAGTGACGGGGCATGGACCTGTCCTCTGCTGTGCAGAGGGTCCTTCCCCAGGGTTGTCCCCACTGATGTGTTCCCTGTGGCAAAGGGCTGAGCTCAGAGTGGAGGTGGGCTGCCAAGGGGGCTGAGGAACCATCTTCTGGGTCCTGTAGTTTCTTGGTGCCCAGATGAAACCCAAGGTCACCTTCTATGAATCCCCTCTTCAGGATGTTGGTAGGGAGAGACACCATCCCTAGTCCAACCTCCTGGTTGAACATCACTATAAAATTCACCCACTTGGCCCCTAATGTGCATTTTGGCTGAAGCACCACTTCCCCCTGGAGAGGAAGGTTACCCTGCAGGGTCCTAGGGCTCATTGCTCTTGGAAGACACCTGCACTTGCTCTCCTTTAATTAGGTTTGGCCTTAGCTCCTAGGTCTGTTTTTTTGGCAGGCCTCTCTGCTGATGTGGGAGTGTTGGGTCAGGTCCCTCGGCAGCTGCCATCAGTATGTCACAGTACCCGTGTCCCTGAGTACCAGGAGAAGGCCCTGAGAAATGGCCCACCACAGCCCAGGACGGACTCTGTATGGCTCAGAAGGGACACCTGAAGATGGAGAGGAGACAACAGCCTCGTGGGGCTCCAATCCACACTCCAAAACATCCTTTCCTTGGGGCTGCTGAGTGCTGGGTAGCCATGACCTTCAGGGACGACGAAGGATGTGCTGGATCGGGGCAGATCCTCCAGCCAACGGAGGGGGCTGAGCAGACTCAGGAGCAGATCATATGCGGGATGGAGATGGGACACCCAAAGCACGTATATAACTGGGAAAGCTGGTTCTCGCCCACGGAGGATGAGCGAGGAGGGAGCCAGGAGATGGGGAGGGAATGGGCAGGGGCTGGCGCTGGCGAGTCAAGGGTAAGTCCTAAATGCTCTGAGACCCTCAGAGGGCAGATGCCCTGGAAGGATGCAGGACACTTGCTTTCTGACCAGTAAATCCCAGCTTGTCCAGTGCCACCGGTGGCCAGTGCCAGCCATTTCCCATCAGCATGGTGGGAAGGACCAGCCGATCAGCACGGGGGTAGCTTTGCCCGCCTGTGGACCCCAATCCCGCTGAGGCTGAAGTTGGGGGCTCACACGTGCCCAGGGCCCCTCTGCTTGCCGCCTTGCCCTCCTGCGCCCCTTCAAGAGCCTCAGACCTGCCCAAGCCAAAAATGCTAAAGCAGGTCCGTCCCGTTTGGGATGTGTTGTAAAAACAAGAAGGCAACGTGTTTCCCCGCAGCGGGGCGGGGGGAGGAGGGGATTTTGACTGCAAACAAGATCATCTTGTTCCCACGCACCGTGCCGTCGGCAGGCAGCACAGGCATGCACTCGGAGTGGGGCAGCTCCGGGTAATTTTAACTCGCGACACCATCGCCTGAGAGTGATAATTCCCTTTCAGCAGGGTATCGGCCTCTCTACCATGTACAATTTTCAAACCTTCTTCCCACAAATAAAATCATAACTTCTTTTAGCCAAACGGACAGCTTAGCCACAGGTACCAGGAAAGAAAGGCACATTTTAAAACTCTCTATTTTGGCTGGATTCCCCTCTTTCTGTGCAGGTCTAACTGAGAGCACTGAACTCAGCGGGGTGGAAGCTGCTGTAACATAAACTTTAATGATAAAATAGCCAGATATAAGATCAACAGCAGTTCACTTGCTTTCTGAGGTGGAGCAGGAGAAGGCAGGGCAGTCGGCATGCTAAATCACTGCAGCTGATTGTTGAGTCTGGCTTTAGGAACCTGGGCTAAAGACACAATACCAGGAAGTTAACTGATGGCAAGCAACCGGGATCAGCTGCTCCAGCAATACAGCAAGTAGTTATCTATTACAATTAGTTTTGCCATGTGCCTAATCCATTAAGGCCCCATTTGAATAAACACAGCAAGTTTTGCCCAAGCTGGCGATGTTATCATGGGGCTCGTGTTATTTATCATGTCTCGGACAGCTCTGTCCACCGTGGCCAGGAGACCGTGGGAGGATTGTGGCTTTCCTTGAGGTTGGCTGTCCAGTCCTCTCCGCTCGCAGAGGAGCAGCTTGAAGACATGGAGTGTGACACCAAAAATAATGCACCAGGATGTACATATTCTTTATTGATCTAGTTTGGGAATGCCGGGGATCCCAGTCAAGCGTAAGGATGGACAAAGTCCATTTTTTAAATTTATTTTTCACTTTGGCAACAGATCTTGCTGCTGTTGCTTATTCACACAGGGCATTTCAAAATCAGAGAATCGCAGGACAGCTGAGGTTGCAAAGGGTCCTGGGAGGTCTCAAGTCCTCAGCTGCAAAGCTACTGTCTAGCTGGTTGCCCCAGGCTGGCTGCTTGCACATGGTGCATCCCTGGAGTGGGACCCCATGTTTGTCCTCATCGAAACCCCCCGTGGCTCCCATCAGTTTTCATGGGGATACTCAGGAAAACTAAGGAGCGCTTGGCCGGATGCCTCCGAGCCAAGCTCCTGGCAGCCAAAAGAGGTGGGAGCTCTGCTCCTGGCAGCGGGCACCCCCGTGTCGCTGGCTCTCTGCTTCGGAGGCGCTTGCCCAAGGTCACCCAGGAGCTGCACCAGGGCTGGGAAATGACTCCAAATCTCTCATTTTGCACCGTGCCTCTTCCTCCTTCACTCCTGTCCTGCAGTTAAAAGCTAGGGCTAGGGGAAGAAGCTTTGGCATAAACAGAAAAAAACCTTGTGAAATAGGTTTAATTTAACATATCCGGCAATGCTAGGCATTCTCGCTTCCTTCCTATTATTATTTTACATGGTTCCCTATTCTTGGATGCTCAGAAAAATTTATTTTAAGGGAAACTGAACAATAACAAACACAAAATTAAAATAAAACCAGAAAAACAGTCTGGATCATATACGAGAATTTGGCAGGGCTTCCAGGAAGATTTGAGCCAAATCTCCCGCACATCGATGTGATTGTGCCGTATTTGAAAGCATAGACACACGTTGCCATTTGAGGAGGGGACGGAGGTACAGTGTTGTCTTCAAGACCAAAACCATGTCACTGAGAGGTGGACACTGGAGCAGTCAGAAGCATGCTCTGTTTGGTGGGGATGTCTGGGGTTCGGTATCCAATGGTGGTGTTGGTGCTCAGGGTGGGCTTTCCTTCACACCATAGACACAGCTCTAGTCAAACCTTTCGGTACCCGGGGCCATGCAACTACCTTCCTTCATGTAGTTATGCTCTCTCCAGCCCTGATCCCTTCGTGCCACCCTTGGGATCAGCATGTGCCATCTCCTTTTCAGTTGTACTTCTCCTGAAATCGGTAGCACTTGCAGTGGCTGGTGGGCTTGGACCTCTTTGGTCCAGACTGAACCTCACCAGGACGTGTCGCTCTGAGCACAAAGTATCAGTGGTCAACTGGACCTCATCTTCCAGAGGCCAAGGGCACGGGCTGCTACCAGCCTGCAGCAGTCAAGCATGTCATTAAACTTCCTTCTGCCGGGCATCTTGACATCTGTTTTTTAACACAGAAGAATTTTTTAACACTGGATCTCTCCACCAGGATAAGAATGGGTGCAAACAACTCTTCACTAATCGAGACCTTGAGGCATGATGCACCTGGGGGTCCTATCTCATGTTGGCTTTCCTGCATGTGCCTTTCTGCTCAATCACTGTGGAAGGGCTGAGCTGCCTCCTGCGTGGTTAAGATGTTCCAGGGTGAACATACAAATGCCCTGGAAAGCACCTGGTCCCAGGTATTTTGGAGGTACCACGTGGCCCATGAGTCATCCACAGCAATGATCCTTGCTGGTCATTCCCTAACTCATGTTCATAGCCTCCAGAGATAGCACCTACCTCTGCAGTGTTCATACTTGTGGAAGTCTTTTTGACTGCAAACAATCAGGACAACCCAAGGGCTTGACTACCACCCTGCTGGCAGCTGGATATGTCCCTCCGATTGCTTTTCTCCCTCCTCCTTGCTCTGCATTTCAGCAGACTTCCCCCCCCCCCCCACACACACCCTCATTGCTTGG
Source organism: Apteryx mantelli (assembly GCF_036417845.1). NCBI lineage: Eukaryota > Metazoa > Chordata > Aves > Apterygiformes > Apterygidae > Apteryx > Apteryx mantelli. The sequence continues at coordinate 3,315,052 of NC_089978.1, forward strand.
CAGGTATTAACACAGGAAAGCCCTCAGGTATTGGAGACGTCACTGCTCGCTTTTCATAGAAGTCTGTGCTGGGAGCTGTGTGCAGACAAGCTGATTTCTTTGGGCATCTTCCAAGCAATTGTCTCCAGTGGTTTGTGTTCCTTCCCTGTGTCCACGTAGGTCCTAGGATGCTTGCATGAGGAAGACGTATTCACACCAGCAGGCAACATGAAATGGCTGGCTGGGGCGGCATCATTAACTCTGAACTGGCTGGTTTTGCCTTTTCTTCCTCCTCCTCAGGCAATTTAATGCAATTGGTTTGGATTCTGAATTAACTTCCCTCTTTTAGATTTGATAGAACCGGAACTGGTATATTAAACAAACAGTAAATGGTTTATGACTCATGCTGTGGCCTGCTCCAAGGCAAACACAAAAGCAGTGACCTTAGACAAGCTTTGTGAATTATTTTGTGTTAAAATCCCTGTGGTCCTGGAAAAGAGATTGAACGCATCTCTTGGAAGCACAGGCATCGGCAGATTCTTCCCCTAAGGCCATCAACACCCTCCTGATTTGCTGATCACAGCTTTCCACCAGGACACGGGGACAGGACAGGCCGTGGGGGCAGGGAGAACAACAGAAATCAGAGCGTCGAGTGGGAATGGGGCAACATCTCTACTCCTCCTAAATCTGCTGGTAGTACACATCAGAAGGGACTAACTGCCTGCTAGGTAGAAACCTCTGAAGATGACCCTAAATTCAACTGGAACAGGTGAAAGACCTCACTGCTGCCATAACAGTCGATGATCCTTCCACGGACCTGGCCTCCAGGCCCTCAGCTCCCCAAGCAGAAGTGGAGTTAGCAGGACATCCCTACTGCTGAGGGATGCCATGAAGAAAAACTTTGGGCCTGAGAGGTACCTGGGTACTGCGGGGAGACAGACCCCAGCCCAGCGCAGGCATCCCCAGCTGGGGAAGCTGCCACGGGTGTTTTCTCAGCCTCCCTCTTCCATCCACCACATGTCTCACAAGGCATGACATTGGACAACACAGCCCTGTCCTGCAGGCTCGCAAAGGTCGTGGTGTCCATTCTCAAGTGAAATAAGTGACAGTTATTTGTTCTTGTCAGTAGAAATGATTCAGGCTGTTTTAAATAGTAAAACTGTCCATTGTAGTTGTTTCCCTCTTTATTCCCGCTCTAGGATGATGGTTGGTTTGTATATAGTTCTTAAAATCTGCCTTGACATCTCTCTGGGAGTATTTCCTTTTGGCTAGCTTCCTACACGTTTGTTTCCATTGAAATTCCCATGCAAGCACAACGGGAGGCTAGACAGTTTTCATTGCTCCTGAGCCTGAACAGAGCCATCACAAGCGTCATGGCTGGAAATCAGACAGGATAAGACTGCTGCAAGGTCCTGGCTGAGGCAGGTCCCTCACTCTGCCGGTACTGACCGTGCATGAAGGTGAGGAAGTGTATCCCGTGACTGTTTGCAAGACAAAGATCTGAAGGAAACAGAAAAGCACTAGCAGAAATGAGATTCCCATGTCCGGAGCCATGGGCTCTTTTTGCATGGAGTCACTCTTGTCTCAGCTGAAGCAGCGTGCTGCAGGCAGAGAAACTGAGTCGAAGCCTCCATAAAAGCTTTCCATGAAGACTTCCATGTCCCAACCAGGAGGAAAAAAATCCCTTCTCGATCCTCAGCCTCTCAGCCACTATGAGCTTCAAACACACGACCAACACCCGCTGACCAAGTCTTCAGGAGACTGGAACTACCTCCGCATCTGATCCCTCCTCCTTGTGACCAGTCCTTGCCACTTGGGAGAAAAGACATGTCAGGGCTCTGAGGACACTAATTGGCTTTAATAACCCTGAGCAGCCTCCCCTGGGGCCTCACCTTACCCTTTCCCAGTCTGAGGACCCCATTTCAGCTCAACCATCAGTCCCTGCTCCATGACACCACAGCAGTGCTGGTCTCCAGCCCTGCCACGGCCCTGTTTCTGCCTGGCCGTGAGTCCTGCTGATCCAGACCCCAACCTGTGGGTGACTGCCTGGCCTGGCCTTGGCCCCCTCCCCATGGTCCTGCCCAGCCATCATGGGACCATGTCTGACCTTGGTGACCCTCACAGACCTGATCTGGAGGGATTCAGAGGGACCTTGACAGGCTGGAGAAACGGGCCACCAGGAACCTCATGAAGTTCAGCAAAGGGAAATGCCAAGTCCTGCACCTGGGGAGGAATAACCCCAGGCACCAGGACAGGCTGGAGACCAACCAGCTGGGAAGCAGCTTTGCAGAGAAGTAATCCTGGTGGACAAGTTGGACATGACTCATCAATGTGCCCTCATGGCAAAGGCAGCCAACAGTCTCCTGGGCTGCATTAGGAGGAGCATTGCCAGCAGGTCAAGGGAGGCGATCCTTCCCCTCTGCTCAGCTCTGATGAGGCCACACCTGGAGTGCTGTGTCCAGTGCTGGGCTCCCCAGTACAAGGGAGACATGGACATCATACTGGAGCGAGTCCAGCAAAGGACCATGAAGATGATTAAGGGCCTGGAGCATCTGCCATATGAGGAGGGGCTGAGAGAGTTGGGCCTGTTCAGCCTGGAGAAGAGAAGGCTCAAGGGGGAGCTTATCGATGTGCATAAATGTCTGAAGGGAGAGTGTAAAGAAGATGAGGCCAGACTCTTCTCTGTGATGCTCAGTGAAAGAAGAAGAGGTAATAGGCACAAACTGAAATACAGGAAATTTCATTTAAACATAAGAAAAATCTTTTTTTCTATGAGGGGGGTCGAACACTAGAACAGGTATCCCAGAGAGGTTGTGGAGTCTCCATCCTTGGAGATATTCAAAACCCAGCTGGACACGGTCCTGGGCAATCTGCTCTAGGTGACCCTGCTTTGAACAGAAGGGTTCGACCAGAGGATCTTCAGAGGTGTCTTTCAACCTCAGTGATCCTGTGGAAGGGAGGAGAGGAAAGCTTTAGGAAATAAAACCTGTCCGCTTGTGCGTGAAGGTGGGAGTCTCTCCTGAGTCCAGAAGGTGACCAGGTAAGTCCTTGAAGCTACAGTTTGCTGGTAACTGAGATGTGACTTCCCAGTGCTCTGTCTGCTCCCATGCGAGGTGGAGAGGGAGAATGGCAGGCTGGAAACAGGCATCTAGACAGAGAAGAAAACAAATTTTCCTTTTTACCTTAGTTCCTACTTTCATGGGTAGTTTCTGAATCCTGCAAATAGAGCGTCTGTGTTTGTGCACCCTTTCATTTAGCACTCGGGAACAACCAGGCCCCTCCTGCCTTGGCTTGATGGATGGGCAAACCCAAGCCGGAGCTCTCCTAGCCCCTGAGTGCAGGGCATCTGCCTGCACAAGACATAATTTGCAGGTTCTCTCTTGATGTTATTGGCTTCTCCAAGAAACACACTAGAAATCATGGTTTTGTGGGAGAAAATAACCCCAAATTCCCTCGGGAATAAGGCTTGGTTGCTGGCAGGTAAACTCAGGAGGACAAACTCCCTTGAGTGACGCAACTAATAATCTTTGCTGCTTGCTGCTAATGCCAACCCTTTCCAAGCCCTTACATGAGGCTTTCTCCTACCTACCACACTGTGTTGTGAGCAGTCCCCTGCAGCCCTTCCAGGCAGGCCTGCTTCACCTCGTGGGGGGAACCCTGCTGCGGACAGGATGAACTAGGCTGCTGTGGTCCCTCGTGATGCCTCTTGCACAGGGTAGTGTTGATAGTCAAACAACAGTCTCCTTCAGTCCTTCCTGCCTGCTCCTTCTCCAGTAAGTCTCTGTCAGTGTCCAGACTCACTGTAGAAGACGTGCGCCACATGGTAGTCATTAGATCAGAGATTAAAAGCTCCCGCTGAAGTGAATAAACTTCTGTCCTCAGATTTGGATGTTCCTCCAGGAGAGCAAAGCCCAGATGTTAGCACAGCTGGAGTAGATGTCAGCATTCTTGTAGAGCAGAGGAGGCGAGGGGGTTGCTGCTTGACAAACATCTGGGCACAGCGACTGGTTGCCAAGATCACTGCAGGAGGCGAATTGCAGCCTTCTCTGGTTGGAGATGGGCCCGTGTCCGATGGGTACATGCCAGGTTTGGAGAGGCAGCCCAGGCTCAACATGGGCTCTGAACTGCCTTGGGATGGATGAACAACACCTGGAAGCACCTACTTCCCGGAGAGTCCAGGTAGCTATGTCAGATGGACATACATCTTAGATACCTAATTTCGATCTGATGAGGCCAGCCATGTTTTAAAGTGCCCATGTCTGAGTCTCAAGGCTTCTTCTACAGACAATGGGGAAAACCAGATACCTCCAGAGAGCAACTCACCTTGCCTCTCCGGAGATGGGATCAGTCATCCTTTGAAGTGTCCTTCTCTCCGACCCTGGACCTGCCGAAATTAAGATAGATGTATCCGCCTTCCTTCAGGAGAGGGACTGATATCTATCCAAGCCAGGTTCAGCATCCCAGTCAGCTTAAATATGTTATCCAGGCCTGGCTGTGGAAAATATCAAACCTGAGGCTTTCAAGAGAATTAGGTTATCATTCCCATAAGTGCTGTTCTGGAGAATATTCAATCATCTCATACTCATGAAAAGTGAGACAAGGATGAAGCTGGAGCTTCATCCATGATACACAGAAGTACGTTTGCCGTGCCTGCTTTGCTTTAGATATTTGCTCCCCAGGCTATGGCACCTCTGTGGCTGCTATTATTAATGGCAATAGCCTCCTTGTTTGAACCAAGGCAACCTCTGAATTTGAAGCCTGGTGGCTTAAGTGAAGGATGGAGTCCAAAGATCCAAGACCTCACCTGGTTTGGGGGAAGAGCAAATGAAATAACAGGTGTTGGAAAGAAAATACTGGCTTAAGTGAATCATAGTCACAGAATCCCTGAGCTGACAAGTCTTCTGGAGATCATCTAGGCCAACCCTCTGCTCAAGCAGGGTTGGCTAAGGCAGACTGCCAGCGATGTGGCAGGTGAAGGCTGCAGGGGCATTCACTGCAGGAAGAGGCTTCCTATTTCACTTTCGTGGGTGTCTTGTGTCTCCAGCACAATAGCTCCTGGATGCAAATTTGGGGGATACAGAGCCCCATCAGGGACCTGGTTCCCAAAGGGCAGTGCTCAGCTCTTCCTGACAGTCAAGGCTTGAAGGGGCTCTCAGGCCATCACAAGAGTGCTAAAAATCACCGGATCTCCGGCAATTATAGCCAAAATGCATGCTTGGCCCTTGGCCTCCGTCCAGTGCCTGGCAATAGTGGGCAGAGCAGGTCCCAGGCGGCAGGCCCCCATCCTGCTATGGGATGTCAGAACCGGGCCCTCGGTTCCCAGTGCTGTGCTCTCCAGCTGTGCTCCTACCAGGGCGAGACCGGCCCTCTCAGGGCCTTGAACAGCTCTAATCAGTCTCCCCTTTAGTCCAAACAGTGCTGTTCTCACCATTCATCGACTCCAGTCTGTGCTTTCTCTCCACAACTGTTTTGCTCAACATGTTCAGCGACATCTTGCACCTTTGACCCACTGCAGATAAGCGAAGAGAGCAACTGAAGCAAAGCTGCAACCCTGGAGCCCCGCGTTGCTTTGCACACAAGGGACTGAAGGTCCCTCTCCTTTAGCAAGGCTTCCCCGCATGCATCTCTCATCCATCGCTCTCTGATCCAGTCCAAAGTGTGTGCAAACTGCCTCCTGGTTTGAGAATTGAAACCCCCCAGCATCACCATCCTCTGCAGCTGACCAGATCATCTGGCACTGCAGCTGGTCCAATTCAAGAGGAACCCACAGCTGAACTCATCACCAGTGTCTACCCTGGGGCTTTTATGTGAATAAGCTTCAAACTGAGGTGGACTGGGCTGGAAGCAAGCACAGGTCCAGCAGCAAGCTCCCAAACGTGCACGCAGGTGTGCATGCACACAGCCGGGCACTTCTGTCACAGGAATGCAACAAATAAGCCCATAAAAGCTGCAATAATGGTAAAACTGCACGTCGGGAGAGAAGGTTCGAGGTGGCTATGGAGCAAACACAACCAGCCGGTCCTACTCAGATAGCTAGCAGCCCTTTGCAGAGTTAAGGCAAAGCCTTTAAAGGCTTGTTGGACACTCATCACCTCTGTGACTGCTGGGTCACTGCTGTATTTTAAGCACAGGTATGTTACTCTGCGTTATTTTATCACCTCCTGTGTCTCCGGCTCCCCTTCATTGCAGAGAGGCTGAGAGCTGCAGTGATTTGCTCAGGGTCTCGGGGGCTGTACGGGACTGCAGCTCCCCGGTGTGCCTGGTTCCCCAGCATCCAGCCCCCGGGAGAGGGGCTAGTTTAGGCAATCAGTAGGGCATGGGCCTTACCCTACCTGGCTCAACTCACGTGCCAAGCACCGAGCTTGCTCCGTCCTTGCCTGTGCATTCATGCGGACCTGTCTGGAGTCGCTGTTGCCTCGCTCCCCATTGCCTCTGAGCCCAGCCAGCGGTGGGGGAGGAAGGAAACTTTCTGGTTTATTCGTGCTGGCCTGGCCCCAGCTTTGCCTTTGAGCAGCTCCCGGGCCTGGCTCTGCAACCGATCTGCTCAGAAACCTGCGGCATTCCTCCCCCCAGGTGCCTTGATCTCTCGATCTATAAAACCAGGGAGACGAGAGTCTCTCCTGGCTGATAAAATATTCTGCAACTAATGCAAGAGAAGAGCCAAATGTCCTTTCAGTAACCTCCGTAATTGATGCTGGACAAGACACAGACCCATACTCTTAAGCATCCCATCTCTTAAGCTGCAGTATCAGAGCACCTGATTGTCTTTAATGCTGTTACCAACCCCTGGGAGACTCCTAACTGCCTGTTAGTCCAAGGGGCTGAGCACAGAGTAGCTTTGCCCGGGGCCACGCAAGTAGACTCAGCCACGTTCCTCCAAATACATCCTTTTCCCCAGCATGCCTCTGAAGCAACAGCTTCCTCTGCAATCCCACATTGCAAAACTGAATAGAAAAAACTCCTCCAAAATCCGCTCTGGGTCATGGCAATGCAAAGAGAAACGACAAAAAGTAGAGGCAAAAGGGCTTTTCTTTCCTGCCCCGAGTCCCCCATTCACTCCGTCGCAGTGATGCAGGCTGCAAAACCAGTTGGCAGAGAAGGGACATGCTCCCAGTTTATAATGCCATGGATGTGCTGTTTGGCGGGAGATAAGGCATGGTACAGAAGCAGAGAGCTGGGCTGAGATAACACGCATGAGGCAACGCGCTCTTCGGCTCCGGAGGATGGGCATCGGCGACTCCACCAGGCTGCAAAGCAAGGAAACATTTCAGCTCCACGGAGGCGCGTACGGGGCCGAGCGACCATGGGCTGTACCAGAGATAGGGGAGGCACACACGCTGCCAGCCTTGGGGTCACTGCCAGATCCTGCCTGCTCCGGGGCCAGCAGCAGCAAGGTCCAAAATTGCAAGGCTAGGCCAGGGAGATAAATCCACTCAGAAAAATATCTCTTTGTTTAGGTCTTTCTGCTAAGAGGAACTGGTCTGGAGTTTCCAGGTCTTTCTCCACCACCATGATAGCTGGAAACACATTTTTCTCCTATGGAAGGCGGGAGTTTTGCCAGATCGCTATAATGACATTTAGGATAAAATCACAGTGTTGGCAACACACCAAAATGCAGAGCTGTTTCTCTTGGATCCACCTGCTGCTGATCAATTCCTTGCCAGGACAGCAGCAGCTGGCAGAACTGCCTGGTTGGGCGATGATCTAAGAGCCTGACTGGAAATCAATGATCCCTTCTCCATCCAGCACCACTGGGATACAAGGCCATGCTCTTCCTCCCTCGGAAACACCAAAACATATCCGTGTCTGGTCATTGCTGTCCCGTGTTAGGTCCATTCAGCCACAGCCATGGACACCTCATTGCTTGCAGATGAGGGGATGTGATGTGAATTTGGGCAGAACTAGTATGACAGGGTTTAGTGCCCCCGGAATTACATGATACATATCACTATAATACAATGATTTCACTCGGTCCAGGTTTGCCAGCCTCCCCGAGCCTGTATGTTCAAAGTAATTTGCTTTGCTCTGCTGCTCTTTGCATCCTCGGGGCTTAAAATTCACTACTCTAAATAACTCTATCCCAGCACCTTGGCTCAGGAGCCATTGGGAACTGGGAGCAAGTGGTGCGAGGAGGTCAGAAAGGGTAAAAATGGCCCTTTAATAGGGCTGGCTGCTTTTGCAAACAGGGCAGCAGCACATGTGCATGGTAGGACGTGCTGTGCCCTGCATGTAGGCACTGACCACACAGCCACAGGGACCTCAGCTCTCACACGGGTCCTACTTATTTTGTGGTGTTTGGAGCACAGCATGTAGGAGTAGGGAAGGAGCCTCCTTTGCAGAGGTAGCCATGAGGGTTTCCCAGTAGCACAGCTGGCCAAAAATTCATCCAAGGACCAGAAATAGCTCCCATCTCCTCATTTAGAGAAAGCTGCAGGTGACCACTGCTCCAAAGAGTGATGCATAAAGTCTTCATGACCTGCTTGGATGTGTTTCTCCATCTCTCTACAGTATCTTTGAGCTGGCTGGAAGATCTCTCCAGACATCTGAACACGCACACGTGCAGGATACCTACGGCAGGAGAGAGACGGGCCCTGGGAGAATCCAAGACGGATCTTGTGCAGTTTGTCAACTCTCCCAACACTGAAGCTTGTTTTTGAAAGACAACGCAAGCTTAGCTTCAAGCTCTTAACATCACAAAGTATATCAGCTAGAGACTTCTGAATACTTGAGGTCAAGGATTGGGACTGTACAGAGCTCTTTGCTGCCTACTGCTGAATTACAGTGACCTCCCACGATCTGGGACAGTGGGAGCACTGGGGAAATACCAGTGCCTTAGAAATACTGCACACAAACAGGCAAAAATACAAGCAAAGCCAAGTAATTGTCCTTTCACGCTCCCACAAGGAAGCCTTCTCCTGCAGAAAACAGCTATCTGGGCACAAAACCGGTGCGAATGGGAGGATGGGCTCAAACCCTTCCTCTGCTGGATGAGACAGTGTGCCAGCATCTGCATCAAATCAGCCTCCGGGTCAGCGGCAAGAGACCAGAGATCGTTTCTTTGATTGCCTTGAAGAGTTTCAGAGCTTCAGTCCTCAGTAGTGAGTCATTAACCACCTTTCTTTCCATCTTAGCTGGTACCTCCAAATGCCCCTCAACATGTTCAGTGACATCTTGCACCTTTCACCACTGCAGATAAGTGAAGAGAGCAACTGAGGCGAAGATGCAACTCTCAAATATGCAATGAGGGTGATGATCCAGTGTGCTCAGGGCATGCAGGATCTGCTAGGCTGCTTTGATGGCTCACTTGAAGCAGGGCAGCTCCTTCTTCCCCCCATCAACCCAGTCTGCAGAGGGTCGGCCGAGAGAGAAGGATCTGAGCCAAGATCTGGGAGCTTAACATGTTTATGGGAGGGATTTAGTGGTGCTGAGTGGGGGAAGGTTTTCCATTTCTGAAGACAAAGGTGGTATTTTGGGAGTTTTATTGCCTTTCTTGGGATATTATAAAAAGATCTTGTGTTCTTGAAGCCAGTCATATTTGGCTTTGGAGAGGCCTGACTTCTGCTTTTCTAAGAAAATGGGGTGTTTGTGATTATGTGGGAGTGTGTTTCTGTGGAACGAATCACTTCTGAGCCCATTGGTCCATTTGGTCAGACCTGGAGGAAGGGCAGAAACTCAGAGACAGTGAAGATCCTACAAGCTTGTGAAAGAGGAAGGAGACAGACTCTGAATGGTCTCTCCATGGGGGGAGAAGGCAAGGGAGAAACCCTTATTAGACCTCAGAGAATCCACCCGTAATAAAGCCTGCAGCTTCCCTGGCTTCCCTGCTCCTTGGGGAACGCCTGAGCTTGGCATTGCTGTAAGACACGTGACTACCCAACATCCTGTACTCTTGTGTCCATGCAGTTCCCGAATATGCCAGCACGGCTGGGTAGAGATCCTGCAGTCCTTATTCCTCCCCTTTTACAGCCTCACCACTGGGCTGAGCTCCTTGGAGGAAGAGGAAGCAACCTCTCCTCCTCATGCATCGCTTGACTGCAATTTACTTTATTCCATGCTGTCTTTGCCATGATTCTTGTCTTGACCATAAGGAGGAGGATGGTGGAGCTGGGAATCAGGGTCTCATCCTGACTATGCTACTCTACCACCACGTCCCTGGAGCCTCTTTCTGCCTTTGCATCTCCTGTGTCTGCGATGACCCCGCTCGAGGAGGAGAGCCTGGGGAGGCACACGAGCCTGGAGGGCACTTTGGGGCTAGCCCACAAAGTCAGCCTGCCCTTGGCTTTGTGTCCTGGTTGTCCCTGTGGCTACTCAGACACAAAGCCCAGGCTGCTTGGTCTGCAGCCAGAGGGAAAGAGCCAGCTCAGAGCTGCCAAGAGATCAGAAGCTGTTCCCTTCCCTACAGATCCCTCCTGCCCCTCTGTGTCCAGGCTGCCCTGGGGAATTTCCATTTTTGCTTTCTCTCTGGATTGCGTTCAAAACCTGCAGCCACCCAGGACAACAGCAAGGAGACCGGCCGCTGGCGGGGAAGGCAGTTTTAGGGGAGGGAGGGCTCCCACGCTCTGTTCTCTGCCAAGTCTGAAAGCCAAATGCTTAGAAAAAGGGGTTCAGCTCTGTGGACTGAGGACCCCTGAGATATCCACGTAGGCACAGGGACCCCCCAGAACTGAGCCTGCTAAGAGACACGAGCAGGCTGGCTGCACGCCAGGGGTGTTTGCAGTTTCCCAGAACATTTTTGCACCAGGAAGAGGGTTTCAATTGTAGCCACACGCGCCAGTGCTTTTACATCCCTGGGTTTGCTCCTTCCTCCCAGCACGGCTGATGCATTATATATGCAGCCATCAAATTGCTTTCTTGGCTTGCCGCAGGGGTATGAAGCCAGCAGCAGTCAGGACGGGAGTCAAAAAGGTCAGCTTGGCTAAGAACTAGCATGAGGATGCAGCAAAGGCACAAACACCTGTTTTTCTGCAGCTCTGCACTACATACCAGGCTATCTGGGATCTGTAGTCCAGATGCTGCCAAGCCAGATTTCACCATTTCCTGGAAGAAAGGGCTATAATTTAGCTTAGGGGTGCAAATGTACAGTCAAGCTGAGTTGTGTTGTAAGTCCCGGACCACTAGAAATTATGGATGCTTCTCCTTAGCATCATATTTCTTATTTTCTGGAGCAAACAGGCACAAGCTCTTGTTGCTGCTGCCAAACCCTGAGCAGCCAAGACATGACAGACAGAGTCGCCAGTCAGGGCAGGGTATTTGTTATGCTATGAAAGTCTGAACTGAGGCTCTCCAGGGCTCAAAATGGGAAGTTAAGTTCCTGGCTCCTGGCCAGCTGGTCTGGGCTTCTGTCTGGGCAAAGTTAGAACAAATATTCCTCTCGGACTAATTAGACTGTGTCTACGCGTCGGGAAAATCATCGCATGCCAGGAGTCTGCCGGCAGGACCAACAATAGGGAGAGGTTGTCCCTGGAGAAGTGCGGTCAGAGGGCACTGTCGTCCCAAAGCACGGTGACCACAACGTCTCCGCAGGGCAAAACCCTGGGTCCCAGCCAAGAAACGTCCATGGAAATTTCTTCCTGCCTGAATTACCCTTTGGTTCCTACCAGCCCTGATATGTGGGTATCTAGCTATCAGGGTTACATCCTTGGAGAACTGGTTGTCGCAGGACCTTGTGCATGTTTGGGAAGGTCTCCCACGACAACCAATTCAGCTGAGCTTTGACTGTCTCCTCCAGCCTTGTCCTGGGAAGATGCTGACTGTGGTGAGACCACCTCTACAGCCAGGGATGACCTGGGCTGTGTTTTTTCTGAATGAAGGTATTTTCTCTGATAGTGTTTGCTTTTGAGACAAAATCATGTCCTCTCTCCTCAAGACAGTCACAGGTAGAGCTGGTCCACTGGGTCAGTCTGCTGCAAGATGCTGTGGGCTTTCCCTCAGAGGGGTCCATAATGGCTAAACCCTTGTAAACCCTTTAAGGTCCTGAAATCCCTGGCTTATCCCTGAGCGTGTGCTCCATCCTTGGAAAGGACGGTGGTATGGCCGACCTGCGGGGCTGACCATGCCTGGGCATTATCTTGAACGGTTCAAATTGGTGTCGGCCAAAACCCTGCCGGTGTTTGAACCTGTGCTCTGGCCATGGTTAGTAAGTAGTGCCAATAGAGCAGAAGAGGTTCAGTGACTGTGAAGTATTTGCAGGAGCAATACAAGGGAAAACAAACAAACAAACATTACTGCAGTGTTTAATTGCAAAAAAGGGAAATTACAGAGGAATGAGGAAGCCCCTCAAGGGGAAATGGTTGAACACAAGGGTTAAACGTTTGCAGATGGAGTGGAAGCTGCCTGAAGATGCCAGCTCGGACACTCAGAGCAAATGCAAAGTACTGATCCAAAAAGGCTTTAGAAAGGTTCCTCAGACTGGGCAGAATTAAACAGCAGGGTGAAGAAAGTCATTAAAAGAAAGAAGATTTCCTGCAGAAAGTCTGCATTGTGTCCAATAGGACAGATACGGAAAAGGTCATGGACACTGCAAGCTGAATGTACAAACCTGTTAGAGTGGGCAAGAAAGATTTTGGAGAACAACTTGCTAAAAGCATAAAAACTAACAAGAGAAACCAAAGTCCTCTCTGAAGAGCTGCAGAACTTTACAGTACTGAATATCTGGGCAAGAGAATGGCAAAAAAAATTCAACCCTGTTGAACTACCTTGCAACAAGGTGCCAGGGTATCCCATGAGCCGTCCCCAACCTTCTGTCCTGCAGGGAGATGGGCTGGAGCCGTAACGAGCCCCGAAATGAGGAGATGCAGACGTTGGGTGGGAACATTGCCCAGGGTTCGTGGCAGTTAAAGTAAGCAATGCTGTGGATGAAGATCACTTCCAGGAATTATTCAACTCCTCAAGGATGTAAAAGACCCATCCAAAACCTAGTGCATCATTGCCAGGCATGAGGAACCCCAGAGATGTAGCAAGGAGGCAACAGCTGCTGTGACTTGTCCTCTGCACACACATGCAGTCCTGGCCGGATGCAGGCATCGTGGTGCCTGTGGATACGAAGAGAGAAACCTAGGAGGAAATGAGCACGAATGACTGAAATCAATTTTGTTTAAAAAAAAAAAAAGTCCCGCTTGGTTACATTAATTCAGGGCCTTGTCTCCAGAAGGTTATAAAAGCGGAGAAGTTTCGAAGAAGAGCCCCAAGGAGACACGGAGAGGGTGAATAAGGACTGGCTGCTCACCGTCTTGTCCGGTGCAGGAAGCAGAGGCCACGCAACAGCACCTGCAGGTGCTGGGTACTCGTAAAAAACTCATCAGCAGGTAGGACAGTAGCAACCAGGCTTAGCTGTCCGATGCAAATGAAACCCTCCTTGGGATCTTGGTCTGAGCACTCGCAAAGAAGCCCTTTTTAGCGTTATTAAATCATGCTTTTCTATATAAACTTGAGATCGGCTGAGGGCAGTTTGTATCATTCAGGGTAAACACTTGCTTTCTCCAGAAATTAGTTCCTTTATCTTTTGCTACTGGCCGAATGCACTGCTTTTGTGAGGGCTTTATCTGCAGGGTAATGAAGCAACAAAGTCTTTCTCTTGCTATTTTTCTACTAAATCAAACTTCTCACAGTCCGGTAATTGATTTCTCCTCCCACACAGCGTTTACATCCAGTGTGTGTCCACCAGTTTCACAATAATCACATTAATTCACAACCAGACAAAACCCACAAAGCAGGCCTGAGTGGTGAGTCTGGCGGAGAAGGCATTTTTTGACTGGGTGGCTGAACCAAAATTTGTGAGGAAAATATTATCCAGGTCAAAGGAAGGTCAAAGCGAATATTTTCTGTTGGGTTCTTTAACCCTTTCTTATTTGGTTTTTCTTTCTTTAAAAAATGAGCCATTTCTTCATTAAAAAGGTGTCTTTTTGAAATAAAAAATCAACTGCTTTCCATCAAAAAAGAAGAAAAGGAAATATTTCTGCATTTCCCAAACAAGCCATTTAATTTTGAATGAAAAGCTCCACAATTATTGACACTTCCAATTGTTCTGGGAGTTGAACTATTCCCTGAAAATGATCTTCATCCCCAAATAATGTTAGTCTCCAAGCTGCAGAATGACTAGTTGGGGGAAATCTCTCTCCAACAAATCCTATCTCTCTGCAGTTGTTAACCCAGCAGGACTAAACCTCCTTGCCCTTCAGCTCGAAGGACAAAATTCAGGGCCAATGTCATTGGCTGTACTCTTATCTACCCTAGTGAGGACCTGGCTCCAGCACTGGTCTGCAAATCTCTGGACTAATCCTTGGCACCATTGCCAGTACCATTTTCATCTGTTCTCCCTGCAAACAGCTCCTTTTTGGGAATCTCTTTAGAAGGTACATGGGCTCCTAGAGTGACTGTTTTTGTCTTGTGCATTCTCATGGTGCTGGTACTAGGGGGTTGTGAAGGCCATGGCCAACGTCCTTCCCCAAGGCAGGCATTAAGTCACATAGACCAGACAGCACATCCTCCTCAGCTGGATCTCCAAAGGAGAGATCCCAAAGGGGTGAAGCTCTCTTCCTCCATCTATGGGCAACCACGAAGAAGAACAGCTGTTCTAAGTCCATTTTTGCATCAAGTTTCTACTCAGCTTCCTTCTTGAGATGCTTGTAGAGTTACCACAAGGAAGAAGTCATCTCCAGATTGGGACAAAAAAGGGAAATATTTGGGGGATGGGAGGATTTCTATGCTACAAGGGGTTGTTCTTCCTCTAGGCTTTGTGCTGTGGAGAGGAGACGCCTACCTCTCTAGCGAGGTGCCTGAAGGTGGAGAGCCTGTGTTGCAGCACCTGGGATGTGTTGCCTGCAAGGGGATGATAAATTTCTATGACGCAAATGATCCCAGAAAGTTCGGACGAGGCTCAGGCTGGTGGGGTATTATAAGATGGAGCCTGGGCCATGGGAACCTGCCCACAGCCCAGTGAGGAGGGTTGCAATTGCTTGTCCATCCGGATCTGCGACGCTGTTTCACAGGGCAGCTGCTCCAAGGAGGAGCTGAACAATTCGCGACGTTCCCCCAAAGCAGTGTCATGGCTTCCTATTCCTATCCGGCAAAACCAGGGCTCTTGGAAACATCAGAAAGAATGGTCCATGCACATTACCCCAGGAGCCAGCCACAGGCCTCTGAAAGCAGGTTTCGGAGCTTAGACCACCCAGCTGGACGTGCACATCTGATTTGCCTAACGAAGAGCAGATGGGGAGGGAGCTGGAGGGCTGCTCCGTGGCCTTCGGCATTTCCTTGGCAAAGCCCCGCAGCTCTTTGGCTGCCTTCGCGGAGCACCTGGCGAGAGTGCAGGGACGAGAGCCTGCTGCCGACGGGGAGCTGAGTTTGCAGCCACCACCGGTGTGCAGCGGTGTGCTCGCTGAGGGCTCACCAGCACTCCGGGTTTGGAGAAGCTGCAGCTGACTTTAGTGACATTGCAATGACAGCAATGCACCCCCTGCCCCCAGTCAGTTATTTTTAAGTCACAGCCTTGAGAACTAATCCAGAGGGGTGCTGGAGGGGTGAGACATTTGAGTATCAGGTATCCTGCAGAAAGCAAGGCCCCCGTGAGGTGCTGGAGAGGCTCTTTGGGGGTGACTCATCTCATCTAACAGCTCCTTAGCTGGCCAGCCTAGGCTTTCTCTAAAGTTGGTGGTGAGAAACAGGCATTTCTGGGTCACGCATCCCCTGGCCCCCTTGAGATGCCACACTGGAATGAGGTGAGCCATGCTGCAGATGTAGTGTGAAGAACCTGGTCTAGCTTTGGAGCTAGCCCTGCTCCGAGCAGGAGGTTGGACTGAAGACCTCCATGGGTCCCTTCCCTAAACCCTGTCTGATCCTGTCTGTGTCTCCCACGGGAGTTCAGACATCTACCCAGGTGGAGGTGCCTCCAGTGTAGGTGGCTCTGCTGGACTTGGTCACTCTGGGCTCCCTATAGAGCCAGTTGAGGGGCTCACTCCCCACCAGATGTCCAAAAGGAAGACGAATTGCTTCTTGGAGTGCCTTCCTCTCCCTGGCAGCAGAGGAAACCCAGGATGACTAGCTCCAATGGAGACTCCTAGCTTGGAGGCATATATAATTGCCCAGGGTAATCCCATCCTAGCCTTGTAGTCTGAGCTAATCCTCTACAGCTCCTCGGGAGTCAGAGAAAAAATCCTTTCCCCGGGTTGGGGGAAATCTAAATATCTCTGGGGAACATCCGTGCCTTCCACCGACACCTGGAGGTGAGCTCAGGCTGGATACTTGCTTTTGGAAAAATTACCATGGGAGATGTGCCCCCTTATGGGCATCGTCCCCTTACGATCCTGGGAGATGGTCCTGCAGTTGAGCGCATGGAGGAGGCTCTGGGGCATCTAAGCACTCTGAGAAGGCCAGCGCAATGCATCCCTCATAGCGTTGGGAGAAATGAGGCTGAGATCAGTGAGTCCTTTGCCCGAGGAGGGCCTGTAAGCTCTGCTAAGTGCATGGGGCCATCCTCAGAGCACCTTTCCTTCCTTATTCCCATCTCCTCGGCCTGCTGATAACTCAGATACTACAATGAAACCGTGGCTGCTGAGCGCTCCAGAAAAAACCTCCTTAATCAGGGGCTGAGACTGCGAGTGGTGGTCACGAGACGCTGGAGAAGAAATGTGTCCAGCTCAGTGGTGGCAGAGCTGAGGCCTCATGCAGACAGTATGCAGCTGCAGGCAGCATGGGGAACATAGGGGTGGGTTAGGTTTGGTGATGCCTTATAGATAGGAGGGCTGGCAGGGCTCGCTTTGGAGGCTGGTCCATGGAGAAGCTTTATTCTGTCTTTTTGGATTAGTTTCGGAGCGTGTCACCAGCTACGCTTCTGCTGGCCACCAGCTGGAAACATGGTGAAAGTCAAACAGCCTGGACCATCACTGGCCAACATTTGAGCCTGTGTCTCGGCCCTGGCTAGTTACTAGCATGAACCTTTGGTGGCATTTTTCATAACATTCTTAATGAAGGCCTTAAGAAAGGCCAGGACATCGCATCTTCTTACATACTAAGCCCGCAGAGGAGGTTTACAGGCATCCACCAGTACTCGGCTTGCCTGAGGCATCCTAAATCCCAGCGCTGGGCTCATGGACTCACTAAAGACATTGTGGGTGCGCTCAGGGACCATGCCTGGGGTGTCCAGCAGTTCAGGTTGTAGCCCAGGCGAATGGCTGATCGCTCTCAAGGGCAGGCTGGGAACATCTTTCCAAAAGAAACCTCCCCAGGCTGTTTCCAAATGCTCCCAAAGCCAACCCAAATGACTCAAGGGTGCCACTGGGAGGCTTTTCGACCTCTGCTCCTCAGGCTTTCACCTCTCCCTGGATGGAGAAAGCATTGCCAGTCTTTCACGCCTGACTTTCCTGAGGGAAAAGGAAAGGGAAGGTGAATGCCGGGGAAAATGGAGGTAGGGTAGTCTACGCTCAAGCATGCTATGGGGCATGAAGAGCAGACAGTGCTGGGCATCTGATTTTCCGTGTGCCTCTCCCAGCGGTAGAGGCAAATCCTAGTCCATTTAGGGGAGGATAAATCATGCTTAGAGTCTCCTCCGTGTCTGGTGCATCTTCCGCCAACTTCTCAGTGGTGTGAACTACCACTCTCACGGTTTTGCAGCCCTAAACATCCCTGTAGCAGCCTGCAGGCTTAAATGGCTGTGAGCAGCAGGGAAGAAGAAGACCTTCTTGATGCTGTAAATCTAGGCACCCCTAGGTGCGACTCCCCTGTTAGACCACACAGATTTAGTGTGGACATTAACTGCCAGAGATGAGGAACGTCCTAAGAGGGTCTTTCTCTTTGGGGCTGGTGGAAATGAAGGGTTGTTGTCATTAAGTAGCAGAGATCTTCCCAGTGCAGGGACCCAGATGACATGTTTGCTTCCACCTCCTTCCAGGCACCTGGGCTTTTACTCGGGCTCCCTTTCTGATGGTGGCCAGCGGGTTTCAGACCGCCTTGCCCCAAGTTTGACTCTCTAAGTCCTGCTCAGGCACTGAGAGGAACACAGCGCTCTTTGCACTGGAAAACGGGACTATCAAATATGAGCCAGGACAGACCAGGGCACTTCTGGCCAGTGGTTCAGAAGGGAGCAAAGTGGATGGAGTGACCAGAAGAGGAGAAAAGAAAGTTAAACAAACATTGAGTCTTTATGCCGTGGGCAGGGACGGAGCTGGGAGCAGCGGGTGGGAGGCTGGATGAAAAGCAGACAGATGACGCCTGGGCCCCTTTTTTGGCCTTAAAACCCACGGCCACGGGGAGGGAGGCTGATTCTCATCCCGTGCTGCTGCTCAGCTTTGGCACGCAAGGAGAACTTCAAAGGGAATATAAACATCTCCATCCCCCGGAAAGTCCCTCTCGGCCAGCCTGGGGAACGTGGATGAAAACCAGGGATGAAGTAAGGGAAGAGCTGGGTGGCCACAGGGGGTGCTGGCTAGGTTGGCCATCCCATCGCAGGGACAGCAACCTGCCACCGCAGTGTCCTCCTAGGGGCACCCCGATGCTCCCAGTGTTAGCTGGGCTCTAGATGCTCCCATCCCTTAGCTTGGCTCTGGTGTGTTGGACCCAATGGCCAGCTAGCTCAGCTCACTAAACTGACAGAAAACTGGCCGTTGTTGTTACAGTGTGTTTTTCTCCCAGTTTAGGAATCTGAACTTTGGTGGCCCCCCGTACCGCTTGACAACGCTGTGTCTTCCAGCAGCTCAGAGGAGTTTGGGGCCTCCCAGACAGACATGGGTGGCCAAACTCCTCCAGCGGATGAGTCTGCGGTGCTCAGGGTTGGTTAGGGCTCAAGGCAAGGAGGAAAGGGTACGATTTGCTTTTGAATGGGCAGAATTTACTATTTGCACATTAATAAATGAAAAGCCAGGGCTCCACGCTCCCCTTTTGGCCCGGTGTGAGGTGTCTTGGCCCAACCTGCCCACCGGGAATGGCCTGGGCATTGGCGCTGGGTTTCGGGGTCCGCCGGGGCAAGCGTCGAGACCGAAATGGCCCGCACCATGGCCGAGCAGCGCCTGGAGAGCGTCGGTCCCGTGGTGTCACTAGTGCAGAGGTGACAAGTGTCTGTGGCATGCTTAACGCGGTGATCACGGCGAACGCTGTTTGGGGCTGGGGTGGGAAAAGACGTGGGCTCAGCCCCGCTTTCCCGCTCCTCCGGCAGCCCTTGGGTGGGTTGCAACCCCCCCTCGCTCCGGCAGCCGCCCCGACCCCCCCCTGCTCCAACCTCTGCGCTGCCACGTCCCCTTTTTGCCGGCAGAGGACTCTGCTGCAGCAGGATTTACCCAATTAAGGAAAACAATTCCTGCAAGAAAAATCAGTCTGGGATGTTGGAAGGCGGAGAGCAGGAAATCCCTCACTGGATCCGAGCTGGGCGCCTGCTAATGAGTCCCGTGCCAAGGTGCGGGGTTGCATCCCTGCACGCTGATACCTCACCGGGACATCCTGGGGACAGGGAATACAAAGACGGGGGAGGGATGGAGGAATCCGGATCTGGGGTCAGGCTCTGGCACCATCTCCTGAGCCAAGGGTGGGCCACGGGTGGGCAGTGCCACCGCTCCGAAGGACAAGAAAATGCCCCCGATGGAGCTGGCTGGGTTTCTGTGCTGATTCAGGAGATATCTCAGGACATGGGTGGTGGGATAAGCCTGGACACAGCAGCCCCAAATCCTGATCTCCGCGGTTATATTCCTCTTTTTAGTGGGGCCACTCAGCAAATGCACATTTCTCCCTGGACCTGTTCAGCTCTGGGTTCAACCTGCATCCACAGAAATAGCTAAGATGGAAATAATGGGATTTTTGCTCTCTCCTGGTACCAGTGTGATGGTCTTCCCTACCGCATCGAGGAACCGCCTGAGGAAAGGATTAAACTGGAGCAATCGGGAACTCAGGGGTCGCTGCAATGAGACCATCCTCCCAGGGTAGATTTGCAAAGCAGGAAAGGGCAGGAGCCGCTCTCCGGAGCTTGAGCAATTTATTCCAATTTATCCCGGCTCCTTTGGTGCCGCGTCCCACGTGGGGTGGTACGCGGCGTACAAAAGCCCTGCTGATCTTGCTCTTAACCTCCTGGAGTTCGGGCCAAACACAACAGAGGGAGAAGGAGACGGACTGCGGGGAAGCTGCAGTCTTGGCAGATGTTTCGCAATCCCGTTTGCTCCGCCTGGCGATGCCTCGGGTGCCGTCACCGCCGGGAAGGAGCTGCCCTCTCCTTCCTCCGGACCCCGCGATCCGCAAAATAAACAGGCCGGGTGTTCCTCCTGGATTTTAGGACTGCGAGGGTCCCTCACCCTTTTCTCCACGATGGGATCCCAAGAAGGATCCACCACCGAGTGGATCTTGCTCCTGCAGGATGCGTGCGAAGAGCTGCGCTAGAAATCGCCCCAATAAACCCTCCTTCGTTTCCAAACCTTTCCCTTGGGCCGCGAAGGAGCCAGAGTCCCCGGAGCCAGCAGTGCGGGGACCATCCCGAGCATCCCCGTGCCAGGTTGGGACATACCCGGCGCCTCCTCCTTGGCGCGAGAGCACGGAGCAAGAGCCAGGCGGCAAGTCCGAACACACTTTTGGGATCAGGCAGCGCCAAAAACGCAGGGGCACGGTTCGACCTGAAAGCAAAGAGTCTGATTTTTTTCCTCCCCCTTCCCCCCCGGCTAAATTTCTACGGGTTTGGCCCGGGTGCAGACTGCCAGTTTTTCTGAATTTGCAGCCAACCAAGGCGTCAGCTCCGGGGCCATGAGACCCGTTGGGGCCGCGGTTTCGCAGCTCGCCGGGAAACTATTTTTGGTCCTGGCGGCGGAGGGGGACGTGCGCGTCCGCCGAGGAGGGCTGAGCTGCTCAGGACCCCTCGGGGGCAGCCGGACGCCTGGGTCCTATTTCTGGTGGCACCCAACCTTTACGGGCACCATCCGTGGGGTGGGGGCGGATGCTCGCGCCGAGGCGCCCCGGGGCCGTCTGATGAGGGCCATCGCGGGAAGCTGAGCTGGCGGGTGAGAAACACCCGCAGGCTATTTTAGAGCATCTTATCACGGGGGCTTTGAACCTGTCATGAAACAAAAAAAAACTTAAACAATTTTTTTTTTTTTTTAGCAGGTTTTGGGAGGTGACAGCGCCCGCGACGAAGGGAAGGAAACGCAGACGTCGGAGGCTTCTTCCCCTGCTCCCGGCCGCAGCCGCCGGGTGCTGAGCGCTCCTCGTTGCCTTCGGCTCCGGCCTTCGGCTTTCGGCAGAGAAATATTTCCTTTTTTTTCCTCTCCTTTTTGGATTAAGCCTTATTTCACTAGTCCCTGGCTGGCTGGCTGCAGGTTTTGCCATCCGGAGCATGGATAGCACGGCGTAGAGCAATAGATGCAGGAGGAAAGAATAGATTTGGGGGCGGATGAGGATTATTTTCATTTAAAATCACCCTTTTTCCATTCTTCAGGCTGCAATCTGGAGTCTGATTGCATTATTTCCCCTGTATTCAAGATTCCACGTTTTAGAGGCTTTGAGCTGCAGAGGATTCACCGGTGTTTGTCCCCGAGCCAAAAATAATCCCCTCTTTCTTTTTTTTTTTTAATACACCTCCATTATTTTAAAATCTTTTCCACGAGATTTAAATGCTGTCAGGTATTTTAACGTGAAGACGCTCTGACATCTCACTTCACTTTGATTGCAAAGGAGGCGTATGGGACCGAGGGGAGGGAAAAAAAAAGAAGGGAACGCTGAAAAAAAAATGCTCCTTATGGTCTTTCGTACGCCACAAGAGCAGCAGGCGCCAAAGCCGGTTCGATCCTGAAATAAAACACGGGGCGGTGAAAAAAGGCTCACGTTTCGGGAGAGCATTGTTGAATAAAGACAAAAAAAGCCTGCAAAATAATAATAATAATAATAATAATAATAATAATAATAATAATAAAAGCCTGCTGTGGGAAAAGGAGAGCCGCACACGCGTTCACGCTAAAAGAGCGCCCGACTCCATCGAAAGGCAGGAGGAATCACGGCGATTCAAAGGAGCCCGAAAAAAACCCCAGAGCACCAAAATCAGGCTGCAAAGCTCCTCGCCACGAGACGTCCTTGTGGCCGTTCCCCCCCGGCATAAGCACGAGCCGACGAGGGGTTTCAAAACCAAACGCAGCCGGGGTTTTCGGGAGATCCGCTTTCCCGCGGGCCGGCTCCTCTCTAATTCCCTACATCCGGCGGCTCTCGCGCCTTTCCGGGAAGCGCTGGGGGCGAGTCGCTGGCGGATCTGGGAAATGCGGCGTGCCCCAGTTCGTTTTGCTCCGAGCGGGTTCGCGCTCTGGGCCTTCGTCCTCCGGCAGCCGAGCTGAGACCTTGCAGCTCATCTCACCGATGCCACCACCCCACCCGCAGCTATAGCAGCTCTCAGCTCGCTGGGAGACTTTGGCAATTAGCTAGTCTGCTGCGATCCGACACCGGATTGCCCTAACCATGGTTAGCTGGTTTAGAAAGAATATTTAAACTAGACATTTTGGGCTTTCCTGGACATTTATTTGCTCAGGAGTCTGCAAATATCGGCGTTCAGCTTACGAAGAACTTAAAATAAACCGGTCGCAAAGCCAGGTGATTGGCGTGGGTTATTTCAAACACCCTCTGGGTTGTTTTTTCAAAGCAAATCATACATCGCCCGATCCATTTTTGGGAACTCCTAGAATATTATTATTAGCCTGTGGGATACAGGAATCTCTCCCGGTCATTTGAACCCGACGCCGAGCTCCTGGACGGCACCCTGGGGCCAACCGTGGGTGAAACGAAGGCGTTGTGCCTTGCCAAGCCACCGCAAGCTGGAGTAGCAGGGGACAGGGTGACATTCTGGAGGGGGGATTCTCTGATGTCTAATATAAAGGTTGAGCTGCCGGGTGAGGACTCCTTTGGCTCTCTTCCTGCTTTGCGGGCGAGCTCTTTACTACGAGTCTTGTAGGAGCTCAGCAGCGCGGAGACCCCAGTTCGCTGTTGAACTGGCCACAAGTTCAGAAATTACTCGGCAGGGCAGACGGGGCAATTTCAAAGACTTGGTCCTTCAAAAATCAGGCCCCAAAAAAGGAAATGTGGAAGAAAAATATAGCCAGGACTCAGCACTTGAAAGAGAAGCGGATGCACCAAGCGACTTAGAGTAACAACGTGGCCAGCTGCCTGCCTCTGCCGGTTTAAGGGTCTGCTTCCTAGAAAGGCACCAACAGGGAAGAAAAAGTCCTGTATGTGGACACCGAGAAGGTCTAGCAAAAACAAGAGAAAACAGTGCAACCTTCCAGCCCGTGCGGCAGAAGCGCTTGGGTGGCAGGAAACCGTTAGCGCTCTGCACTTTCCCTTGCTGCTCCCAGCGCTCGGAGCTATTTAGAAAGAGCGGTTTTCTCGGTTTTCTGTTTCTCTGAAGTGCCACCACGACCTCCTCTTCCCCCCCTCGGTGGATATTTTTCTTGCTAAATTCTCATTCTTGGGCTGGAGTGACTCAGGCAAGCCGGCGCTGGGCTGAGCGACACGGAGCGGCTGCTGCCTGCGGACGGGAGGGAGGGAATTCGAGCCGCTCTGCTTATTACGAGGAAGATTTCAAGGCGATTCGATCACAGTTTGTAATAAATTCATAAGCGAAACGACGGCGTCCTGAGAGACTCATTACCTTGGCAGAGAAAGGCATAGCAGAAGCCAAGGCTGGGAGCAGACGGCAGATAAATTACAATGAAAAACGGCGTTTTTTTTTTTCACGGGGACTGCGGTTAGATGCTGGAAACCTCCCCCTCTCGGTTTCTTTCGATCAGGATGAGAAGCCTTTGAGAACGAGTCATTTCACTCCAGCACGAGTCGCGGGTGGCCCCAGCCGCCGGGTGAAGCAGAAAGACCGCGGGACTGGGGATTATTCAATTAATCTAGCAACTTTGTCTGGTCTTCACCAGGAAGAGCCTAGGAAAGCACCCACCAAGCACGGAGAGAAGGGTCACACAGCCAGAAGAAGACCAGCTGCTGATTTTATCACATTAGCGGTGGTGGCACCAACCCCCTGAGAGCATCGTGGGCGAGTGGAGATCCAGACCCGAATTCAGGAGAGATTAGGTGGAGGCCGAGTTCCACTGAGGAGGTTTTGCCCCGCAGGTGGACTCCAGGAGACATTGCCTCACTTGGTACCAGAGCATCTCCTAGCCTGCCTGAACCTTTCTCAAGCTGTCTGAGGTCAAATCAGAGTTTTTTGGGTCACCCTGTTATAAACACTTGGCCAAGCTGTGCAGGTCTGGTGTACAGAGACCGCAAGGAGCTCCATGAAGCCACTGGGGACGGATCAGGCGGAGGGAGGCCTGAAACCTGCTCAATGGCTTTTGAGGTCCACTTTGGCCAACTGTAGGACAAGAGCCATCGTGGGGAGCACTGGGGTTGCCTTTGACCTGCCTCCACACCAAAGCCTCATCCAGTACCGTTGGCCAACTCCTTCGGGTCTCCTGCGCTCCTGCCTTCAAGAGGCAAGGACTCGGCCCGAGCATGGGCATTATTGGACATTTCTGGAAAGAGGGAGAGGGTGGCAAGATAAACTGAAGTTGGCTCAGAGATGAAGCCCTCCCCGCTGAGCTGCTGGGTTTTGGGGTGCTCCAGCAGCCCCCCATTTACCTGAGCGGCTCACTCAGCTCCTGGGTGATGTTCAGCAACCCCCCTCCGACGCCTGCTACCCTCTTCCTTGTACACATCAGAGGAGATGGCAGAAGAGCACTAATGGTTGAAATAAATTTATTTCCTATAAGAAATGTGAGATGTTTGCATGTTAAAAAAATAAAAAATGTACAGGTATTGTCACAAAACTCACTTTTTTAGTATAAGTCAGTGCTTTTACAAACAGTAACAAAAAAAATATATATATATAAATTTCCAGTTGGTACCTCTTCAATTGCTCTGAACCCGAATAGTGATACTAGCTTGTGTGGAGCCAGGACCACAGAGGGACCCACATCTGATGGTGAATGAGGTGAACCATCCTACAAATGTCCCGTTTCTCTTCACGGATGGCGCTCAGGGCTGAGTGTGGGCAGAGACAATTCCCCCATTGCCTCCTGTGGCCGTGATAATGTTGGTCAGGTCAGGAGCCCTCCAAGGGACCACGGCTCCACCGAGTGGGACCACAGGAACCTCCCAGTTATCTCTGTGGGGTTCTAGTCGCCCCAGCTATACTTGGCTGGTTACGTGGCACCATGTCGTTATCTCCAGCAAGCCACAAACACATGCTTAGAAGAAGGAAGGATGGGAGAAACTCTTTTTAGGTCTGAGAATTGGTTTTAAACCAGGATCAAATGTATCCGTCTAACCCTAAAATAGAGCCATGACTGCTCTTATAAAATATGACTAGTCCAGCTCTGCAGGACAATTTTCATTTTTGGGTGACTAAACAGCATCCTTGTGGCAAGGCTGGGCAAGGAAACCACGTGCCTGGGCTCTCTACTCTTAAACCCAGCAATTACAAGGAGAAAGACCCAGTGGATCATCTAGTGAAGTGTTTTGTGGATATTTTCGCTAGCCTAGTTTGAATCGTCCTGACAGACTGCAGGATGCAAGGCCACAACCAGTCAGGACTGCCATGAGGCATGTCAATTCAACAGCTGGAAAGCTGATCAGAGAAGACCTGAGCAAAAGCAGCCAAGATGCTGCTGTCCATCCCAACTGCGACTGGATGGATACTGGTGGTTTTGCATATGCTGAAGAATATTTGACTCCCATTGGCCACACGAAGCCATCAGTGGAGATCAGCCTACATCCATCCTCCTTGAGAAGGGACATGGCACCTGGGGAGCTGTGTTGGGTCCAGCTCTTCTCCCCCACCTCTGCTGCCTACCTTTCCCTACCTTGGGGGTTCCCATCCTTCTTAATCTGTAGACCCTGAAAAAACATCCCGGTGGAGGAGCATCTCCACACGAGGGAGATGTGAGCCATTTGCCATATGCTTGATGTCTTCCTCCTCTTCCACAGACCTTCAGGATCAGCGTAGGCAAGACAGCCAGCACAGCACAGGCTGGAGGAGAAGAGGGCTAGGACTAGACGCAGGAGCAGGGTCACTTCCCTGCTTAAAGACGCTCCAGTGGGAGTTAAACCCCCACAGAGGCTCAGCCCTGACTAGCGGACACGGTGCTCCCTAAGCACCACGTTTAATATTATGGCTCCTAAACTCAGCATTCAGCTATGCCAAATTTCCAAGGGAAGGTCCATGCTGTCAGTGAGGGATACGCTGAGCACTGGATTATGGGGAGACTGGACAGCAGGATCTGTGCAGGATTTCAGCAGCTCTTTGGGTCATGGAAAGCTGCTAAGGGCTGTCGTCTCTGAGCAGCAACGAGGACATGGCAGCACTTAGCTGAGGGTACGGGCACCGGTCTACGCTCCTTTGCTGGAAACATGAGTCATTAATAAGAGGGTTAAAAACAAGGCATAAAGATCTCAACCCCCCTTAAGTTTTAATGAGCTGGAGATGATTATTAAAGGTAGCAGCTGAGACAACACTACGTGTTGCTAAAAGCCTTTCAAAGGTGGATGTTGTCGGGTGGCAAAGCACTAGCAGGTCTCTGGTGAGCAGGACGTTAACTCCACTCGTGCTTCTTCATGGAGGAGGCTGCAGAGGACCTACTTGCTGATACCAGCAAGCCCCTGTGGGATGGAGAGTATCACCCCACCAGCAACCCCTTTAATGGCAAAGCAGCCCTTGGACAAGACTTCAAAATCCCTTCCTGGCTAGTCCAGCAAAGGCAAGGGCAGAAGCTGGGGGAACATTTCTTAAGGGCTGTCAAAGTTGTGAGAGTCCCTTCCCTGCAGCAGGTGGTATTTGCACTTGATATTTTTATCGACCTGTTTATTAAAACCACAGCTGACGCTCCTCATCAATCGAAAGCCTTTCTTCCCTTGCCAAGACACACAAAACTTCTGATAAACACTTGCTAACAATATGCCGGGGAATCTGGAGAAAGGCAAATGTATTTCTTCAGTTTTCGGAGGCCTTCTGCATGAAAAGTTTCTGGTTTAGAAAACAATCTTAAATATCCAGGCCGTGATTTTCTAGCACATTTTGCCACCATCATAGAGGTCACCGACATTCACTGTTGGGGAGATGCCATTCGGTGTTGAGCAGATGGGCAGCTTTGGCAGAAGAAACACAGATATGGAGTTTCTTGGTATAACCACAGCAGCGTCTTCCTTAAAAAATGTTCGAAATGGCAGCTTGCACAGGAGTGCATTTAACACGGACCATGCTGAAGTGGGTGCAAGCCAGGGCACTGCAAACCACCACAGGCCTTGGAAGACCCAAGGCATCACCAGCTCCCTTCACACACAGGAGAAACCCTTCCACTGGGGAGAGGGTACTCACCGTAATGTGATGGAGAAGAGCTAGGATTTCCCATCCTTGGATATTGTGTCTGTGTCATTGCTGTTTTTCAGGTGAGCATTGGGCACGATTCCCAAGGCCATTTCATTTTGGGGTTTCCCTGGCATTTTGTTGCCTGCAAACTTCACAAATCTTTGTCCTGCTAAGAAATATAAAATGGGATCCAAGCAACTGTTGGTGCTAGCTAGGGGCCTGGTCACCTTATAGGCTAAATTGATAGCATTGAGGGTCTGACAACTTAAGTCCCAGCTCCGGAAGGAGTAGTACAAGGTACGAGTGATGTGGAAAGGAAGAAAGCAAACGATGAAGACCATCAGGACTATGATTATCATCTTAACTGACTTCTTTTTGGATTGGGACATCCGGGAGATACCCCGTGTGGGCTGTAGCAGTTTCCGCGCCATTAGGCAATAGCATACGATGATGATGAGGAAGGGGATGCAGAAGAGAAGCACCAACATCACCGAACTGTAAATGACAAACTGGCCAAAGAGGTCCTGACTGGACGTGTCGTGGCAGGTGACACTGTCGCGCTTCATGCTGGTGGTGACAAAGAAGAGAACAGGCGACTGGCACACCACAGTGACCACCCACACGATGACCGACACTCTCCGGGCATAGCGAACATGCCCCCACTGCAGGGACTTCAGCGGGAAGCAGATGCCCAGGAATCGATGGATGCTGATGCAGAGGAGGAAAAGGATGCTGCAGTACAGGTTGGTGTAAAACAGGAAGCGAACTATCTTACACAAGCCCACGCTGAACGGCCAGTTGTCCCCCATGGCATAGTAGTACACCAGGAGGGGCAGGGAGACCACGTAGAGCGTGTCAGACACGGCCAGGTTGAACATGTACGTGGTTGAGGCGTTCCATGTCTTGATCCTGAAGATGAAGACATAGAGGGCCAGCAGGTTGAGGAACAGCCCCACCACACACACGATGCCATAGGAGACAGGCAGCAGGACGTACTTGAAGTCCTCATCAAACACACACTTGTATGTGTTGTTTCCTGTGCTGCTTGTGACCGAGGAGGTGTTGACGATTCCGGTCCAGGCCTGTGCAGCTGCTAAGTTCGCCATCACCCTGGGGGGAAAGGAAAGAGGTGGTAAGGACACAGAGGTGAGGATTCCCTGGAAGAGGTGGAAAAGATGAGAAGACCCCACTGCTGCAACGATGTGGTGCATTGCAGAACTCAGCATTTTCATCGTTACTATGATATTTGCACACTTCCCCTCTCCTCCTGTAGATGTTGCCATCTGCGCTTGGGTGTGCCTATCTGAAAGCTACCCATAAGTATGGCTCACTGTGTGGCAGGCAATGCCATCGCAACGCACGTGACAGTGACTCAAGCGGTGGCAGTGCATATCTCGTGCCAGGACATCGTGTCCCTATTGAGGTCAGGGCCTCGTTGTGCTGGGTGTACACACAAGCAAGGTAGCCCCTCACGTGTAGGACTTAAGGTCTAGCAGATAAAGGGAGTTTTATTTTTCCTCATTTTACATCTGCAGCACAGAGAAGGAACCAAACTGGTCTAAGGTCGCCAAGAAATCCAGGTCATACCTGGGTGTCAAACTTGGACCTTCTGCAGCCTATTTCAGTGCCCCAAACCACCTTTCCTGGCAGGACCAAATCTGGTCTCCTCAGCTACAGAACGGGAAGTATGCTCCGTTCTGTGGTCAACCATCCACAAGAAGAGACACAGCTGAGCACTGTGAAATGTGCATCCTACAAAACCACAGGCAGAAAAGGCAGAAAAGGGAACTGCATTCTTCAGAAAGCAGTCTTGTGACTGGCAGGGCAGTGATTTCACAGGTCCTTCAGGTCCTTCTGGTAGAGCAAACATCACCACAGCATCTGGAGACCCCTGTAATAAGCTTGCCAAAGGGAGTGCGTCCTCCACCTTCACCCTTTAGTCGCCCTATCTGGATTTAGGAGGAAAGAGTTGGTTTGTTGTTGCTGATTTTTTTTTAATACCAAGGGGCTACGGAAAGGAAAGTGCAGGGTTTTGCTCGTCTTGGGATGATGGTGACCATTTGGCTGGTCCTGCTCTCTGGCCTTGAGAACTGCCTCTCCAGCATCGCCACCACCAGAAAGTCCATCCATGCTTGCAAAAGGCCAGTTCACACACGTGAATGACTGGCTGAGGCTGGAAAAATAGGCTACAAATGGTCACTGCAGACGTGCACAGTCTGGCATTGCACTGTTTTAGGAGGAACAAGGGCCCTTTTGTATGCCGGGGACAGCCCACGATCAAACCAACACACGATCACTTAGCAAGTCCATCGGCCAGGCTGCAAAACAAAACGGATTTGCCTTGCTTTTTTGCAAAATGAGCTGGTTTGATCCCGGGTGATGGGCAGCAATTCCCTTGACGGCCCAGCGCTGCTGCACCCCATTGCAATCCCGACACAGAGCTGGCTGCAAATACCCGGTGACGCAGGGCTTCGTCAAGCAGCCCAGCGGTTTTCCCCGAGCTGAACGAGGCCGAACCTATTAAAATCCTCCCCACTAACGCTGGGTAAGAATCAAAGGGGAACCCAAACACCAGGGAGGAAGCAGAAACCAACCGTCATGTGCATCGTGGTCCTCTAGCTAAGCCCGGAGGATGTAGCAGCCCCAGGGCCCACTTCTGGGAGAGGTAATCCAGTCCGCCTTGCTGGCCAGCTGCCCAAACCGGACTGAAATGACTATTGTCCCCATGTCTACGACTCGCACGGCTAACGACAACCGTCCCTTTGAAAGCACCCCTTTGGAAAAAGTCCTGAAACAGTCTCCGCTTTCATCTCCCCGTGCACAAAGGCAGAGGCAGGAGGGGCTCGGAGGCGGCTGGTGAAGCTGGTGCAGCTGGAGGGGAGCCGGCAGAAATGGGGTCACGGGCAGACGAATCCACTGCAGGAGCTCGGCGAGCAGGAGCGAGCGCAGGACGAAGGATTTGGGTAAAGGTGCTCTCGTATGATTTTGCTGAGCCCGGTACGCGCCCTTAGCGTCCAAATCCCTGCGTGGCTTTAGGTGACAGTGCGCAGCTCTAACCCGGCACCACTATGCTACGTGAAACAAGAGGTCCTGAGCAAGGAGGAGGCAACGCTGTGCTCCTAGAAGCCATCAGCTGAGACTATCTCTGCCTGAAGCAAAGATCCACTGCAGAGAAAGCACCCTGACAACTCATATCGGACGGAGAAGGAGTGAAGCGATCCCTCCAACCCTTCATCACACGGAATAACCCCAACCGCTTGCTCCCGGGGGTGGATTAGACAGAGCCAGTTCTTGCCCGGCCTCCACAGATGTGGCACAGAAACGCTCCCCACTGATGTTTCCCTCCGCTTGCTCATCCCGTTGAACGCGTTTGGGAAGCAGACCACAAGCTTTGTCGGCCGAGGCTCGCGCGTCCCAGGAATGTGGGAAGAAACCACACGCTCCTTCCCTGCCTAACCTGCAATATCTGCAAAAATCCAAATATAACTTTGGAAACCACTCTGTTCTCAACACAAGGAACTGAGACACATCCTACACCATCCCTGGTCTGGCAGGTTCTGCTTTTTCTCATGCCTGGTTCTTCTCCTTCCTTCTCACTCAGGCAGATACTTCGCTCAACTATCCTCCACGAATATTTTTCCCCCTGCAGATGGAGGTGTCCAGGAACGCTCAGGGAAACATGAAAACACTTTTCTGCTGCTTATTTCCCTGACTTCTTCCTTCGCTCCTAGCTTTGCAGATCTGGAGCCAAAGACACAGCAGTTCCCCACAGACCTGGCAGCGGATGAAATGGTTTGAACAGGCCACCGTGAAGAAGCAGGCCATCCAAGAGATGTTCAAAAAGGCCCGGGGAAGGTCTACGGCGCTCCAGAAACCTCAGTCTCACATGTGGGGAGCCCCTGGCGCCCTGTGAGCCAAGCGGGGATATTGCTATCACTGATGCTGTTCTCCAGCGCTAGCGACACTGGGAGCAGGCAAGAGTCCTCTGCTTGCCAGCCCATCTGCGGTTCTTCCCCATTTCATCAAGCCTTTGAAAACAGCTGCAAGCCCCAAGTTCCTACCTTCACCCTGGCTTGAGTTAGGCTATGTCCTTGCCCAGAGGACACCTTTCAGGGCAATTTTTAGAGAAACTGGTGCAGGGGAACAACCAAAGACCCATGAAGCCCTCAAACAAGGGTCTGGGCCTGGTGGCCACTCTGCCACCACCAGCGGCAGCCTCGGCACCCATCCGTCTCCCTTCGGCTTGCAGCTGGGGGCTTATGGCACACTGCAGTGGGGCTGCTTGCTTTATGAGCTATTTTGCCTTGCATCAGTGAATCTGCCACGCTGAAACGCAGCAGAAAGGCAAAGCTCCCCTAACGTTTCCCTGGACACCCCATCTTTCGGCATCCAGCCTGTTCCCACAACTTATCTCCTCCTGGCAAGCTCCTGCAGTGCCAGCTCCAAATCACAGCTCATTCGGAACCCGTCTGTAAGACGACACGGGGAATCTCCTCCAGCATTTAGGGGCACGCGGGCTGCCCCAAGCCGTACAGAGCCCTCGACGCGGACGTGCCAAGATCCACATCGCCTCCTTCGAGAGAAAGAGCAAATGGGGCTTTCTGGTTGGCGTAATCAGGGAGACAAAACCCTCGCTCACAAGGCGGCCTTGTCCTTGCCGCGCTGCCCTCCTTCTTCGCTCTTTCGGAAATGCAAAAGCCTTCCCTTTTTTTTTTTTCTTTTTTTTTCCATTTGAGTTTTGCCCAGATGCGCAGGATTCCTGGGACAAAACCCGCTGTGTCTGTCGGGGCTGCGGTCCACCCCGTTCGCCCCCGACCCCGTTACATCCGTGGCGAGTGAGCCGGAAAGGACGCGGCCAGCCAAGCCATGGGGAGACACAAAAGCCGGCGGCCGCCCTTTCCTCTGCCTACGGGCGGGATGACAAGCGTGCCAGATCTTATAGCGATGCATTGAGCCCCAGCTGGGGCAGGCAGGGACGGCGGGGAGGGAGAAAGCAAAGGGAGGCAGCACTCTTTGCCCGAGGAAACCAAGCAGGAAAAATACTTCTGGGACTTCTAAAAGCAAATCCCTCCCAATGCTTCGGTGAGGACCAGTCGCATCTGCTTCCACCGGGCTCTTCCCATGTTTTTTTTTTCTACCGTACGGATGCAGATGACTGCGCACACTTTTTTATGCACCCTCTGGTCACCTGGGCACAGCAAGCTCAGGGCATCGCCCCCGTGGGTTGGCTCCTCCGGTTTGGACCACGTGCCGGGTCCGGATGAACCTGGCTGCACCGGCCGGACCGGCTCACTCCATCCCTCTCTTTGCAGCCGGGCTTTGGGCTGGCTGCTGGAAGAGCCTGTTTATCCCACAGGCCTTGTTTCTTTTCACAGAAAACAGGAAAAAGCTCTTCACCTAAGAAACGAGGGGGCCAGCAGAGGGGGGGGCATTGCAGCACCCCGTCCAGCCGCGCCAACCTGCAGGTACCTCCGACCACGGTGCCGGAGAGAAGAAGGGTGCAAGAAGGCACTGGCGGCCGCAGCGGGTCTGCGTTGCAATCCCAAGTCTCATACGCCCTTGCTTTTGCTCACGTATATATTCCCCCCGGCACGTACATGTGATGCTGGTATCCCAAAATACTCCTGTAACGGTATCTGCATGAGGATATTTGGATGAGTAAATAAGGGAAGGAGGGGGCTGTCGGCGGAGGAGAGCACGCACCAAGGTCACGGGTGCCCGAGCGACTTGCAGCTCCCAGGGCCAAGGCAGGGCGACGGAGGAGAGATGCGGTTGTGCGTCGAATCACCGAGTAAAGGGGTTTAATCCTCTTTTTTGCCCCTTTTCTCAGTGACCCCGCCGCCCTCCCAGCTGTCTTGGTGGTGGTGGTGGTGGTGGTGGTGGTGGTGGTGGGGTTGTGCCGGGGAGTCCAGCAGCAGGACCAAAATCACCGAAGCAAAACCAAATCGCGGCCGCGACGAATAAGTGAATTTGCGCAGGGCTTGGATGAGGTTTAATGGGAATAATTAATGCCGATGCATTTCCTGGCAGGGCCGTGGAGCCGCGCAGCTGCAAGCAGCCCTGGCTGCACGGATTGCAAACGCAGCTCCCGGGGTCTCGCACCGGGGAGGGGGGGGAAACGATGCGCTGCATTTATGGCCTTTCCCTGCCCATTTCCCTGCCGTTCTCGCAAGGGCCAGAAGCAGAGCGTGGGTGTTTTCCCTGCCCTGATCCGTAGGCATTTCGCGGACATTGCAGGCATTTCGTGGACTCATCAAAATCCCCGCTCCGTAGCAGGAACCGCTCGCGACGCCGGGAAGCAAACAAACAACCCGGCACGGCTTTCCCTCCTCCGGGAGCGTGGTTAAAATCCTCAGCGACTGCAAGAAAACAGCCGGCAACTTCCGACCCCCGTGGAGCCCCGGCCGAACGAGCAGCCGGCGCGAGGGGCGCTCAGCTGCGCTCCGTCACGCGTCCCAGGGCCCCGGCTCTGCTGAAGCGTCCTCGCCCCGGCCAGCACCCGCCGGCCCGTGCCTCAGTTTCCCCTCCTGCCCCTCAATGAGAAGGGCAAAAAGCCCTCCGTGAAGCAGCGCGGGGTTACGGGAGCTTTGGAAGCAGCAGCCAGGAAGGAATTTGGGTCTAACGCAGTGAAACAACAACCCCCCCCCCCCCAATATATTGGGAAAGATGCAAACAGCTGGAATATTTCTCCGTGAAAAGTGGTTTCTGAAGGTTTGGCTTAATAGAGGGCCATAACTAGACCTACGCTGGAGAAGGGGAGTTTGGATGCAAGATAGAATAACCTGCAAAAAAAACCCCACGATCTCGTCTCCTGATTTGTGTTTCAGCTCAGATGAAATGTTGCAGTTGGACCCAAATGACTTTTTCCGGGAATTCTCCTCCTGAGAAACCCCCAGACTCCTCAGCTCTGATTTAGGTGAACCCAAAGCAACCTTCCCTCACGGCCTGCGCTTTCGAGGGCAGCCGAAAACCAAAATCCCCCCGGTTCACCCCAAACTGGCTGCAGCGCCGGGACACCCCGGGTGCCGACCCCGATCCTGGCATTACAGCGGGCTCAAACCCCCGAGGCAGTGGGGATGGAAAAATTAAAAAAAACGGGGTGTCATGATCCTTTAGGTGTCCTGGTGATGAAGAGGAGCGCTGCAGGGCTTTTTTTTTGCATCATTTACACGAGAAATCGGACTCCGCGTTCGCCCGCGAAGATTTTCTAGAGAACAACGGAGGAAGCGGCAGTCGGGCCATCGAGGAGCGACGGGGACACCGGAGCGCGGCCCGTTAGCGGGTAACGGCGGGACCATTTTATTCCTCCATCCCGCAGCAAGGAGGCCGAAGGACGAGGTTTCCTTCGCGCGCCCGCAAACGAGGAAGAGGAACTCGGAGCGCACCGAACCCGTTTTGCAATAACCCGATAAGAAAACCGGAGCGGAGGGTCAAAGCAGATGCTTCGACCCAGCAAACGGCCGCTGCAGAAATGCAGCTCTCCAGGAACCGGCGCGTTTTCGGGGCTCGTCGCTCCAAGAAAGGATTCAGAGACGGGGCCTTGCTTTCGGTCGCGGCGCAAAGGCGAGCGCGCAGCCCGCGAGGCTGAGCGGACGACAGAGCCAGCTCGGCCGGGGCCGGAGGTGTGTGCCGGAAATCGCGGATAAGCAGCCGGCCGAGTCCCCGCGCAGCTGGGGAAGACGGTTGCGAACCAGCGAGTAAGCGAGCAACCGATGCCGGGGGAAAAAAAGAGGAGCGGAGGGAGGCTGAAGCGCGCCGACTGCCCCATCGTCACTTGGGTCGGTTTGAGGGTTTTTGGGGTTTTCGCGGTTCGCACCTCTGCCCCGGGTCTGCACGCGTGTGCGTGCACAGGTGTGCGTGCGTGCACAGGTGTGTGTGTGTGTGTGCGTGCTCCTACCCCGCCGGCAGGTGTTGCACGCTGCCGCGTCGGGCGCGTGCTGCGCGCTGCCACCCCGTCGCACGCTCACGCTGCGGGTGCGTCGCCCACGCACGCCGTTTGCACACGTGCGTGTCCCACGCTGCGCACCCCCCCACACCCCCCACGGCACCCCCGGGATGGGGACGGGGACGGGGATGGGGACGGGGATGGGGACGGTGCCCCGCGCCCCGCTCGCTCGCAGCTCACCGGGTTGTGCCGAACCGAGCGGAGCCGAACCGAGCGGAGCCGAGTCGAGTCGAGCCGAACCGAGCCGAGCCGAACCGAACCAAGCCGAGCAGAGCCGAACCGATCCGATCCGAGTGGAGTCGTGCCGATCCGAGCCGAGCCGAACCGAACCGAGCCGAGCCGAGCCGAACCGAGCCGAGCCGAACCGATCCGAGCCGATCCGAGCCGAACCCGGCCGAGCGGATCGCGGCGCCCCGCTCAGGCGGGCGGCGGCGGCAGGTCCATGCCCGGGCTCGGGCCCCCTCGCCGGGCCGGGCCGGGCCGGGCCGGGTCGGGTTGAGCCCCGCTGCGCTCGGCGGCCGCCGCTGCCTCGCCGCCGCGGAGTGTGTGAGGCGGGAGGCGGGAGGTGGGTCGCGGCCGGGCCGGGGCTGGGCTGGGCCTGCGGCCGGACCGCCCCCTCGGGGCTCGGCTCGCACCGCCACCCCTCCGCGCGACGGGGACCTGCCTGCTCCCCGGGGCCGGGACCGGGGCCGGGACCGGGGCCAGACCGCCCCCGTCGGGGCCGGGACTGGGGCTGGGATCGGGACCTGACCGCCCCGTCGGGGCCGGGATCGGGGTCGGGATCGGGACCAGGTCCGGAACCAGACCGCCTTTCCGGGGCCGGGATTGGGGCTGGGATCGGGACCTGACCGCCCCGTCGGGGCCGGGATCGGGGTCGGGATCGGGACCGGGGCCGGGATTGGGGCTGGGATCGGGACCTGACCGCCCCCACGGGGCCGGGACCGGGGCCAGACCGCCTCCCCCGCCCAGGGCCGGGACCGGGGCCAGACCTCCTCCCCCTGCCCTCGGGACCAGGGCTGGGATTGGGGCCAGGACCGGGACCTGCCTGCACCCCGGCTCCAGGATCGAGGCCAGGATTGGGACCTGCCCGCTGTCCAAGCTGGTCCCCGTCACCCCAACCGCATCCCACCCCCGCAGGGCCGTGGCAGGGGTGGAAAGGGGATCCCAGGACTCCGGGAGGGTGGGACAGGACCCGGAGCCAGAGCAAGCGGCTCCGCTGGGAGGGAAAAATGCCTCCGGCCTGGCTGGACGAGTCGTTAGGTGCTAAGGGGACTTTGAGGCCGCTTGGGCTTTGCTTCTCCCCCCCTTCTTGCTCGTTTTCCCAAAAAGCGTGTGCTAGAGAAGAGCTTCCTCCGGTGGGATGGGGGTATGACAGCATCCCTCGGGAGCCAGCACACTTGGGAAGGGGAGATGCTGCTCCAGGACGGAGAAGCGATGCTCTCAGCTTGCCTCCTGGGACGCAGCGCGGCACGCCGGGGGCATCTCAGCCCGCTCGGGCACCCCCGGGAACGGCCCGGCTCGCTGGGACTACCCTGCATCTCCCGCATCTCCGGCATCCCCGCGTTGGGACCTTGCATCCAGTTTTCCTCTGGGAACTGCCGTCTCTTCCGCTGCAAGCTGGCAGGGGCTGGGCTCAGCCGCGAGGAGGAGGTCGCTCCTCCAAGGGACCCGTCGAAACGGGCTCCCCCGGGCTTAAAGCCCTTCCGAATTTGGGACGAGGCATTAGTGGAGGCTCCGGCTTTGGCACGGGCTGCCGAGCGCCTGCTGCCGAAGCTCCGCGCCAAGCACAGAGCCGCCTGTTTCCTTCTTCTGATGTAATTTGTTTGAGGACGGAAAACAATACATCACGTCGCAGCTATTTGGGCCTGATAAGGGGACAACCGAGAGCAGAGGTTCTCCCGCCAGCCCGGCCGCGGCGGGGAGCGTGCGGGGAAACGATCCCTGGAGCTCGCGCCACGGCGGGGGCTTCCGGATCACCCTGCCGGGAACCCGCAGCCCAGCAGGTTTCCCATGCTCAAACCTGCCTTTCCTTCCACCAATATTGCGTTTTCCCCCTTTCCACCTCTCATTTAGGTGGAAAAGAGGCAGGAGACCCCGTGGTTGTTTGCAGATGCCCGTAGGTATCACGGCCAACTTAATCCGCCTTGGTCTTTTCCATCCTTCGTGTGACCCAACTGGAGGGGGACCCCAAAATCTGCATTTGCCATCTCGACCTGCTCCAAAGCAGCTCCAGCCGCATGAGTAAAGAGGTTTCGAATCCAGCTGGAAAGAAATGAATGATTTGCCCGGGCGGCGCTACCTGTTCGAGAGCCGCCGCCGGAAACCGGCCCCTCGTTGCTCCGACGTCTCCCGTTTTTCTCGCCTTTGGCAGCGACACAGGTTCCTAAGGCGCTCCGAAAACATTTCCCCTGTCGTCCGGCAGGGAGGAACGCGATCGCGCCCGGCGTCACGGGAAGGGGAGTAACGGGAAGGACGGGGCTGCCGGGAAGTCGCTACCCACCGCGTTTCCCCGGGATCGCCCGGACTCCCTTACGCTGCCTCCTCCCTTCCCCGTGAGCGTTTTCGGGGCGCCGCGCGAGCCCCCGTCCCTCCGGCAGGATCGCTGGCTATCGCA
Source organism: Apteryx mantelli (assembly GCF_036417845.1). Classification (NCBI taxonomy): domain Eukaryota; kingdom Metazoa; phylum Chordata; class Aves; order Apterygiformes; family Apterygidae; genus Apteryx; species Apteryx mantelli. The sequence goes on from NC_089978.1 coordinate 3,352,882, forward strand.
GGGGCCCGTTCGCCCCCGGGGAGGTCCGAGGGGCTTTGGGGGTGGCAGGGCTGCTTTTTTCGGATCCCCGTCCCGGGATGCTCCGGCGTCTGGGGTAGATGCAGCCGCGGGGGCTGCTCCGCTGCGGGGGCACCTAGAGCCGCGGCCGTGGGCGGCGGTGCAAAAAGGGCTTTGCGCTACACTTCAGCATCCGATTTTTTGTTGTATTTTTTGCTGCAGGTCAGGGTTTTTCTTTTTTTAAGCCCAGCTTTCGCTTCCTCCCTGCCGAGGGCACGTGATTCCCCAGCCGGCAGAAGCGGAGAGGCGGAGAGGGGCTGGCGGAGAGGCACCGCGACCTCCCAAGCTGCGGAGCCGGCCGGTCCGGGCACAAGCAACCCGTTGTGGCCCAGGGCTCGGCTTCGCCAAGGCCTTAAATAAACACGGCCCGCCGGGAAAGGCGGCTTAAAATTAACCCACCGGCCAGGCCTACGTGTCCCGCGGGCAGCTTTTCCTTCTTTTTTTTTTTTTTTTTGCGCCGGCAGACCCGATCCGACGGAGCGGGTTGCAAATCCCCGCGGGGACTTCCCTCCCCGTGCGGCAGATAACGCTTCCCGGGAGGCGACTTCGTTTTGGCTTCCCTGGAGCCACGTTCCCGGGGCGGGATGGCTCCGCCACGTGCCGGGGTGCTCGGCCAACCCTCGAGCCTCTGTCCCGAAACCGAATCCGCCCTAAAAATAGCAGCGCGGAGCGACCCGTTGAGCCCAAAATAGAGCCCGGCAGGGAGGCGGCTGTGGAAAAAGCACGTTCCTGTATTTGCAGAATCGGTGAAGGACCGGCCAGGGCTGGATTTAAAATCCGCTGCCAGGTCGCGGAGCGGGGACAAGGCAAAGCCGCGTGTGAACCGCTGAGATGCCGAGGAGCGAGTTTCCCGCGGCGGCGGAAAAGCCCTTTCACGGTGGCTCTCCGGGCCGGTTTTCCTGCTCTTGGCCGGAGAGCGCGGAGACCCGCGTGGCGTCCCACCCTCCCAATCCCTTTGTTTCCCAAAAAAGTAGCTGCTCTCACTTAAGGGGCTTTTGAATTCGCTTCCTTCCTGTCTTGCTCCAAAATAACCTCTCGCTCCTCGGGGAGATCCGCGCCGGCACGGCCCGGTGGCGGCAGGGCGGACGGACGCGCGGCCCCCGGATGGCGGGATGCTGCTTTTCCGTCTTAACCTGAGACATTTGCTCCGAGCCCCACGTGGCTCCTTAAAGTGCCCGGAGAGGACGGAGGGTGCCTGTGCGCGGCCCCTCGGCGCCGTTCATCCGAGTTAACATTTCCACCGGGTTGAAGGGCTCTGCCGAGTCCCTCCCGAACCCCCAAACCGAAGGGATCCGGGCAAGAGCCGGCTGGTGGTTCGGTGCTTTACTGCGGATGTGCATTTTCTTAAACCTCTAGCAGGTGCCTTCCCGTCGGCTCTGCAGCCGCCTCCGGTTTTAGAGCATCTGTCCCAGCCCTGGAGAAAGTCGGCTGGAGCCGGGGTTAGATCGGAGGCATCTTTCCACCCTTGCCGGCTCTGCCCCGGGGGCGATAACCCCCCCCCCAGGAGGGAGACGACATCCCAGGCTCGTTCCCAAATCGCGTCCTTGTCGGGAGGCCAATATCGTTATCTAGGGCCCGGCTGGCGTTTCGTAGTTGGACCCTGGCCACCGCCTTTAAAATAACTCTCCCACCACTCCCTGCTTTCAAAGGGCACGTTCCAGGGATTAAGACGGAGTCTCCCAGGCCGGCTCCTTGGCTTTGGGACCGATCCGGAGCGAAAGCACCGGACGGGTGCTCCGAGCGCTGGAGATCCCCCGGCCGGGAGCAGGCTCAGCTTCCTCAATGCACGGGAAGAAAAATCTGGTCGACGAGCCTTAGCTAAGCAGGAGTGAATTCCTCCGGGGAAACTGGTTATTTCCTTGTAAATCTGCCTCTCGCTCTTGGCTGAGCAGCATCGGAAAGTCTCGATTTGCAAAATAAGCTCTGTTAGGCAATAACACTTATTCCACCGACTGTCACTGTTGGAAAAACGAGACCTGCTTTTTGGCTACACCAGTCCCGAAATCAAAGGAGCAGGTTCCCAAGCTAAAAACGAGCGGAGAATGACTGAGCGTTTAATGAAATGGGTAGCAGCTAGGCTGTTTCTAAAATAGAAGATAAACCGTGCCTAAGGGGTGCTGCCCGTGTCCCCAGGGCAGTGACGGAGCAGCACCACGGCCTGGCCCACTGCGGCTCCACGTCAAACTGGGCGAGCGCCGGGGAGTTTCGTCCCCACCCGTAGATAACCAGGTCCAATTTTTGGCTGCCACCTGAACTTCACCCTCGTGAAAGCCAGGAGATAGCACTTGGGTTGACCTCTGCTAGAAAGGCATCGGGTCTTGAGTCCGAGACAGCCCCAGGGAGACTCCCTGCCTAGATGGTCCTGGTGTTTAAACACTACTTTTTCCTGCCCAAATATACTAACATCTTGCGCTTCATTAAATTTGGACCTGTGCCTGGCTCAGACATCTAGCCACCAAATGGTCTCTTCGCACACAGCTTGATGCGGTGCAAGCCATGGCTTGATCTCCCTTCCAATAATTTGGACAGATCTTTATGGGAAAGGAGATGCCGAGCCGGCCTTTTCCGGGCTGCAAGTTGAAAGGGCGGTGGGTGGCACCGGATTCACGCTCAGAGATGGACCGTGCACAAAGCACTCATGAAAAGCACACGATGGCTTTCCTCCTGTTGAAGACTTATCCCATCCATCATCACGCAGCCCAGACAGAGACCGAGGCACATCTAAAGCACCGTAAATTCAGACCTTCGGTCCCCCTATGGTATAGCTGGACCTTAGCTGAGATAAGTGACCAGAAGCTAAATGAGGGCAGTTCACACGTTAGCAGGTTGCAAGGACACCCCAGGCATGATTTGGGACAAAACCCCAACTTTAGCCTCAAGCTGGTAGCTCATATTAAAACTGGTGCACCTGGAAATGCCAGACTAGGACTTCCCTCCTCCTGGTTAGAAAAGGCCCGTGATGGCGAGGAAGACCCTTCCTGCAGCCTGGACAAAGCCTAGGCTGGTGTCTCCAGCCGTGGGAACCAGCTGGGTTCGACTTTTTAATGCCTCGGCTTCAGGGCAGCTACGTCAGGCCACCGAGGGCAAAGCGTCGGGATGCGCTTGGAGCCACAGCAAGGACCCTGGGGGCTCTGTGGTTTTCAGAGCGAATAAATCATCTGAGAAGAAAAAAAACGGGAAGAGATCTTTGCAGGATCAGGTATTTGCAAGGGAAGCAGATGGACGTTTATCTCCAGCCAGATAAGGACGACCAGCACTGCCTCCCGGCCGCCCAGCTGCAGCAGGAGTGAGTCACTCGCCTTCCTGCGGTGGGAGGAAACCCTCCTGCTTGTGGGGAGTCCTCCAGGTTCGCTCTTCGGCGCCCTGCCCTGCATAACGGAGAAGCTATTTTGGACTGCAACGCCCTGCCGCTTCCTGCGGCCCCGGGGCTGAGCCCAAATCTCGGGGCAGGCTGTCCTGGCAGTGGGGAGGACTTGGCTTTGGAGCATCTGGGGAGTCTCCGCTCCGCAATTCAGCTGCTAAAATGACCCCAAACTCCAGCTGGGCAATGTGACAAGCATGAAGGGACCAGGGTGCGGGCCCAGTGTCCCCAGAAATGGGGTGATGAGCTCTGCGCCAAGTGGTGACCTCCTCCCAGGTGCCTGGGACCTTCTCCAGTGGATGGAGAGCTGCTGTTACTGCAGGGTGACGCTCAGCGGGAGCTGGGCAGATGGCACCCGGGGATGGTCATGGGTGGAGACGTCGCTTGGCAGGAGGGTTTCTCGCCCCGGGTTAGGTAGCCGCCAATGCCCTAAGTCTCATCATTGCATCTGAGCAAGCTTCCTTGGCCATGCTGGTTGCACATTGCAGGAAAAGTCCAAGCCTCAGTTTCCCAAGCTGTTGAAAGGAGGATACGGCGCAAGTATTGCAACTAGACGCTGCTTCAAGAGCCTACGCCAAAAACATGACAGTCGAACAAAGCGAAACAATTAAATTACGTTAGCTAGTTACATCACCACGCTATTTCCCCATGGTTTACAGCAGCCAGGGGATCGTTTTGCACATCAGCACATTTTGCTACCTCGCTTTCAGGTTTCTGGGCTCCTCCCCACTTTCTAGGACCAACCCAAGAAACAGGGTGAAAGCAGCAGGACCAAGGCGCTAAGCCTGGCCGGATACTGCCGTCTTTTCCTTGGCTCCCAGGCGAGCACCTGGGCGACCGGGCAGGATGGAGTCACCTGGCGATTAGATCTTCTCGGCCAGCCCATCCTGCCACGTCCTGCTCCATCAAGCACCGGGGCAGCCCCGCGGAAAGGTAGGCTCCTCGTAGCAGGTGGAGGGTGTTTCCCGAAGGACGGGTTGCCGAAGGACCCTTGGGACCTGCCAAATAATGAGTTCATTGGCCTCAGAGCCCGCTGATTAAGGAGGAAGTTGTCTTCTTGCCAGCTGGAGGAAATGACACATCGCCCGGCTTTCTGTGCAGCGAACAAAAAGCTCTGGAAGTTGAGGCTGAAAGGGACCTCTGGGGTCTCTGCTCAAAGCATGGACAGCTTAGAGCAGGCTGTTCAGGGTCGTGTCCAGGATAGACCAAGGATGGAGATTCCCCTGCTCTCCAGGCCCCTTTCCAGAGTTTGACCACCCTCGGAGAAATTTTTTTCTAGTGTCTAATGGGAATTTTCCTGGTCCAGCTTGTGCTGTTTTCTATCAACCCATCACGTTTCTTGTCCCATCACCGGGCACCTCCGAGGTGAGTCCAGCTCCTCTGCACCAGCAACGAGATCCTCCTTGGCCTTTTCCTCGCTCCTGGGCTCCAACCCTGACCGCCTTGGGGCTGTGCTGGGCTCGCTCCAGTCTGTCACTGTCCACCTGGCACCGGGGAGCCCCAAACTGGACCCAGTGCCCAGACGTGGCTTCACCAGTGCCAAGGTCAGTGTGTCCCAGGAGCAGGACTCTGCATTGGCCCATATCAAACCTCCTGAGGTATCAGCCGCTCTCCCCGATCTGGCATCATTCACAGACTCGCTGAGAGCTTGCTCCACCCCAGGTTGTTGAAAGAGCTGTGAAGCGTGTCTTGGTCCTCCAGTCCTCCCTGGAGCACGCACGAGAGGTCTCAGAAGCACTGCTGCAGTGGGACATTGCGTCTGTGGGACTGGCAGCCAGAAACCAGGTTAACTCTTTATTTCCCCTCTTCTCCTAGCTGTCCAGTTTCCTTTCCAAAGAGTTCACTGCATTCTGTTGTCAGGCAAATGAGAGAACAAGTTACTAGGAGTTTGCAATCAGTTTTTAGCTTTGGCCAACTGTTCACCACCCAAGAAAATGCGGATGAATCCTCCTTGGGTGGAAAGGGCTCTTCTTTGGGGGGGTCTGGGGAGCCTGCAATGCTTTGTGGGCCCTCCCCGGTTAGGATTAGGTGATATTCTCTGCTTCGCTGGCGTTTCATGAAGTCACGCCGCTTTTAGAGGTGGCTACGTCCCAATTCCCCCAGCCCTGACCCTTCTTATAGACACCCACAGCTCAAACCTGGCTCCTGTCGGCATCATCTGAAGCCTGCGTGGTGTCTGCATGGATGGATTTAGCCCCGCTCCGAGAGAACAGCCTCCGCACCGTATCCCTGCGCTGGCAGGTTCGGATGCCGGGCTCATGTGGGGTCCCTGCACTGGAGAAGGGAAGGCTGCTGGGGCCACTGTGCTCCCAATCCTACCTCCACGTTTAGGGCATGGGAAAGTCTGAACCGGGTCAGCCCAGGGACTGTCCAGCCTCTTGCAGTGGGAAGGAGATGCTCGGAGAAGGGCAAGGATGCTCCCGCCTCTACTCCTGCGTCCGGCACTGTGGCCTTCATCCCTGCGCAACGTTTCCCTCCCACCCTCCACCGGCAAATTCATCTTGCTCGGAGCACGGGGACACCCTGTGCTTACATATAGCAGAAATAAGGGCACGCGCTATAGAGCCATCGAGGAGCACACGGGCGAGAGCGCCCTGCCCAGCGGCATCGCTCCGTGCTGCAACTCTGCTTGCACCGGGCAGACCTGGACTTTTTTTCCGAGCTTTTTTAAGTGATGCATTGCCAGATGCACATCCTTTCTCTACAGGCTGAAGGGCCGTGACGAAGCTGAGCTTAGCTAATATTTATAACCTATACGTTTATATGCCTATAATGTTTTTGGCTGCTGCCTGACTCTAACTGCTGGGACTTTCCAGAGGCATGGTCTGCATTTGCGAATGCCCAGAGTAAATGGATTAGCTTTTTCACAGAGTTCAAAACAGAATAAATTCTTGTTTCATTTCCCTATGACTCAGAGATGAAAAATTGCTCTCCAGAGCGGTTATTGTGTAAGAGTGGGCTTGGTAAGAGCATTTTGCTCTTTGCCACTGCAGCCTATCAGCTGTTCCCGCAGAAGAAAAACCTCTCGCAGAGCAGGAGCAACATGCTCGGACCAGTGGAAGAAACCCGCTCAGGAACATGACAAGTCTTTCTATCGCGTAGGGTCTGGCTAAACGGGAGCGATGTATTAAAACAGCAACCTTTTAGCCAGCGCGCCTTGTATATTTAGTGCTACGGTGAAGCTGTTGAGAAATTATCTACCGTGGCTGAACGAACTCAGCTTTGGGAGAGCAATTGGAAGCTGTTCTGCCTTTTGTACCGAGGCGAAATGATCGCTTAAATTAGTGTTTGTAGAGATCGTAGCGCTGCGTTCTGATGTTCAAGCTCTGAGTAGCTCAGAGAAAAGGCTGAACCCATACTACTGTATATACCTGTATCTTTAGATCCGGAAATTCAAATTAGGGGATTACCCACCGTTAAAAATGTTGCAGCTGGGATTAGACCTGATAACTGGAGCGGCAGTCTCTTTCCTCAGCACACGCTCTGTTCCACGAGAATAAAAATCTCAGGGCCATTCGGTTTATTCTGCTTCACATGGGCCTGACACAACTTTCATATTAGGGTTTTCACCCCTCTGCGTATCTCAAAGACTGCCCCTCCAACCAAGATAATTTCATGAAAAAAAACTAAAGGCAGAAGACGAAAGTAGGAAGGAGCGGAGCTGATCCTGGGTGCCTTCCCCATTCATTCACAGCTGGGCTAAACCACTACCGCTGATTCCAGCCCAAACCAGGCGGTTTTGGTTCCCCACGCGGGTGCCGAGGCTCCGGCATTACACCCATGCCAAGCCCCTGCGCAGCAGGATGAAAGATGCTGAACGTTGCTCCTGCCGCATTGCCAGATCCTCACCCAGTTTTGCTTCCTCCTGAGCCTCAGCAGACCGTGGGCACCTCCAGGTCTCTATCCACCATCTCCTGGTGTCCCCTGCTCCTGCCCCCTTCCTGGCGCTTCCTTTGGAGCTGGGTCCTGTCAGTGATGATGAAGGTCACAATTCCCCAGCTCATATTTCTGGAGAGATGTGTCTGGTCTCCTCCCAGTAGTTCCTCTTAGGAGCTTCATCTGTTTTCTTCCCCTTATTGGAACTGAGGATGGGCTTTTCCTCGGAGGAACCCCCAAATGATGGGATGCCTCCCTGTAAGGATGCTTTTGTCTCCTACAGCCTCTTGTCCAAGCAAGCAAAACCTCAACGTGGCTTCATTTCTATGCCATTGGATATAATATTCGGTGTTGGGGGTCTCAACCCTTTCATGGAGAAGACTGAAACAAAAGGAAAGGAGTCAAATAGTGAAGTCCCCCAGAAATAAAAGAGGAAGGGACATGAGCGTTGCTGAGTTACGCTGTGAAAGTGTTGTGGCCGAAAGCGGCAGCAAGTGAAAAACGTTCATAAGGAAGAAATTCTCACAGTCAAACTATCGCTTCAGTGGTTGAGATGGTGGCAGCGTGCACAGCATGAAGCAAACGAGCGAGAAGGGAAGTTTGGGCTTGCGGCCACGATGCAGGCAGGAGACTCGCCAGAGTCATCTTCAGTCTCTGGTTTGGAGATGCCGACGTTCTCTGCTGACCTAGGGAAAAGGTCCTCGCAGAATTTGGGGCTGATATGCATTTTTAAATGTTTTAACAGCACATTCAGGCCCTAAGGCACACACCTCCCCTTGGTTGACCCATAGCTGTTCTCCTGGACTTCAGAGGGGTTTTGGGGGTCGGAAGGGGCTAATCTCCTAGCAGGACACAGCTTCTTCCTCCCTTCAGCTGCACATGGCTATAGGGAAGGAGGCAGAGCTCCCCTGGGGAGCTGCAGAGATGTGCAACAGAAATATTAAGGCTGGTCTCAGCGAAGGATGAATGGTTGAAATGAATGGGTGAAAAGCAGCAGGAGAAACATTGGAGCCAGGGTGGCAGGAATGACCGGGGCTGATAACCAGGGACATGGTTGGCAGCGTGAGCACCAAACGGGGAACGCTGGAAATGTGCCATTCCCATCCAGCCCAGACGGCCATGGTCTGAAACGGCCCCTGCCCAGGTGAGTCCTCAGTGCAGACCGGTGCTCTGATAACGGGAGGGTGGCAACAAGGTGCTGGCACATCCTGTGAGCTGCCTCCACCCCACTGTTCAGCAGGGAGGCAGCCTGGAGCCATGGTGATACCCAACACGAGGAGACAGCGAGCAGCATCGCTCGAGGCTCGTGGAGGCTGAAGTTTGTAAGACTGAAGCACGGGGATCATGTCAAATCCTAAAGGGTGTAAAAAGCTCTGTTCACAACCCAGTTTGCTGTTGCCCATCAAGAGGAACCCAAGACAGGTGATAAGGACTTGGTAGGTCGTGTCCCTTGTTGTCCATGTCACACCAGGCCGCTTGGACACACGTCTGTCTTGCGAGTATGTGGGAGTGAGCATTGGTAGAATAAACTGCTTGGAGACAAGATAAAATGCAAGCCCCTTCCAGAAGGTCTCACACTTATTTTTGCTGCAGTACTTTCCCACTGAGCCGTGAAGGTGGGAGCAGGTTTGATGGCACAGTGTCTGGACAGGGCAGATTCCTTTGTGCTGATGCCATGGTAGGTCCATGGTTCTCCATGAGCTTTGGAGACCCTCACATCACTCCCAGAAGCATGTCCAAGGTGCATCACCATCCCTGGGTCTGCATGGTGGCACAGATGGGGAAAGAAGAGCTTTGCCATGGTCCTCGCTGGAGGGACGGTGACCATCTAGAGTGCACAGATGCTCATGGATACACAGCTACCCCCATGCTGGACACCAGCACTTGTGTCAGGGAACAATTTTGGCCACAGAGCCAAAAATGAGAAAAGCCCCATTAATCCAGACATCTCTGGGGATGCTCCCTATAGATCAAGCATCTCTTCCCAAGGAAACTGGCCTTTCGAGTCATCAAAAGCAGGGCTAGAAAGGGCATCGCCATCACCCTCCTGCTCCATGGTGGGACCCCCTCTAGCCGCACCATTCTTGACAGACATGTCTGTTGTTAAAACCATCCAGTGATGGAGATGCCATATCCTTCCCGGGGAATCAATTCAAGGCATCCCTATCCTTTCACTTAGAGAGTTTTCCCTACATCTAACCCAAATCCCTTCTGCTCCAATGTAGGTCCCCTATTCACTGTTTGATCTGCCACGGACACAGAAAGCAGTCCAGGTATTTCTTTTCCCTTTGCAGTAGGCCATTAAGTATTTGCAAGCAGCTAGTAAATGGGGGATAAGAAGAAATGGGGAGAAGAAGGACTTCCCACATCTTGTGAGCTTTTCACAGCCACGTAAAAGCCTTGACCCCATGTTGGGCTCCCGATCCCCTAAACCACTCTCAGACACTTTTTTGCAGAACTTCTCTCCAGCTTGTTGTTCGCCCTCTGTCCAAGCAGGCAGCTTTTTCCACAGCCACCCTGGAGGGACATGTGGATCCAGGAAACCCTTCCCCAGCGTGCAGATGTGTCTGCTCAGCCCTCCCCAGCCAGTGCCCTTCACATGGTACCAGCCACCCTTGGATAAAAATGCCCATGGTCCAAGGGGCAGGGACACGCTCACCCGGGAACAGATAACATTGCGATCACAGAAAAGTGCCCAAGTGAGTTTCAAGTTATGCATTAACAAAAAATGGGGAGAGCAGCCCTGGCCGTGGCATCAGACAGCGATGCATGAATGGGCAGAGGAATTTATATCAGGAATGCACATGTTGCTCAGGCCACACGACGGGAACGACGGCTCGGGGAGCCGGGGCAGCCCTGTGCCGGGGTGCTCCTGCACAAGCCAGGGCCGGCAGCTCTAGCACACGCTGAAATCCCCTGGTTCAGCTAACAAATAATTTTCTTTCATCCCAGGTTCGAGCAGGGACCAAGAACCTGAGGCCATTGCTACGTGCTGTGACAATATGGTGGTGGTGAGATGGGACAGCGTAGCTGCAAGGTGGCTTCTGCCAGCGTTGTTTTTGGTGGGTGAGGAGGACTGGGTCGCCCACCTGGCCTGCGATGCCGGGCTGAGGGCTGGCGTTTGCCGGCCCCTCTGTGCACTGCCATCAGCCGTGCTGGGGGTTGAGCCGATGTCTTCCTTGCTGCTCTGCCTATGCTGCTGTGAAGCGGCCAATTCCTTTCACCCTCCTCAGTCCGTATGGACTTAGCAGGCTTTCCCTTTCCCTACAGGAATAGGTTAGTGCATTAAATAAGGCTGGCGCATAGCTGCACTCAGCTCCAGAGCCAGAATCCTACCTCTAGCAGTCGACCTATAATCATCTCCATTTGCATTTCTGCCTAAGCTCCCATCACCGCTGATGGAGGTCTGGTCAGCATGGACCATGGGGTCTCCTCTTTTCTGAGGATCAAGCTGCCTTACAGCATACAGCATCTTCCGGGAGTCAGGTTCTCCCAGTCAGGCTTTTCTCCTCTGTGAATCTGAAGCGATCTGGGATTATCACTTCTTGCTCTGCCTCTAAACATGCCCAAGGATTGCCCAAGGAGAGTGCCAGTTGGCGTGAACAAAACTATGCCAGGGAGCGTGCCAGCAATTAGGCAGGCGGGGTGATCAAGGAACCACGCTTGGATCTCTGCCCCAGCCCTGTTCAGTAACCAGAGGGAGAGAAAGCAAATGTGTAGAGCAGGTCAGAGCCCTAATGGTCACTGCATGGGGAGTCTGCAGCAGGGGAAACCTCTCTGGCTGGTGGAGGGGCCTCCATCCCTAAATAACCCTCGTTCCTTTGGCTGTGTTGTCGAGTTGTCCTGGCGTTCTCCTCTCATCTCTTACCAGCTGGCCCATCTCTTCCATGAGCAGCAGGTCTCCACTAGCTGGAGACACTCAAAGTGTGCCCAGGGGAACAGGGCAAACACTGAAAGGGCTTCTGGGGTCAGACTCTATGCCTGGTGGAGCTCATGAGCCCTGTTGGAGCCTGCTGAGCCCCCCAGCTCTGCTTTATCTCTGAGCAGGATCTCATGGTGAAGAGTGAAACACGGCTCCTCTCTGAGCAGCTTCAGGGTCCAATTTCACTGTTCCTAAGCGTATCTTCAAGTCTGCCTTCTCAGTACCGTTCATCACCTTGAAGCCATCCTCATCCTTTCTGTCTCCTCTCATAGTGAAGCCAGGCAAGCAGGAACAACCGAACTTTTGTCTCTTCTTTCATCCTTTTTTTTTACTGTCCCCCACTTTCTTACTGCTATAATTTCCTGATGGTTATATTAATCCTTCTGAGGTCTCAGAAACCCACGTAGTGCCCTCGAGGAACAAGGATACTACACAGCCCATCAGTCAGAAAATCTTATGTGTGTGAATTAGGCAGCAGAGAATGGGCCACTGGTGTTGAGTAAAGTTCAGGAAGGCCACCTTTCTGAAGACCTTCTTCAACAACTGGCTTTTAGGAGCAGCTCAGCAGCTCAGCCCCTACCTTGAGCAGCCTGAACAGGCCTTCTTGTGGGAGCTCTTCACTGATCCTGCTGCCCAGTTGGATGTCCATGTCCACGTCACGTGGAAAAGTCTGGAGGAGAGAGGCTTGCTAATGCTCCTGTCCCTGGACTCTGCATGTGACCCCTGGGAGGAATCACAGGCGTCCAGGGAAATCTCTCTCGAATTTCCCCACCACACCTGGCACCAACAACCTCCTGTGCCAGTGTCTGCAAATCCACCCTGGGCAAGCAAACTGCTTTTCTACACCTGTTCTTTGGGGGAGGATGGTGCATGAGGTGGGACAAGGACTACGGCCTTGGAGGTCTGCAGAAGGATGTTGACTATCATTAGGGGGAGGTGTGAGCTGCAGACAAACCTTCCACGCAGCAGCTAGCAACAAACTGCCCACCTGGCTCCCACCTTGCAGGAGCACTTAGCTCTGTCCTGGAGACCGAGCAAGGCGTGCGTGCAGCTTACCGTGCGAGCGCAGCCTTCCCCCACTTCCTACAAATCCCTGCCACCTGGCCTTTTCCCAACCCCAGACACAGCCAGCGGAGGCAGGTGGCAGCAACACTTCAGATCCCGTCACAGCCCCACAGAAGCGATGGTGACAACTCCTGGGTGAACAGAGATGTGGGCCTCCCCTGTGCCCTTCTGCACCCAAAAGCTCTGCACCCGTCTCTGGGTGTGCCACATCCCGGGGGCGATGCGATCCCACTGGGATGAGCCCATTGCTCATGCCCAATTTCCCTAGGAGCCAGGGCAAAGCAAGTGTGTCAGTGAAGACCCCCAGGAAGTCACTGCCTGTGTTTTTGGCTTGGACAAAAGGACACCCATGGCCAGAGTCAGTTCATTTGAATTGCTGTCATGGAGAAACCACCCTGGCCAAGGAGGAACCCTCCATCCCCTGCACAGCACCTCTGGTCATGAGCAGATTTGGGCTGGGGAGGAGGTGTGGGCAGCCCCATGCCACTCAACACCAGCTCCATGGTGCTGCTCGTCAGTAGAGATGATGAGGACGAGCAGGAATAGAAAGACAAGATCAGGAGCAGCTGTAAGCCCTGCTTCCGCATGCGAGGGCTTCTCCGGTTGCTGGGAAGAGGGCAGGGACATGCTGCCATCCCAGGAGACATGGAAATGGCAGTGCGTTCTGCCTGGGCCTGCTCAGTCACAGCGGGAGAGAACTGGGGGCTTCTCTAGTGATGGCAGTGGACTGAAAATGGTTCTCAAGAGCCAGGCTAACCTGGTGAGCCTGGTCTCTTCTGCACCCTGGATGAGCCCTGATGGGAAAGGAGGCCCTGAGGATGCAGCCCATGAGGCCATGCCTGCTGCCAAAATAGTCCAGAGCCTCAGGATGGTTGCTGGGCGCCTCTTTGAGGCTCTTCTTGGGTCTCACCTGCCCTTGTAGTATTGGTGGCCTTCCATCTTGTGCTCCTGAAATGCTGCTAGCGTAATGCAACTCGGCATTGCCAAGTGACCAGCGGGTGTTTAAATGTGACCTGGTGGGGTTATATTTTGTGGGTTGGATTCTGCCTGCTCACTGCTAGACTCATGGGGCTCAGAACACGGCAGCCCCACAGCGTGCAGATTCAGTCCCACCTGGTGGCTAAAACGGCAGCGAGCTGTCACTTGCGACCTCCGGGCATAGTCCTCATCTCACTTGGGTCCCCTCTTTGCTTTCCCCCATCTGCTCACCAACTCTGAGATGAGCTCACAGGACAGGAGACAACACTGGTGTTGTCCAACACCAGGACCCAAGACTTTTGACTTCTCCAGATGGGTCTTGCATGCGGTAGATTCCTCTTGCCTCCATGGAGCCTTACGTTCATGTCTGGTCATGAGCACCCAGGAAAAGAGCAGGAAAGTTGCCAACGCTTTGGGGAAAAAAAAAAAAATCTTGCCAAGCCTCCGTGCTTGGAGATATTTACTCTGGGCAATGCGTTCTCATGGAAATTAATCCCCGTCTCACCCGCCAGGTATGGTAAACATTACGAACGAGGAATGGGGAGAGGCCAGGACAGCTGAGCAGGAGGAACAAAGCAGCCTGGGTGTACCAACGCCTCCTGCACCGAAATGCAGCGGAACAGGCCCAAGCAGGATGTGGCAGGGCCGCGGCTGGGTGCGGGCTCTCTTCCAGCCCTTCCTAACTGCTCAGCTGGACCTCTATCCCCCATGGCAATCATCTCAGCTGTAGGACGCTCCGTTCCACCTGAGTTTAACCTGGAGGAGGCTGGTTCAGCCCCTGGGCTCCTGTAGAGGCACTTCAAGGTTTCTTCAACTTGCACCAGGTTATAGCAAGCTCCAAAGAGTGACCTCCCCCCGCCCCAAGCTGGGGAGTGCCAGAGCGTGCAAAAAGCCCAGGAGGCTCAAGTCATCCATCTAAGGCTCCCAGGTTAACCCCATGGAGCCAGATGGGCCCGATATCCTTACAAATGCTGATGTTTTGGAGTCTCCTCATGTGTTTGGGCACAGCAGTGACTGCAGCCATTTACCAATGCAGTACCTGGAGCTGGGAATGTGCCACACTCGGGCAAACTCTTCTGCAGAGTCCCACCGCTGCTTGGTGGGATGGGAGCATGCAACCAAGTGCATGGATCAACCGTGTCTTCCTCCTGATCTTCTCACTCCAAACACACTGCTCACTGCTTGAGTGGGCAGCAGAGTCAGGCCTCGATTTAGACAGCAACATCTGTGCTCCCAGGTAGTCCACTGAAAACACAATATTATGAGATTGTGGAGTATCTGGAGATACTCCAAACCCAACTGGACATGGTTGGGCAGAACTGGTTCTAGCTGACCCAGCTTGAGCAGGGGGGTTGGACCAGATGATCTCCAGAGGTCTTGTCCAACCTCAACTATTCTGTAATTGTCTCTACGTGTTATGCCATATTATGGTATGCCAGCTTCCAAAAGCTCCACTAACGGTACGATAGAGGCATGAAGGAGGAAGATCCCTCCATAGAAGTGTGAATCTTATTTTTCCTGATCCATATAATCTCTTTTGCATGGCAGAGGGGCAAAGTTTGGGCAATCTCAGTTGTTACCTTTCGCCTGTCCTGTACCATCATGCCAGTCAGACACACTACAGCTAGACAGGGCAGTTTGAGGCTGATCTGACAGTCACAAAAACGACTGAAACATCCCCGGAGTCAGCGAATCGGCAACGATTTTGCAGCCGAAGAGAATCTGCCTCTCGGACCATCGCAGGAGCAACGAGGCCGGGTGGCAGGTGACGCTGTGATTTTGCATTTTCACCTCGGCGTCTCGGCGCAACGCGAGCCAGGCTTCGCGCAGGGTCCGATTCGCATCCGCATGGCACCCCCACGTGGGGAAAGCCAAGCGGCTCCGTGCTCAGTCCCACGCTCCACCGTTTCTTTGGAGGGATGTGAAAGCCTTTCATTGCAAAGCGGGCTTTTTTGTTGGCAATGCGGAAGAGCAGATCCCGCAGGCTCGACTCCCGGCTCGCCCGGTCCGTCGGGGAGGCGAGAGCTGGCAAAGATGCAGGCAGGGAAGGAAAGGGCTGCAACATCCCCCAGGAGCTCACGGTCAACGATTAAGGATAATTTCTTTTCTTTTCTTTCTTCCTTCCCTTCCTTCCTTTCTCTCTTGTTCTTTTTTTCTCATTCTTTCATTCTTCATCAATCTTTCTAGTTTTCCTTACTTTTTTCCTCTCCCTTTTCCTTTTCTTTCCTTCTTTCCTTTTATCTTCCTTTCTTTCCCTTCCTTATTTCCTTTTTTCTTTTTTTCCTTCCTTCCCTTCCCTTCCTCTCCCTCTCATTCCTGTTCTCTCATTCCTTCACTTTCTCATTCTTTCATTCTCTCATTCTTTTTTGTCCTGTTTTTCTTTTCTTTCTTCCTTCCCTTCCTTCCTTTCTCTCTTGTTTTTTTTCTCATTCTTTCATTCCTCATCAATCTTTCTAGTTTTCCTTACTTTTTTCTCTCCCTTTTCCTTTTCTTTCCTTTCATCTTCCTTTCCCTTATTTCCTTTTTTCTTCCTTTTTTCCTTCCTTCCCTTCCTCTCCCTCTCATTCCTTTTCTCTCATTCCTTCACTCTTTCTCATTCTTTCCTTCTCTCTCATTCTTTTTCATCCTGTTTTTCTTTTCTTTCCTTCTTTCTCTCTCCTTTTCTCTTTTTTCCTTTTCTTCTCTCTCCCTTTTTCCCTTTCTATCTCTCTCTCTGTTTTTCTTTCTTTCCTTCTTTCTCTGTCTATCTATCTATCCATCGCAGCTAGGAAGCATTTTATTTCCCATACACTCGCGCCCAGCGCAAAATGCAGCCTTCCCGGGCGGGAGCCGCTCCCTGCACCGTCTCCGCCAGCCCCGCGGGAGGCAAAGCCACGCGGCGCGGATGCGGCACGGATGCGGATGCGGCAGCCCCCCGCTGCTGCAAGCTGAGGCCTGGGATAACTCGTTCCACTCAAAACCCCTGGCCCGTCGCTGTCACCTGGGAGCGTGTCGACCGATTCCAGGAGGCTCCAACTTTTGTCAGGGCAGCGCGAGCCGGCTGCGACGCTCGGTCAGAGCCTGCCTGCGTCACGGGCAGATCCGTCGGGATCCCATCTCTCCGGGATGCTAGAGCCTGTTAACGGGAAAAGCGCTAACCTGCGCCCGGGTGCTCGGCTCGAGCCGCTCCAGGACCCCCCCGGACCGCGAAAGCGTGTTTCAGCCAGCACAGACGCTCGCCCCCACCAGATCCGCTGCCCGCCTTATGCCGAGCAGCCGCACAATTTGGTTTTCCAGGTTTTTAGCCAAAACAGCCGCGAGGCCAGCCCAAAAGACGGAAGAGAAACTCCCGAAACGGCCGCGTTCACCAGCTTCCCGGCAGTGACGAAACTCCGTTGTTTTACCAGCAACCTTTGGAGCGCTTTTCGATAAAAAGCAAGACCGGTGACTACCGACAAAACTACAAAAGTCCTTCGGCTGCATCGGCCTTTTAAATGATGCTACAGTCAAACAGGCGCCCAAAATTCTCTTTTTTGCAGTGGCTGCAGCCCGAGGCGACATCCCTGTGCCCAACATGGCTGCAGTGGGTGACGAATTATTATTATACGCATTTTTTTCCACCCCGTGCGCTCGAATTAAGCATGCTTTTCGGGGGCGACCCCCCAAATCCCCGTCGAAGCGCCTCTGCGGCGGGCAGGAGCTCTTCTTCTCGCCCACCAACAAGATGAGCCCCGGGAGACAGGGCTACATTTTCATCCCGAGGTTATAATCTGAATTTTCCTTTCTAAAACCCGGTGCAAAAGCTGCTCTGATACCCACTTATTTACGTACCTTCGGAGGTGCACAGGCCACGCGCTCCAGCTTAATTGCAGCAAGGTGCAATATATGTTAATAGCATATATTGACACCCCCCGTCTCGCTCACCACTTTGAGGCAGTTTCCCGGCAAAAGCGAGTTATATGAATTAGCAGCACTAAATAAACTAATAGCCAGAGGAAAAAGGAGAACGCGCGTTACGTTTAGTTTTAAAAAGCGTTAAAGGCAGTTAAAGCTATTTGGACGCAAGGGGTCATTTCCGGCGAGCCGGAGCAAAGCAGCTCATCAATAATGAAGGCGGCGGAGGCGCAGCAACGCCGGAGCACTTGGGGAAATGCAATTATGGGAATTGCCTGGCGCTCTGCAAACCGCCCCGGTGATTTCCTTAAAGGAAACGTCGGAACGCGCTTGAATATTTCAAAGATTTCATTTCAGCGGCTCTAATAAGCTCGGCTGAGTAAGGCCAGGCGACTTCGGCCTGCGTTCGCCCCTGGCGAAGCACGGCGTTGCACGGCTGCGCTGCCTCTGGTTTTCCCAATGCACCCTTCCCTTTCAGATCTCGCTTTTCCACCTGAAAACTGACCGAGGGAGGATGAACCCTGTTTTTTGTCTGGAGCAGAGCACGCGCAGCCGTGCAACACGGCCTGCACAGCTTGCGTGCAAGCTTCCCCATGCAACGCGTCTGAGCCTCCTTCTGCCACACGCTCGCAGCACCCCAGTGTAGCGCACGTGTGGCCTCCTCGTGCAAAACGCTTGCAGACTCCTTGTGCAACATGCAGTCTCCTTCCCACCGCGGTGTGTGTGCGGCCTCCCACCGGTAGCCTCCCTGTGTACCACACTCGCAGCCTCCCCATGCAAAACACTTGCAGCCTGCCCGTGCACCACGCTCACAGCTTCCCTGTGCAACATGCTCGCAGTCCCCCCCACCATGCCACACACTCGCAGACCCCCGGTGCACCCTGCTCACAGCCTCCTTGTGCAACACACTTGCAGCCTCCCCGTGCACCATGCTCGCAGCCCCCCAGTGAAACACGCTTGCAGCCTCCCACTGCACCACGCTCGTAGCCCCCCCTCGTGCAACACACTCGCAGCCCCCCAGTGCACCCTCCTCGCAGCCTCCCCGTGCAACACACTTGCAGCCCCCTCCCCCGTGCACCCCGCTCGCAGCCCCCCGGCACGGTCCCCCCCCCCCGCTGCACCCTCCCCAGCGGCGCGCGCCCCCGGGGCCGACACGGCGCGCGCCGCCGCCGCCGCCGCCGCCGCCTTCCCCACGGCGCCCCCCAGCGGGAGGAGAGGGGGCAGGAGCGGCGGCGGGGGCGTGGCCACCCGCGCCTCCGCTCTCTCCTCGCCCGCAACTCTATGGTCGGCCCCTCTAGGCGGCGCGGAGGGCGGCGTCGCCGGCCGCGCGGGGCCGTTGGCGGGGCCGCGCGCTGCCGCCGCCGCCGCGCCCGGCGCTCCCCCTCAGCGGGGCGCTCCCGAGCCGCTGTTCGCCTCCCGGCTGCTTTTTTTCCTCTCTCTCTTTTTTTTTTTTTTTTTTGAAGTCGCTCCCCCCCCCCCCCCCCCAGCTCCGCTAGCCCGCCCCCGCCTCCGCCCCGGCCCTGCCCTCGCCGCCCGGGCCGCACTCGGCGGCCGCGGTGCCTGTGAGGAAGGCGGCCTCCGCGCCGCAGCCCCGCGCCCGCCGCCGCCAGACGGGCTCCCCCGCTCGCCGCCGCCTCCTGCTGCTGCTGCTGCTGCTGCAGCCGGGGCCGCATCCTGCTGCCGGCGGGGCGGAATTGATGTGGAGACCCAGCGCAGCACCATGCAGCCCCCGCCGAGGAAGGTGAGGCCTCCGCGGGCGGGGGGCTGCCGGGGGGGGGGGCCCGGGCTGGGGGGGGGCTGGGGCGCCTGGGGCAGGGTACGGAGCAGGGTGTGGGGAGCGGGAGTCCGCGGGGGGGCTGGAGCAGGGTATGTGGGGGGGCTGGGGCAGGATATGGGGCGGGGGGAGGCTTGAGGGGGGCTGGAGCAGGGTATGTGGGGGGGGCTAGGACAGCGTATGTGGGGGGGCTGAGGCAGAGTATGGGGCGGGGGGAGGCTTGACGGGGGCTGGAGCAGGGTATGTGGGGGAGCTAGGACAGGGTATGGGGCGGTGGGGCTGGGGGGGCTGGAGCAGGGTGTGTGGAGGGGCTGGGGCAGCGTATGGGGCAGAGGGGCTGGTGGGGTTGGGGCAGGGTATGGGGTGGGGGGCCTGGGGGGACTGGGGCAGGGTATGTGGGGGGGCTGGGGCAGCATATGGGGCGGGAGGTCTGGGGGGGCTGGAGCAGGGTATGTGGGGGAGCTGGGGGAGCTGGGGCAGTATATAGGGCAGGGGGAAGCTTGAAGGGGGCTGGAGCAAGGTATGGGGTGGGGGGAGACCGGGGGGGCTGGAGCAGGGTAGGGGGTGGGAGAGCTGGGGGGGGCTGGGGCAGGGTATCTGGGGGGGCTGGGGCAATATATGGGGCGGGAGGGGCTGAGGCAGGGTATGGGGAGCGGGAGCCCTCGGGGGGAGGGAGGCAGTGGCTGCGGGGAGATGGGTCTGTGTTTGGATGGGGGGGGCTGGGGGCAGGAGGCGGTGGGGCTGGCTGGGATGTGGGGCTGCGCTTGGACGGCATAGCGCTCGGGTGATGCCTGACAGCGGTGATGGGGCGTAAGGAGGGGGATTGGGGCTGCTCTTGGGGTTGTGGGGCAAGGTGAAGGTGGAAGAGGTGGAGGGCAGGGGCTGGTTAGGCCTGTGGGGAGTGCAGTGGTGGTGGTGGTGGTGGTGGTGGCGGCGGCGGCTGGACTGCACTAAAGGAGAGCCCTGGTGGGGTAGGGTTAGAAGGGGATCAGTGATTGCAGAGGACTTGGATCTTCTTGGGGTGTTAGGACAGGCTGTATTGGTTGTGGGGTGGTACTGGCTGCATTTAGAGGACTTAGCCATGTCAGGGTACGGTGGTGGGTTGATCTCAACAGTGACCGGTTGTATTGGAGTGGAAGGTCACATCTGGAGCTGCTGGAAGGATGCAGGTTGTCCCTGGATGTATCAGGAGTGTGAGCAAACGGGGACAACCAGGACTGTAACATAGGTGTGATGGAAACAAGCTGCAAATGCTGGTTGCAAATGCTGTGGGAGGTGGGGGGGGCTTTTTGGTGGCCTTGTGGTCCATGGGAATATGGGGTGATGTGGGAGGAAATGTAAGGAGTAAAGCAGATTTGGAAGAAGGTTGTTCCCAGTATGGCTTGTCCGTGCAGGCAGGTTGTTCGTGGAAGACTTGAGCTGTAGCGGGGTCTTGAGCTATCTGCAAGTGCTGATGTATGGAGATTTATTGATTAGTTATTTTGAGAGTTGTACGCCATGGTTGGAGCATGGGGAGAAAGGGGGAGCTGGAGATGGTGAAGTGAGTCTCACGTAAGGTTTAGAGGCCGCTCATTAATAAGGATCGTAGAAGGGAGTTTGCTGGTTTTGAGATGTTACGTTCTTCGAGGTGTCGTCTGTTGATTAAGGGGTTTGCGCTGAAATCATTTTCAATCAGATTGCCGTCGTTTGGGCGTAAACGTTTAAGATTTCATATGCGGCGTTGAGATTTATAGCGCGAGGAGATGAAATCGCAGGAGTTTTGCGGTGTGGAGAGCTGTATAATAGTGACCGCAAGAGATGGCGGGGGGCAGGCTTGTGTGCAGGGGGGGGTCGCGCTCGAGGAAGAGTGTGAGCGGGAGCGTAAACAGAAATCGCTCTTGTCAGCCCCCGAGCTCCCCAGTAACCCCGGGCAGCCAGCTGCAGTGGAGACGTCTCCTCGTCTCATTCCTGCCTCTCAACGTCTTGTTTTGCGGGTGGACTCTGCTTTTTTGTTAAACGGTTCTTCTTTCTATTTTAGTTTGCATTTGGCGGCTTATTTTTATTACAGGGGCGTCATTCTTTGCCTATATTATTTCATTTGAGGTTATTTCCATTACATGGGTTATCTTGTGTGGGTTTGTTTGTTTTTAAATAGGTTTTTTCACATGCAGATAAAAATGTTGAAAGTTAATGTTAGAAATAGATTATTTTTTGCTCATTCAAAGTCAGGGATGCACATGTGACTTTCAGTATCTCATCGGCACTAATGTGAAAAACGTGACTTTAATGCTGTGATTAAAGGGCCCTTGTTGTAGGTTTTTATTTTTTGTTTTTTTTCCCCCCTTCAGCCTTAAAATTGAGGAGGCTTTTCCTAGCCGGTGTGATTTGGAAGATTTTTTTGCCTGGCTAATAAGAAGAGGGAGATTTGTGTCTACCTCCTCTCTTCATTTTTTTTTTTTCTCTTCCCCCATTACAGTGACTGTTATGCATTTCTGTCCTCATGAATGCATAACGTCTTTTGATATGCTGGTGATCGCTTTTTTAGGCCGATACGTGGTCTCCTTGTGATCACTAGAGGGCTTAAATGCCAAGACCGCTTGCTTTTAAAAAAAAAAAAAAAAAGGAAAAAGAAAAAAAATCCAGGTTCCCTTGCCTAAGTCAAATCTTGGTCTTTTGCCCTTTTACAAGTTAGCAAATGGGTTCCCAAATTATTGAAATCTTCAGGATCATGATGTTCAATGGAAAATTACATAATACTAAAAACCTAAAGCCAACCTTACGAAGTGTCTTATGTAGAAGGGCTTTTGCTCTGATGCTCAATTAAGTAACTTTATGTGTAAGCTATCTTTTAATTATAGTAATTGTAGGACAGTTTAATTAAGACACATTTCAAAATTCTGTAGCTTGTGCTGAAGTGCTAAATGTACACACCGTCAATTTTTTTCCTGTTACTCACTTTCCTTTTTCAAGCTTGTTTTTTTCCCCCCACACAGATCATCCTCCTAGCTTTATGGGAAAAAAAAAAAAGCATTTTTGTTAATGGTAGGGCATAAGTTTGAGATTTTTGACGCATGAAATGAAGGCCTGCTGGGGTTAGAGCATTTGTTGAAATAATAGGGTTAAACTGCATTATTAATTCTGTGTTCTAATTTTTCACTGAAACGTGCAAATTCAAAATTGATGAGGGGATTTTTTTTTTCTTGATGAAATTTGACCTAACCTCTACAGAAAATATATATGGTCTGTGTTTTTTTTGTAGGTGAAAGTTACACAAGAGCTAAAAAACAGTCAGGTTGAGCAGATGACAAAACTTCAGGCCAAGCATCAGGCAGAATGTGAGCTACTTGAAGACATCAGGTAAGGTTACAGAAAATGCTACGAAAAATTCCTTTAAGATCTAGCTTTGGAAGAACATTTGAGTTACAAAACTTCAGGAACTGACGATGGAATTTCCTCTTTGGATTTCCTGCTTTTAGGCTGTTAAAGTTTTGACACAGCTGGAAATTATAACTGGAGCTAACACAATGCAAACCATTTTTTCTTCTCTTCAATGGGGGAAATGTTTAAAAAAAAGTCACAAACAACATGCAAAAAGTATTGGTCTTTTCAGCAGTATTCCTCTATGTAATAGTTTATTTGATTTGCCAGTTATAAGAGGCTGCTAAAATTATCGAAAATATTTTGAAACCACTGCTGATTTACGTCTTGTTACAGATGGCTTTGAATAGCACTTTTAAATGGATTTCTTTTTTTATCAGAAACTTAGAAGAAGATACTTGCATTTTTAATCTAAAACTCCTTACAGGCTAAAATCAGTAGGGAGAATCTCCGTGACATAAATTGCAGGGTTTTATTATTCATTTTAACTAATGTCATTGCTTCTCTTTAATGTGAAAGTTTGCTTTTAGCAAAATACTCATGGAGACAGGGGGTACTTGGAATTACATGGAGGATTAATCATTCCATTTGGAGAGGATCAGTTTCTAGAATGGTTCTTCTGTAAAGCATTCATCAGTGAGTCCACTGCTATCCTTCTCTTTTTGGCACCGTATATTCCACCTGTTAATTAGTTAAATGAGATTTCTTGCTTTGTATTTGTATATAAAATGCAAATATGGCAGCTTTGACGGATGACGTACTGTTTGTCTCGCTCTCGGTGTCCTCTCTTAATAAATCAGTGTCCAGGCTTCAGTCTTCTCTCACCCCTTTTTCTTTTGTGGATATTGAAACGCTTTTCTGTCTGGGAAAGATCACAGCATTTATTTCCTTAGATTAAAATTAGTGGCTGGGCAGTGTTTGACTAGCAAATGCTGAGTGATAAGCAATAGATTGATCTGAGGAATTTTCCCCCTGGATAGAAACTTATTTTTAGAACATCTAGGCCAGATACTGCTGCTCTAGTCCAGTTTTTATTAGCATTTCCTATTTTTCAGGGGCTCATAATGACGTAAGTCTGAATTTCTGCTGAAAGATGTCATAAGCATTATTATAGCTTTTGGCACAAAAACCGGAAAACATGTGAAAATGCTGGCTTAAAATACTTTTCTTTAACATAATTTAATTTCTAAAGTTCATTTAATTTCTAAATGTTAATGCTATCGATTAAGAAACTGGATTAATGTACTTAATTCATTAACATGGTCACTAAATATACGCGGTCTCTGTTCAGCATTCTTGTTACAAGCGTTCTGTGTTTGCAGAATCACTGGGTGGATTTACAGATTAAATATTCTTCAAACACGGAATGATGTGATAGAATATGACAGCTCCATCATGTCAATGATTTGTTCAAATACCAGATTGCAGAATAGGAGGCAACAAGAGAATTTTTGCTTAAAAATATTTGCGGGGAAAATTATCTTGGCTTGTAAAGCAGAGGTCTTTTTATTTGCATTTAGCTGTCGAGGAGGAACTCGGTTTTGAGCACTGTGCAGTCCTGATACTGAATCAGCCGCTTTGTGACGCTCATGTGAGAAGTTTGGTGTCAACCCCATCCCATTACTCATGTGTTTATCGCTGCGTTGCGGCTCTGCAGCGCACCGTGCTTCCAGAACGCTCCAGACAGCAGTGGTCGTTGGAACCACGCACAGGATCTTTTGTCTCTTGCACAAAGAATTATTTTGAAAGAAAGCACTCTACCATTATCCAGAAGTATTAAATTTTAACTGAATGCTGTTTGTTTACCAAGCCTTGAGAGCTCTGTTCCTTTTGTAGCGCTGTTTGAACTTTCAAACAGTGCAAGAGTGCAGCTTCGTACTGTGTTACGCTGCTCTAAATTCTACAAATTTAACTGCTGCAGCAGTAGCAAGAAACTCTGAATACATGGTTTACAATTTAGTGATTAAGAATTCATATTTTAAAAGGTTAAATTGCTACAAACAGTTATTGTATTTATTAGCATATAATTGCAAACATTTAAGCCATGTAAAAAAACCAAACTAGTTTAGGATTTAATGTCCTTAATTACATTCTTTATATCCTTTCAGTCCAGTTTTGAATAAAACTTTAAATATCTGTAATGAAGAAGTGATTCAAGGAAAAGATCAGAAAGTTCTCTTATGAATTCTATTAAAATACATTGTATAGTGTGTTAGCAGATGATATTGGCAACATACCAGATCATAAACATACTTTCCATTTCAATAGCTTTGATATTTTTATGCAAAACCGAACACTCTTTTAAATGTTTATAGTTGAAAACTTCAAACTATGTCATTTGGAGACGATGAAGATTGAACTACTGTTTATTCCCGAAGGGACTCTTCCTGGTTGGAATTGAGACATACAAGTGTAACTGCCTATTCTCCACCCTCTCTGTAGCAGCTTCATTTCCTTGAGGGCTGTATGCAAAACCACCATGTTTCATTAAATCTAAAATATGTCGTCTTTTTGAGTGGTAATATAGGGATTTGCATGCCAAGGATGTAGCTCCGTGTCACGGAGGCAGGGAAGAAAAGGCGACATGTTTTGAGGATGGAAATGGATAGACGCTTACCTAGGGCTTGACAAAACTGCATGCAAGCAGTTGAGTGGAAAACCTTCTTGGGAGCTGAACAACTTTTGACACAACGTAAAATTATAATATCTGCAATCTAGTATCCGTTGTAGTTTGAACTGTGTTGTCTTTTCCCTTTTCTGTGAAAGGTTGGTAGCAGTAAAATTGAAGTATCTTTATGACCTGACTATAATAAAAAAATGAAATGTATTAGCCAATAGGTTTAAAGATACCTTTTTGTGTTTGTAATCTCTGTTTGGGTCTTGGTATTACATTTCTTCATACACGGTGACTGAGGAATTTGTGGAGCAAGTGATTCGTGATGCTTCTAGGGTCATTGGCTAAGTTTTAGGCATGGCGTATGTTTATCTTTTGTAGTTCGCTAAAACTACCATGTCCTTTCATGTGGTAGATCCGTGCTGGCATTACTATAAAAACATTGTCTCTCTGCAGCCATGATGGAGAAGGAGCTTTTTTTTCCCTGAAAGGTAAACTTAGGTTTTGCTGGTGCGAGCCAGAAATCCCTCAAAGTTTCTTTACGGCTTAGACGTTTTGGGATGCTTGTTCACTCTAGCCATACCCGGCTGCTTTCAGGCAGCAAATTCATTTTTTTCCAGTGGCCAACTGTGTTATGAATGGTTGAATTTATCAGAGGTGTTGGCAGTTTTTCATGTATTTTTATTTTGGTTTTAAACATTGCCTTATTTCACTGGTGGTCATAAATAAGTCACGCATTGTAGTCTGAATTTGCCCTTAATTTGCCAGGATATAGATGTATTTTCCTTTTATGCGTGTGCGTGCGTCTGCAAAATTGTGAAGAACTTCGTGTGATCCACATTTGAATTTGATTTAATATTTCCGTAACATATTTATATGCTGTAGACTTCATAAACTTGTTATAGTTGCTTTACCTTGTACGTTATCTCAAAGCCTGGCGCTCAAAAGAGTTTTATAGCCCTTACAAATTTTTGTTAATGTTTTCTAAAATGCCTGTTGTTATTTCTTTGCTTTTATGTTTTGCCAGAGAGAATGAGCTTATCGTTACACGGCTGTTTTAAGCTGTTCTAAAAGTCCGGTCTGCTGCCGAAGGGCCAGTCCCACGTGCCAACTATTTCTGCCATCTCCCTGTAGGAGCACGAGGAGCCGTGGGGCTGGCTGAGCTGTGGGGATTAGGAAACTCGCCCACCTGGAAACAAACGTCCCCTGCACAGCTGCGGCTTTGGGAATTGCACAGTTAGAAAGGCCACCTTAAATATTTAAGTCCTGACTAATTTTCTGCTGCCTGGATGTGTTGATCCTATGTTTGCTTCACCGTTTGGAGTTAGTTGAGAGCGCGGCGTGTTGAAAGTAGATGTAAAATTTGCATGATTTCTGGCTGAGATGGAATAGTAATGTAGTCCTTTCATTTGCCAGGTCCTGAATTTAGTTTTTCATCACTTTCGGCTAAACTCAATTTGTAAAAGGAATTGCCAAAATCATAGGCTCATAATTTCCATGTGTTTCGCAGGTGTGCATGCAAATATATGGAGGAATATCTCCTTCTGTTTGTCTCGCTCTTCTGTCCTTTTTATTTCTCCCTCCTTACTTTGTTGTCTTATTTTAAATACCTTCCTCTCCTCGTTGTTCAGTCTAGCAAATCTCACTGTAACGTATTCTTCAATTCATTCACCTTTTTCTCATAAAACCGCATTCTCCTCGCACTCTGTATTTTCTTTGTCATTCACCTTTCTCCTTCTGCTGTCTTGCCTTTGTATAGTATGTCCTGTATTTCCATTCTCTCCTCCGAAGGTCTCTTCTCTGAAGATTGTTCTGTACTTACAATTTTTCATTTTTTTAAAAAAATCTTTTTTTAAAATTTTTTCCCTCTCCCTGATACTTCACATCTCTTCTCTATTCCTTCCTTTATCCAGTTCTGAGCACCTGAATATTAGTTAGTTCTTGGGAATCACCTCTGTTTCCGGGATGCTTTGGTGTTCAACATTCAGCGTATAGCTTAGGTGTGCTGGGTTTCTTAAGCCTTTGTATTTACTTGCTAGGTGGGGAGTTTGTCTTATGGGTCTTCCTTATCAATCTGGACCTTTTTCTGATACAAGATACTGTAGCTGTTGCCCTGTCAACTGGGCTGTCACTCGCTTTTGCTCCTTGGAGACACGGCAGGTTAGATGGGAGTTTGTGAGTGAGGAAAAGGGTCAACTTACTGGGGATTTTTGGTTATGCGTCCAGTACAAGGACAGAGTACTTTTTGGATGTCTCTAACTTGGTGTCTCATTCCTGTAGCAACAAGCCTGTGTATAACTGAACAGTGCAGATACTAAGAAAAAAAGAAAGTATGAATGAGTAGGTATCTGTAGATATCTAGTTGCTGTTGGTTTTAACATGTTGTTTTATGTTTTGAATTATGCGCTGGTTAATAAAGTTGCATGTAACCTTTTGCCGTGAGTATACTTTGTACTCTCCAGTGGAATTTGACTGTGCTTCTGTAATCTCGCTGATTAGGTTGGTAGGTCTGTGATAAGGTTTATGGCAACATTGGCTGGGAGTCAAACTGCCGAAGTAGAAACTAACTGCAGCTCCAATTTTAAAGGCAGCAAATCTAATATAGCATCTAATATAGCAACTGCAACACAGATCATTTAACCTCCTGTTAAGGAAAAGTCTTGTTATAGTGTGGATAGTGCTGCAAAAGGATATGTGACTATGGGGGGGAAAGCTGTAAAAGAATGTATTTTTTTATATGCGTACATGTAGAATCCCATAAAAGGTTCTGAGAAGTTGAGAGCATGTTATTTTTCCTGACCTGGGGCAAAATAGTAGTGAAAAGTTTACCTCTTTTTCCTGTTCTTTCCGGTCTCCAGCTGCAGGGAATGCAATTCCTGCTTGGGTATTCTTGAACCCTGTATTAGGCTCTCCTGTGTGTTAGCCTCTGGCTAGTGGGTATCTGATAAGGCCTTTTTAAATTCCTCTTCAGAACTTCCTCTTTGCCCTACCTGGGAGGTTTTCATAAGGAGGTCGTCTTTTTTTCCTTTATATTGCTCCTTAGAAATTTGTCCTTCACTGTCACCTTTTCTTTTTCCTTCCAAGGTTGTTCACTGCAGACTTGATGCTTGCCTCCAGTGTTTGCAGCTTTATTTAAGTAGGAGCAGAGTATTTGGTTCTCTGTGCCTACACGTTCTGAGTTTTGCAGCCTCGCGAAGTGAAAAACAACAAACATAACAGAAAAAAGTCACAAAAACTGTGTGAACTGAATTGTATTAGTTTAGGTTTGGCTCACACTTGAAAGAGTTTTCCTTGTGCAACTGTTATATCTAGAGGCTTAATATTTCTTTAAAAGTAAAACCTGCAGTTTTCTTAGGCACTGATGGTATTTCTTCCCTCGTGGGATGATCTTCCTCACCGTTAGCGAGTATTAAGAGTTTATTATTCTCAAGCTCTGTTTTAATTAGCTGAGGATACGCAGTGCCGTTCTTTGCTATAATGCTAAATCTGCAGAAGAGTCAGAACTTCTCTCCAAAGCTGGTGGTGTTGCTTCTGAACGATATTCCGTATAAAGATGCCACAGAATATGTGGTCTGGGCACGTTACCTCTAATTAGGCAGTCATTAAATGAGATGCTCACATTCTTGACGGAATTAAATCCTGGTGATGTTTTGACTGGAACTGTTTGAGGGAAGCTTGGAATGTACTTTAAAAAAAAATGTTGCCTACTGGGTGTGGAAGTCCAAGTTTTCAGCAAAAAAATAAGGTTCAGTATAAACATAGCCACAGTGCAATGATTCAAACCTATCTTGGCACAGCGAATTTCAGAAAGGGACCACACTTCTTCATTTTTTTTTATCCCTGACATATAAAAAGTAATGTATCTGTTTCAGTATTTCTAAGTAGCCTTACAGTCTTTGATTAACTTATGAAGCTTTAGTTTATTCTTTGTTTTTTTGTAGTGGAAGTAACAGTTAAAAAAAAGAAAGCAACAACCCATTTCTTACATTAATTGGGAAAGAATTTTTTCCTCCTCTTTTGGCCTTTGAGTTTTGATTTTTTTTTTTTTTAAATGAACTTTTGTTTATTAAAGCAACTCCAACACATGCTCTGGAACTCTGAAATTAAGAGCTTGTGTTGCCTAAGGTGCTTTCAGGAGACTTCAGGCTTGTCGCATTAGCTAGTGAGCACAATGTCTTTAGTGTGCATTTGTCTGGGGATATGATAAAAAGATGATTTTGACTACTAATAAAATGCATTCCTTGCTAAAGGTTGCGTTTCCAGTTTTGACTAAATGCCCTTTTTTTAAGGGTCTTTAGCTTGCAGAAGTTGATTTTCTGTTTTTTTTTATTCCAGTATGGCCTTTACTTAAGCTAACTATCACTTTTCTCCTAAACGCTACTTGGCAGAGCTCTAGAAAAGTAGCAGTTGTAATACACTTGTGCAAAGTTGTCTTTGTGACCGATTTCACTGCGACACTGCAAGGTATACTTAGCTTGCTTGATTGTCGGTTATGGAAATTGGAATATATGGTAGAGGTAATTTTAAAGGAACAAAAAAGCTCTTCAGGCTTCACGGGCCCAAATCTTGGACTTGATTCTGTGAGGAAGCCTTTGCCTTTGAGCTAATCCTACTTCCGAAACCCTGTACGTAAGGGGAATCGAAGGTGTTCAGGACATACCACAAATGTCGTGATAAGCTGTGGTGGAAAGAGGAAGAGCATAGTTACCGTTCCAGACAACCGGTGTAGCCTGGCTTAATTTCCTATGGTGTCTTGTTTTGTTTTGTTTCATCGTGTTTGGTGGGAAAAGGTTTATTTTGCAGGTTTTGCACCCTCTGCTAATGGTGCTTTCAGCATCTTTTGCAGACAGCGCGTTCAGCTTCCTGAGCTTAACCTACAGACTTTGTAAGCAATATCTGCGGTGGCTTGGGACATTTAGGCTGTGGATAGAGGGCACTGCATCCTCTGAATCTACTATTTCTTGCACACGCAGAGAGAAACGCTTGTCCATCTTCTGAAAATTATTTTAGGCGTTCACTCGTGAATGTGGAGGTGCGCGTCTGCAAACGAAGGCGACCTTGTGTTGGTCCTGTTCACAATCCGATGTATTACCTGACTTAAGGGCGCGGATTCCCTTCTGTTGCCTCTCGAAAGGGCATGGTGAACGGCAGCGGACAGCATTGCACCGCTGTAACTCATCCAGCGGAGTGGTTTTGACTGTGTCGAGCTGGCTCAGAACAAGTTTAACTTTTGTGCTGCTGAAAATACCTGCTGGAGCATTCAGAACACTGATTCTTCGCGACGCCAATGTTTGTGCCCTAGAACTGAAGTTCAGAAGGAAGTAAAACCTTGTCCAAAAATCCCTGATGCAGACGGTGTCACAGGGTTGGAGTTTTTTAAAAAGCAGACAATAAAAAAAGAAAGCATCTTTCTCAGAAGCTTATGTCTCTGAGAATGTGATAGCTTTTACCGTATCTGAAGGGGTTTTTATGCTTTTGCTAACAGATTTAATTGGCACCGGTGTGTATTTTTGTCTCATAAAGTCCAGTTGAACTTTATATTACCATAGATTAATGCTGAAAATCATCTTAAGAAATGTAAAAAAAAATATATATATACATTATAAAAATTTACATTATAGTATAGTGTCCTGATGGTGCATTTTGTGAATTTCCTTTTAATATCTGAATTTCTGGATTCAGGTCAAGCTCAGCTTTGCAACCAAAAGGGAATGGTCTGGTCTCGTCTTTAGTTGGACCTTGAGAACCTTGTGCCCGTTCAATGTTAGTGAGCGGGAAGCTTGCAAATGAGGGAAACTATATGATCGAATTATACATTGCGTAGATTTTCTTCATGGTGGAGGCAGAGGTCAAAAGGAGAAGAATTTTAGTTCTCCTTAAGAAAATCTTTCGGATATGGACCAGTGTAGAGAAGTTATCCTGGCTGCAGGGAGCTTTGTACTGTATTACTTTGCCTGTCATCCTTAGTTGGTCACTGAGTTCAGCTTGTTTGGTATAGGAACCTTCTGCTCTTCCTAGTGGACTTTCTGCTTTGCTTCTATCTTGTGTTATAGTTGGTAAGTTTAGTTTTCCGTCAAATATGCACCTGAATTTTATTTTTTTTCATGTTGGTAAAGTGGAGCAGCTTGTTCAATCTGCTCACGCAGACTATTTGCTGTAGTGTGAAAGAACACACAAAAAAGTTGTTCTACATTCCTATTTTAAAAAACGGGCCGGAAAAAAAAGCTGGGAAGCATAGCAAATCCTAATCAGCTTTAGCCTGAACCGAAGTTATTCCAGCCAGATATTTGCAGTAAATGAAACTGTGTTTTGTGATAGCTCGAAGCAGTGTTTTTGTGTGTGTGTGGTTTTGTTTTTTTCTTTTGTAAGCAAGTTTTAAAGTTTTGATAGCATTTTGCCAGAATGAATAATAAAAGTTAGAGTCTTTTTATTGAATTAATGCTTGTAAGCATTCAGCTGCATTTCAGAAATAAATCCTGCGCTGCCAACTGATGTTTGCGGAAAGAGAGTAAAAGTGACTAAGAATCCATTGCAATCTGTTATTTCCTGTGTGGTATTGTAAACGTTTAGATTTTTAAAGTTCTACTTAACGCTCAGCGATGTTGCCTGTAACGGTCTCTCGAGTTATTTTAAGCGTTCCTTTCTTTGTGTCTGCGCGAATGTACCTTAGGTCCCATCTCCAGTGGCTACAACAGCGTTGTTCGCACGCATCTCCATCCCCCTGTGCTTTAGCCAGTGAGCATCCTTTTAATGAGAGGGACAAAATGCGTTGGTGCCTGGTTTTATGAGAAGAGCTCAGCCGTGCAGAAGACTTTCGAAGATTTATGGCCGTCAAGCCACTAAGTATAGCTATTTCTAGCTTGCGTGCCACATGCGAGTCGGTGTTAGCGAAGGGAATTTTGGCACTTGTGACCGTGTTTAAATACATACAATACCAGGCATAAATAAGTTATTTGTTGGCTCGGCTATACTCTGCATGTATATTAAAAGAAAATACAAAACTAGACAAAATACGGCCCCCCCAAAAGACAAACCACAATTTCCCTTGAGTGTGTGATACTTTAAGTTGATCTCAGATCAATTGTGCTTTTAAAGGTATTTGACTGTGGGTGTAAATGAATTTGCATCCTTTGTGAGACAATCCTACCGTTATTTAGAAAGGTTGGAAATTTGAGAAATTACTTAAAATTATTTTCTAAATGCACAAAAGGAGGAAGTACTTTGGTTTTGATTCTGTGTTTGAGAAAGGCAGAGATGAGAGCTTGGGGTTTTTTTAAATTGAAATGAAACCCACCCAAATGTGTTAAAACTTTCATCGCATAGTGAAATAGCTGCCTTGTCTTGAAGGAATTGGGAATTGCTATCTTGAGAAAGGCAGAGCTGAAACTTCCCTGTGTGTCAGGTGGTTGTGTTTCTTGTAATGCTTAATCTAAAAACCTTCCGCATTTGTCCATTCTTTCCTGAAAACCGAGGGAGACAGTGGAGAGAGAAATCGGAAAAGCTATGACAGATAGCATTATAGTGTCTTAATTTCTCTCTGCTTTTGATATTGTTGGTGTCTGCTCAGCCCGATTTAGGGCGTCTCGTCTCTAAATGTACTTTGCTTGCCGCTAGTGAAAGGAGGGGGCGTAGATGGCAGCAGCTTTACAAGTTACGTTATTTTAATGTGCTTGCTGTTTATGAAGGTTTCTCGCACTGGATAAGATGACAAGTAAATATAGCTGTCTGGTAACACCTAATTAGAAATAGGTCCTGGTTTTGAACTTCCTCCATATCTCCTTGTTGTTCACGACACTTCTGTTAGGCCCTCTAGTTGCGTGTGACCCATGGCGTGTAGAGGAAAGCATTCGTAGTTTCTGTACAAGAGCTGCTACAGTATATACATGTTTATCTGGTTGTGGGAAGCCAAGCCAGAAACACCATTTTTGAGAACGTTAGTATTACTTTCAATTACTGTTAGTTTATTTTTCATCCAGATTACAAAAGGGAGAGAAGAAAGGAATGAAGAAGCAGGAACGTCACAAGTTTCTTAGTGCATGTCACGATAAAGCCTGGACCTTTGGGTTTTAACAAATTTATTTTGCCAGCTCCTGTGGTACTAGTAAAAGGTGATAAACTTAGTCAATTCGCTATACCAGCAACGCTGGAATACATAGGAGCTCTTTAAAAATAGATGTGCCTTCAAGGTATCTTTTTTCCCTGGGGTATCTACCCAATAACTCAGCCATGCATTAGTTGTATGCTGTTACTATTCCCTTGATAGAAACTGGCTATTTTCTGCTTATTTCAGGAAATGAAATGCCATACAGCAGTTGCTCTTTCCATGTCCAGTTGAGTTTAGCTAGTCTCTGCTTGCGTACGGCGTTGCTTTACAAGGCGGCGTACGTGCTCTAACAACTGTAGTTTGTCCTCCCCCGGTACTGGATTGGAGGCAAACTCCCACGGTTTGACCACGGAGGCCTTACGTTTCCTATAGGTGTGCGAGTACATGTCTGGACTTATATCCAGACAATACTGGGAAGAAGATCTTGCTGCCTTTGCGCTCTAAATCGATAAAATCGTGCGAGCGTAGCAGACAGCAAGGAACCCGAGAGGCAGGCCGTTTTCGTTCAGGCTCAGCGGTAGCATAGCCGGTAACGCAGGTTCAAGCAGAGGACTATAAAACACCCCCCCACACCTCTTCCCTTCGCTTTAATGCTCCTGGAGATGGCAAGGGTGTTGAACGGGACTGTGTTTCTGGATCACGAGCGGCGCTGAAGTAGCGTAACTACATGGCAAGCCTGTGAGCGAGGTAGCTTAGCGTATGAATATGTTGTAACAGCCGAATGTTGTACTTTGCTATTCTGAGGGTATCGAAAAGAATTTCATTCTGTTTGCTGGCGCTATCCTTAGGTTGTTTGCAAATCTTTTGACACTGAATGGTGTTTCTTCTCTTTCTCTGTTAGAAAATAAAGCCAGTAAAACTCTGAGAATTCACACAGGAAAAAACAATGCCTCTAGTGATTCTGAGGGGTTTTTTTTAGCTTCTTTTTTTCAGATACGCATAAGCAGGGTAACAGGAAGATGTGTGAACTTGAACAAAATGGTTCTAAGCTTATGGTTTGATTTCCTTTGTAGATCTCTGAGCAGTGTGATCTGTCCTTTGCTGTTAAAGGAACACTCGGATCTCTTTATAGCAAGCGCATTTTTATTTTTTATTTTATTTTTATTTTAATTTATTTTTTATTAATTTTTGAGGTACAAAAATGTTTCGTGTAACTAATATCTTTGGGTCAGTTAGAGGGAGTTTTAGCAATTCCCCGAATCCTTCATTTTCCTCTCCACTGGCAGAAAAGAGATGAAAGAGAAGTAATTTCTGCAGTCTCTTCCCGGCAGTTGCAGTAAGACTAGTGTGTATCTGTTTCCTAGCTATTTTTTTAATGTATTTCAAACAGAAGCGAAGAACTGAAAGGTGTAATGAGTCTGGTGGGAGGTGTCGAGTCTTTCAGATCACTAACTCTGTGTGCAACAGACTTGGGAAGTGCATTAGTTCTTCTCGGGCGTCTGAATTTTTTTCTCCGGGCTAGCGGTGCAGAAAGTGCAGAAGTGCTTGATATGATTCAGTGACAGATGTGGAGGCTTTCAAAGTAGTAGCTGCCTACAAGTTTCCAATCTGTCAAAACTTACGCAGGGCTTAAATGATGTTCGCGCTCTTCATGTAGTTGAGAAAACCCAATAATTTTAAATGTTAACGTTACCGTGAGCTAATAAATAGTGCAGAAGGCCATATACTCTGGTTTTTCTACACATCTGAGGCCTGTGCTTTTCTGTTGGGCACATGTATGTAACCCATTGCCATTAAATGAGTCTTTCATTAGTAAATCTGCAGCATTTTGATGCCAGCATCCAAAGGCCAGTTCAAGTTGGTACTCCAGTCTGTTGTTGGAGAAGTTACTCGATCACCTCTTAATGTCAGGGGAATTAAATCCTCTCTCTTTTTCTCACTTCTGTAGCACCTAGTGGACATTAGGTAGTAAAGAAATAGTATAAAAATCTGCACAAAGTATTTGAGCATCTTCTAGTACATTGCTAAAATGTGATGAAACATTCTCTAATTCTTGCTTCTGCACGTGCTTCCCATCTGGGCTTTCTTTGCTTTGGTGAGAGGTTGTTGTCTTCTTTTTCATCTTTACGAGTGTGTTTCTAGGTTTACCATTATTGCAGAGTTCTGCTGTGCCCGGGAAATGGGACCGTCGACAGGGATCTTGGTTCTGGAGTTTTGGGTGGTCTTTGAAATACCCTGGGCCTAGACCGTGGAGCGCTTTGAGCTTCGATCTTCCCTGAAAAGTTCACTTCGCTTAGCAGCGGTGCTTTGATGTTCCCCAGTTGCTGGAGCTGGGTAATGCCAGGACCTTCATGCGGAGGTGCCCTCTAATACTGCTGTCCAGGTAAAAACAATTGCAGTAACCAAGGCCGCGTCTTCTTTAGCCAAAGCGACTTTATCGTGAAGCCAGGGGCATCCAAACGCTTTCTCTATGCTGAGGTGAGCAAATGAATCTCCCTGCTTCTGAAGTTTATCTGTTGAAAATTTTGAAGCTTTTATTTTATTTTTTTTCAAACTAGCAGGTTAGCGCGATATTACGCTAGACGAAGGCCAGCCCCCGTTTTGTTGACGTAGCTGGCTAGTTGCTTGAAATCAGTTGTGCCTTACCTTTACCTAGCCGCGCTGGCAAGCTGCCAGCGTGGAGGCACCCTGCATTAGCAAATGCTTTCCGTTGTTAACTGGAGCTTTTCATTCCAGAAAAAGAGCCAGACGCTTCTTCCTGCCGACCCCCCAAAGGAAAGGTGCTGTTTTCATAAGTAATACCTTTCCAATATAGCTAAATTATAAACCGACTCTTCATTCCCAGTTAAGCACCTGAGCTGTAATTGCCCTTGGGGAAGATTATCCCCTGCCCTGCTTCTTGTTTTGAGGTGTTCGTAGTAGCTGGTGCTCTTGCAGGTAAGTAAGCGAGGTCAAGCAAAGCCCGTGGCAAAAGAGAAGGCTTCTCTTGCTCACTTAAATATCTCGTTCAAGGGGCTGGTGGGCGCTGTTGACTTGAGCGGAGCTTTCGCTTTGTGGAAAAGGGTTGGGGTGGGACGGCAGCTTCCCTTTCCCTGGGTAGGGAGTGATCTAAGCAGGATGGGAGAGGAGTGGTTCTACTCAGAAGAAGCTGCCCAGGTTAAATAGGTTGGAATAAGTAATGCCATCCTTTCAGAAAAGGAAACAAGCTGACCTGGAAAAGAAACAGTTCAAGGATGGGCAGTGCCCTGTCTGTCCTGGTGGCAAGTGAAATTAGTAAGGGATTACTAGAGTTCTGTTTTCCAACCAGCAGATACTCCACCAACAGGAATATAGCTGCTGTCACTTCTTTTTCTTTCAGCAATGATACCAAATTCAGAAAGTGAAGTGCATTTGCCATGAAGTGTAGCAAGGACTTCTGCTTCAGTGTCTCCTGTGGCTGCCTCTGAGTCCCATCTGGCCCGGGGACACCGTAGCCGAGTTGAACTGAGGAAACTGAGGGAGTTTTCCATTGCTTGTTTAGAACGGGCGTCCTCTGCGGTAGGGATGGTTGGTTTTCCGTGGTGTGTGTGGACCACAGCCCATAGTAGCAGTACATTATCCTGGATGGATTATTCTGGCAGGGAAAGATTCTGGTGAGAGGATGGTGGAGGGCAGGAGGAGGAGGAGGAGGTGCATTTTACAGTTCTCAGTGACCGATGGAGCCGTTTCTTGCATCCAAGATACAGGCAGGCTAAATATCTATAGAAGAAAACATGTGAACAGTATCGTTCAAAGAAGATTTAAAGGTGGGCATGAACGTGCTTTCTTGTTACAACATCGCGCAGAGAAGTGCGCCCAGCTGTGAGTAAGCGGTTAGATGGGTTCCTCTGGCCTGCGGGGTGGCAACCAGCCTTAAATAGATCGAACCCGCTTTCTTTGGCAAAATCATGAGACTTTGCATTGACCTGGCTGAGGCGTGGGCACGTTCCAGCCCGGCTGTCGCGCGTGCCGGCACACGTAGGAGAGCCGTGCAGCAGAGAGCGGCTGTTTCTTAAACAGCAACAGCTTTGGGCGAAGCTACGCATTGCTTCGCACCTCGAACAGCAAGTGTGGTTGGGGTGTAAATAGCATGTGAATACGGCCTGCGCCCACGCGCTTCCTAAGAACGGTATTTTGGTAAGTTTGAAGTAAATTTGAAGTAAGCCAAGGTCTACAAATCGTCTGAAAAGTGAGGATGAGTTGTTTTGAGTTGCAGCTTGCGTTCTCACGCTGAAACTGTATAAAGAATGCTCTGGCTTTGATCTACGGATATGTTTTACAAATTGGACAACAGATTTGAGTGAGCTATTATGCTTTTTCACTTAAAATATTGGAAGAATAAGGCACACGTACTGTTAAGATGTAGTGCAACAGCGCTTTATGAGGAAAGAAAGTTTTGGTAATTCATATTAGTTGCATGATGTATTAAAACACAGCTTTTCATCATTAATGCTTTAATGTCAATGCTTTTGAAAATAAAACCTTGTGAAGTGCATGATTTAAATATGAAGTACATATACTAAAATCATAGCTAAAGAAAGGAAAAAAGTCTGTGTAATACTACTGGGTGGCACTGTCAAGATTCCTAAAAAGTGACAGATGAATAAATAAAAATTGTAATACTCTTGTTGCCTACCACAAAACATTTTGTAGATCCAGGATAAAACAAGCTGTGTTAATGGTGAAATGTGTTTTCTCAGAGAGCTGTCAAGCAAATGGGAATCAAGGAAGTTCATTATATTCCTGTTTTCCAAAAACTCCAAGTGGACTTTCTGAATTATAATATGTTAGTGCTTTTGTAAATAGGAAATATCTTGAATGTGATGAATTGGTCTTGGATAAGCTATAAAAAGTAGCTTTGTATTTATCTGAATTGTCTCTTTAGTTTCCATTTGAAGCAAAAACTCATTAATAATCACTTGAAATACATTTAAGTTAGAAAACAATCTTCATATTTATTGTACCTGCTAATACTATAATGATTTTGCACTTCTGTATTAAAGAGAATGAATCAAATTTTCATGTTCACCAGCAACTTTCTGGTTGTTCTTTTTTATTTTATTTTATTATTATTATTTAATTCTATTAAAGGGAAAATGCTGTTGTTTTAGATCCCATTGCTGGACTGCTCCTACTTTTCTGAAGCAAATTGCTGAAAACATTCACTATGTTTGAGGTTGCAAGAATTCTCTATATCTGGTGGCAGATTATTATTATTATTTTTTTAGCTCTGTTGCTAGTGGCAACTCATCCTAATCCCAGACTATAGTAATGTGATTTGCAGTGTGTACACTGCTTGCTGTTTAATGTTGTCTGAACTTTTTTTCTGGGCGCATTGTTTGAGGAGCCTTGTTCGGGCATGAGCTAAAGATATTTCGTGTTTTGAGAAAGGGTTGCTTGTCCTAGGCTGTGGGGATTAGAACATTTTAAATGAGGAACAAAACCTGAGTCCTGAAGCGTATTTAAAACTGAAACTTGGAAGAGAATTGCTTGGTCATTTTTGATAGTTTTATGGAAAAAAAAGCTCCTGATTTACTGGAAGCTCATGTGCTGCTAAAATAACTCCTGTTTAAACTGCAGTCTGCTTGTGGGTTTGCACTACAGCATCAAGCATTTTAAGTATATGTTTATATATATATATATATATTTTTTAAATTGTATAACTTTTATTGAGGGTTTTTAACAGTACAGCATTAAAAAGCGTATGTTAAAAAAGTAAAAAGTTAACAGGAGAGTTTCCATCAACAGAAGATAAGGGGAATTATTTGATTGCTCTCTACTGGCTGGAGCCTTATTTCCCAGTAAAATGGTTGAGAGAAATTACATCTTCGAAGGCTGCTGCCCCTCATTTCTCTTATAGCGTGTTAAGCCTTCTCCGGTTTAGCTACTTGAGTCCAAATGAGAATAAGCTTCTCTCCCACCCAGAACAGTGCTGATGATAACTAAGACTTGTAGCTGTGTTTAGAAACAGCTATACTTTAAGTCAAGGATGGGGCTCAGGGATAGCAGGGTATCATTTCTGGCTCTGTCTCTCTTCTAGGTTTTTCTAATTCCTCTGGAATCAATGCCTAGAAATTTTCTTTCCATTTCTGTTTTGACAGTTTTTAGAGTTACCTTTTAAGAGTTTTTCATCCAAATCCAAGTCCATAAGTATTGGCAGGCCAGAGATGCCAGAGTTGGTGTTAGTTAAACTTTGGACAAATGTTAATTCCTTTCTCCATCATTAGTCACCTGGTTCTTGTTCCTTGAGTGGAGGACAAGAAGATCAAGATACTGAAGACTGTGTGAAAACTGTAGCGAAACAGGTGGAGATGAATGGCAGCAGGAAGGGCAGAAGAGTAGTTTTGACACACTATCACGCAGAGCTTTGATCCCCTGATTTAGAAAGGTCTGTATTGTATAGTCAACTATATACTGATTTAAATTATAAGCAGACCTACTGCAGAGTGGTTGAAATGTTTCCACTTCTGTTTGCACACAAGGGAATTTTCTTTTAATGTAATTTATCTTAGTTGAGAATAAGTAGATATTTAAAGACTAAAAATGGCATGGGACAAACTTCAGCAAAGCTGCGCAAGATGATTAGTCAGGAAGGGTGTACTTCTAATTGAGATGCTGAATCAGAAGCAGCTGGTGGAAGTTTCTGTAAAAGCTCTGTGTAGCAGGATAGGAGCAGAAAGAGGTAGCAGGATTCTTCAGACTTGTAAAATGTTTTATAGTAGTTGAATCAACATGGGGGTTTTTATAGGCTTGACTGTAAAAGGATTGGGGGGAAAACTAACTTTTGCTTGCTTGGGGAAAGCTGCCGTTTGAAAATGGTGACGTGTTTTGCAGTAAAGAATTTATAGAAGAGAAAAGAGCTCCAGTGTATTACAGGATGTTTGAATTGTCAGTTAATACCATTCTGCAGGAACTTTTAAAGCTGTTTTCAGAAGACCTGCCAGTTTTATTTTAAGGTTGTTATAATTGAAGAGGAGACAGTACAAAGAACACGCGTGTTAGAAGCAAGTTTCAAAAACATCCGCGTTTTTTTTCTTCTATGCTTGCCAGAGAACTGGCCAACTACACTGAGGTAAGTCGAAAAAGTGAGGTATGGCTTGCCAGTGAGCTGCGAGAACAGTGCCCTACGGCAAGGATAGCTGAATTTCTTCACTCAGCAAGCCAGGAGTTCCTTGATGTTACAAATATTTGTGCCCGAGAGCTGCACGATGACCTCCACACATCTGCTGCAAGCAGGCAGAACTCTGTAGTTGATCCACAAGCAGGAAATGTCCCTGGCTCCTTGTGGTGGGTCGCAGAGCTTCACTGTGGCAAAAGGTTAGGCTGCAGGTGAGGATGGTCTCAAGTTCTCTCTTCTGGCTTGTGTGCCTTCACAGCTGAGGGGAGCTTGGGTTACCTGGAAGCGATCACATTGGTATGCTGTCGTAAAAAGCCATCTGTTAAAGGCTTGACCTGGAGGCCACATCCGCGCTGCGTTGTGGTGCTCATGCGGTGTAACAACTGCAAGTTGTCCGTATTTGCCCAGGGAGGAAGCCTGTATTCATAACTTGTTGTTGGGAGTCCTGTCCAGACTGGTGGCAGCTTGGGCTTCCATGACCACAAATGGAGTTCAGGACCAGGAGAAAGGCTGTCAGGAGAGCAGACTTCAGCTTGTTCATGCAATTGGTAGGCAGCATCTCCTGGGAAGCAGCCAGGAAGCGGAAAGACACCCTGATTAATGTGTTGTTTTTTAAGGAAGACTTCTAGAAAGCTAGAGGTAGAGAGCAAACCATCCCATTGTGTGGGAAAGCCAGGAACTTCAGCAGAAGCCCTACGTGGCTAAGCAAGGAGCTAAGAGGTGAAAATAATGGCAGGCAGTAAAGGAGAAGCGTTAAAGCTTTGCTTGTCTGCTGATGGACAATATCAGTTGAATCTACAACTGGTGAGAGACATGAAGAGTAATAAAAGGGACGCTACAAGAGTGGTAGTAGCATGACAGGTTCGGAGGCAATAGGGAAGGCAGCCCAGTAATGGGCCCTGGGGAAAAGACTACAGTATTCAGTATTTTTTTGTTGCCTCAGTCTCCCAGACCTCTGTGCTTAACGTGTGATTTGGGAAGTAAAGCCAAGATGTGCTCTGATATGAATGTCGATGAACACGGGTGGTGCAAAACCTTCATTAGGAAAGGCAATAGTAGCAGTGCAGCAATCGCTCAAACTTATTTCCTTGCTAAAAATGTTGGTGAATGGCTTATTCTTTAGCAGATGAATTTGGAAGGTAGCAGTGTGCATATGAAATAGTTGCCTTCCTAGAAAGAGACCTGTTTCAGTCAGGTGATATAAAGTCGTTAAACAGAGCATTTTATTTTTAAAACCTAATGCAAAGGCAGTTGTTTGCTCTAATATAGTATCTGGTGCTTCTTGTTGGAGGACTGGCTGAAAAGAAAGCTGAAGTACTCTGTGGTAGTGTGGTAGCTCTCTTGAACAAAATGAAAGTGAGTTTCTGCTTAGTTACGATTTCTGAATTTCTTCAGTCTCTTTTTTGTGAGAGCAGTGGCATGAGGTCTAGCCTTAGAGGGGCAACCTTTGGTTTGACTGCGATGCAGGGATATTTAACTTGAATCTAACTGGCCAGAAAATGGAAGGAGGCAGTGCCCACCCTGGTGAAATATCTTTGGTTGCAAGTGACTTCCAGGTGGTATGGTGATGGAGAGAGTTGTTACAAGTCTTGCAAAAGAATTAATTCTTCTACAGGTTCTGTTTAAGCTGAAGCCTCCTCTTGCCTTTGGGTGCCAAAAAATAGGAGTATTCTGCCTTTTTGTCTCCAGAGCCTCTGAACTGCTTCTGGGTGGGGATCTCTGCACCTCTACCCTTCTCTATGTTGATTCAGGGAGGAAATGTTGCTTTAGCCTGCTTGGATAAGAAAAGCTTTCCATTAGCTACTGGAGAATACTTAAGCAGGTTTGTTCTTATTTTTCCGAGACAATTGGACATGCCTGTCCAGATGGATGCGGATGGTTAAGCTCCTTTGCTCTATTCTCTGAGCTGGCAGGTCTGTTAGCTCAGATATTGCACTAATGCAGCTCTAGAGCTTCCAAATCAGAGCTGCTGGATGTCCAAGCGGCTTGGATCAAGATTAGGCAATGGGTCGTATTCGTACCAGGTGTACAGGCCTGCCTATGACACTTGAAATATGCACTGTGTCTTTCTCACTCTGAACATTGCTACTTTTTACAAATCACTTGCTTTAATTCATGGTATAGTTATGGCCGTATGTCAAAATAGAAGTTAGATTTATGTTAGATTTCATACAGATTTTGTTTTAAATAGTTCTTTACTTGTGATGTTAGTGAACAATAGTGAATTGAAGTGTTGGCACAAACTTAGTCTAAAGAACCAGACTGTAAATGACTGGCTGGGTAGATGAGGGGAGAGCAGTGGCTGTTGTCTGCCTTGACTTCAGCAAAGCTTTTGACACTGTCTCCCAGAACATCCTCATAGACAAGCTCAGAAAGTGTGGGCTAGATGAATGGACAGGGAGGTGGATTGAGAACTGGCTGAATGGCAGAGCTCAGAGGGTTGTGATCAGTGGCGCAGAGTCTAGTCGGAGGCCTGTAGCTAGCGAAGTCCCCCAGGGGTCAGTACTGGGTCCAGTCTTGTTCAACTTCTTCATCAATGACCTGGAGGAAGGGACAGAGTGCACCCTCAGCAAGTTTGCTGACGATACAAAACTGGGAGGAGTGGCCGATACCCCAGAGGGCTGTGCTGCCATTCAGAGAGACTTGGACAGGCTGGAGAGGTGGGCGGAGAGGAACCTCCTGAAGTTCAACAAAGGCAAGTGCAGGGTCCTGCACCTGGGGAGGAATAACCCCATGCACCAGTACAGGTTGGGGGTTGACCTGCTGGAAAGCAGCTCTGCCAAGAAGGACCTGGGAGTGCTGGTGGACACCAAGTTAAGCATGAGGCAGCAATGTGCCCTTGTGGCCAAGAAGGCCAATGGTATCCTGGGGTGCATCAGGAAGAGTGTTGCCAGCAGGTGGAGGGAGGTGATTCTCCCCCTCTACTCAGCCCTGGTGAGGCCACATCTGAAGTCCTGCATCCAGTTCTGGGCTCCCCAGTCCAAGAGGGATGTGGCACTACTGGAGAGAGTCCAGAGAAGGGCTACAAAGAGAAGGCTGAGAGGAGATCTTATCAATGTGTACAAGTATCTGAAGGGAGGGTGTCGAGAGGATGGAGCCAGACTCTTTTCAGTGGTGCCCAGCGACAGGACGTGAGGCAGCGGGCACAAACTGAAACACAGACAATTCCATCTGAACAGAGGAAAAACTTCTTGACTGTGAGGGTGACAGAGCACTGGAGCAGGTTTCCCGGAGAGGTGGTGGAGTCTCCTTCTCTGGAGATATTCAAAACCCTCCTGGATGCGATCCTGTGCAATGTGCTCTAGGTGACTCTGCTTGAGCAGGGGGCTTGGACTTGGATGATCTCCAGAGGTCCCTTCCAACCTCAACCATTCTGTGATTCTGTGAAATCATGATAAAAGCATTGCTGTAAAATTTAGTTTGCAGGCTTTGTCCTAGGTGAGTTTTTTTGGTGCACAAGTAAAATATTAGTATTGTTCAATGATCAGTGGAGGCCTGCTGGGCAAGTGGAACTTGTACCAGGAGACATGGTCATGCTGCTTGCTAAAAAACTCCTGTATGTACTGTGTTGAATGCATTTTTTATGATGTTTATCACTGTCTCAGTCTTTTGGAATCTTCATATATTTTATAAGGTTAAAGGAGCACCCTAAAACTGAACAGTGAACCAGTGCTGCATGAATTTCCAAGTTACACTTTCTTTATTTCAAGAGCAGGTAGCATCAGTGATTGTTTCATTTG
Organism: Apteryx mantelli; assembly: GCF_036417845.1. NCBI lineage: Eukaryota > Metazoa > Chordata > Aves > Apterygiformes > Apterygidae > Apteryx > Apteryx mantelli. The sequence continues at coordinate 3,396,678 of NC_089978.1, forward strand.
AGACTGAGAAGAAAAAGGAAATGGATAACAAAGTGTGCAGACTGATGTACAAAGCTTTTAACCGATCTGAGCAGTTGTGCATGGTTTTTATGATCAGGATAAGCCAGTTCTAAATCCATTCAGCTGTTGCCAAATGGTTGTCTTTGGGCTGTGTGTTCCTTCATCTCTTCCTCCGTGTTGGTGTGAAAATGCATGTGCAGCCATGCAGGCTGAAAAACTTATTTTTAAGGTTCCTTTTGATACTGCTCAGGTCCCCGATGACTTTGCAGCTGTGCAGCTACTAACGCTGGCTCAAAGGGGTGGGGGATATGCCGTTGAGAACGGGGAAGAGGACGGCACTGACATTTTCAGTGACAGCACAGAGCCTTATCCAAAGATTGATACCGGTGTAATTTCAGTAGTTAAGAGTCCAGGCTGAAGTCACTTAACCGACTTCCATGGCATTGAACTTGTTCTCCTATTTTGCAGTAGATGTAGCTTTGATAGTGCGGCGGCAGTGAGCTTGTTTTGGCTTACCTTTAGCTGGGTGGTAAGGGAAGGAAGGGTGGTTACCTTCTTCTTTTTATCTTTATTTTTTTTCCTCCCTTATTGATGCCTGGTCTCAGCTCTATATAAACTCGAGGAAACCTTAGAGAGCTTTTCAGTTGTCTGTCAGGTATTTGTGTTGAATTGCGAAGCCGATAGTGGTTTTTTATGCTCTAGGTAGTGAAATGGTTCAGTTATTGCACTCCAGGCCAAGCTGGTGCATTGCCTTATGGTTATAGCATTTTCTGCATCTAGGGTAGAGGTTCTTCTTGGAAGAGGGCAAACCAGTCTTTCGTGTAACTGTGTGAACACCTCAACCTACAAAAGTCTCTGAATTTAAAGCAGTGGGTACTTTGTGATGAAAATCACTTGTGATCGGTCTGCCTCCATTGTATGTAGTGTTTTAAGTTGCCTCTTTGAAGTGGTGTGGTGTTCTCGCTTTTCTTTGAAGAACCACACATGCGCCTGCCTGGTGTGAAGAAGCTAACAGGAGACCCCTCCTTATTAGAAATATGTTTCTAATTTTAATAACCTGATTTGTTGCACTCAGGTTGCTGCTAAGACTTCTTCTAAGTGCGTGTATAGATAAGTGCGAATTATAAATGTGTACATAAACAACTTCAGAAATAGAGGCTTTTCTGTGAAATAGTTTATCCTTCAGTCACTTGGGATTTTATGCAAATCCTTTTAAATGCCTAGGTTGTGGTAATTGTGTTTAGTATAAACAGAAAAATGAGAAAAGGAGGCTATTCTTACATGCAGCATTTCAGAGTCTCTTCATGATGAAGGATTTTGATGGGTTGCTGCTCCAGGTACATCTGCTTTGTCTCTGCCGGACCCAGAATGCGAATGTTAATGCCGCCTGTCCCTATATACTGGTATTCCTGAAGCACCTAATTAGGTATGCAGCGGCTAGTGCTATATTTTCTCAGCATTTATTGCCAACTGCTGGCCTAAACTGGTTTATGTTGATGCTTTCTGTTAGCTGAAGTACCTTTAAATTGAGTTGTGTCTTTGTTAGCAACACACCTATCCTTAAATTAAAAACTAGATAAAAGCACTTGCTTAATTGTATAATATTGATTCATTGTGGTGCATTTTTTCATGCTACTGGGGAAAGTGGGATGAGTTAGCTCAGATTTCTTCAGTCGTCTTTCCTATACAGAGAGTATAAAATGTATGAAATACGTATAAATTGTAAATGAAGAGGGGCTTTGTTACCTTCTTCTGGAGTCATGCACTGATTTAGAGACCAATAGTCAGGGATTGATTATTTTTGATGTTTAATTGTAACATGCATTCTTCTTTTTCTAGTGGAGAATTTTTGATTAATGGTTGCACTACTCCATAATTCTGTTTTCATTCTGAACTTAATCGAATATTCATATTGCTTTTGCAAATAATGTGCGTCCAGATCAAAGCAATGAGTTAAACCTCCAAACAAAAACTTCAGCATTCCTGAAGGAATCCTGTTTTGCTACAACATGAGAAAATATTTTGAAACTTTCCACCTCAAGTATTTCAGGATTGCTTGCCTTTTGATTTGGTGATGGAAACTGGAATTACAGAGAATGTTTTAGTGCAACTGTAACCATATACAAATGTAACTCTCTATCTATTGAACATCAGTTATTTTACCTTTGAGGTGTTCAGATTTTTCTTTTGGTGTGCTGTGCCTTTTGCTCGAAGATGCACGTGCTTTCAGCGAGGTTGGCAAGAGCGCAGCAGAATCAGCTACGAGATGTAGCAGTTGGTGCAGCGGTTTCCAGGCTTCTTCTGGGAGCTCCCTGGGGCTTGCTGCTCTTGGTGAGGGTTAACTTCTGTCAGCTCAAACCGGCCGCTTCTCTTGGCTGTTTTCTGGCTGAGGAGTATTAGATCTTTAATCTTCCACAGACTGACCAGGGAGTGTCAAGCACATGTTCAGCAGTTGTTTAGGGAGCTGCTATATAGCTGGTAGCCTGGAGCACAGCTAATGGGTAGCAGATGGCACAGTGGGAACCCAAGAGGGGCCAGAAACTCTGCTCAAGACAGTGAAAGACTGCTGAGACCAGGCGATGGTGGTGTTGGTGCCCCACAGGGAATGGTCCCCAGCATCAGAGGGGAGCAGCTACTCCTGGCACAACGGATGTGTCAACCCAGATGGAGCTCCGGAGGGAGGACATGGCTGTCTAGGTTTTGGGCTGCAGGGTATGCCTGGTGCCTCTCCCTGCGGCTGGGGTCCACAGTGGCTTCCCCTTCGAGAGATACGTTCTGGTCGTGCGCTGAGTTGCCATCCAGGAGCTGTGGAAGGAAGTGAGCAGACTGGGTGCCATTAGGACGGATGAGCAAGGGGTTGCAGAGACAAGAGCCTGAGCCCTGTGGTGCATGAAAAGGAGGACAGCTAGAGACTGTGTTCAAAGCAGCACTATACCGAGACTCCCGAGATGGGGGGGAGACAGGAAACTTGTGGTTTCTGACAGCAGGAGGAAGGCTCCATTCTCTGCCTCAGATCTGCAGTTGCAGAACAGGTGAAGAAAAACAAGACGCCAGAGCTAGCTGAGCCTGAACCAAGTGTCCACAGTGAGAGGAAAAAGCAGATGATAGTCATGGAAACTCCCTCCTGCAGGGAACAGAGGCATCCATGTGCGGAGCTGGCTTGATGTCTTGGCAGGCTTGTTGTTTGCTGGAGGCTTAGATCTAGGATGTTGCAGCGTGACTGCCAAGGGGTATCCGGCCGTAGGACTGTCACCCTAAGTGGACCCCAAAGATGCTGCAGAGGCAACCTTGAACATGTAAAGGGTGACCCCAGAACTCGGGGGGCAAGGGTGAAAGGTATGGGGACCTGGGAGGGGGGTGTTCCCAAGCCTTCCAGTAAAGGAGAAAGGCTGTGTAGGAGTGGACACATCCAGCAGATCAACAGCTGGCTGTGCGTGTAGTGTCGCAGGCAGGGCTTTGGATTTTGCAAACGTGAGAGCCTAACAAGGACTGCTGAGGAGGGGTAGGATCCATCTGACAAAGTGTGTGGGGCAAGAGCACGCTGCCTAACCTAGTGAGGAAGGCTTTAAGCTATAGGTGTGTTAAGGGAGGATTGCCATAACCTGAAGAGAAGTGAAGGCATGGGATACAGCGAGGGAGTGTCTGGGGGACAGTATACTGGAAGAGGCTTTCCTAGTGAGAGCAGCGTGGCTAGGGATCTATCTCGGGAGCCTGTACATGAATGTATACAGCCTGGGGAGCAACCAGGAGGAATCAGAAGTCTGTGTGCAGTTGCGGAGCTATGACCTTATTGGCAGTACAGAGGCATGATCAGATAGCTCACACTGTCATCTCTGAAAGGTCATGGCAATCAGGGGAGGCTCCTGATAACGGAAGAAAAATGGCAAATGCTACACCTGTTTTCACGAAGAGCTGAAAGGACGATCTGGGAAGCAATGGGCTGATGAGCCTTACCTTGGTCTCTAGGAAAATTATGGAGCAAAACCTCCCAAGGCTATTTCCAGGGACAGGACTAGAAGGTGATTGGGAACAGCCAGCATGGATTATCAAGGGCATATCATGCCTGACCAACCCGATTGCTTTTTGTGATAACTGGTTGTGCGGACAAGGGGACGGCAGTGTATATTGTATGTGTTGACTTTAATAAAGCCTTTGACGCAGTCTCCCATAGTAGACTTATAGCCACATTGGGGACGTACGGACTGGAAAAGTGGACAATAAAGTGGGTGGAAAATTGGCTGGACTTCCCAACTCCAAGAGTGATGGACAGCGGTACCATGTCCAGCTGGCAGTTAGGTGCCCCTCAGGGATCAATACTGGATCAATACTGTTTAATGTCTTTATTAACAACTTGGATGATGGGATGGAGCATGCTCTTGGCAAGTTCTTGAACGTTATCAAATTGGGGAGAATAGTCAATAGATACGCTGGAGGCAGGGCTGTGTTCAGAGAGACCTTGACAGGCTGGAGAAACGGGCTGGCAGGAACCTCACGAAGGTCAACCAAGGCAAATGCCAAGTCCTGCTCCTGGGACGCTCTGACGTTGCGTGACAGGACAGGCTGGGGGTGCCTGGCTAGAGAGCAGCGTCGCAGGCAAGGACCTGGTGGCCCCACGTTGCCCCTGAGTCAGCAGTGTGCGTTTGCAGCAGTGTCACCGAACGGTTCCCTGGGCAGTATCAGCAACAGCGCAGCTGGTGGGGCCGGGTCAGTGATTCCTTCCATCTCTCAGGTACGGATGAGGCCACGTCTGGGCCTTGGGTCCACTTTGGGGCTCCCAAGTGCCAGGCAGATGGTGGCAGGCTGGAGCGAGCCTAGTGCAGCCCCAAGCTGGTCGGGGCTGGCCAAGAGGCAGAGGGGACAACTGGAGCAGGGAACTTCCCATTAAATATAAGAAACATTTTCCTTTTCCCCCCCCGAGCATGGTCAAACCCTGGAAGAGGGCCCAGAGCGTGGGGGAATCTCCATCCTTGGAGGTACCCAAGCCTATCCTGGACATGACTCTGAGCAGCCTGATCTAAGTTGTCCCTGCTTTGAGCAGGGGGTTGGAGCAGGGACCTCAGAGGTCCCTCCCAGCCTCAACTATTCTAGGATTCTCCGAGTTTCTGGCATTGTTTTATTCCCAGCAGTTTATGTTGCTTAACAGCTGAGGGTTTATTTATATCTCCTCATATGCTGGATTTTGATCTGACGAGGATATTTGACCTGTTTGACTGATCAGATTGCTATTCCTTTAACCTGAAACAGTTCTTGACTAGTCCAAACGTAGATCCCCCTTCCCCCTCAATCCTGTTAAAGTTCAGGCTGTTGGAGGAAACTTGTAGTAGGGGTGAGGAAAACCAAAACACAGTTCAATGCCATGTTGCACGTAACTATTTCAAGTGTGTGTACTTCACCGTCAGGGGCCCTTTCCTGTCATCCATGTATTAGGAGGAATTTCCATCGCTTGGAATAAACGCGTCTCATCGTGGTGAAAGGCGTTCTGGAGCTGTTTGTCAGTTAGCGGAAGCAGGGAATCGGTATCTAAACGTTGTATGAGAACAGCTAAAACACAGTGTTAAACGGTTGGCTGGAACTTAATTTTCTGTTAAGTTCATGCATATGCTAGAGGTCTTTGGGATTGCTCAGTAGTGATTTTTGTTCATCTCTGCTCTGAAATGGGATAAATAGAATGGGCAATTCTAAATAAAACCGTAGTCATGTAATTCTGCTTTAGAACGTATTATTGGCTTTTGAGTTTTCTGGGGAGCTTTTTGTTCTGTTTTGAAGTGGGAGCTATCTGCTTTAACGTTACTAGGGAAGTTTTGGAGCAAAATGTTCTAGAAAAGAATGTTTCCTTTTATCTTGGAAAAAGAAGAAAAAAATGCAATAGGAGTTTGGACATCACTGTATTCTGGGTGTACAATAAGCAGGAGCTGCAAAGTCTTAATTTTTTGCCAGCGTATGTTCCAGCTGTCATGAATTATTCTTGTGCTATTTTTCGGGAAGCTGGAGGTTTTGGGGCATGTCGTTATTGACTGATTCACCTCGCTGACTGTTGGCGAATTGATTCAATTTCAAATATGTTGGAAAGGGCTCTGCAATTCTTAGGTTGATTTACTTGGAGAATTCTAGATAGGGTGAATCGATTTTTAAACCAAATTTTGCAATTACCTTATTACCCTCATATAATCAAAACAAGCAAACGTCTCGTGTTCCTCCACCTTTTCCCCATTCCTCCTCTCGTTGTATCGGAGCTTTACGGTTCTTCTCCATCGATCTGCATCTGTTGTTGCTTCAACCTGGGTTTCGCTCTGTTGATTCGGTGAGACCCGCAGTTGGTAAAGTGGAGAGAAAATTTTGCCGTTGTCGTTTTGCTTCGGTTAGGGATGCAGCAACCTGTATGAAACGGATTAAAAAGGGACTTTGGAGAGTAATTTTAGGAGTTGTGACTCTTTTTCCACGTACCAAAACAACATAAAGCGTGTATGTATAAAGTTTTCCTCCTCCTTTCTTCCCCTTCCGGATTTGTGGCACTAGAAGCGTCAGGTCTGTTGCTCTGTGGTCTGCTGGTCTGGGGAAGTCTGGTCTGAGCCTGAGGCTTTGGCATTTGATGCTATTTGCTTACATTAGTGTAGCAGTTTTGGGCTCTCTTAGGTCCAGGTCAGTAAAAACAGGTGCATTTTTTGAGCAGTCCAGTATTTTTGGATGTTTCAGGCACTAGTTTGCACGTTTTCTGGTGCTCTGCATAGTTGTATAAACTGCAAGGATTTATATTTTTTCCATTAAAATTCCAAAAAAAAAAAAAAAACCAAACAAAACCTGAATGTTCATAGCCAAAAAAAATAGCGCTAACACAAATGCTGAGCAAGTTATACCCCTTTGTCGGTTAATACATCTGGTTTTTGACCATGAGGTACCATGGTCTTGCATAGAAACGCGCTCCAAATGTGGTTCGCATCAGGGCTTGGCTCACTGTTGAATTTCTCCGCCGCTAACTGCAAATGTATTCGCTGTGTGCAAATGCAGCCCCTCATTTTATTTAAGAGAGTTGTACATGAAGTGTCTGTTTACGTTCAGTTTATCTGTATAGCTTTCCAGATGTAGCTAAACTTAACTTTTTAATATATAGTGTAACTGGCTTTAAAAATTTTTATTATGTCACTGTATTTAGCTGCTTTTAGTGTGCAATGCGTGTTCTTCAGCCTTTGCATAATGTGGTAGTCTTGGCACGGATAGCGTTGTCTTGTATTAATGTATACGTTTTTAAGTTTTCCATAAAAGCGAGAGCTTTCGGCATGTCCTCCCCGAGTGGATGCACACGTCGCAGGCTGAGCCCGCCCGCTTCTCGTGTTTGCCGACAGCCCCGTCGGAAGCCTTCTTGAAGCATCGTTCTCCACTTCACAACGAAAAATTTAAAAGATACTTGAATGCTTCATAGGATCTGTTATTTTAAATGAATGACTGATACGAGTAATTTAAATACTCAGAGGTGGCTGGAGTTCTTTTTTGGGAATGCAAGGTGACAGGTATGATCCAGCACGGGTAAAGGTAGTGTTAGCAAAGCTAGGATGAAAGTAAGTGTAGTTTTTCTTTCCTTGCCCCCTTTACTGTTCCACTGTTTCACAGAGCCTGAGGCAAAGTTAGATCATCCAGCCTCGTTTCTTTAATACCACAGATCGTGAAGTCTCATCCAGATCTTTTTCATCACGTAAAGCCTTCTGAATTAAGGTAGACCGAAGAACTGCAGTCCTCGGGAAGCAAAGCGACTTGCTCGGCCTGGCTACGCGTCTTGGAGTGTGTTGTCCTAGCTCAGGAGCCCAGTAAGGAAGGGAAGTGAGAGAGGGCGGTGGGCTGTGTCCCAACACACAGCAGAATCATCTCCACCTCTCTCCTCCGCAGATACTCTTGTTAGTCTTTAATCTGAAAGAGAAGTCCTTTCTCGCCCCGCGCGTGGTCCTTACTGTCTGTCTTAGCTGAACATGGCAGCTGAGTGTGTAGGACGGACTGTTTTCTCGCTCACGTCTCTGTTTTCCTGACCAGTCGCTGACGTTTCGAAGGAGGACAACCCTTCTCCTCCGCAGGTTTCCTCTAGCTGCCCACGCTTTGGAAAGAACATTCCATTATAATCCCTTCAGGATTATGTTTATTCTAGTACTGCAGAACAGTAAACCGCACGAGTTTGGGTAGGCGGCAGCGCGAGGTGGGGGGGGAGTGATGTGGGTGGCTAGCGTTGCCTCGCAATTTTAAATCGTATTTCTTGAAACCACTGAAATAACTTGCTGGGGTGTGACTTTACCTTCAGGCTTGCAGCAGTCTCCCGAACGGCAGGGCCTTTTAAAGACAGACACGTGGTCACGCTATGCGTGTGTAATGGAATAGCATTTCTTTTAAATGGCAGCTTCTTGTCCGGATGGTGAGCATGATAATTTAAAAAAAAAAAAAACCCTAAATCAGGACTTCCCACAATATGAGAGTAGTGGCAAATGCTATTCTTAAAGTGGGAAATGCTCCTACCTTGATTATATACACAAATATTGTTGAACGTGGTTACATTTGTTCCTTCTCCCTCTCTTTCGAAGACTTTAACTGCTTTTGAAATATTTCTGATGGGACAGAGGACCTAAAGCGTACTGCATGGGTTAATGTTTGCAGAAATAAGTGTAATTGGTGAGTTAATGTTTGTTTTTAGGTTAAGAATAAAATCCCATCTTTGCACGTAAAATCTAGACATACACATGAAAACGTTCAGGTTTCCCAAGATAAGAAAATAAGATGGATTTTTTTCAGTCTGTTTTTTCTGCTTGAAATTATTTTCTCCTGGGAAATTTGCCTGCGTAAGTCTCGTATTTCTTCATGTTTTGTAATACATTTATGGTTGTCATAAAGGATTCCTGTATAAACTGTCCCGAGGTTAAAAACAGCTTTGTGTTTGCCTAATCAAGGGAAATGCAGTCACAAAGCAACGGAGAGCACCAGCTTCAAGGAATGCGAATGGCCGATCCCGTCAGTCTTGCAGAACTTACTCTTTTCTTGATTCACCAAAACATAGATCAAACACCAATTTAAGTATTGCATAAATTGAATTATGTGCTGCCTTGCACTCTTGTTTTTTGTAATACTCCATTTAAAATATGGAATAAAATCTAAAATTACTCAAATGCTTCTGATTTATGGAGCTGCTACTGTACAGTACTACTTCTTCATGCTGGAGCTTGCAGTCATGCCAAATCTGAGTCCAAGATTTCTGCCGTTTTTTCCGGGTAAATTTGATTTGCATGGTGTTTTGTAATTCGGCACCAGGGCCAGTTGAACGCTTTTGTTTTTCTTCTCTAGTGTAAACCTTTTTAATACGGGAGGTTTTTAGAGGGATATCTTAAGCTTGCAGCTTGTCACAATTATTGTTATGCCATTAGCTGAAGCGGAATTTGGTTTGAATGGAGAAAACCTCATGGTGAAATATAGTGCTCCGTCTCCAGTTTTTGTGTATACGTTAACTAGGGTATTTCTGACATTTAGCTGTGACCATACATTTTCAGATAAGATTTGCCGAGAATGAGAAAATAACTGCCTTTGGTAGTAAGTCTTCCCAGAATTACGTGTCAAAGACAGCTGCTTGCTTTCTTTTATCTTTTCAATATCGACAGCACATTTCAGGTATTGCTAATTATTTCTGAAGTCATCTGTACTTCCAGAAGAAAAGTCAGGGTTTTTTGGGGGTGGACATTATTGTGCCTTTAGATATGCTCCCTAAACTGATTGGGATATCGGACTTTGGAATAGGAGAACCTCAACTAAGTGGCTTGGTAATATTTGATTAAATATCTTGACTGCTTTACAAGCAGGCTCATTCATAAGCGTCTCGGACAACTTAAGCTGTTCACGTGGGGGTGTTTCACAGGGCACGGTAGCGTGGCCTTCCCTACCCGCCTGGGCTACAAGGGAGAGTTGGGAAGACGGGACGTAAATGCTGGAGCTGGGATATGGCCGGTTGTGCAGGGCTGTCGGTAATCTCGGAGGCGATTCCAGCGAATCTTAAACGGTTGCAATTCGTTTGGGCTTTTGCTTTACATCCCGTTAGGAAGACGGTGTCTGTAATGCTCTATCCATGTGTGGACAGGCGAACTGGAATAAACGGGAATAGAAGGAGCCTGTTCAGGACCCCTTTTGTTTGTATTTCTTGGTGTTAACCCTATTATAGGAAGATCCTGAGGATTTTTTTTTTATTAGCAGCATGTCGCCATAGTTATTGTGTAACTAATTTAAATAGAATTAGATTTTCCTTTGCCAATGGCGTGTGCTTAAGCTTAGTCCAAGCAGTTTATAGGACAGCTTGAAGAAAATGATTGTGCTTTGGATATTCAGTGGATAGAGAGGGAATGGCTTAAGCTAGCAGAGCCCTTGGAGGAAGAGCCTTGACGGGTCTAAATAGTTGAGCCTTCTCCATGCTGCGACTGTGACAGTGGTTTGAAACCTCCGTTTAAAATACATCGAGGTGGTACGTCTCGAATGCTTCTATATAGGAGTGCGGCAGCGATGTTAACGTAAAATGACGCGCTATGATTGGCACCGTTTGAGTTAATTTAGATGCGTACGAGTAAATTTAGATGTATAAAAGCCAAATTCTTTTCTACGCTACCAACTGCTTTTCTAGGCCATACCAGTGGAAAGCCGATGAGCCTTTAATGAAGTAAACAGTATTTACACCGGTAGTCCTGGGAACTGAATTTGTCCCATAAAACTTGGAAGTCGGAGCAGCGCATATGTGAAGTCCCCGTGCGCGAGTCGCTAGGCAACTAATATACAGTCGTCAAACAATTCTGCTTGCTTTTTTGTCCTCGGTTTAACTATGAAGACCGTCCAGCAGAAGAGTTGAGCTGAAATGATAGAAAACCCTTTTAAGTAAATTACTGAATTTATAGTGTATTGCTGTATGCATTAATGGGTCTTTTCTTTTTTTCTCTCTCCCTTTTTCAGAGCATTCAGTCAGAAAAGAGCTGCGATTGAGAAGGAATATGCGCAGGTAGGTTCTGGAATAACTTCGCTGTCCGTGCCATTATTCCTTGAGGAAGTTTACTCATTAGCCCTTTTTCCACGGTGTATGTTTTTTCATGTGCCCTTTTCATAAGTTGGTTAGTATGAAAGTATCTGCTGGAATCCTGAATCAGCAGGCTGGCGTTTTTTAGGACCGGGCCCATTCTGTGTTTTCTTGGACGTTTGACTTGACGAAGCTCTTAGGAAGAGATCTTTAATGGTGGTTTTCAAATTTCCAAAAAGTCAATCAAGTCTTTCAGGTTCCTTCAGAAGTTAGTGTGAAAACTGTGTAAAAAGCGAAACCCGGTCAATTATTGGAGAGGAGATGTGTTTTATCGTCCGTATCCCAAAATAAACTTATATTCACATTCCTCGGTAAGCCCAGCTTCCCATCGATTTAAAGTAAAATCGACCAGATTTGGCCTAATGCTTGTGACGGGGAGCAGAATGAATTTTGATGCCTTTGTGGGAAAGGAAGGAGGATTGATTTTTTTTCTTCTCCCTTGTCGCAAAATTAGAAAGCCTCTAATAAGGAGCAGCTGTCTGCTTAATTTACAGTAAGGGTTCTTAGAGCTTCGGTCTAAGTACCACAAATTAAAAATAAATTAATGTACTTTTAAATAGATTAAAGGTAGAATAAAATGTAAGCGAGGGAACTTGAGGAGCTCAATATACAATAAATACAACAGGAGATGTACCCACCTTTACAATTGTCGATGGTGGGGCGGTGGTAGAAGTGAAACCCGAAAATGAAAGCTGTTACTAGCATGTTTCCAAACCTAGTTTGTTGGCTGAAGCATCTTTTTAGTCGTTAGTGCTGTATCATCCACAAGGACATGCAAAATGACTGTTTTCTGTGGGCTGGACTTTACTGTGATTTTTTTATGAAGGAGAATTTCTGTATACTTTAAAACTATGCTACACACATTTTACCACTCCTAGATTTTCTGCATGTGGTCTCAGCTTAAAACACAACTGCAAATACTTAGCAAGTCAAATGAAATTTTTACTGAATTTAATCCAAAACTCACAGTTGTTTTAAAGGTCTGTAGTTATTGGTGCTCCCACGCTTTCGTTGCACTTGAATTTACATGAGCGTACATTGATCACGTCAGCAGTTGCACTCAATTTGATTAAATACAGCAATTTTTCAATTACAGAATCAATATGTGCTTAATGAAACTTTGATTAAAGCTCTATATTCTTTGGTGATTGTGTAATGACGTTGTAGAGAATTTAAGATCAATTCTTAATACATTTTTCTTGCCACAGCAGTGCACGTTTTTATATGCAGAGACATTTTTAGCATTCGCTGCATTTAGGGCAAGGTCTCGGTAAGTTAGAAAAATAATTAGGTTCTCAGATTTGGACGGCTCGGTGTTAACAACAGAGGCTTTCAGATATTTGCATTTAGGAGGAAAAAAAAAAAATCCAGCAATACAGCTGCATCGTTTGAGATTCACTGAACGACTGCTTAAATGAATGCAGTTCTGTGGGGTCGCTTCCTTGGTTCGGTGGTACGGGGGCAGTTCAAGAAGAACGCTGGGCGTTTCTTCTGGGGTCTCTACAAGGGTTTCTGGTTTTGAGATGGTAGCAAAATTCCCCGTAAAGCGTTTCGGTGCGAGAAACTGTAATCCAAAGAAATGCGAAGCCTCGTCCGCTGACAGCGGGAGCTTCCGTTTAAAGCAGTTATAGGAGGAACTGGAAATTCTCACTAGCTGGTTTTTGAAGCCAGTGTTCCAAACCTTTTCAACGATTCTCTTGCCGAATGTCCTTTGTTGCCTTAGGAAACTCATATTTAATCCATGACTTTTTTTGGCAAGCTAAAAAAAAAAAATAAGTGGAAGGGTGAACAGTAAAAATAAGGTTTCCCCTGGCTTTTCAAAACCGAATGCTTTAGTGGTTTAAAAAAATGGTCTGCCGATTCATGGCTCTTAGGCGCCAAGTTTCTACGCAGCGTGCCCTCGCTTCGAGAGGGAACCTGTACAAATGCTGGCGAAACACCACGCTTTAACGTTTTTAATGTATCCCCGATTACACGGTAAGTGGCTTTGGATGTCCGTGATGAATTACGGGATCCATGTGTGAATTAGCCTAAGCGTTACTGTATCGAGGGCTTTCCGCTGCGGCTGCTTACCTGCTGCACGTATCGCCACCCAAGCTTTGCGGAGCAGGAGCTGTTTTTCTGCTTCCTTGGCTTTTTTTAGGTTGTGCTGTGGTTTAAGTGGGAGAAGTATCCGACATTGGTCCTGTTCCCATGATCTCCCTGTCCTTTCTAGATCCATTGTGAACATACGCTAAGCTATTTTATCCGTATTTTCAGCATGACATTATTTAATGGATGCTTAGAGGCTTATCTTAATATTTGGGGTTGAGAGTATTTAAAGGCTCTCATTTCTCATTAATAATATTCCTAATAGTAGTGCTTAAATTGCAGCGTGGTATTATTATTAGCTATTCTCTATGATTAATGAGTTAGCTGAAATTAAAGGCTACGTGTATTTGTTAGATGGAAGTAGAACTTGCTGAACGTGTGCTTTCGCTGCTACCTAGTAAAAAACTGTTTTTACCCGACATGTTAAATATGTAAAATAGCAATGTTTATTTTTAATGTGTTTGGAGATGATAGTTACGTCTCCGTTAGACTCTTCATTATTTTGTAACGTTTTTAACTCGATGGCGAAGCCTCTCCCGGTCCCTGTGTCGTGTTCCTGAGGATGCACAAGTTGCTTCCCGTTGTGTTTTATCATGTTTTGTTTTTCGCTCAACATTTAGCTCTGATTGTTTCCAAGGAAGATGCGACTGTAGGTGATTGGTGTGATATATCTCTTGGAGTTTGCAAATACCCCCAAAGAGTTTGAGCTGTGAAATAGCCTACTCGTTTCAGCGCATGCTAGTTTAGCTGCTGGCTGCAGTACCGTAACTGTAAGACCCTGGCAACTGTTCACTGATGGTCAAATCACAGAAGAAAGATAGAAAAGACTCTTGGGAGTCTTGGCTCTGGGAGCTACCTGAGAACTTTAACATTTGAACTGCAGGTGCAAATAGAAGTTTAAAGTAAGATGAAAATAAAAATTGTCAATTATTTTTATGATTTTTTTTTTCCGTCTGTTTTTCTGGATATCAAATTAACGTTGAAGAGATGCGTGCACTCAGTAAAAATAGTTACCCAATCGGTGAGCTGGAGAGAGTGGACAGGCCGCTTGGTGTTGATTGCTGCTTCTTGTTGCTTGGGTAGTGTGTTGCGATGAGAAACTTAATACATTGAAAACCTTTTTAGATACGGAAAAAAGTGCTATAGTTTATATCCACTCATTCCTATTGGCACCGGTGAGGGAAAAATGTAAAAGCATCCTTTGGTGCTGTGTATGTCAATGAGAACCATCAGGAGAGGAGCCTTCAACTAACAGGAGCATCTTTTCTGGCAAAGATGCTTGAATTAAGATGCAGTGGCCTTTTTAACACTGTTGGCAGTGGATTAAAATTCCGAGCGTTAAAATCGGAGATGGATTCCCCACCCCGTCTTACTAACTTGTGGGGTGACTACTTTTTTCTTTGCTGTTCTTTACCACGTAGCCCAAAGCTTTGCGAACGTTCATTGGTTTACCCTTGTGTTGTGTAAGCCTGAAAAAGTCTTTTGTATTTTTTTATTATTATTTTCAACTATATTTTTTTATAGCAGAAGCCTTTGGCAACTTTTGATTCAACTACAGAATTCCAATCATTATTCTTCCCTTTATAAAATGCTTCGAGTTTTACAGAAGAGGAGTTCTGCAGGAGTATTTATTAGTCAAGTGCCTATGCTGGTGTATTAGAAAGAGGTAAGGTTTGCTTTAGCAGATTGCAGATAACTTTCGTGAAAAATCAAGTTCTTTTATTTGCAGTAATAGTAGCAGAAATGGGACGACGTCCCTTCCAGGAGAGAGAAGTAAGGTGCTGTATAAACCGCGACTTCTCTTTGCAAAACACACCGCTTCGTTGCAATATGAACTGCTGGACAGCGGACGCTTCGGAGGAGCAGAAGAACAGCTCCTGGAGTTTAAAGTGGTGTTTGGGGAAGATGTTCTAGCTCACGCCTTTGAAAGGGACCTTTCTAAGCGCAACCATTTCGGCTGACCACAAGTTACCTGGATTGATGCAGAAATTCCACGTGGCAAAACCACCGCGGCTTTGAGAGGTCTCGAATAGAAGGAATTCCAGGATGAAATCCCGTCCTCGCTCTGACTCAGCTTTCAGCTAACCGCTGGGGCGTCAGTAAAATAAACTCGAGCCTTGAACACGCAGCTTTCTATTAGTTCACTCCCTGCAGTCTCGAGAGAATGTGGTTTTTTTTCCTGCCTGAAGGACACAGAAGGTTACTGTGGCTGTCGGGAGAGCAGGGAGAGCCTGTAGGCTTCAGGGGTGGGTCCCTCACTTGGGGACAAACGAGGAGCAGCCGTAGATTCACCCGTCAGTAGCCTATTTTGTTATCTGCCGAATTTAAGTCGTTTCTTCCTTTACGGATGGTGTTATATCTCTCTCTAGACCGTTTCCGTAATAATCAAGACATCTGTCGTTTTCCTCGAATGATCGCGTTGCCTGTCTGCCAGCACTTTAGCACTGATGTCTGTTTTAAGAGACATAAAAATTTCTGGAAAACTATTGCTGAATTTTCTCTGTATGATCCTGAGTTCTCTGTACGGTACTTTTAGCAATTTCTAAAAAGTCGCACCCAGCAAGGCTCACCTTGGCCATGCGAAATGATCCCATGGCTTGAGCTAGTCCTTGTATGTATGTTTGAAGCCTAAAAGTGTGTCTTAATGTTTTAGGTGGTTGGTTTCTGTTTTAGGAGTATTGCAGAGGGTTTCAACACTTTTTCTCTGGTTCTGTTACCAAGTGCAGAATGCACGTTTTTGTCCTCCCCGTGCTAGTGAATGGTTTTTTTTTCCCAAACCAGAGCTACAGCCACAACGTTGGAGCCTAGAGAGAGATTTTCTGCATAGTCTTTTTTCCACCTTCAGTTATTTCCCGTGTTGGCCGTGTGCGCGTGGTACCTCTTTGACTTTGGAGAGCTCATTTCTTACCCGTTCAGAGGTAACATCTGCTAGAACCTGATGATCCAAGGTCTGAAGTGAATTTCCTGCCTTTGCTGCTGTAGGAACTTTTATAGGAAAAGTCAGCAGACTCACAGAAAATTTGTACGTGGCTTTATTTTGGATGCAAAACGGATCACCCCCTTAAGCATGGTTGGCAAAGCTAGTTGAGGGAGGGGGAAAGAGCTGTGTCCAAGAAACCTCCTGATCCAAATGCAAAAATGAAAGAGCCATTCAGGCCTATTCCTGCATTGAGTGATAGTCCCTTATTTATACTTAAGAGTTGTTAGACTCCTCTGTTTTTCCCGGTTTGGAGTCTGGTTGATCCCATCTGTCATAGAAAACCATGTTGGACAGTCTTGCTTATACTGTGGTTCTTTCTGAAGACTTTTTCCTGCTCCATGAATTAAAAATATAAGATACTCACCAGCTTCCTGAAAAAAAATTTGAAAACATGGTAGGTTCTTTATTAACCCTAGAAACTGGGGAGGGCATGGAGCCTTCACAAGTGTCCGATACTTTCTAGGAGATAACGTCTTTGGTTGATATCCATGTCACCACTGGTATCTGAAGCATGGGATAGTTGGATTTTATCTGACTGTTAGTCATTGCCTTGATGATTTTTGTTCTCTTTAGCTGATGAAAACACTGAATAATGTGCGGCCTGTGTACAGATGCCTGGAAAACCCAACTGAAAATGGCCTAAATCAATGATTCTTTTGACAACGCTACTTTGAAGTCTTAGTTATTGGTTTATAGCGTTGTGTTTTTTAAATTAAAATTTCATTGGATACTAAGACAAATGCTTCAAGCAAATATATTACCTTTATCTCCTTATTGCATAATATATTGGCAGCTTTACCGTATTGACTTACGGCGTGACTCGGGCAGCCCTTTAGTACATGCTGACCTATGAATCAAGTGGAAAAAACAGTGTGAAGTTTCAAGAGTGTTTTTTGTGAAAATATTTGCAGGTTTATTTTGGACCAACTGGATTCTGCTTTTTTTTTTTTCCCCTAAAATATTTTAAAATAGATTTTTATTATACTAGGAGGAGCATCTGTGTGTCTATCTGTCTTGTCTTCTGGTTAATCCTTGGCGCTGCAGGTTGCGTAGGAATGAACTCCATTGAGTCCAAAGGTGGTGTGTTTTAAGATGTGGGTTTTATGGGTCTGTTAATGAAAAAGTTTTGTGTTTTTTTATTTTTCTCCGTGATAATGTCATGCATTCTCCATTGTACTGACGGATTGTTTTGTTTGAAACCAGCAAACTGCCGTTTTCCAAATACAGAGTAAAGGCAATGAACGTGTTTGCTTTCTCTAGGTCCATTAATAAACTTAATTTCTGCATGTGATAGTGGACCTGCATTAGGACCAGTTGCTGTGCGTTGTCTCTTTTTGCAAGATTCAACAGAATACCCCTTTCTCCGTTCTTAATTTCTCATTAGCCTCTAATTCCTTCTTTACAATTTAGTGTATATTATTTTCCGAAAGCCTACTCTATGAATTGTGACTTTTTCTTTGGTTCTCTGACCAGCTTATTTGCCCCAATCTTTGTCTTTCTGAATTCTTCGTCGTAGTCAGTTTTGCTCATCTTCCTTGTTGTTTTGGGGTAATTCTTTTAAAGAGTTTGAGAGGATCGTTGCGTGTATTTTGTATGAGGCTTTCCTCTGCTCACACAGTTTAATCGGGTCAAAATCAGTGGTCTGTAAGGAATCCCCAGCTTGTTGTCCAAGAATTTAATAATTTTCATTTGTCTGAGTGAAATTCTAAGTGGTTGTCATACAGTGTGCTTTCATGTTCTCACATGTATAATTTTTAGAAGCTTTTCTTCAGGACAGAATAAATAGCGCTTCCTGATCGCTGCCTCATGTGGCTAGATGCACTTTGATGAATTGATCTGGTCCGTGAAGCTACCGTGTCGCATAATACATCGACCCAACTTTGCCGGCTCCCGAAAGAAAACACCTGCTTGATCCTACCTTTGTATTATGTTCTCCTACGGTCAAGCCCCATTCAGAACGACGGGATAGCAATAAGATGTTCGAGGAAAATGAAGCGCGAGCCTGGGTAGCCATTCACGCTATTCTTCCCGACAAAGCATGGAGAATCGGCGTCCGTGAATGCTACAAAGCGGTGATCTGCCCCGTTTCATAAATGGTTAAGGGCACTATTGTGAATTTTAGAATGACTTGTAGAGACAAGTTTGACAAATCAGGTGTTATAATGGGATTATTGATACTATTCTGCACTTGTCACAGTTCAGCCTCTTAGCGCACGTTTCCCTTTTCACTGCAAAACAAGAAGCTCTTTAGAATTTCTCTATATTAAATGTCCGTTTAACATTTAATATAATATACTTTGCATGTAACAAAGACTATGATTCCATGTGTGACGTTCCAAACAATATTATATCAGTGACCTTCTCTTTTTATGCAGATTTCTAGCTCGGTCATTCTTGTACTTGGTGAATAGGGTCACTGTACCTTATGCCCACGCTAAAACACTGCTCTTTGAGCACTGCAGCTTGAGGTCTTAGTATGTGCAGAAGAACAGACTCTGATTTGACGCTTTATATTGACCATTCAAGAATTGCTTGCTGATTTAATGTGTAGTAGATATTTTTTTTTTCTTTTTTTTCCCCCTTTAGGTGTTGATGTGTTTCTTGGGAGAGGAAAAAAAGTCAGGTATCCGACTGAGATTTAGCCTCTGACCGTTTTGTTCTGTTAGGTGACAATTTAAATACTGAAATATTTGTCCGCTTAAAAATAATTTTAAAAAGGCAGCCTGTTTAAAAAATGTCAGGCTATCTTCTACGGTTTTTGTGGAATTCTTTAACTTAAACTAATATTTCTCTAAGAACAGAGGCGGACTGTCAGCTTCTATTTTCAGTGAAAACATCTAGTTCCTTATAAAGAGATTGCTAAGCTTAGAATTATGCGATTTCTACAAAGAAAGCCCTTCATAAAGAAACTGCGTTTCTTGCTGGACTGAGGCAAGCAAAATTCTCTTAGCCTGCTTTAGCAGTTATTTTTCTTTCCAATTATTGCACTCGTAAGCTTCCACTGCCTGGAATTTTGTTACGTGTAAGCGCTATGCTCTCAGATGAAATACTTTTAATCCTAAAAGCTGCTCATTTTTACTTAGTTTTTAAGCTTTAGTGAGCCAAGCAGTGTGTTTTTTAGTTTGTGGTGTTATCTATGGCTTCCCTGGGCGTCACTGTTTTCTGTACTGTGTTGTCTGTGTGTGTTTGTTCTTTTCCTAACCGCGTTAGCAGCTCAGCTCTTTTCAGGTGCCACAAAAAAGTGCAGGTTTTAACACATTCAGCCCAAATAATCGTCCTTCTCAATACCTGCTTTTCTCTTTCCTGCGATTTTAGAGGGCAGGCTAGCTTAAAGCTCTAAAAATAAATGAAGTGGAAACTTTGGGCCTCCGAAGTGGTGCAAATACCAGCACTGAGTCATGACTCCGTACTAGCAACGTGCTACCCTGTCTTCTCCGTCTCTGTTTGGATGCCTTTTTCATTCACATCTTTCACAGCCCTTCCCGTAATGTGTCCTGTGCGGTTCCGTTAGCTGGGTTTGTTGAGGATCCCTTCCATGTCTTGTCCTGTCGGGATGAGAGGAAGGCTCTTCTCTTCTTCCTAGCTTTCCTTACCAGCGTGTCTCCTGGGTTCCTACAGTCAGCCCACCAGTCATCTCAGAATTATTTAAGTTTGGCTTTGTGTCTGGCCCCTAATACAAATACTTGGTGCATATTTCATTTTAAACCCTAAGAGCGCTTGGCAGAAGGGAGTGATGCGTTTCGGCAGTATTTCTGCTCTGTTTATAGGCCAGAACCCTTTGAAACGTGGAAAATTATCATGAAGGCAAGACATACAGTTTGCAGTAGAAGAGCCCCCGTCCTATTCACTTCGTGGGGTTTTGTTTTTGTTCGTAGAACATGTGACTTAGAAAAACAAATTAAAAACAGGTCCCAGGCTTATTTCGATGCCCACTGCTGTCTTCGTTATCTTCAGGATTCATCCACAAAAGACACTCGCACACGCTGCGAGCGAAGTAGCACCTTTGTGCTCCCTCGGTGGCCGCTCTGAATGAAGAACGTTGGTCGGCGTGGTCAGCAGAAAGACTGGATGGTGGAAGAAGGTCTGATGCAGGGCAGAAACCCGCACTGCCCTCTCATGCCTGCAAAAACGTATTTCCCTCTCTTAGGGAAACTAGGATTCATGGTGATGGCCCATTTTCCCCTATTACGTAGCTGTAAGGTTCCTCCAGAGGAACCAGTTGGTGATTTCAGCGAGTGCGAGTATTGGCAGAACTTCTGGTGGAAAACTGTCAGTGTTTCTTCTGAGCTTTCTCTTAAACCTTCCTCCCCTTTACCCGCTCCTTTCTTTCCTGGTTGTTTCACCATCGTTCTTATGCCCTTCTCTTCTCTTAGCCAAAAATCAGTTCTCATATTTATGGGGATGGGTGACGGGATTGACTCTGCGGCGTTTCAGGAGCGGAAGAAGACACGAGATAGCTGGAGGGGGGGATTGCCAAAGGAGGGTGAACCGGAGAAAGGATTTGGAAGAAGGCATCTAGGTAGAGCACGTAGCAGGACGGTCTTGGGAAAACCCGGGATGGAGAGCGGGCAGTGCTGGTGGGTTGGGCAGTTCGTAGGGTTTAGGAACCCGCACTGTGAAAAATGGGTTGCTCAATAGCCCAGGCCTTACCTAACCCCCTCTTTCTGCCTTTTATCCCGCTCCATCGGTGTTCCCTGGGCATGGCTGTTCCTTCTTTTCTGTGCTTTGTGCTTTTCCTGCCCTTGTTCCCTGCTTTTGGTAGGGTATCGCTTCCCGAGCGTGGGAAACGCATCCTTGTTTGAAAATCGCTGCTGGAGATTCCTGTGCAAACATCTGCAAGCTGTCAATACGCCTGCGAACTCTCCGGATTTTTTTTTTTAATCCCCAAAGCGTCTAGCTGCGAAGGCAAATATCTGGTGATGAGCAGCACCTATCATCCCTCCCTCCTTATTTCTAGCATGCCGTAAACAAGCCCAAAGCCATTTCCCTCTACCTTTCTTTTGTCTGGGGTTTGCATTTATACGCTTTCTCAGTTAGCCCCGAATTTCTTCTGAAACTGTCAATTTGAAAAATCTTTTGCGTTCCGCCATAACCATATTTCTTTACCTAACGAGCACGTTCTCTATTTACAGTCAAAAGGCTGTAATTTCGGGGGGAAAAGAGCAATTGCTGAATTGCCTGCCGGTGCCTCTCTGGAGAGGGTAATTAAAATGAAAATGTTTGCTTAAAAAAAAATAAAAAAAAAAATATATAAATATATATAAATTAAAAAATAAAATATAAAATAAAATATAAATAAATAAATTTAACGTACTTCTACGGGAGTGGCTGTTTTTCCATTCTCTCCTAGAGCAGAACAGCCCTTGACCCAGCGATCCGGATTTTTCACCTGGTACTTAGCAGCTTATCAGCTGGGTGTAAGTTAAACTGGGCAGAACGTCTTGGCTACCGAAGCTGTTTGCCTTAGACCGAGGGTTGCTTTAAAGGGTGCAGTAAAACGTGTTCTTCGCTATTTTTGAAAACTGTCCTCCCTTCTTCCCCTTTGCAGCCGGGCAAGCAACACTTCCAGGACTGTAGAAACCAGCAAGTGTTGACAGCTCAAAAAACCCAGAGCATGTTTAAGTCAAATCTGCCGTAAATGATTACTCCGTATAAGACCCTACGTGTACAGTAGTTGACTTGTTCGGCCCCGCGCAGATAAAAAGCCTTTCATCGGTCAGCCCTGCCTCCCCTCCCGAGGAGGAGGAGGAGGGGGAGAGGAAGCGTAGGGTTCCTCGGGCCGGTGGGGGCGAGCAGTCCCAACGGCAGCTGCAAAGTAATAAAAGACATGCTGCTAATCGAGCAAATATGTGCTATCGCCGAAGCAGCCCGTTTACGTGATCGGGGCAAGCGCCCGCTGCAGTTCCTACCGCTTGCTCCTCTGACGGGTATATAAATAAGCGGCCGGGGTGTTTGCTGCCTGCGTACTAGAAATGAGTCTCGGGGCCTCTGCCGGCTCTGGACCCGACCTGCGCAAGCCTGTCTCTGACTCGCACGCTTTCCGATAACGGGAAAGGCGGAGCGTGTGTATAAAGTGCATATGAAAAATCTTTGCGTGTTCCTGTCCTTCACCTGCGGTAGAAAAGCTTTCATTTAAGGGTTCGGGGCAGGGTCAGACAAAACCAGCAGTGATCGGGGAGCACGCTGTCTGGCAGGATTGAGGCGAAAACGCGTGCCCTGCAGTCCGTACGGGTTCCGTGCGTCGTCCGCGGATCACGGCTTAGGAAACGGTGTGGTGGCGCCTCCTCCTGCATTGGGGCTTGCGGTTGCTTCCCTCCACCAACCCAAGGAGTTACAGAGAGGCCCCACCGAAACATCGATGAAAGGCGACAGCGGTTTGCTAGGTAGCCGAAAGCTCCCGTCCAAATTACGGAGTTTTGGATGGACAAGGTCTACAAAACTACCGTATGCCCTGGCTGTAAAACGTTGAGATAGATTTAAGCACATGCTTGAACTAAAATACTGAATTGAAGCCGACGTGAAAACAAAATTGTTATTAAATCCTTGATGTCTATTTGTTCCAGTTGTTTTCCACTATTTTGCAACAGTTTAGCTTGAAAATCAAATTAGCCTGTCTATTAAGGTTTATAATTATTGGGGAGAATTCCCTGTATACTAAAATAAATGATGTTCTTCTGTTACACTGAGCATACATTCAGAGATGCAGTTTGGCTGATAAATTAGTAACATAATCGTCAGTAAACATGAATGTCTTGCATGAAGTGCGAATCCAGTATAAGTGTAGTGTAAGAACAAATCTTTAAGAGTGAGTTGCATTTTAATTTAAATATGTAAAACATAACTTTCAATCACTGAAGTTGTTTTGATGATTGCATAGATTTATTCCTCCTATCCCCTTTTTAGTTTTGTAAATATTATTCTGTGTTTTCTACTTGACAGATATTTTTATTACAGTTCATCTCACTAGCGATATACTTAATACCGTGTCTTTTTTAGTTTACAGGGTAGTTTGACTGCCAGATTTCGAAGCATATTTCATATTGGTTGCAAACAGAAACTAAACTGAGTGGGAGGAAGTTAAAGCCTGCGGATTTAGGAAAAAAAATCGGAGCACTGGTTTTCTTAGCTCTGTGTACAAATATGACTCAAAGCTTCTTCTTTTTTTTTTTTTTTGCCTTCACAAACCATAAGGAGACGAAATTAGAAGAAAAAATCTGGTCACACTTCTCTGAGATGTGAAGTCTGTGAGCTATTAGATTTCCTGGATTTCTGTCTAGGGAGGATGCCAAGTACATCTGTGCTTGCCTTTTGATTGCCTTTCCAAATAGATGAGCGGGAAGCTTGCATTTTCGTATCAAATTAATTTGCCTCTGTTGATAGAAAGTATCCGCCCTCCAGTTAATGTGGTTGGGAGCAAAATTAGTGAGAATGTTTATTTTTTTTTCTGTGCATTCATAGAAGTGTCATCATCTGGATAAGAAGGGTAAAATGATATCCAGCTTTTCCAAAAGCGCTTTCGAAAGTTGTAGAAATATATCAAGTGTGATAATCTCATCATACAATTTCTGCCTTTTATTTATTTTATTTATTAAAATTGGAGGGGGGGAGCAAACTTTTGGGCTGCCATACCTGTTTTTAGGCCTTCGTTTTAGAAAATACATCTAAAATATGCATGTCCTGCTGTTACATGGGTGGAAAAATATAAAGCATAAAGCTGAACGACTTCATCCTGGCTGAGCAGGCTTTGACAGTAAATAAATGAGATCAAAACAGTGTGTGCACCCATAAAAAAAAAATTAATAACTCTTCCATAGAGAAGTTCATGAATGTGAAAGAGAGGAGGAAGTTAGCGCCCTTTTCTCTGCCTTGACAACGCCAGGATTTGCTTAGTTTCAGGACTTCTAAACCAGGATCATCATTCGCTCGCACTCTGATGTCTTGCGCCTGAGAAGCGGAGATCTGCTGTGACCGATCCTGCTGTATCCCGCTCGAGTTTTCTTTGCTTAGCAGAGTTCGCCACAAGGCCCGACGTGTCAGCTGTTCCTCAGAGTTGGGAACAAAAGGCTTCATCCCAACCGAGGGGGTGAGGAAGGTCCTCCAAGGGACATGTGGATCGGAGATCAAAAGTTCCTTTAAACATGTCGTTCCGTTTTAATTCCGTCATGTTGTGTGCGTTTAAATAACAGACGTGGCATCAGCATGAAGAACGCTGTTCTTCAGCTGCTTAACCCTTGCTCTCTTTTAAAAGAGAGGTTGTATGGAGACAAACAGCTGAAATCCATCAGAATACTTATTTCTCATCATTCCTGAAGCCTAGCTGATACTCTGTTAGATCTACTATCTCTTTCATTTGGGAGATGGGGTGCACTGTTTTTGCCTTCTAAGCTCCTGTAAAAACCCCAACCAAAAAAAACACTAAGAAATTTGAATCTAGATGCAGACAGTTTCTGGCAGGTCTCATCCAGAAGGCTTTTGGATGAGGACTCTGCAGTGAGCTCTTCAAAATATCTTAAAGAAATACTAAGACCTGGCTGAAACTATACCCTGTTTTTTTTTTTTTTTTAATTATTCTTATTCCCTCAAAAGATGTCCCAGGGTTATATCAGGGAATCTGAAGCTGTATGAAATCTGCCCTGTTCCCTTTTCCAATTTACCCAAGGCCAAAATAGCGTTTCTTGATGGGAACCAGAAGGGCTCCTCCGAGACAGTACAGCCTGATGGTTCAACCCGCCTTCCTTGGGAAGATGGACTCATGGGTTAGTTAACCATCTTACCCAACAGCAGTTGCACCAAGCACACAATCACGCTTGGGAAATAAAGTGTTTACTAAAGTTTACAGCTCTTACAGCTCTTTCCTGTAGAGGTAGGTTTTACCGTAGAAATAGATCAGAATATTATATGGCATATGGATTATTTTGAGTAAATATACGTCTGCTTTTCCTCTAAGTAACAATTTGACCAAGTTTCTTGACTTGAAAGCCGATTGATTTCCTTCTTTTGTAGCAAGAATTATATACTAATAAAAGATAAGAAGGTGTTTTTTTCATTAGGGCTCTTTGATGATAGAAGTCTTGGGCTACCTCCTCTTCCCGCCCGCTTCTATTACTCTGAGCTGATCCGTCCTCAAGAACTGTTTTTAGATGGCCACTTTATAGAAGTTATTTCTAGCAACATAAAACTACATTTCTTAATGTTTTATAGATTACTATTAGGCTTTCCTTCATGTTTTAACATGTCCTTACCAGCAACAGTTCTCCGTTCTGGAAGGAACAGGAGAATGGAGGCACCACTTTTTTAGAGTTATTTTAGATGAAGCTTACTCTCAATAAATGTACTTTAAAAAAAAAAGAAAAAAGATGCTGGCAAATGGATTCTGCAGCTACAGGATCCGGTGGCAGATGTAAGACAGTAAGTCTGCAGGCCCAGCTTTGCATGTATTTTGGAGGCCTCTGATATTGATTGCTTATACCGTATGCATAACTTCATCTTCTTTATAGCAGAAACTAGGGCCCAGTATTTTAATAATATAGGAAAAATTTTTTTTCCCCCTTATTCTCTTTTCTAAAAGGGCATCGATGCAGATTTGTTGTGCTTGTATTTCTCGCTGTCACCTGTGTCCAAATATATATTTTTGGGTCACTGAACAGCAGTCATAAATTTTTAACGTGGACCCATTTCTTTGGTATTGTTCGGTCTGATCTAATAAGGCAGTTTTGATGTCTTTTTTTTTGTCTAATTAGACCACTTTCAAGAGATTAATTTACAATTATTTCTAAGAATTTAAAGCACCGGGGATTTAATAGTCGAAGAAATGAGATGTGTAATATTCATGTTACTGTTTCAAATAGCTCAAAATCTTTTAAGATTTGAATGAAGGTTCTGCCTGATGTGGTTGGTGCAAATGTGTCTAACGCTGCCTATTTTAATGCATACATAGCTTCAAGAAATAAGGAAATACCTTTTTACATGCTTTGAAACTTGCTTTCTAGAATTACAAAGCTGACAGTTGGAGATTGCATAGAAGATCTCTAAAAGTTGGCATGGACTGTATGCTTTGTTGTTCTGTTAAGGAATAGTTTTAAATATATCTATTAAGGACTGTGAATATTTGGGGAGTTTAGCTGCCCTTTTATTTTTCCTGGAAGTTCTTGAAAATAATATCACAATTACCTTTGTCCTTCAGCATGTTAAATAGAGTTGCACAATTGCTACCTTTTTAAGCTACTGCATGGCAATGGAATATATTTTAGTACAGTTAGAGTTTTAGATGTTTGGCCCTCTTTTTCTAATAAATGAATTCTTCAGGTACTGTGACATCTCTAAGGATTTTTGCTCTGCACTAGCAGTGTTAGACTTACTATAAAAACTAAGGTGGTTTTGGAGGTACAGAAATCATAATTGTTGGTGGGAAAAAAACCTCTTAAAATTATTTTTTGAAGACAAAACTGCCAGGTGCTGGCAAATCTGAAGTCTTCACCAATACTATAGAATTTGTGTCTGGCATTAGAGCCCTTGCTTTTTTCATGGTCTCGATTCATTGCTTCACCTTACATTCATGTAGTGTACTCGTAGGGTGACTTCAATCGTGGAAGAACGTCGTGCGATTCTCTTCTTGCAGCAGGCTCTAGAGAAAAATGAAAAGGTTTAATTGCGAGAAGAAATCGTGGCACTTAACTAGCTCTTTTGGTAAGTGGAGGCAGCTTTGTAAAACCTGCTGATGAACATCTTGGTCCCTTCTCTTTAAGCGTGCTGTTTCTTTGAGCTCTTTTCCTGTGCCTGATGGTAACGGAAGAAGTTTGGATACGGGCAGAGCTAATTGTGCGATTCTGTATGTGTTGTGGCTGCTGGACAGATCGTGGCTAGTGTCAAGGAGCTTGATAATCCCACGCTAAGCAGGGACAGAGAACCCTGCAGGTCCTCAGAGGTTCCCTATGCTTCTGCCAAGAGCTTAGATCGTTCAGAGTAAAGTATGATAAAGTTGATGTAATCAACGTATCAGAAGTGAGATGTGTTGATCATCTAATTAGGAGAAGTACTGCCTAAAAAAGGCTGTGTTTGTGGCTCCTGGCAAGTTGTTCTTCCAGATGCTTTACTACAGCCGTTACAGCTCGCAGCCCTCTACCAGTATTGTTGCACGACATTGAAAATTTGCCCAGCTGCTGTTTTTGGCAGCCGTATGTTGCCTGTCTCTGCTCTAAATGACCTGCTAATCATGCCTGCTTCCCCCGTCGCTGTTTCACCAACCTTCCAAAGCAACTTTGATACGAAATTGCTGATAGAATTCATGTTCTGAAGCTGCACAGATGCCACCTCGGTTTGTGCTGACAGATGGAAGATGTTAGGACAAGTCTTGAAGAAAACATCTGTGAGATAATATGGAGACGCTCCAGCCGTGTGAGTGCTCCTGGCAGGGAGGTGGTGAGCTGTTGGCTTGTGTGCTCTAGACTCCCACATGTCTTCACACCCTCACCAGGGTTTTATTTTAGGCCCTTCTCCAAGGATTTACGTTCCAGGCAGTGTGGTAGCTTCTGGCTGGTGCTGGTATCCAGCCTGTGTAAGGTATTTTAGGTTGCATTTTTTCCCTTGAAATGTTAACTGAATTTTGACTCAAACCGATGTTTGAGTTTTTGGAGAATTTAATGAGAGCTGCAGCTCTTTAAAAAAATAAAAATAAATAAATCAGCACAGCAGTACTGGGGTCAGTCTGTCCCTTGGATGTGAACTACTGTTTTTTTCTGCCAAATAATGAAACTTCTACATCTGAGTAGTAGTAAGCTACCTACGACAAGGCAAGTAAATAGCTGTGGTTCATCCTGCAAGAGAGATTTTTGGAACGGTTGGGTCTCCACGCTGTAAAAGCTGGAAAAAGAGTAGAGAAAATTTCTTCGTGTTTGTCTGTGAAGAAAGGATATCGTCCCTTTGATAGGCTTGGTTATTTATTGCTGTGTGGCATTTCCAGGAGAATTACTGCCTTTTTTTTCCAGCCTGTCATTTGACAGGAAATGATGGAATGCTTGACTAATCTTGTTTATTTATATTTTTATTATATGTGCCCTTCTTATGCCTTCTTGAAATTCTGGAATCATGAGGATAGTCATTTCCGTTAGGTTGCAGGGATACAGGAATATCTCGAGTAGTGTAGTTGAAATCAGCTTAAATAAATAACCAGCCTGTTCCAAACTCATGGTCTCAGATCACTGTCCAAGGGCTTATGAAAAAATGTACTATCTGGAATCTAAATGATCATAATTATTGATCGCTTTGCAAGTATTCTGCAGCAGAGAAGTGTTTTCAGGAGTAGCCTAAAATTAAAGCATCTTGCTTGTAGAGTTTACGTGGAGGAGTAGCAGATTAGTAATGTTGACCTCTCAGAAATGTTGTTTTTTCTTTTTATGCATATAGAAGTATAAAGCAGGAACATGTTCTCTACTATGTTTTCCCTATGAAATTATTTCTTTGTTATAGAAGTTGCAAAGTAACGTGTATTTCGTGGTGTTTTGAGCTTCAAGCCTGTGGTCAGAGATATACTAAATTAAGAGTGATCACCGCAATATATCTGTGATTGGTTTTGGCAGGACGTAAAATGCATCTTGGATTTCCTTCCCTAGACAGGATGCTTATACAGTGTCCTTTAGAGTATTTGTTCTTATCAATTATTTTTCTATATAAAACAGAAAAAGAAACTTTCCCCACCATTTTCTCTACCTAGACAGGGACAAGCTCAGTGAAAGCAAGTGTTTCCCTCTATGACTCTGTGCAAGGATGCAATTGTATCATATTTAATATATTGCCGTCCTTGCCAGTTTTGCATCCTGGTACACAGTTTGCCTCTAAATGCAGATTTTTTCCTTGAGCTATTTGCAAAGGTTTCTTCTTTTTCCCCCCTGAGCAAGGGATTGTGGAAATTATAGAACGCAATAAAGTGTATGAGCAGTTCAGTTAATGAATATGCTCATAGTTGTCAATTTGCATCAAATTTATGACAAATCTCTTATATTCCCTCAAACGCCCTCACGGTTTTCCTCAGTTGTCATGGTACTAAAAATAGCCCCATTTCTCCAGGGATGTTCCTTACCTTGCTCTGGGAAGAAAAATGATAAACATTATTTCAGCTCCAGTGTGGGTCCTTGGGAATCCTCTACTGTCCATCTGTTGCCCATATTGCTGCTCTGTCTCTTAACGCATTTTTAATTGGCTTCTCGGATTTTAGTAGACGAGTATGTTTTGTTTAGAGGAGGTGTCCAAAACCTTTTTTCAAAAGCCAGGTTATAAATGCTTCCACAATGTTTTGAAATGCAAAAAGACTTCTGGAGAAAGTGGAAAAGGTGTAACTTTAATATACGGAAGCGGCTGCAAGTCCGGCATTAATATCACCCAGGCC
Source organism: Apteryx mantelli (assembly GCF_036417845.1). NCBI lineage: Eukaryota > Metazoa > Chordata > Aves > Apterygiformes > Apterygidae > Apteryx > Apteryx mantelli. The sequence continues at coordinate 3,426,204 of NC_089978.1, forward strand.
AAGGCACGCCTGAGCCTTGGAGTCACGCTCCTTCCAGAGCAAGCAGCTTTCAACAAGACGTGCAGGTGAGACGCTTTCCATTTGACAGTAGCAGATTTTAGTTCCTCTCTCTTCCTTTTTTTAGGGCCTTCGTCTTTGAATTCACAAATTTCAAAGGAACCCCTATTTAGGTACCATCCAGATTGATGGCTGCTTGCTATTCCATTTATCGGTTTGTTCTTGTTCCTCCTTTGAGGACTGTGCTACCCAGTCTTTATGTTTTGAAAGGAAGTTTAGGTTAAGCGTTGCCTCATCATCCTCTCATGATGATTTGGTTTTTTTTAATTTAAACTTATGGATTATCTTGCAAGCTTCCCGCATCTTCTGCACCTATAGTACTTCATAGTTATTTTCATTCTTTAGTTGATTGTTTTGTTATCTAAATTACTTTAACTTCTTTCAGCCGTGGTTCTTTTCCACTGACTTTATTGAGACTGTTTCTTGCCTTTTGAAGTTTATTCATTCCGTTTCCTAAACCGTTACACAGGGCTTCTCTGTTTGATAAAGGCATCAATGTTTCTTCTTCTTTTGTTTTCTTGGATGGATCTTCCCCGGGTTTCTCTTCTGCAAGCTTGTCCAGTGCACGCTGAAGCTCAGGTAGACTTCCCTTTAGCAAGGAAGCTCCATAGCAAAACTACCCCCTGCGTGAAAAACCATTTCCTTTATTTATTTTGAACCCGACTTCTGCTAGTTTCATCTGGTGCCCTCAAAGTATTGGAGATAGAGAGAACAGTTAATTTCTATCTTAGTCACCATGCTGGTCATGATATCATAGACTAACATCATATTCTCCCTTCAGTTGTCTGGTTTCCAGACTGAAGAGTCCTCAGAGTTGCTTCTGATGTGGCAGCTATTTGTACATTTTTACCATCCTTGTTCCTTTATCCTTCTCCAACTCTTTTCTCTTTCTTGGGAAACAGAGAAGAGGGGAAGACCTCAACAGTACACAGAAATCTAACTCGATGCACCATCTATTTATGTAGTGTCCTAGCAGTGATCTCTGTTTTGTTCTTCTTTCCTGTCTTAATAATTCCTATCACTGTTATTTTTGGTTTTGGGTTTTTTTTTTGGACTGCTAATGAATATTGCTGTTTTCATGGACCTGTCTATTATGACCCCGAGATCTTGACCCTGCATGGAAATGGTCTGCTCAAAGCCTATCATTTTGCTTAGGAAATCAGGATAGTGGTGTTTTCCTTGTTTGTATCACTTGATTTATACTGAATTTCATCTCCATTTTATTGCCCAATGGTTCTGTCTCATTAAAATCCTTCTCCAGTTCTCGATATCGGCTATTAACTCTGCTACTCCGAATGACTGTCACCAGCAGACCTTGTCAACTTGTCGTTCTTCTCCTTTTGCAGCCCACTCATAAATATACGTAACAGCTGAGGCCCCAGCGCTGAGTGCTGTCCACCACTGGAACTCACCCCATCCCTCCGTTTTGTATAATTTAACAAATTATCTATTTTACAGGGACTTTCCTGCTTTTGCCATAGCTGCTTCGTTTCCTTTAAAGTCTTTGGCGAGAAAGCTGAGAGAGGAGTGATGTTGCTGTGCGTTAGCCAATTGAGCCTTCAAAGCTAAAAACCTCTATTTTCCTACCAGCTTTGCAAGTTCGCATGGCTTATCTAACAATTTCTCTCTATTTGTGCCTTGGACATAAAGAAAAAGTCAGGGAAGGAGCTTGTAACGTAGAAACGTTGAAGCCAACCTTTTGAAATAGTTTTTAGTTCCTGGTATTTTTGATGCTCTTTTTGGTAAGCCACAGAGCTTAAGTGAAGTTGAACTTCAAAATTAACCTATTAAATGGAGCTACATTTAAGCCGCAGGCTGTAGTTAAGAATAAAATACTCTCCAATTTACAAAATATAGTTTTCACTAAACGGCAATATTTGTCTTTGTTAAAATCGCTTCAAGTAAGGACGCCGTGGAAGTTCCTCGAGCTCCGAGCTTCACGGGGTTGGACGAAACGGGGATAAATAGAGATGGGCTCTTTTAACCGATTACTGATGGAGTGCTCTACAAAGCTCATCCTTGGTTATTCGTGCGGGTTCAGCGGTGTGAAATGCTTGGTGGTCCGTGACACGCTTCGGACATGCTGAAGAGGTGGAGATGGAATTTGGGCTTGGGGTGAGCACGGACGTGGCCTGGCTAGTCGATGCTCTCAGCATGCGTGTCCAGCCCGGTGGGCTGTAGCGATAGGTCCTGTGTTGGTTCCCCTGTTTTGATATATTTAATGCGAGACAATTTTAAAAGAAATACATGAAAACAATCTACGCCAGCTCTTCTGAAGGTATCATTTATATCCATTCTCTTCATCTTGCTTGGGATGGCTTCGGATGTTGAAATGTGCTTTGGGAAAGTCACCAGTGCGTCCACGAGAACTTGTGTGGCTGCTGTACTACAAAATGTCCAGAGTAAGGGTTTTTTTCTGTAAATGGTTATGTGGATTAAGTCGCAAACATGGCTATATTGAGATCATTAGATGGTTTAGTGATCAATTCAGCGAGGCTGAGCATTGATTTCAGGTGTGTAAAACCATGATCAGAGGCTATTGAGAGGATCAGAGGGATTTTTTTTTACCATTTAAAAAGATAAATTAAATCCAGCCTCTACGTAAAAAGAACTGGGGCGTTATTCAGTTTAGCCTCTTTTATCCTTTCGCTATCCAAGTAACGTTTATACGCATCATTGGCGTACATCTATCTACTAGTGGCGTTTGATCAGTATTTTTTGAGTGCAGGAGGTGTAGTTTAAATCAAAGATGCCTTTTTTACATCTTTCTGATATCCCACTTCAGTGCCGGGATTGAAAGGTTTTGCATTGCTGAGGCATTTTGTGAGCGCCGCGTCTCTGCCGAAGGAAGAAGTCGTTCATTTGCTTGCCAAACGTTGAATTAAAAATGAATTGAATTTGTACGGTACCAATGTACATAATATTCTATTGATTTTTTTTGCCTTTTCTATCCCAGCTTTTTATATATTTCACCTCTCTGCGACTTTTCAAGCGGACCAGACAGTGCCAGCTGTCTCTACGTTCAAAATTATACTGTCACCGGTTCTGTAAACACAATAGAAAACCAGTTTCTTATTAAATTCCTTTTGCTGCCTAAACGGTCAGCGGGGCTGGGTAACCAAGTTACTACAGAATCTAAAGCAGAGGAGCTTTTAATTAAATATCATTTGGCAAAGTGCCCAGAAATGTCACTGCGGTGGGAGCGGGCGGTGAAAAACGAAATGAAGAGCTGCCAGCGCCTGGTTTGGGCTCGTCCGCAAGACGCGCGCGCGTGCGGATGTGGAGCCGCCCCCGCGTCGGATACGTGGAGCGCAAACCGCGTGAAGTGGCCTTGCGCGTGTGTTTTTGGGTTTTAGATTTTCTCGGCTTTCTTGGACGGCCGTGTTGGCAAAAGAACAGGATGAAAAAAAAAAAAAAGAGAAAAAAAATGAAGAGAAATCATGCACGCTTTTAGGAAATTGCTTTAAGGCGAGAAGCAGTTTAGCCCCATTAATTGCCCCGCGTTTAGATAAATATCACATGATACCAGAATGTTGTTTTTAATCATCCCTGCTTACATTTGGACCCATTAAACTGCTCATATCCTGCTGCTGATGTTATTTAATGCATGCATTTAGGTGGGGGTGGTTGTTCTGTTCTTTGTTTTCACGATATTTGATTTATTGGAAAGGTTTTCCGTAGCTGATGCAATTTTCACACGTCTCAGGGTTTTCTTGGTCGCACCTTGAACATCTCGGTGAAGAAACGAATGGTTCCGGTGAATCTTCTCTTACCTGTCTGTACTCAAGTGATCAGATATGTGATTCTTTTTTTTTAAAAGCCTAAAAGCACCATGCCCTCGGTCTGGTAGCTTACCTCTGTTTTTTCCTTCATTTTTTCTCCCTTAATTTCTTGACTATTTTACCTTCAGCATATTGTTCGGTATCATCCCCCCCCAAAAAACCCTAATTTCTCCGTCTCGCTGTTCACAGCCCATTCAGATTATCCCGCTTATTGTCTCTTTTATTTGGGTTGTAAGTGCTTCCAGGTAGGAAATCTGTTTCCTTCTGTGTTTGTAAAACAGTATGTAAATTTGCAACAACATATAAATGTTTTCTAATGATTCACCTCTGTAGAAGTTAATTAAGTTGCAACAGAGCCGAGTTTGACGCTTTGTGTTCGGAAAGACATGATTTATTTAAAGACCGAGGAGTCAAAATGAGAAATGAGATAAAGAAAGGTTTGAGTGGGAAGATGAGACTAGACTGCAAATTTGAAGCTTTACTGTAGGCTAAATGAAAACTAGTTCTTTTAAAATCTATTATCTAGCAATGCTGATTTCAATATGAATGTAGCTCGCTTTGGTTCTGATTCCATTTCAGACCTTTTAAAACCAGATCTCGTGGGCTTTTCTTATGAGGAATTTGTTCTTGATGCTTTTGCTTGAAACAAGACTTTAGAAAGCCCATCTGTATTTTCCAGCCTTCTGTATACACTACTCTCTTATTTTTGCTTTTAGGCATTAATGGGAAGAGCATTTTCCTTTGCAGAAACTTCGAATTTTAGGCACACATTGGCCAGTGTGTAAAATACAGTACCGAATGAGGTTAGTTTTATTTCTCTAAGTGATCTCTTTAATTTCCCTGCTTTATCTCCACTTTAAAGCTTTATTCAGATCTTTGTGTCTGGGATTAATTTGACTTGGCACACTGCAATGTCTCTGTCTCCCAGGAGCAGCTGATTATTTACAATGAATTTCTTTTTCCTCTTCTCCCTATGGCTCGTAGTGAAGAATTTTATCTACACAAGTACAAGTAATACATGAAGAGCAAAATATTTTGAGAAGAAATAGCTGATTCACCTGGCACGAATGGAAATCCAAACAGAGCTTATCTGGTAATAAGTCCAAACCAGTTAGTTACTAAGACATCTTTGGTTTACGGCGTAAACCTTTAAATAATGAATAGTAAGACACTGTGTTTGTAGCTCTACGGAAAATATTGGACGAGGGGCCTGCCGTGAAGCAAGGACTTTGCTAGCACACGTTAATTGTATGCTGAATTAATTGCATGCACGCAGGCTGTGCACGCAGTCCCTGGGTGCGTGGTTCAGCGAGCTTCTGCGCTCCTGCAGGGGCAGGCGGATTTGTCAAATGACTGCAGAGAAGGAAGGAGAATGGAGAACGTCGCGGTACGGACGTACGTCTGGTGATGCGCTGACGTGGTGATGGAAGAAGCAGCGGCATCCCGAGAGGGAGAACGTACCCGTATTTGCCGTGCTTTCTGCTTGCAGCGAAGGGAATTTGGGGGGAGGAAATGGTGGGGAGAAGCCCGTGGGTTGGAGGTCTGCTACAGCAGACTGGATCCGACCTCCAGGCTGAAGGTTGCTCCCTCTTTAATAAGCGATCTTGTGCCTCTCAAGCTATTTTGATATTCCAATTGCTCTTCGTCCCTCTGTCGACATGGTTTTTGTATACCTAGAGAAAGACCAGTAATCGATTAATGTGTAAAATCTAGCAAATGAAACATAGAGCAGGACTTTTAGTAAAACCAGTTATATATAGTCATGTAATTACAGCTGGTAGTGGTGTTATAATACGCAAAAAATCTTTCTAATATGCAAAAATATCCCCCAAAATAATGCAGATGCTCCCATGCCCTGCAGGCATGCTTTCATTTAAATAGAAAGTGCATTTTATTTTTTATTTTATTTTTTTTTAAGCCAAGCTTGTGCTTACCTCTAAGTCTCTGTGAAGTTCCTGATTATTTACATGTGAAAGTATATCGTTCCGTCTCAGCATAATCCCTGGCCTCTAAGGATTCAACAAATTGCACGTGACAGTGGAAAAATAATAATTGATAACTCCAGTGGGAGTTTGCAGTAAATCAGGGTATATCCCTCCGGCTGTCAAAGGCTTCCTCTCTCACAGAATTGCCTCCAGAGTGAAAGTTAGAGCTGGCATTGGTGGAGCCCGGAGCAACCAAAAAAGTGTCAGGAGCAAAGATCTACGAGAAGCACAGATGGAAAGAGCCAGATACAGGAAAGAAAACAAAGGAGTTTTGGGCAGGGGGGTGGTGGAATTTTGTCTCTGGTGAAAGAAGAAGTGAATGGTGAAGAGCTGTGGAACGGCATAAAAAAGGAGATGATAGGAATGGCTGATCGAGTTTGGCGTTAGCGGGCTAAGATGAAGAAACGGAGGTGGGTAACAAAGGAAGAGCTGCTGAGCGGAAAAAGTGTTAGAAGTTGAAGAAAAAAAAATAAAAAAAAAAAAAGGTGACGAGGGGACTCTTAGGTGGGATGTTTGGATTGACCATGTCAGTGCTGAAAGCCAAGGAATAGTTGAGAACAAGCAGGCACAGAAAATAAATGGTCGCAAGAGGATTTGGAAGATCTGGAAAAGGCACAGAACCCAACAGGCAGCCTGATCCCGGAGGAGCTTCCTCCAAAAGAAAAGAGGGAGAGGAGATGTTAGAGTTAACAGAAGCGTAAAGCACTCGATAGCTTGGGAAAAAGGAAGAAGGTGAATGCTAGGGAGTGTCAAAAGAGCCACAAAATAATTACGGACGGGCAACAAACATGAGGTAAAGGCAGGTACGTATGATGAACGTATGAGTTACGGGTATTCACTCAACATCTGGCTTGTAGATTCTGTTGAATGAGGGAAAGTAGCAATAGTATCAGTTAGGTGAGGAGGAGTTTATTAACCCGTTTAAAGCAGCGGCAGAAACTGCCGGGAAGTTCTTCTGCATAGAAGATCAGCGTGGAGTTGTTCAAACGTCATCGTTTTAATGAAGAAATAGCAGCGACGAGAAGTCGAAACAAAGACGGGGGAGAGCAAAGCAGGTCCGCTTGGGAAAACTCAACACTTAGGAGCTGCGAAGGTGATGCAAAAAGAGGCATGAGAGTAAATGGCGTTATAAAACCCTAAGTCCTAAAAAGTTATATGCTTAAAAGGGAAAGAAAATCCATATATAGGAGGCAGCTCTTATCTTTACCATTTCAAATGACGGGGCTGGAACAGGGGCGAGACCTGCGCTGCTTCATTTGAAGCGGAAGAAGGATGGGTCTTTAAATGCCCAAATACTGACTATCTATAACACTGGTCCTACAAATTATTATATTCAACAAACTTGAGATTTGTTGTAAAATCCGATTGCCTCGTTTCTTTGGGGAACGAGGGAAGATTTTTATTTTCTCCCCCCCTTCTCGTTTGAGCAAGGTTAACCAGATGTTTGGTTCTTACTTTCCTCGCCTGATACCAGCATTAGAAACCTATTTCCTTAGGAGAATAAGAGCAAAGGATAAATGGGTTTAATAGAAAAAAAAATAAAGATCAGTCGCTCAAGCAAGTATTACAGCTTGTGGCTGTCCGGCTGGAATGAAACCGGTTACTGGAGTAAATTTTAACGGGAGGCAGCTGGCGCGACCCTATTACTTGCAGGGAATGGGAACCGCACCTCGGCCGAACGCAGTCTCCTCCGTCCCCGTTGGCGGGTGGAAAGGTTCGGGGGCCAAGCCGAACCATCGGCCTGCGTAAAAGGTTACGCTAACGGGCCGGATTGCTATTTGTTACGACTTTCAGCCCGTTAACGCGGCTTGGGATCCGTTTAATACCTGGTGCTTTGTGGGAGGAGAGGGGCGATCGGGCCCAAGGCTCAAAATCAAGAAGGTCGCTGCAGGCTGCTGCTTGGGTGCGTGGGACTGCTTTGCCTGCAGTCCGTCCCATGCCCTGCTGAATCCCGTAAAATACGGTCATCGCGGAAGCGGAACGATGGCTAAATTATTTGGGCAGAAGATATTTGGGAAGGGCGAAAAGCATTTTAGGTAAAAACGAACGGTTCGAGCGGTGGGTTTTGAAGCGTTGCGTTCGAAATACAAGGACCGTCCTAGCGCTGCTTAAAAATTAATTTTACCTGCCTTTAATTTGGGCCGCAGGATAAAGCGCTGTGTCTTAGGGAAGGCTGTTCGAATTAAAAAGAAATCATTGCAGGACTGAAGTAAAGCACATGCACTGTGTGCACCCGCTTCTGCCGTTTCACGTTTGTTTAATTGCTCAGTAATCAACAGGTGCAATTACCAAAAAAAAAAAGTATAAAATAGTATAGTATAGCCTCGCACAGAGTTGCGCTCACATCGACATGACGCATTAGGAAAGAAGGAGAGTTACCGTCTTTAAACGGCTTTTCGATAGAATCCGTGCAATAACCGCATTCGAAGAAAGCGTTTCCTGGGCCCTGAACCCTATGTCTGACTCCTCGTAGCAGCGCTGCGGCATGGAAATCGCGTCCCGCTTCCCATCGTTTCGAGCATTTATCCGAGAGACCGGAGGGACCCGACTGGTGAGCGCGATGCGTTGCCGTCTCCTGTTCTCCTTCCCTCCCGTCTTTCTCTTGGTTTGTTTTCCACATGACTGGGAAACAATCGCTTCTTCCGCGTGGAGCCCTTCTCCCATTCCTGGGAAAATAGCAGGGAATAGGGAGCATTTGCATAATCGCCTTTAGTGCTATTGTGGGCGGGTTCGGGATGCCGGCACGGAGCCGCGGACCCGCCACCTGTCCAGAACAAATGAACTTAGCCTTTGTATAACGTTATCTGCTTTTCCCCACTGTTATTTCTGCGCAATGAATAACTTGATTAAAATATTATAAAACCCCGGCGTTCAGCCGATGTTTGCGGTGGGCTTAAATCCCCCCCCCCCTCCCCGTTTTCGGAGGAGACGGGAGGAGAGAATTTCCTCTCTCTCCGTTAGCGCAACTCTATTTTCAGGCTCCCTCGGACACAGTTTTATAACTGCCTTTGTGAAATGATCCTCATGAATATTAATCGGGGGTGTGGGAATACCGCCGCCAAACCTCGAAATGATTTGCATTCGTCCCTGTATAAATGATAAATTAAGCGGTGTCTGACGTTTTCCAACGGGCCGTTTCACCTACGTCAAACAATTAATTCAGCAGTCGAGCTGTGAGCGAGGGAGGAAGAGGAGGGCGGTAACGGGTCCTGAGGACGCCACGCCGTCCGGTGCTTCCTCGCAAGAATTAATCTGCTTCTCCGTACGCGGGGTTGTTTTTTTTTTTTGACTTTTGAGCGTACGAACGTTGTCGCTGTTTATTGAGCTCTCGTATCCCCCGATGACTCGCGATTCAGACTTTAAGGGGGGGAAAAAACACGAAACGCGGTATTTCGCGTGGCTTTGACGCTTCTGGGGGCCAAGCTGTAGGAAGGACTGAGCTCTGCCGTTGCTGTGTTTTATCGCGTGTGAACCTTTGCGACGGGAGGGTCTCGGTGTATAAAGATTGAGTTTCAATTACTGCATCACGACAGGACAGAACAAACTCCTCTAAACTTCTTTTATTTCTTGCTGTAAGAAGAAAGCAAACCTTGATGCTGAGATTTCCGTATTGGCATTTTGCTTTCACGCGGGTATCTCTTATTGTTCCATACTGAAAAACCCTTGGCCAAAATTTGGCCAAATGATCCTTAGTAAAGTAGGAGTAAAGAGAAGCATGTTTTTCCTTTCCCTGCCTTTTCTTTTCAGTCCCTTTCCAGAGCAGTTATAGGCTGTACAACATCGTCGTTTCAATTCCCTTTTTCAGCCCGTAGTCCATGCTCTTGCTTGCATTTATGATTATTTGGTGGAGGGGAGATTTCTCTTGATCTTCACCTGCTGCTGCAATTAAGCTCTTCAGACAGGATTTGCCTTTTACTACTTTTACTACTCTTTTTATTGCTGCCCTCTTGGTCCTGATAACACATTTACCGCATTCGAGTAGCCATGGAGCTACTCGAGTCTTCGATTTCCCCAATTTAAGTAACCGTCTGGTAACACTTCTCATGAATGTTGCATTTACGGGTGACTTCCATGTTGCTAATACCGGTTGTACAGGTATTAGATTTATGGCGGGCTTTGGTGCAGGAATTGCACGGAAAGACTGGCTGATCCGTTCCTCAAACAGCCGTCGATCAGTAAGGCGGGTTTAAAGAAAGCCAAGTGTGTCTTCCGGATTACGGGAGCCCTGAAATCGTTCGATCGCTTTTCGCTATAATGAAATTTAGTTTAGGATTAAAGCGAAAGATGCTGGGCAGGAATACACATTGTAGGATTTGGTGGTTTCTACAAAAGTTCAAACTTTCAAACACCTTTTTTCTTTCTTTGTTCTTTTTTTTTTTAAAAAAGACAGACACACAAAACCAAGAACGAATATTTAACTTCTGCAAGTTAGCAAGACAAGAAGCTTCAAGCCAAGACTTACTACTTCAACACTTAACATTTTCACGTGTCTTTTGATATTGTGTGTGGTTGATTCATTTAATTTATGTATTTTCTTAATATTATGAGCACTGTTGGTTAGAATTACCCAGTAGAAAAGGAGCTATTTTGTTTGAATTACAAACCATGCTGTAGTTTGCAAACCCTGAATCATTAAAGAAGCTTTCTGTGCCTGAATGCGTTCTTTAAAGACCTGTAGTGAGCTCTGCATGGAAAAACGGTGCTTGCTGATGAATTGGGTATGATTTTTTTTTACTAATCTTTCTCCATAACAACTGGGAATTCATTTCGCTTTTAATTCGCTCTTGAAACCTGAAATTGCAGCACTATTGGAAGTTGCTTTCGCTATTGCCCTCCGCCTGCAGCCCGGAAAGCTGCCCCGCTCTGAGGTTTCTGCTTTCCAGCCCTGCCTCCGAGCGCGGCTTGTCGAAGCAGGTCCCCGCTCGCGCGTGACTTAACTCGAGGATTTGAACATCCCAACGCGCGGGGCGATTCGAGTCCTCTCTCCTTTACTTCTCGAGGAGGTTTTCCCAGCTTTCCCAGTTGTCGGCTCGCTGCCGGGCCTCAGAGATTGAGGATGCGGCGCGGGCGCGTTGGAGCAGACCCGCGGGAACGACGGTCGGTGCCAGCTATTCCAGCTGGAACCGCGTCTCGGCACGGGGGGGGAACAACAGGGGACACTGGGGCTGTGCACGCCACCACGAAGCAATTAGACAAGCTACTTAATAATTTATAGCTCGCGGTCTTAAGAGGCGCAAGCGTTTTGCCTGAAGAGGGGGGTTTTGTCGAACCTTTCAGTTATTTCCGTGAAGCCTGCGTTTAGGTTGCAAGTGATTTTTTCTTTGAAGAACCGGGGAGACCGCAGAGCCCGATAACTTTGTCGTCTATTAATTCATTATATTAGCTTTATATTGCTATCTAGATACGCGCCCATCGCGCCGAGCTGCGGCGCAGTGTGAACAAGGCGTAAAAACCCGCGTGAAGCAGAAAATGAACATATGGGTTTTTCCTCTCGGTCGAAAATGTTCGTAATTTCAGCGTGTGACTCGTTAATACGGCGTTTATAGGAGCGACCGTTCTTAGAAATTACACTGACACCTTGGAGCACAAACACTTTTAGCAATTTAATATCATTTTGCAAAAAAAAAAAAAAAAAAAGATTTGCAACTGAGGTATGTTGGAGGGGGAAAAAAAAGGAAACCCCGTTTTCGGGTGAAGGGGAGCGAAGTGCCGTTAGACGGAGCTACCTGACGCTGTGCAAACAGAAGGAGAAATGCAGCCCGGGACCCCTCACGCGCAGTCCTGTCGGTAAACACTAGCTCCTTTTTTCATAAGTAACACCTTTTTCTTCTGCAGGCTTTTTCCGTTGCTGTAAATGTTACAAACTGAAAACGTTACGAGTAACTTCCAGTGATAGCATATCAAAAGCTTTGTCTAGAGAAGAAATATTTATAAAACACGCTGCTGACGTTCCTGGATGTGGCTTTTCCTTTCGTTGAGAAGCTGTTTTGTCAAGGTTAAATAGCTCTGTTATAATAACGCTGAAATTACACCGGTCGTGGAGGTGTGAAGCTTTTGGTGGCCGTATTGGATAGTGTCTCTCTGGCTCATTCAGGTGGTTGCAGGGATATTATTTCTCCGACATGCGGGAACTGTATTTTCTTTCATATCGCTTTGAATTCAATTCTCGGCAGCTGCCCGGTTTTCAGAATTATTCATAGAGTCGGTTCGCTTTTTCTCACTTTATTCTGTTTTCTCTCTTTGCAGTCAAACTCGTCTTCTCTTTCTGCCAGGACTTTCCGCCTTGGGGCTTGAGCCTTTCTTGCGCGGTGTCACCTACCTGGCAGGATCAGCGTCGCGTTTGCTTGTTCTTTTCAGAAAAACTTTTGACCTAACTTCTCTCTTTTTTTTTTTGGTCCTCCTCCCCTTTGCGCGTACTCTTTGGATAATACGATTTCTAATTTAAGGATTGGAATAGTTCCATTTTTGTCGCGTTGTTTTATCCCGAAGCTCCTGGCTTGGAAACACTAATAGGAGAAACACTTCCGTTGCCATGCTGGTAGTCGCAGAATGACTTTGCTAGGTGCAACGCTGCTGCTGTTAATCATTGCGTATAGATATATGGCTTCAAAGCTGAGGCTGCGTAAGGCAATAGCGGAATTGGTGATGAAGTTACGGGGCCGTAACAAAGCCTCGGTCGCTCCGGCTTAGCCCGGGTGCAGGTGAGCCCCCCATCCCTGTTTTGACGGTGCTCGGAAGGGATTTAATCTTGTAGCTGTCGCTGGTAAGAGCTCGCACGCGAACGGTTACTGCCGCTTATCTGATGCCTGGGAGCTGCTTAATCTTACGACGGTTCGGTCACGTTTGCGTCCTAGAAGTCTCCCGTGGTTTTAGCAGTGAAGACGTGGCAGCTGAAAGGATCCCACACCTTTGCAAACACGTCTGCATCAGGCACACCTTTGGGAAAGGTCCATTTGCTCTTTTTTTTTTTCCTAAGCGTGTTTGCACAAGGCTATTCCGATCGGAATATTGCTAATACTCCTGGAAGCTGCAGACTTTCTTTCTTTTTTTTTTTTAACCTTTTATCGTTTTAAAAGTAGTACCTACTAATCTTTGGAAAGTGGAAGTTGCCACTAGGCACAAAAAAGCGGTTTCATTGATACTAAATACGCGTCAAGGTTTTGCTTTGCGTCGGTAATAACCGAACAGCCCAAGACGTGAAATCCTGCAACTTCCCTTAACTGCTGTGCAACCTCAAATGAATTTAGGGTGCTGATGTGCCGAGATTAGTGCACTGGATTGACTAATGTTCTCTCACTCACTTCTGTGCTTGTATTAGCACAGAATTAGCTTGTATTAGGTTAGTCTTTGCATATAATCTTTGTCTTAGATTTGAGGAGCTGTTACGATGTTTGATTTGGGGGTTTATTTTGGTCTATGTTTTTCCAGGCCCTAACATTAAAAATAAATAAATAAATAAATAAATAAGGTGTGTGTGTATATATGTATATATTCTGAAGCATATTTCAGTCCTAGCTACTTTTTTCCTGATTTGGAAGCAGACTTACGAATTTGCCATATCTGCTTTTTTTGAAAATAGTGCTAGGAGAATGCCGCATGCATCCCCGCAAGGAGAATTAGGCTCAGGACCCATTTAGAAAGCCCCCCCAATGCCTCCCCAAAAACCAAACAACAAAACAACCTTAACAGATGACCGGAATTTCCTTTTGGACTTCTTTTTCCTACTCATCCCCTTTGGAACTTATCTAAAGCAAAGAGCTCCGAGGTGCTGGTTTTACGGTTTTAATTTTCAGTATACGGAAGCTTAACGCAAAGCGCGCGAGGTCTGTTAAGGCTCTGACACAAGCTAAGAAAAACCAAGAAACTGCCCGGTTAAGAGGAAACGGGCCATATGCTGGCCAGCGCGGCGCTGCCAAAGCCGGCTGCTTCCCTATTGTGCCGGCGTGTGGGAGAGCAGATGGTACGCTTCCCCTTAACCGGGCATTTGCTTGCTTCGCTCCCTTGCTCCGTTTGTGGGATAAGGCAAAGTCTACGAATTTCACGTGCGAAATACATACGCGGGTGAAGGTATGTGTATATATAAATATATATATATATATATAAAAAAGTTACCGTGGGGGCACTTGCAAGCTACAAAAGTTCCCAATGCAACCGAATAAACTCGTGCTGGAAATATCTCAACGCAATTTTTCCTTCTCTTCGAGCTGTTTTTTGCCAGTTTATTTACTGCGTGGAGATTAGCGTTACGAGTTCTTTTTTTTTCTGAATTGTTCCTGTCAAAATTCTTCTTCTTAAATGAGCAGGAAGGAAATGCTTTTTTGCAGGAACGAAGTCAAGCTGAGCTGGACTTTTGGATTCTCTCGGCAGCTCTTGCAGGATTTAGCTGACCTCGTAACTTCGGAGGTGACCTTGTAACTTTGGAGAGAAAAATGTTTTCAAATAGCCTGTTTTTCCCCTTAGCTCTGTATCCTGGGCTGCGGAGGGTTTTTTATTCTGGATATTTGAACGTGAACGCAATCTTTAACATCTCTACAGTAGTTCAACTGCCTGTTCTTCAGTCGTGGTGAAAATAGGGAAGATTTCATTATAAAAAAGCCTTGCTTTTTATAAACTTAAGGTGCAAGAAAAGGTAGTTGAAGGCCACTCAAGTCTTACTTAAAATTTTGCACACTTTGAATATTTCTGTTCTACACCCTTACATCAGTTCTGTGCTGCTGTTTTATTCAAAAGCAACAAAACAAAAAACACAGGGCAAAACCCTGAAATACATGCTAGTACTTTCAAAACCAAGTTTAAGGGATGCGGCTGTCTTCTCAAAAGACTGTTGTATGAGTTAAATGAACTTTAGGAAATATGAAAGCAGACATTCTAGAAGAGAAAAATGTCGATGGACCACTAAATAATATTATTGTCAAACTATGTTATACTTCCATGTTCAGTTAATGCAGAGTCTTAATTAGGAAGGTGGGAAATTCTGTATGACCAGGCTCCTCGATCATCTTTAGACTTTTCATTTAATTATTTGCACTAGTGTTTGTGTGGTACATTCCCCCATGATCTTTTCACAGCAACCTTTTTACAGCTTCATCAGTAACATGGGCATCTCGTCTTTTTACTTCTTTACTGGAGGGAAAAAAAAAACCTTAGGAAGTAGGACATGATTTTCATGGATCTAAAGTGGATTTGCTTTAATTGCTTCTTCCAAAACCAAAATCGGTTCTATCCATCTGTCTGCCCCGGGAGAGCAAGGGACATTGCAAAATACAGGTTTGAACACACAGCCACTGCAGCACCTGAACGCTTGGTATCTTGGGCGTGTTGAGCTAGTGATATTATGCGTTATTGCTGTGAAACCTATGGCAACATCTTCCAGGTCTCTTCAGATTATAGACAACGGCTTCTCTCAGGGACAAAACAGCAAGTTGCAGGTCATCCGGCTGAATTAAATTCACCTATGGTTTCTCACCTTCATTTGGTTGAACATATACAAGTGTCTTTAGGGAAGGCAAAGGAAGTAATTGCTCAGGGCAGCAGATAGCAGGGATTGCATGACAGTGCTGGCTAAGGGGTAACCCAAGCCCTTCTACCCATGCAGGGACCTCGGGCTTGCTGCTGCCGCTGCTCCAAGAAGAAGCATCAGGATGTGTGGAGCAGCAGCTGTCCTGTTCATCGCCAGCAGCATGAGAGGAGCAGCAAACTCCCTTTCCTGGGGTTGATTTTTATATTCATCCCTGAAGAGTAAAATTCAGTTCTGCATTCGCTGTTGGGAAACCTTGGGACCAACTGTGTATGAGCGTTGACAGTTGGAGGCATAATAATTTGGGGTTATTTGAGGTTGAAATGCTCCATTGTCATCTGACATTTCATGAAGTGCAACGTCAAGTATGTGATGGAGCAATTTAATGATAGTGGCCTAGGCATTAACTGGAGGCCACGGGTTAAAGATTCTTGAGAATGTCATTTTTCATCCCAGCTCAGCTGAAAGATCAAAGAAACTTCTGTTGGTGTCGAAAGGAGAAAAATTGCAAAAACTCGAGTTGTCCCAAGTAATCAGTGGTTTGTTGTTCTGGCGGACTCATAATAAAGATTGAAATTTGGAGTTATGGAAAGGAAACTATTTGCATTTTATTCTTCTTGGCAATATCTTCCAAACTCTCTTGCCTGTGGAAGAGATTTCAGAGTGAGGAGATTGAGATTGTTCGTTCTTAAAAGGCCGATGAACCCAGTTATCATCTTAGGAACTTGCAGATCAGCCGTCACGAGCAGGCCAGTTGGAAACTGCAGAAGTTTATTTGTTCTTGGCCGCATTTCTCTTGAAATACTTTTTTCTCAAGCTTTTTAATTTCTTCTCTATTTCTCTGCAGGGCACAATCACATCTATTTTTATCTCCTTATATGAGTACAAATTCTTCAGCAAAAGTGCTTAGACAGAATTCCCAGTACCCGGATTTGTTTTTGAGGTTGTCCACCACAACACGTCATCTCCGCTGACGTTACTGAGAAATAGTTCACCGATCCCTCTTTGCAGGTTAATTTTCAAAATTTGCTAACGGGCAGAAGACAGAAGAAAAATAGCTTTAGTATCTACTGGTCTGAAATGTTGAAAATAATTAGTGTAGTTAGGTATGACTTGACTCATACTTACCTCCTCTTCTGACTCGCTGATTAATTCAGGTGTTTTACTGATGCGTCTAAGTGTTTATGTTGGGAACGGGATTAAGGGTACCAAAACTTATCTGCACATGTAAGCATACGCACTTTTTTTCTTTCTCATTTCCATGGAGCAATTCAGTTGAAACAGCTGCCCAGCCAAGGTGAATCATCTTCATTTGTTTAGAAGTTTGCAGATCGTTACCTCTCTGTCTTATACTCTTAACGTTTGCAACTGACCTTTTAGTGTGTAGGTATTCATTAAAAACCAAAGTAAAACTATCAGACTACCCTTCAAATTTACTACCTGAACCAGCCTGTTGTAGTGTCTAGGGTACAATTAATTCTTTTACTGGGCTGTGCGTAACAAGGGCTCGAGGATCAGTGGAAAAAGCCTGTCAGCCTGGAGATGATTGCCTTTGGACTACTGAATTAAATACAGTTGGCCTTGTGCCTTGTAACATGACGTTGAAGTTTATCATACAAAGTAGGTATTTAATATCTATATTTCATTATAACGTTGTGGCTTGCTTTATCAGGATAGTCCTTTCTAAAGATCACAGCATCACAGAATGGTTGAGGTTGGAAGGGACCTCAGGAGATCATCTAAGTCCAACCCCCCTGCTCAAGCAGGGTCACCTAGAGCACGTTGCACAGCATTGCGTCCAGACGGGTTTTGAATATCTCCAGAGAAGGAGACTCCACAACCTCTCTGGGCAACCTGTTCCAGTGCTCTGTCACCCTCACAGTGAAGAAGCTTTTCCTCATGTTCAGATGATCTAGCACCAAGGAACCTGGAGCAGAAAAATATGGCAACTTTCCTAGGGAAAACTCTGCATTAATGCTCATCTGATGATCATCTATCTAATCTGATGATCGATGCTCATCTCGATCGGGAGGTATGTTGAGGTAATGTGGTGGAATGGTCATGAACGTAGATGAACCATTATCCTTGGACATATGTGTTTTTGGAGGTACTTAAGGGAAAGGTGCTTCGCTCCATTAGCCCAAAACTTTGTAGGTCAACAAATGTGTAGCTGTAGAAACCGGCTGCCTGGGCATAACCTTTTTTATTATCTTGTATGAAAGGGTGAAATATCGTTGAGGTAATTCAGCAGTGCTAAAAGTAGCCTTTCAGGGCTTAGTGTTTGAGAAAAATGCTCGAAAGAAAATTGATAAGAAATATAAGCCAAAAATCCCAAGTCTGAATAGTGGATAAAATGATTTTGAGACTTAACTTTGTTTAAGCAAACTTTGCCACTGGAGAGTTACCAAATTCATTAAAGGTATGGCGTCGTGTTTTCGGACAGATTTTCCCCCTCCCCAAGCGTTTTACCCTGACAAATCTACACGTTTTAACTAGCATCGCTAACTGATTTATAAAATTCAAATAAAAAAGATTACAACATGGAACCTGCAATTAAGTAAAGATATAACAAGCCTCCAAGTTAATTACCAGATGCAAAATTAATGTTGATGCCGCAGTGACTGATAAATTTCCAAATACTAACACTTAGGTTGTTACAAACCTGATCAATGAATATATTTATATGTGAAGTGCAGCAAATTTAATACTTCCTCGCCAGCTGTTACAGGATGGAAAAAAAAATAAGGTTGCGCTACATAAAACATGGGGCTGTGTCAAGGCTTTGTAATCGTGTGAACCTTTAATTAAGAAGTTCCCACAGAATGGAAAATAGCAACCTGCTCAGTTGTGAAGACACCAGGCGATAAATAACATTAAGCAGCTCCAGCAGTTGCTGGTAACCGCGCTTCAGAGAATAAAACAAATTCAAACCCAATTCTTTACAACAGGGGATAAAGTGACTGTAAAACGTATTCCTCTGCGGATTAAGAATGGAAGGAAGGGATGTTTTGCGGTCTATTTGTAGTGAGATGAGACCCAGACCCCTTTTAAGCAATGCTTGTGATAGACGAACATTTAGATTCAACAGTTATCAGCTCTCATAATTTTGGCAGAGTGGCCTGCCACAAACGGATCGCCGTTCCTTACCTTTGGAGATTCCAGTGCTTTTCCAAAATATTTGTATTTCCCAGGCAGAATATTCGGAAATTGAATTCTCACGAGTGGCATCATTTTAAAACATGCATGCACGTGTATGGTTTATTTTTAAGCATAAGTGCAAAGCCAAACAGTGATGGAGAGAGGACCGTGATTTTAGAAACCCGGATTTGGTAGAGTCCCGGATACAATTTTCCAAAGCAATTTGACTCTGAAACAAGATAGAAAGGTCATCAAAGCGAATCAATCAAAACAAATCTTTATTCTAATACAAACTTTCCTACGCGCTGTCTTTTCAGCTTGAACTCTTCTAATAGTGCACTGCTTTCAGACTAGTTAAAAGTAACCTTAACTTTAATATATTTGTTCCCTTTATACAGCACTTGTGCGTGGAATATTTTAATAAGGTCATTTACCTTAAACCAGACAATTTGAGTTAGGGTGAGAGTCGGCAATCCCTATTCTTGCGTTCCAACTAGTAAATAGCTAACTCCACTTTATTTATTCGGATGAACTCTTTAATTGCTTGCAAACGTCACCTTTTCCCAAAGCACCTCGGAGGCAGTTGTGCTGCGGGGTATCGCAGCGCAGTCGCGTTCGCTGGTGGGTTAACTGATCCGTACGGAGCGGTGCTTGCCTTGGGGGCAAACAGTAGTTTTAGCAGGAACTTGGTATATATTGGCAGATACGGCTTTATTTGTACACATTACAATTATTCACTCATTTTACAGAAAAAGCAAGAAGCTTTCAGATCCACGAAATGAGGCGTGCGGCTTTAGAAGCCATTCGGATGGCCGAGATGCTGCTGTTACTATTGATTGAAGCCAGCGAATGTTTATAAATTAAACATTTATATTATCTCCATCTCCTGTCCTGAGTCTCATAAATTGTGATTCTTAATTATATTCTCTTTCTGTATTTATCTATTTTCTTTAAATTCTTAACCTTAGCTCATAATTTTGCATTTCATTAATAGTCTCAAACAGTGACTGCAGGGTTTTTTTGAATATTTTAATCTTTCTGCGATACTCCATTTGCAGGCTTTTAAAGCCAGGTTTGATGTGAATTTTCCATTTACTTAATTCTTTCCTGACACACTGCTTCATCACATGGCAGTTCGGCTGCGTGTGTTTTATAACCTGGTGATTAAGAAATAGAAGTAAAACTCGACTGTGGAATTTTCCGTAACTGCACTTCCTCAGTTAGTTATTACTCTCGATGTCGTACGTGTTTTCAAATGGTTTTCTTAAAAATCCTCTCTGTTGCAGTCTCTGCAAATGTTGGTAATGAGTCTGTTTTTATCGTTTAATCTGTCTTTGGGGATGAATAGTCTAGCGTGTAGTTTTACCATCGTATTTTCATGATTTTCCTGCCTGCACTTTCCCATTTCCACTTCCCTTTCACATCTTCCTACAATTTAATCTTAATCATGTAGGAAAACAGATACATTCAGTAATGTTATATTCCACCATAGCTTTTTGGTTATGTTGTTAGTATCCCCTCCCCTGTCCCCCTGTATTTTTATTATTCTGCGGTTCTTTTATTTTGCTTGATTTTCTTTGCACTTGCGTGAGTTGAACTTGCTTTCATCTCCCAGAAAACAGCTGCAGATTTGACTTAACCATTAAGTCACTCAAAAAAACCCCAAACAACCCACATTTTGAACTCTTTTGCACTCATAGACTGTGTTTATCCTGTTTTCAACCGCTTCTCCGCAGTAAGAAAGTTAGCAGTGTTTTGAAAGTGAAAGTTTTGATTTTTAGGCTCCTTTACAAACCAAATATTACGAGGGTTATTTGGCAACATTGGTTGACCAGCCTCCTCCAAGAAGGGTTGGGTTAGATTATAAATACCTTTTTTCGTTTTGGAAGAAAGCATTTCCTTTTTTTAGAAGGGAAAAATAACAAGCAATGTTGACCCTGACGGATTTAAATTTTTCAGAGGAGGAAAGCTGTGTGAATGGGATATCGTATCAGGCAGCGTACCAAGCTATATCAACCTTTTTGCTACTTTCTTTAACAAATGACTTGTCGGAAACTGATTCTAGGGTCAGCATTAAACCTTCCTGCAGTGCAGCTCTTCACTGATACGGTTCAGTACTGCTATCATTCTTTTAAGGAAAAGAGTCTAAGGTTTGTTTTTCCCTTCAAATTCTTCCATCAGACAAGCTAACTAGTTAATGTAGATTTTTTTTTTTGTTCTCCTGCCTTAGTTCAGTCCCTTCCTACAAGATCGCATCCCAATTTTTCTGTTTTGAAGAGGAGTTACCACCACATTATTATCTGAACAAAATTACTGTAGAAGATGAAGTTGCTGCTGTACTTCATCAGCCACCCGAGATGTGAATTACTGGAAATTTGGAATTTAAAAATACACTAAATCCCCTCATGCATCGAAAAAAACAGGAAGCGCCAGGTTATGGTCCCTCGATAATCCCTCAGCAAAGCAGAACTTTTAGAGATGAGTATGGGGAAAGTGAGAATTTAAGAGGCTGTTGCTTTTTTGGGTCATAATTGATGCTTTGCTCTCTACCGCAGCACTAGATCATGATTCTCATCCTTCTTTCTCTCCAGCAATGTGAAGCTCCCTCTTAGGAGGAGGGGATCAGCGTTTGGAGAGTCTGTAGAGTCCATTTTGCACGTGTTGTGAGTGATATTTCTCAACTGTTGCAACAGAAGGTTGTGCAGAAAAGTAAAATATCTCTAATCGTTTAACCCCCTCATCAAGCATCTTAAGCAGCACCTCTTAATGCTTTTGGTTTGTATCCCAGAAACTGGCCAAAAATGATGATGAGGACGTGGTACGGATTTCTCCCATTTCTCCCTTTCCTAAGGAGCAGGGGCGGCAGTCAAAAGGACTTGCTGCTTTGGAGCCACAGCACGGTTCGTATGAAAAACTGGGCATGCAGAAGTCCGTCGTGGCCAACGGTGAGCAACAGTGCTGGTGGCACTTCTCTACTGTCACCTGAGCACGTTCCTCTCCAAACACTGATTTAGAAGGGTGTTTGGGGAAGAAACTGCATGTCTGTGGTTAGTGAATTTTGCTGCTGGAGCTTCTTACCTCTGGGGCGCAGGTTCTGACGTGGGGAGATAAAATATCGTGTATCTAGAGATGTGAGGTTCTGACGTGCTTTCTATCGCAGCAAGGCACCCAAAATTGTCCGACACAGGAAAGCACGTTCATCTAATAAAACCCATCGATCGTTCTCTACGCTGAATGTTCGTTCAGAATCTTTGTCCTTCTGTCCAGATGCACTACACTCAAGGTTCAATACTGCTAAAATTGCCTAAAGTTATTGCCTGAAGTTGTAAAACGAACATGGCCAATGGCCTTATTGTCTAGTGCAGTACAGTGGAAGGAAGATCTACTGTATAAAAAACTCTGTAAAGCAGTGGTATGCTGTTCAATAGCACTGTACAGGACTTTGGTTTATCTACTAGGAATGGAGATTTGCTCAAGGAAGCTCAGTCTTTTGACCAAGAGGCTGTTTCACTATCTTCAACTATGCAGAAAAGTACTGTGGTTTGGGTTGCGGAGCTAAAAATTGCTATGTCTATATGTCCTACATGAGGAAGGTCCCCAAACTTGCATCTGGCTCTCAATACCAAAGAGGTTGGTCAACCCTATGGTGCACAGGCAGTATAAACAGAAGAGGAACCATCACACAAAAAAACATATCATGTGTCGAATTATTCACTGGACCATGCAACAAGAAAGTTTTGCGTCAACCTAGACAGCTTTCAGGAGTAACGTAGCAGGCCTGCAAAATAATCTGAAACGTTTCTGAATGGAAACGCATCTCTAGTCCAGTGATTTAAAATATATAATTTAGAAAGGAAAAAGAATTTATACAAATGGATGCTAAAACTAGTCATTTTAACTGGTTTTATTCTCGTTTGCAACTTGCTCGGCGTTGAAGGCGGTTCAGCTACGTGTACTGTGTCACATCGTGCAGAGGACAGTAGTTCTGATTGACCAAAATCCTGGGGTTTAAGGAGGCTCCCTTGGTAGGCAACAGGAAGATTGCGTTAGATTTTTTTCCCTGCCTCTTTTACTCATGATTAGAAACATAAACGTTGGTATTCCTTTTCTGTTGCTTATACAGCTTCTGTGCAGAGAAAACTTTGGGCTCAAATGGAAACTTTGCATTTGGGCTGAGCCGTGTTGGAGAAGCTGTGTTGAAATTACTGCCGTGCAGCATCATAGCGTCAGGAGGGTTTTTTGCTTTTTGTTTTTGTTTTTTTCCCATGAATTCAGAAACTAAAGACAGGACAATTTGGAGAGGAAGCAAACAGTTTAAAGCCTGGTAAAGTATAGACTCCCGAGTTAAGGGTGAGATTTGAAAGACTGAGAGAGGGCAAACGTAGCTGCTGCCCTTTTAAAAGGAGTGCTGAGGGCGGAAGAGTTAAGAAATTACATCTCACTGGGGTTCGTTAAAATTCCTAGAAAAGCAACAAATAGAAGTGTTAAGAAAAACAGCTTAACACTGGTTTGGCATAATTTTTTTTTTTCTTTTTTGCTGTTGCAGGTGACAGGTCTGTAAATAGAGAAGGTGCTACATGACTTTAGGAGAGTTATTGACGCTTTCGTGTGGTGCTCTAAAATGCATGCTAGGGAAACGTGGTCTGGATGCTACCAACGGGGGATGGAAAACGTTTGGAAAATCATGCTAAAAGAGGAGATATCAACCAGTTCTTTGTTAAAATGAATGAGGTTTCGTAGGGCTTGTCCTTAATCCGGTAGTAGTCAGTGTTATCATTAAGAAACTGGAGGACGGAGCAGGATATGTGCTTTATAAATTTATAGATGATAGTGACTCGGGAAGGGCAGCAAGCGAGTCTGCAAGTGGTACTGAAGTTCAAAATCGGCTCGCAAAAATCCGACTACTGTCTTTCAGGCTTTGGCCTCTACATTTTGAGGAAGATTTGGACCGATTGGAGAGAGACCCAGAGGAGAGCAGGGAAAATCACCCAGGGCAAAGAAAATATGTAGGTTACAAATTAAGCCTGAAAACCGTAGGGGTGAATGAGTAGGGAGATGTTTAGTCTAGAGCAGCAGGAAATCTTGAAACACTAGAAAGAGTGTTGCAAAGAGGAAGGGGATAAATTATATATATATATATATATATATTTTTTTTTTGCTTTATTCACTGTGCAATATGCTGCAGTCAAATTGCAGTAAGAGAGATGAGATTAGGCACATGAGAGTAAAGATCGTCAGGCGTCGCGATAGATTACACAACCTTTCCTGGAAGGTCGTTGTCGGTGGAGGTTTTTAAGAGTAGATTGTCCTTCCTTGAAGGTGGGAGTAAGGAACATAGCTGTGTTTTTGCCTTTCCTTTCTGTAAAGGCTCACAGAAGCAAGATTATTAAGAGATGCAGCTTCACCTTGGTTGATTAGCCTTTCGTAATATTTGTAAGCAAGAGTTTTATAATTTTTGCACGAGACGGATGGAAACTGCTTTATCAACTGTTGAACTGTGGTTTTGGGTCATGCAGATAAACAGGCTGGATGTGCACCTTTTAGGAAGAACTGGTACGCGCCTTTGAAGTCCATCTGCTGCCCGTTACGTGCTTTGTTTTCAGTTTTATTTGTGCTGCCGGTAGAGCCTTAGTTGTGGTCTTGTTGCCTGAGGCCCTGTGTAAACTCCGAGCGAAATAATTGTGTCTGTCGGTGGTTTCGTCTTCAGCTTGTCGTGTAAATTGGCCCCAGTCGCATCCTGTGTTGGAATCCCCGAATCGCGTCCGTTCTGCACCGGGTTCCTTCTCCTTCAAGCATTGAAGGGTTTATTGAACGTAGCTCTAGGAAACAGAAGGCCGCTTTATTAAATAATCTCTGCGAACAGCTTAATATCTTGCTTGAAATTCAATCTTGAGGCTTTGTGAGCTAAATCGCTCTCCTGTGTTCAGGAGCTGAAGTACTCGTCGTGCCATGCAGGCCACGTTGCAGTCAGGTTCTCCCCCTCGCACGTTCGAATGCGCGTCCAAATGTTTTGAAGAGCTTGTCAACAGAGTAAAATACATTTAAAAGTACGATTCAAACTCGTAAGAACCATACATATAATTAATAAAACTGTCTACAAAACTTTTGGTGATAAGTATCTCACTGTTTTAGTAGGTGAGAATCTTTGAGCTTGTAAAATTGGTGTCAAATCATACTAGTTTAAGAAAAGAATCTGTGAGCATCAGGAAAGGTGCCTTAACACAAGCATCCAGATGCCTTGATGGTGCTGGACCTAATTTTTGGAACGTGTGCAGTAGGGACGTGTTTCAAAATGTCAAAATCTCATGTGGCTCAGGGGTGTGTTTCTTTTTTGGAGGATTCTTTGTATGTGGCCGTTTCTCTTCCTTCTCAGCCAGTCTCACTCTCATGGAAATAAAAATGGAATTTTTAGAATCATCTGACATTAGTCAAACCGCAACTTTTCCAATGTTAGAAAATGACTTAATGAGATTCTCCATTTTAATTTTTAAGAGCCAACAGGAACAAAATACTGTTTTCCATCTTGCGTGCAACTCTAGATAATGTTTGTGTTAAATTCCTGTCAAGCAAATGGTCTGATATTACTGAACAATTATTTTTATTTAAAAAAAAGAGCTCAACTCCTCTCCAAACTCCTCTCATGCATAAGCAATGGATGGGTGTGTTGCTGCTCTTAGAGTTTTTAGTTGAAGGTGTTGAATAGCACAACCATCTTGCAAACTGCTGTGAAGTCAGTGGAGTTGGGAGTAATCTTCCTGCTTCCAGAGAAGAAGTCAAGGGAAGAAAGAGATGTACAAAAGTCTCCCTCTTGGAATATTGGACTACAAGAAGAGTAGTTAGTAAAGAAAATAGTGCCAGAAAGCCACTGGTGCTGCAGTTACTGCCCAGGCAGTGATCTTGAGGACCAGTCAAGCAAATCACCACGCTTACCTCGGTGGGGGAAAAACATTATTTTCTTTCACTTGTCAGTGGTCAGTGCTTGGAACAGTTGCTCTACCAAGCTAGAAGAAAAGGCGTATTAACATCACGTAGTAGCTCATGGATATTAAACGTGCAGAGCATCAGCTTCCGAAGTTGGGCTTGGCTTCGGGTAAGACTTTTGCTCTTTTCTCTTGCTTGGCTTCTCCTTCTCATCCTCACCCTTTCCGTCACTGGCCGTTTCGGTAATGTGGGTCCCACCAACGGTGAAGGAAACGTGGCGAAAGGCAGCTTTTCGATCATGGGCTTGTTAGGGCATCTGCTGCCCATGTGTCCTCCGTGTCTGCCAGGCCTCCGATTTAACGTGTGGCCTGAGGCCCTGCGAGCTGTCTGGACTTTTCCTCTTGTCCGTTTCCGCTTTCCCACTCGGAGGCATTATTTGCTCTGTTGTCTTACATGCCGGAGTTGCTTGCATCACTGGATGTTAGAGATTGCTCGGAGGACAGTATTCCTCTCTCCTCCTCCTCCCTTCAAGAACTTCGTTCTTCAAACATTAATAGCAGGGGGTAGATTTATTTGTAAGATAAATAAATTCCGAAAAATGATGCAAGACATTGAAAGCTGCTTCTGAGTGAGGTGAGGTCCTAATATTGAAAAAGTACACTCGATTTGTCCTGTTGATGGGTACGTTCCAAAACTCAGTGTTACATGAGATAGCATCTACCATGCTTTCTGCCACCGATGGTAGGTGTTAGGAGGCCCAGATGTCATCGGCATCTTTCAAGTCTTGCAAATAAAGATGTTGAGAATGCTTTGAAAGTCCTTGTTAATGTATGTCGTCTTTGAAGCCACGTACTTTTCCATCAATAATCTTTTAATTTGGGACAGCTTTCTCTTTCCTTCTCTGTCAGTAAGCATTTATTTTCTATTAGCAGGAGAGCAAATATTCCCAAAGTATTTCCTTTTTTCCTCCCCCAGTATCTGTCGCAACCAGCCTTATTATGTTGGAGGTATCTGGAACGACTGTAGAAGAGATCAGTAAATAGATCCTAGTTAGTTTTGCAAACAGCCGAAATACCCATAAAAGTGCGATATTAACACGTTGTAGCATGGCAATATCATGTGCATTTTGCTGGAGGGGCAAAGACACAGCGGAAGGATGTTTCTTCTTAAGAGAAGTCAAAGCTGATGTTGAACGACAGCCAGTTCGTTCACACAGTTTTACGTTTGCCCCTTCTAAATCCTATTTAATGTATTATTAATGCACGCAAGAGTCACCCTGCGCATTTCTTTCCACCAACGGTGAGCAGAAGTTACAAGGGCTTGCAGGGAATTTCAAACATCCTTAGCTTGTCATACCAATTGCTGATGAAAAATAGTGTGTTTTAAAATGAATCGATGCATTCAGTTGTTATTACCATTCAAAATAATTAACCAAACTTTTATCCCAATTTAACGATATACTACCTTAGGTGGGAACTATAAAATTAAGAGGGAAAAAAAAGTCCTTGGTTGGCAGCCCTCAGCGAGCAGACTATTTTCATAGATTTGGTGAGCTGTGGTTTTGCGTATTTATACTAAAAAATAAATCGGTATTTTCAGATGGCAGAATTTTTTGAAAAAAGGACTTTGCCGTTGCACGATGCACGTAGATGCTGAGCGCGGTGGTACCCAGCGCTCGTGAGACTTGCCATGAACGGGGTTGCCGATATCCCAGCATTTCAGCATTGCTTCTCCCGAGCAGAATATTAAGTAGCGACTCTAGGCTTAACTGTTCAAAGCTCACCAAAATCGAGAGGGGAAAAGAGTTTTTATGGATTTCCCCCAGCTTTGGGGATTTACATAGTAACTTTTTAATAGCGTCTTTACTAAGGGAAGCTGCACCCAATTCTAGATAGTTATTTTTGCAGAGCTTTTAAATTACAGGAAACATGCTATGAAATACTACTGAAATGCAGAGAGCGTTCGGAAAGGGCTTCTGTCACTGCCTCCTTAAAAACTTGCCCTGGCCTTTAAATATCGTCGTTTTGAGCCGTTTCCGCTGCGGAGGATGTGATGGACGCGTGCGCGCTCCTGGGCCGCCCGCGCGGCCGAAGGTTAAGCAAGCAGTTGATTTCCCAGCTCGGGGCGCACAGTGGTGTCCTTTGTCTGGGCAGAGCCCAAACCCCAAAGTGTCATTGAGCAAAGAACAAGAAGGACGTTATACACACAAAAAAAAAAAAGAAAAAAAGAAAAAAAATTACATGCCGCCTAAAGTTTAAGAATGCAAATCTACCGTACGGGTCTAATTAAAACCAGCAGTTTTCTGCCGAATGCATATAGTGATTTTTTTGTCGTTGTCGGTTTAACAGCTCAGATGGAAAAAATACTAAATGCTCAAACATCTCAGAGGACAGCTGGACCCTCTATTCGGCGTTGCACTGTTTTCTGTGGCCCGGTTGTTCAGCTTGGAAATAAGCGGCCAAGCACGTAGTTTTACGGTCAATTCGATCACATCAGCAGTAACGTTTCTGAGCGCAAAATTGGCCTTTTATACCCCTGTCGTAACTTTATGCACCTTTAACTTGGGCACAGCTTGTCCGCGATGGCTAAGGAACTTTTTGCATCGTGATTTTTCCTTTTTTGAACGTTAATTCAGCACCTTGGGGCGCGTCTCCTGGAGGAAATCGGATGCAGAAGTACACGTGAAGGCGTCCGGCTGCGTTTTTGCAGGGACCTCCGGCGTTTTTCTCTAGGGAGAACGTCGGGGCCCCCATCTTCTGACGGCTCGCTGCTTTCGTTGCGTTCGGTTAAAATAACGATTTTGGTTACGCGGTAGCCGTGGCCAACCAGATTTAGACCTTTCGCTTTAGGTTTTCCTGGCTCTGTTTCTGCCACGTGCCGCGTAAGAACATCCTCGGTATTTTCGGTTTCGCTGGGGTTATTCGTATGGAGAAACCCGTTCGGTGCTGGGGTGTGCGTTTGTGGGCTTCATCCAGAGTGATGGATAAAATAATAAATATAGAATAATAAATATAATAATATTAACACAAAGCTGGTTAAGGTGACTCCACAAAAACTTAAGTAAAACAAAAATATAAAAAGGAGTGGAAATAGCACTCCTCTATTACAGTAGTTCCTTAAAACTGTATTTGATTACTTCTTTACATGTCGGATTATCCTTTGTCTGATCTAATAGCAGAAATGCTTTTTTAGGTACCTCTTGTTTTTAACTTCTTTTCCTCTTTCTTTTAACAGAGCATTCAGAAGCTGGCTAGTCAATACTTAAAGAAGGACTGGCTTGGAATAAAAGCTGATGAGCGAAGTGATTATAGGTAATTTAACAGTTGGATATCTTGGGATAGCTGTCCTTATATTTTCAGTTTGTGTGATTTTTCTCCTCGGCAATGAAACAGCTCTCTTCTGTAGTTAAAATGATTTTTTTTCCCCTTTGTTGCAGGAGTGTTGTCAGTTAAAACTGAAGCTTCGTTTCCCTCTAGATTTTTGAGACAGGCTTAAGTAGATGTCTTATTACTTGAGTGATTTAGGAAGATAGGAAACACAAAATGGCAAAACAGGAAAAAAGCTTAATGGTGCGTCCTCTTTGGGTGTTAATATTTGGGGAGTCGGTACTTGAAAAGATATTTTCTTAAATAGCTTTAAGGTTAGAGTAATAACCCCAAATTGAGTCACGAAACAGGGAGAGGAGGGGAAAGTTTTTAGTTTTTGTAGAACTTCAAGATTTTGTGAAAGTGCAAATATTTGCTTAGATCAGCATAAACGGTTCTGGGATGTCGTTTTACTTCTTAAGAGCAATCTTTTGCTAAAACAGCACACGTTTCTGATAGTAATGCATGGCCTTTCTTTCTTTCTTCCCACAACATTTCTTCCTTTATCCAGGAGCATGTACTCAGTTTGGAAATCACTTTTGGAAGGCACAATGCAAGTGGCCCAATCTCGGCTCAATATCTGCGAGAATTATAAAAACTTAATTTCTGAACCAGCCAGGACCGTAAGGTGCTTTAAGGAACAGCAGTTGAAAAAGGTATTTGTGGGTTTTGTTCGTTTGCTTGGTTGTTTTTTTTTTTAGCCTTTTCTAGCCTTTATTTAGAAAAATGATTGTTAGAAATATTATAGTATGGCACTTGTGAAGTAGGTATATACTTTTTGGTCTCTCCATGTGCACGTTGCTATAGAATTAAACAGCTGGCTTGCTGAAAAGGGGTAAAATTCTGAGCTACGTCACCTGGAAGTGAAATTGCATTGAGCTGAATTTTTTAAAAATGTGATACCAAGCTGGTCAAAACGCTATCGGCGAATCTAACGTGGTGCCGCGGCGATTAGATTGAATTGGTTCTGCAGTGCCAACTGCGAGTAGGTTTTGTTCGAATAGGCTCTGATTTTTAAGAAGAAGCCCACCTTAAACCTGAAGGACTCGTGCCATCTTCAAGACGTGCAAGGCAAGTTCTTCAGTGACCTCCTGCAAAGGCACCGTGGGTGAGTGTTCCAAAAGCTACTAGAACTGACTCATCCAGACTTGGATTAATCCAAACAAAGAAAACGTCGCGGTTCGAGGAAAAAAGTGCACTTGACTTTCATCAAAATATAATTGCTTATTACATTTTAAAATAGTCTTAAATAGCCTCTACCGTTCCCCTTAATACAGAAAGTGGTTGAAATAAAACGTGACGTTCCACCTGTTTCTAGCAAGCGGTAAGGCTCTTTCTGAACATGCGGTGGTGTCTGCTTGCGTAAAGCGAAGCGCTTTCCGTATTTTAATGATCTTGCGTCCTGTGGCATTCACCGGAGCGAGGAGAACGCCACCTGCGTTCAGGAATGGGCGCAGCTTCCCGAAAATCACTACCGCATGCAAACGTTTTCAGCACTTTCCAAGAATGATCTTCTGAAATACTCACCGTGGGGCTTGCGCGAGACGCAGCTAGGCTAGAGAGAAAGCAAGGAGAACAAGAGAGGTGCTGGTGGGACCCGCTTTGTAAGCACCCCGGACTGTCGATAGTCGTAAATGTTCCTTCTGGATGTTACTATTAAGCATTTGTTAGGATCGCCTGTATTGCATTTAATTCGAGGAAGGCTGAATATTCCGTTCAAGGTAAACGACAAAAGAAAGGACCGTTTCAGTTTAGTTTGCTAAAACGCGACAACCTCTTGCCCTAAAGTACCTCAGTTGGTGTTCTCGACCAGTGTTTTGCACTTTTGAATTAGCAGAACAAATTATTGCAGTTATCAGTGCAGTACTTCTGGTGTGGAACATTCTAAGAGCCCATGTTTTTTCTACAGCTTGGAATAAATACCCACTTGATAGCATTAATTTTCCTCTGCAACCAAATTTAAGTTTTTATGCAGTGCAAACTGTCACCCATTCCTTCGGATTTCCAAACAGATAAATAATTATGATGACCCCCATCCACATAAAACCTTATTGAAATTTAAATTCAGAGTCAGTAAAATACTTGCACCTACACTAGAATACTTGTAGTTACAAAATACTTGGACCGAAGCCGGGATGCCCAACTAAAAGGGAGCTTTATTCTGCACTTAAATGAATTGTATTTCTTTTATCCTCCTTCCAGTACTTCTAACGGAAAGGTTGCCTGCATTAATAATTAACATAATGAGAAAAAGTTAGGTGTTTAGAAAGAGAGCTCAGAGGGCAGTGGACATACGGCACCTTGATTTGGAGAAGCAGGAGGGGAGAAGAGGTGCAACCCCGGGACCGATCACGGAAGGACCGAAAAGCAAATTTGCTTCGGTACCGATCTTGAGACTCTGCCTCCAAATATTGCTCGGAGCCGTGATTGACACAGGCAGTCTGTAACACCTGTAATATAGGTGTATAATTACTTATAAATGCTTTAAAATTTGACTCTCATCTGTACTTAAGCTAGTTTGGGTAAAAGAAAGAAAATCTGTAAAAATCGCTTTTCAGGATGGTGTAATTTCTGATACAGTCCTATTTGCTGGAAAGCTCTCAAAATGCGGTTTAGGAAAAAAAACCACTTAAAATAACATTTAACAGATTGTTCTTGTTGCTGTTGTCTTGTTTTGTTTTATGTAGCATAATTTATCTTACGTCTTAAATTTGAGAGAAGGAAATATTAAGCATTTCGGTATCACCTCTGGCGAATTGCCTTTGGGTTTTTCCTTCCCGTATTCCAGCTATCGCAACTAACTGTCTCATCAGAAGCTTTCAGAACTTTTATTTTGTGAGTTATCATTGAATTTGAATAGTTGAAGAGCAACTGAAAGAAAGAAAAATGGTTTTATGTCCTGATCAGCTTTAAAAGAAAGACGTGACGGAGCCACTTGGAGACCACATAGCTCTATATAAAATTTCGTGACGAGCAGTAAAATAACGATGCTCCTATTAGTGGGATGCAAAAAAGAAAAAAATTAATGTTTTGTTTCCTGAATGCTTTTTTTCAGTGTGTGGACCAGTTGACGAGGATCCAAGCTGAATTACAAGAGACGGTGAAAGATTTAGCTAAGGGCAAAAAGAAATATTTTGAGACTGAACAGATGGCTCAAGCAGTGCGGGAGAAAGCTGATATTGAGGCCAAGTATGTTTTTATAATAGCATATGTATAAATAATTGCGTGCATGTAAAGCAGATTTGTATTTGTATTAGTTTTTGCACTTGATATTTTTTTAGAAGAACGATAATGGCTCTGAATAAGCTTATGCCAATTTTTTTCTTTGTTTATATAGGTTTTTGTAAGCGTTTCAAGCATGCTTTTATCCTGCTAGTCAAGTGTAATTTATTTAGAATGGTTTCTTTAGAAAAAGAGTTAAACTAAGTGCTTTAATTCAGCCTTTTTAAAGGATAACGTGTGGCCTGGCACTCTTCTTGACATTAAAGGCTACTTATTTCCTTTTCTCTCTGCAGATCTCAGTTTTGGTCTCAGTCCACCTTGGGGGTTGGGGGAGCAGGACATAGATTTCCATTTCTGAAGATGAATTTTTCAGGCTTTAGGTTTTTACGCTCCTTGACGTCCTGAAGAGGCGATTCCCTTCCTTTCAGGAAAGCACGTTAACGCACACGTTTTCCGTTTGGGATTTGACCTGTATTACGGGAGTTCGCCTCGCCATTTGTTCCCAGTTCTTTGCCTCTTTTTTTTTAACTTGAGAGATTCCTCAGCCTTGTCCTCAGGAGATGAGAATAAATTACGGTTTCGTTAGAGAAATCCTCTCCCTCTCCCTTGCGCGCGTGCGCGTTTCTCGGACCAAGATATTCTTCCCGCTTGCTTTCTACTTCGTTTGAAACCTGGCAGCTTCTCGATCCTCGAAAGGCGACCTGCTCCGGGTGGGGTGATGAAGAGGAAGGCTTTAATGAGATTACTCATCATACCTGAAGAAAGTCAAAAAACTTGAGTCTGGGCATTTTGAGCCAGACTCGTACTGTAGGATCGTTCAGGTTAAAACAACTCTTTTCTTAAAGACATGCTGTATACTTGCTTTTGAGGCCGATAAATCTGCTTGGCCTGTTCATACTGTGCTGCCTCCTTCTCCTTATTAATAGTGTTTATGGTAGGAAAAAATACAAACAAGTTCTAGTTGCCAGTTTTCTACTTTTGCTTCTTATCCTTTTTTTTCCTCTTGAAAAACATCCAAAATATTTGTGGCGAGACTTTTTAAGTGAAAGTCATCAACAGTTTAAATAGTTTTCACACAAGGAATATTCTAAATGTGCTATACACCCCACCAAAATCAAGGCGAGTATAAAGCTTTCTACAAATTCATGGTTGACCGCAAATAAATCTCCTTCTTTATGACTTCTCCATTCATAAAGTCAAGGAAGAAATGTATCCTGAAGTAGTCTGTGCTGCCAGAGAATTCAAAAGAAGGTGCTAGCGAATGGTTGCGCTGATACTTTCTGCAACACGTTCTGTATTAAGCTTTTTGTGTTTAGCAAAAACGTAAAGTGTTGGCTCTGCTTTTAATCCCTTCCCAACGGGAAGCGCTATTAGGATGTAGCTAGGTCCTGCTGTGCAAAAATGGAAATGGGTTCCTCAACAAGCAGCGCTGTTTCAGCTCATGTTAATACAGCCTCCTCCTATTTATTTATTCATTTATTTATTTAAAAAGCATCTTGTGGGATGGGAAAGGAAAAATCCTTCCAGAAAGCAGGAGAGGAATTCACGCCTTGAAATTCCTGGAGGGGCAAAGGGTTTCTCCATGCAGACTGCAGTTCCCAGCAAATTTCTAGCTTTCGCCGAGTTTTGGAAGCCAGCAGCCTTCAAGACCTGGTTTTCACTGCGTCTTCCAGCTTTTTGTCTTTTCCGCTAGTTTTACTTCGGCTTGTTATATAGGATAGATGCTGTGTCTCAGACAAAAGTCCCACTTAGAACAGTCTACATGGCCTCTTTATCCCTATTTTTTTATTTTCTCTTCCTGTATTTTGAGAAACCTCATATCATTTCACCATGTAAAATAAGATGTACTGAAGCAAAACCCCAAGTGCATCTCTTCTAAGATGTTGCCTGCTGCAGAAATATCGCTGCAGTTGTGGTACTAACTAGTGCTACAGTAAGAGCTTTTTGGATTGAAATAGCTAAAGTGGAAATACCGAACTGTTAAAATTACATGAGGACAAAAGTGGATTTAGTATTGTGATTTTATCGTATCAGTGTAAATCTAATGCTGTTAAAGGCAAGTCTTATCAGTTTCTGTAGATTACGTAAAAGATTAAAAAAAACCCTCTCTAAAATGTCCTCTGTTACTTGAACCATGGAATGATACTTCTTTTGAAATATGTTTTACAGTATTAGTGGAGAACATTTTTTATGATTGTTTTGCTCAGTTTAAAATTCCAGGTTCTTGCATGCTGTTGATAAATGCTCGTATATAAAGGATGGAAAACATTAGGTAGTACTTCCAGTTATCAGATAATTTCTTTGGCTCCAAAGAAGAAAACTTGCTTCCTTTTTAAAGGACTCTAATAAAATCTGAATAAAATCATTACTTATGTCTTCTGTATTGCTAGGGCTTTTTACTTCCTATGTCATAAGCTGCCAAATTATAAGGAATTCAAGTATTTGCTAGTTTTGTTTTCTTCCATACTTGTTAAACCACCACCTTTCAAATAGCTAGTAGAGAAGTTCTCTAATTTCTCTTTCGTTGATCCAAATGTGAAAATGTGGCCAATTCTGCTTTTATAAACATGCATAGATAGGGGCTCCTCTAGCTTTCTGGAACAGAATTCCTGGTGGTTTTGCCATGGTGATCCATCAGATGACCAGCAGTTCAGATTTGCAGCACATTGTGTCTGGAGCGTTATCTCGAAATCCGTCAAACACCAAAACAACTTGTGTTTCTGCTGCCACCCAAGATCCCTTTCATGATGTGTTTAAACTTTGTTTAAATCAGTTTAGGCTGTGCAAGACGTTGAAGAACGTGTAATGAAGGTGGTGCTGATGTAGATCAGCATGCTTAGTTTTTTTTGTAGTAGCTATCTTGATCCTTTAAACCTTTCTTGAAACCATGCAAATGTAATTTTTGGCCTAAAAAGTTATCTAAGTTAAAACCTTGCAGAAGTAAAATGCAATGGCTTGTTTATCCTGTATTCCTGTAGAAAAGATATAAGAGACAATCTCTTAATTTTTATTTCAGGTCCAAACTTAGTCTTTTTCAGTCGAGAATAAGCTTGCAGAAGGCAAGTGTAAAGGTGAGTGTAAGAATAACTTATGTTTATTATAGTCACGCTTTGAGGGCAAAGTCACATATGACCAAATTTACAAGGAAGTTAAAAATCTCCTTGAACTTTCAAAGCAGCATCAGCAAAAATGTTAAGCTATTAATTCTTTAAAGTGTTACCTATATTAGTATATACATGTATGCATGTTAATTTACTGTTAATATATGTTTAGTCATTTAATTTCTCATTAGTGCCTATCTTTTAACTTCGGTTTCTTGTTGCAGTTAAAAGCACGACGATCCGAGTGTAATTCAAAGGCCATCCATGCAAGGAACGATTACCTTCTCACTTTAGCAGCTGCTAATGCACACCAAGACCGCTATTATCAAACAGACTTAGTAAACATTATGAAGGTAAGGAAGCTAATTTACTTATGGGAATTGGAAAGTGTGAAAATCTGGAAAGCGAAATTAGTAAGATGCAAAGTCTTGGGTCGCTTTGTGACAGCAATATCATCTTTTCCAGTATACTGCAATAGATGGAGGGCTGGATACTCACTACCAATTATTGAGTCCCAGGGCTAAGCTGTCGCAATTTTTTTGGTTCGTTTTTTTTCTGAAAAGCTCACTTAGAGAAAGGAATTAATGTTTGTAAAATTAAGACCTGTAGTTTCCTGTTGCGGTTGACCCTAAGTATGCTGGAGACGTTTTAGTTCTTCAGTAGCATATCCTCTGATTTTTTTTATAACTAATTATCTGATCAGAACATTTATTTATGTTATAGCTAATAAAAACATGACCATTAAATACGCTGGTTCCAAACTCCATGAATTTTATGGAATAGCAAATCATTGTTGTCTCACGCCTATCAGCTTGCAAAGTCAGGTCGACAGTAGATAATTGAACTCATGAGGACTGACACGCTTAAGATTCAAATATGATTGCTCACAGTGTGTGTAATATCATTCTAGAATTACTCAAATATACACTATTCCTGTAACTCAGAATAGATTGTTATGGATAAATTGTAAAATTGGCTATTTAAAGCTAATTCACACTTTACGTAGTTATATTTCATATATTGACGTATTGACAGTTTATTTGTATTTGCTATTTACAGACTTTTTCCGAGTGATCTGATCAGGCATGACAACTTAGTCTTTGATTTTTCATTTAAAATTGCTTTTTGT
The DNA here is from genome assembly GCF_036417845.1 of Apteryx mantelli. Taxonomy (NCBI): domain Eukaryota; kingdom Metazoa; phylum Chordata; class Aves; order Apterygiformes; family Apterygidae; genus Apteryx; species Apteryx mantelli. The sequence goes on from NC_089978.1 coordinate 3,462,421, forward strand.
AAACTAAAACTTGTGTGTAGGCTGTGCCCTGGAACCAAGGGTAGCATGTTAAAGCAAAACACTGTGTCATCAGAATCCTTATGTATGCTGGCAGAAAAACATATATTGATCTGGAGAACAGATGACAATTAGAAAATCAGAGAGCCGAAACCAGGCCTCTGAAGGATTCCTGTGTGTAATTCCATTATATCTTGACTAAGCTCCTATATCTTAACCGCTCCTTAGGACAATATGTGCATGCCCCTTAAAGTAAATCGCAACCTGCTTTATAAATTCATTGCTGTGCCTAATATCTGACTTTTTGGAAGGCTAATTCGGGTCTTGGTAACTCAAAAGAACAGCCAGTTAAGTAGTCTGATGCACTTGGCTAAAGTAAATTTTGCTTTATAATTAACAAAACATGAGCGTTTCTACTGACAAAATACTTAGTATGTGGGAACTGTTTTAATGTAAATATTTCCTTATAATACTCAAGATAAAATGATTAGTAGAAGCTTACGTGAGATATTACCAGTTTTACATGCATGACTGGTTGGCATTGGTTAATGTTCTTACTTGTAAATAGTGCCAGAAACCAATTTATTGTATTTCTAACCTATGAAACAAAATGGGCATCCAGAAGAAATATGAGCAGATAACCCAGGTGTAATTATGGGTGGATCTGGTAGGTTATGGCTACTCTAGTACCAGAACAGTATAAGGACATCGCTGTAAAGTGTTGCTTTGAGCATTTTGATTTTAGTTTCCTCTATGTGTCTGCTACATTTTGTGTGTATCATGAACCGAGCTCTGCAGGTGTCCACATACTAAGGTCTGCAGGATCTTGGCAACTCTGAGTTTCCATGTGCTTTGGACGGTGCTGGATTTCTGTATTGTGAAGTTAGAACCTGTAGATGCCCTAGGAATATTTCTTTTAAGTTGTAGTTAAACATCGAACTAAAAGCTGGGAATCATTCTTGAAAGACTGAAAAATACAATAGTAGATTGCACGGTCTACGTGGTGGTGCCATTCTTCTGCATATGTGTGGTTGTCCATGGATGTTTTAGCTGCACCAGCTCCTGTTGCTAAAGCTGCTGATGATTTATGTCAGCAAATGGTTGTTTCTTTGCCCAGTTAGGAGGCCCCATCTTGTCTGGTCCTCTCTTTTGTAGCCATCTCCAGATTGCTATCGCTAACCCTGCTGGCCTGTTCACCGATGGTCTAGGTGTCTTCCAGACTTGTTTTGAAATTGCGTTCAATGGGAATGATGCTTGTGGAGGTCCGTCTGTACAAGCTACGCTTTTCTGTAGAGCACTGTGGTTTACTGAGAACCTAAACTGCAAGTACATCCCTTGAGCCAAAGTGCTTTGGAAGAGGAAGACAACTTTCGGGGTTCTTTTCCTGCGTCTCTTAATCAGATATTTCCAGTAGTTGGTTCTTCTAGACTGGGTAGCAGCAAATACGTTCGCCACAAAGAACTGTAACTTAGTGTTTTGCACTGCTCTTCGTGAGCACACACACACAGGTCCTTGCAACGGAGCAAGTCTTGGGGGCAAAGGAAGGAACGAGTCTCAGGCACGGCTGCAAATTGAAATGTCTACTGAAAAGATTTTAAAGGATGGGGAGAGGTGGGGGAATCCCTCAGGAAAATGAAGTGTGATAGATCACTGGGATCCAGTTATATTCCTCCAAGAGCTCTAACGTGAATTCAAACGTGCAATTGCTTAAACATGAACAACCGTGCGTAATCTGTTGTTAAAATCAGCCGCAGTGCCACAAGAACAGCGTAACACGTGTGTCCCAACCTTGAGAAAGGGTACCAGGAGGCAAGCGGATAAACCAAGTGCAGTGACAAACGGCATCGGTACGCACAAGGTGGGATTTAGTGGGAACCGTCACTGTGACTTTTTGAAGAGGGAAGGCATCCCTCAAAAAGAGATCTTCAAAGCAAGCCTGGGGATAAGGGCGGTTCATCGGATTTAATGTCTTGAATTTACAAAAGCCTTTGCCACTCGGTCTCTTCTCAAGTAAAAGAACTATGTTTATGTAGGTAGAGGGAGGATTTTCTCGTAGATTAGTACCTGATGAAGGGATGCAAAAGCTAAAGGAGTAAAGTCAATACTTGGCTTCGATAATGCTTGCTAGCAGGGTTCTTGTTTCTCTCTTACTGATCTCTTCCTCCTGCAATGTGCGGGGGGAACCATGCTGTTTCAAATACCGAGAAAATGATTATTAAGCATAATGATTTAACAGAAATGATATGGAAAAGGAACCGAAGAGTGAGGTGATCGTTTGGTGATACGAAATTGCTCAATGTCATCAAATTTAAAGCTTATGGCAAAGAAGTATAGTAAGATCTTGATGATTTTGTGATGACCAGGCAAGAAAATAGCAGATGAAATTCATGGTAAAATGTGAAAAGTAATGAGTTAGAGATGAAATCACTGGCTAAGGGTAGAGAACTCTGAATAACCATTACCAGTTATGCAAGAGATACTGGAACTGGAAAAGGGAGTGAAGTATAAAGAAATGAAGACTTTGTCTAATATGCTACTATTTATAATTCTACATCTGGGTAACATCACTAGGAAAGTGGTACTTCTAAAGGGTATTAAAACCCTTTCTAGACAGCACAGTTCCTGTTCTAATAGGTTGACGGGAGGTGTGATCCCGGTATATATTACATGCTATAATAGAGTTGTAGTGTGTAAATTAAACGTGCTCATTTACGTGTTAGGTCAAACATTTTTAAAATGCACCTTTCATCTTCACATATCCCTAAGTCCTTAGATCTTCATGTAGTGTTGGTCACCTCTGCTATCTGTAAATATTTCCCCATTTATCTGCAGCTGACCTGATACGCCTTCTTGCATTTGAATTCTGCAGGGCTGTCCCCATTTCTAAGTCGTATCGAGCTTCTCCTTAAACTGCCTGTTCAGATTTTATCCATCTTGCAGCGCTTTTGGAGTTACGGTCTCCTTGCAGCTACTCAGCGTCTTATGACGTTCTTAGGACGTCCTGTGACTTTCGGGGTTACGTAGCGTCTGCTCTTTCAGGACGAGCTCTGCACAGCAGTGGTTGCATCCGCTCTGGTCGTTATCTTTTCGTCTGGGCAAGTATTTTTGTACGTAGCAGATACGTGCATTTTGAAATATTTTCAGGCTGGTTTTCAGAGTTACTCCGTAACCGTTAAATGAATCCTTTCTCTTTTAAAACAAGACTGAATATTCAAGCGTTCAGGGACCACAGACAGTGCTGTAACTAAAACTATACCATCTAATGAGAAACTACACAGTATAGGATAGTCTTTATTTTACTAATTACTCTGCTTTTCCTAGCCAGCTTTGCTGTCTTCATTGCTATGGGAAGCAGTGATCGTAGCTGGCTTGTCTCTGGGAATGAGGCTACGCTAAAAGGTTTGTCGGGCATTTCGTTTTTCCAGGAACGTTTAAATATTTGTTGGCTCAAATAGAAATGAAAATCCGTATTGTTTTAGACGTACGGGAAAAGCCGTAGAAGTAACCATGCTTCCAAGGTTGCCGGCTTACGTGTTTGACGGTGCGCTCCTTTGCAGCGGGAGCTGGCTTGGCGGGAGCTCCGCAGCCGGGCTCTTGCGTGAAACGCTGGCTGCTGCGGACTTTGCGCTCTGAGCTGTACGGTGCCACTCCGTGCAACGGCCGGCGCAGTGACCTTGCCTTCCTTGGGAACTTGGTATTTCATTCTTCACTTTGTATGGCTTCAACTTTTATACGTTGAGATGCGGGGAATTAAAATCAGCTGATTTGGGCTCTCTTTTGCTCCCTGTTTTCTTCTCGTATTCAATTGCCTCTAATCATTTTGATTTTTTTTAAATGTAGGTCTTATTTAGCGACATTTGATCTGAATGTGGCCATATCTGTGTTTTGTTTTTTTTCTTAAAGCCTTTAATGTACATTTAAGTGGATTATAATTTTATAAGTTTTCCTTCAGTTTTGTGGTAGGTAGCTGTCATGAACGCTCTTGCTACGTAAATCATCTGACTCACGCTTAATAAAGCAGGCAAAATAGTTTAAGCTTATTGTCAGGTACGTGCACCAAAGGTTTGTCTTTGCAAGGCATGCAAATTCAGCTGAACACAAAGCGGTGGTAGTAATGCATACGTGGGCTTTCGGGCAGCCTAGGCAAAAGCTTGTCCGTCAGTGAGCTTTAAGGAATGCAATCCAATGAAAGCTTATACCGCTTTTAGCTGTGGGACTGTCTAAACGGGTGACAGCTATTTAAACAGGACAGAAAAGAATAAACATCTGAAAAGAATAAGGAAGGGGGATGATCTTTCTTTGAGTAGCAGCGTTGGTTTATGCTGGCATAAAAGTAGCTGTGAAATTATTACCAGGAAAAGATCGTGTACGTTGGACTGGAAACACTGTAGGTTATTCCAGCTTTGCTATAAGCCAGCGTTGCTTTGGTTCGTTATGTCTGACTCAGAAATGCTGCTGTCGTACTGACCTGTTCTGAATTACAAACATGCATCGTGGCCGTATTTAGTTTTCTGTAACAGGCAGCAAACGAACGTCTTCGTTGGTGGAGTTGACGGTGACGTACAGCTTCTGGTATTTTTGTGTAGTGTAGAATATGTTACTTATTAATTTAATTTGAGCTGAATATGATCATACAGGTTTCTAGCAGCCCAAAAGGGAGTGAGAGGATCATATGATGCAGTCCTGCACACTGGATGTAAAATCATCTTACGTAGGTGAATTAAATCATCTTATATAGGTGATTTAAAAACAAAAAAGGTGTAATTTCAGAGCATGGAAGTATGAGTGATCTTTCAGTTGCATTTTTACGTTAAATTGATAAATATTGATGCAAGTCGAATGCACTGGTTTGCATTTGTGAGCAATCCAAGTAGACTGCAAGTCTCCCGGTCCCAGAAGCAGGGCCACTCTGTAACCATCGGTTGAAAACATGGTCTCCTCGAGGATATAATGGCATCTAAGCCATAATAGTATGTTTAGTGCCAAAAATATCTCCCGTTTAATTTTTTTTCTTTTGCTGGCAGTAGTAGAACATCTGCAAGTTTTGACCTCCTCCTGCTCCATCATCAGATGTCGTTTGCTAATTATATCTGTGTCTGAGAAGCAAAGCAGTTCGGGATCTCGCCTTCGAAAGGATTTTAATCCTTTTGCCTGTTTCTGCATCTGTCCTTTATGCCTAGAGTTTGCGTCTTGTGCCTCTCCGCACACTGCAGCCTCCTTGTTCCCAAAGATTGTGGATTTCTGACTAAAGTGCTGGCGGACCTGAGCCGCATATTTGGATCTCTGTCATCCGTAGCGATATAAAAAAGAACAGAATAAGGCATCATAATGTTTTTTCTTTGCCAGCTTCCTGACAAGCGGTTGCCGTCACCTGATTGCCAAGGTGCAGGCTGCAAACCCTTTTCAGCTTAAATCATCTGCCCAGCTTTCAGGCTTCTGCAGAAGTTCAAACCAAGGTCAGAAGGAAGTGTAAGATGATGGTTGAAGTAAATTCAGGGCTGTTTTGATACCTATCTTTTTATAAGTTACTGCTTTTCTGATTTTGCTGCTCTGCTCTTAACTCCTGTGCAAGTTTCCGTCATGAACTGGGGAAATGGGACTCTAAGGAACGAGGTGGCATTAACGTGTTAAATAATACTTTGATTATTTTAGTAGAAAGGGAGACGTAAGACTTGAGCTGATTTCAAAATACAGGTTTTTACAGAACACAAGTGTCGGCTGGGTAGTTCATTCCAATGGACCAAGGTCTTTAACACAAAGGAAAATATCTTAATAAACCTTTTTTGTTGTTGTTGCTGGTTCCAGTATGTATTCAGCACCTGTTGCTCTCACAAGGTTTCCCATTTAGTGCTTGTACTTTTAAGCGAAACCTTTAAAGCAAATCTGTCTTAAGATTTCAAAGGCTTATTTGAATGTCTAGGTCTTCAGCGGAGCTTTGTGGTTGATGCCAAACATGCAGCTGCCTTTGTAGCTAAACATTAAGGATCCTGCATGGTATTATAGGGCATAAAAAACCCCAAAACAATGACAATTAAATTTGATCTGAATATTGTGGGACCTCTTACAGATAGCGAAGTATTTTTTTATTAAGAATAATTGTATTTTTTTATTAAGAACTTTGAAAAATTCGTCATAAAGTGGCAAACAGTAGTAGCAGTTATTTCTAAATAAGGCTTTTTTGTGCTTTTAGCTTTGATTTCCTAATATAGTAGCTAGAATGGTCTTTGGTGTTTGAAGACTAAGTTGGAGGAATAGTGTCAAAAGTGGGTTTTGCCGTTTTTTTTTTTTTTTTTGTCTTTGTGGTTTCAGTAAGGTTTTTTATATTGTTGGGCGTACCAGTCATCTTTTCTGGTTTTTCTGTACTTTCCAGTTTGTTTGACATGAGGAAGTGCAGTTGTTTGATTTGGCTCCCTTATGCCTGGTCAGAGCTCTTGTGGTGATATCGCCGGCTCAAACAGAAACTTAATTTTACGTAATTCCCCTGGAACAGATCTGCACCTCTGCACGGGTGATAGTGCTGAGACGTGCTGCAGTATCGCTGCTTTAATTCGAGATCTGCTTTTAAAAAGGCAAAGAATGTTCTCCTCCTCGCATCCTTGCGTGCTTTTAAAGTACTGTCTCAAAGGGGTCTAAGAGAGGAAGAAGTCTGTCCGACTCATCAGGGATGAGCTGGCGGTCACGGTGATTCACGTGAGTGGTGGTTGAGTCATTGCAACCGAACACCAAGGGTGGACACTGTACCTGGCCCACGTGATACGGAAGGAGACTCTTGAGAGATTTGGGGTTGCTCAGCCTTAAGAAAAGAAGGACAGATCTCACAGTCTTCATGGTCTGCAGCTATCTCCTGGGGAGGGTATGGAGAAGGCAGAGGCAGACCTTTTCTCGAAGGTGCACAGTGGTGGGACAAGGGGCGGTGGACAGGCTGGAACAGAGGAAATTCTGATTAGATAGAAAAAGGTTTTGCTGTGGAGGAGACCCAACCCTGGAGAGGGAGCCGGGGTTGGACTGGATGATCTCGCTTTCAGCCTCAGTTATCTCACAGTTCTGTGCAGTAAGATCTCCTGTCATGACCACCTCCTTGGGAACCCTTAGTGTCCACTTTGGTTTTTTTCAGCTGTTAACCGGAGTAGCTGTGTGAGCCGGAAGTACCGGAATATTCATGTTTTGGTTATCCCTAGATTTTCTTTTTTGGCGGTGTTGGTAGCTTTTGCGAAGCCGAGCTGACAACTGTTTTCAGCACAGTCATCTACTGCTTTTACAGAGCATTTTTAATGGTCTTTTAAATAGAGGCTATTAGTCTTTTGATAGGACCCCAAACTTTACCAGTACAAACGAGATTCAGCTGAAGCTAGGAGTATATATAGAAATGAGCCAAGACTGAGGACCTTGTGGATACCAGTTAATAATTTGAATTATGCCCAGAAATTTATAGGCTATGTGCGGCAAACAGTTCTTTGGCTTTGGTGACTCCATTTGACTTAAAAAGTAAGTTGACGTGGTAGCAGAAGGTCTTAAGTTGTCTCCGAAATGTCACCGTAGCAATGGCTGGTCAGCGTGTGCCCTGTACAAATAAGAACTTAACATCTGCCTGGCTTCGTAATCTCTGTAGACACCAGAGCTAGAGTGAACCAATGTTCCTGCTGTAAGAAATCATTTTAAATACACGTTACTGTTTTAGGCTTTTAAAAACGATTGAGAAGCGCCCAGGGAACTATTTAGTACTTCTAAAATGGAAGTTCTATCCTAAATGAAAAAACTAGCATTAAGATAAAATAATTTTCGAGTCAGGCAAGGTGTTCGTTTTGCTTATAATGGTTTCTTTTATAAATTCAGCACCAGTTCTTCTCTTAAGGCACTGTAACGTTCTTTTTAAAACGGCTACTACTCGCTGCTGACTCCTTTGTGTAACTGAAAGAACTATTGTTTCACTTCCCCTTCTTGTCTGCCCTGAGCCATAAATATTTTGTAATTACAATCGAGCCGGGCATAGATTGCGTTATCTACGGTATCAGATGGGCACCGTCCCCTTCCTTTGCAGGCGGTCGATGAGCGTGTGCGTTGCTTTCTCGGGTTCGCTCCCACGAGTGGAGGCTGAGCGATGAGGAAGGGGCAGCTGCCCAACGCCGGGTCGGTGCTAGGAGCGTTCCAGCAGATGCCAATCGTGGGCTGTCACCCCCTGGTGCCACGCTGGTTTTCCCTTCCAGGAAATCGGTCTAGGTGCATACGTGCGCCTAGGTTGTTTTTTTTTGTTGTTTTTTTTTTTCCCAACCCATGGGGAAATTAATTATTTTGATAAGACTCTCTTTGCAATGTGATTATCCATCCGTGTAGGTTGTTGAGTAATAGAAAATTGTGCTCTCTCGTTTAGGCTTTCTCTTAAATGTACATAGGTCACGCTTCCCAGGTCATATTTAAGTGCTGCTTTGGGGGATTTGGGCTGCCGAGAGCTCTAGCTGTTCTCTGCTGCGTGTGTGCTAACTACCGTTTTAAGCATTTATATTCCAGCGGACTGGGAGTGAACTTCTGCAGGGAAGGGAAGAGAGGCATCCCAATGGAAAGACAACCACTGCTGGGGGGGATTTTGGCAAAATCACAAGCAAGTGAAGTTTAGATGGCCTTGACCGTAAGTGGGGGTACTGCCACGAGCTATGATAGCATCGAATACTTCCAATTTGATGGCATCGAATACTTCCAATTTGATGGCATCAAGTACTTATGCTATGAAAGATGATGTTACTCATCACCCAGCATTTTCAACCGAACTAGAGACAAAAAGGATGTCTGAATCAGAGTGACTCTGTTTTACAGCTGAAAAACTGAGTGATAGTCACAGTTGGCTGACGACAGTCAGCACTGTCTCACCTCCTGTTTTAACCACAAGTCGAGTCCTTGTCTGAGCATTTAGTCCAAAAAAGCTGTTTGTTTCCAGAGAGCCAAATATTTGTCATTCCACTTGTGAAGAGCGTGCAGCATGGAGACAGAGTATAACAAAGCGGCCCAATATACAAATCAAGGCAGCTTAGGTGATTACCGTAGCTTGCTGATTATGTTAATTCAATAAATGGTTTTTTATAGGATATTAAAACTATTTCTTGATAATGCATCAAACTGGTCAGATAGTTTTCCTTTGGCGTTGTGAGAGAAATAACTTCAGAAAAGGACTGATCGCGAAAAACGTAGTGTGATCTTGCGGATGCTCAAGGGATTTCTCTGTCGGAGGCAATGCAGAAGCCACAGACACGTTTATTTGAGACGGTAACAGGAGGCTCGTATCGCTGGCGGAGTGAGCAGGAGCAACTGCAAAAAGGGGATGAATAAAGAGAAAGGAGAAATAGTCAGTGGTGAAGGTCGAACGTGATGCAATAGAAAAGGGAAAACTATTGGAAAGTCAAACAGTTCAAAATCAAGTTTAGGATTTGGCGAGAGCTTTAAGATTTTCCTGTCGAATGTCATAAAACTACCTGTTCTGAAGAGGAAATGAAAGTTCACCCTCTTGTTGCAAAGCCATGCTGCCGTACAATGAGGCCGCTTCCCAAAATACTTCCCTCTGCCAGAAAGCAGCCGGCAACTCTTAGCGCTCCGTAGCTAGTGCAAGGAAACAGCCAACCTCAGGAAACACCTGGGGTGTTCCAGTTAGGAGGCAGGTGGGGCTAGATCTGCAATTTTAACGAGAAACATGCAACGTTCCTGTTTTAGAAGTCACGGAGACAGATATCCTGAACAGATCATTTATGAGGTTTCGTTTGCTTGGAAGTTTTTGTTTTTAGCAGCTCCGGATTCGCTTGAAAGAAATGACGGCACAAGGGAAAAACCAGTTTTTCCTCAGCGTTTTTATCTGCTATATATTGCTTGTAACCAACTAATGTTTCAGTGAGTATCTGGAATTTATGCATAATTGCATTGAAGCTGTCTGGAAAAACTCGTGCACCGTTTTTAAAATGGGATGTGTGCGCCTAGGTTTTGTCCTGATAAGTAATCAGATATTACTGCCTTTAACTTTAAAAATTACTGTTGAAATAATAATGTATATAAGTTGAACGGCAATCTGTAGAACTTCTCTGTATGAGACACGAGCTGTCGTGTGCTGCCCCGGCAGTTATTTAGCGCAGAAGCAATAACGCAGTTGGTACTGAAAACATTCAGAGGCTTAGTTGGATGATTGAAAGTGAAAACCAAAGGTTTTGTGAATCACTGCTGTTAAACCAAAAATGAAGTATCTAGGTGTCATAGCAACTTAACCAATATAGGCAAATTAAACACGGTCATCTGGTTACCTCAAAGCCAGTAGCAAGGTATCAGCTGGTTCTAATCCTCTGCCAAAGCCACCAGGAATAGCAGAAAATTCAAATGAGAGTGTTGGAAGCATAATCTCACTGTAGATTTTTGTTGTCGTCAAGGAACCTGGAAAGTAGCTTCGAAGACGGCAAAACATGTTATAATGACCATCTTTTGCAGGAGGCTCTGAAGACTAATTTAGTGGCTTGTGTGTCAACAGCAGGAGAATACATTTCCAAGGGACATAATTTATGAAAAGATAGAAGAGTTATAAGGAGGAGATAAGACTGCACAAGCCCGGTAATTTTATATGAAAGAAAACGTCACACTGAATTTGAAGCATAGTTAAACCCTAAAAAAAAACCCTATTGCAAAAATGGCTTCTAATCTGTTATATTTTTTCATCTGAAGGTCTACCCAGAGGGAGGCAGATCTTGTAATTGTTTTTGCAGAATCGAGAGGGCCTAGATAGGGTATGGTGACAAACTGAGATCATTTTTACTCTCTTCTGCTTCAAAAGCTTTGCTTCTCTGTTTCAACCTAACTAAGTCCGTTTGGTGGTGTAATGCTGGGATTTGCTTACTCGGATGACTGGATGGATGGAGGTGAAGAGGAGTTAGTCCTTAGTTTTCCTATCTGGGATGGATAATGGCTGATCAGTACTAGGGGCAGCCGGTCCTTGGAAAGCTTTCTTGCCTTTCGGTCCCTTCCTGCAGCTGAATTCAAGCTCACATTCAGAAGCGGATGCAAAACAGAAGGTTTAGGTTCCTTTTGAGAAGTCCTTAAATAGCTCAAGGCTCCAGCAGGAACGAATGGTGTATATGAAGATAGAACTGCTCCTTTGCCGTGAGCCGTTACGAAGGGCGATGAGCGGAGCCGATCTGCCGTTGGAGCTAGGCCACCGTTAGGAGGCAAAAAATTTCTATTTAGTATTTACAAATCTCTAGGGAGATAATTGATTGGAACCTGGCTGACAAGAGCAGTCAAGGGAGGAGGAGGAGGAGGAGGAATCCTGCAATATGGTTTGTCTGCCTACTAGTTTTCATACAGAAAAAAAAAAATCTCATCCGTTCAAGATGTCATCTCTGCTAAAACATTTTTTTCGGTAGAGATAAACCCTGTTTTCGCGAAAGGGAAGCAAATGCTGCTTTTTAGTAGACGCAGTAGATCAAGAATGTCAGATGATTGAACGTTACTGAAACAGTGTGGTCAAACTGAACATGGATATTATTTTGCAAGGTTTTATATAGTTATTGAAGCACTAAGGTAACTGGGAAGCTTTCACAGGTTTTGGATGCTAATGCCTATCTCTGCTGTACCCATCGGTATTTGGAAGAACCTTTTCAGTGAAGCTGGTTCTTCAGACCGCTCCTCTCTGATAAAAAGAAGTAAAAAATCAAAGAGAGAGAACCATCTTTTTTTGAAGTAAAATATTTTCACAGATACTTAGTCCAGAGAATTTTTTTTAACTAGATAATTTGATTATTATGTGTATACCCAAATAATTTTCTTTAAGAAGTTGCTATAGTTAGCTGAGCCACTTTTCTGATGTCTCATTCATCTTAATGGAAACTTGCTGAGCAAAAGGTAGTGTATTTTTTAAGGTATGTATAGGTACTTTCAAGTAGGAATGTATATATTTAAATACTGCTTATGAACTTTGATGTGGAGGTTTACCACAGACACCTCTAGCTAAGTCTAGAAGTCTAATTTTAAAATAAAAAAGGGGTAGCAGAGACACGGTGTTCATTGAATTAACTTTGTAGGTGATTATTTTAATTTATTCGTTTACAAAGACTAGGTATGAAAGACAACATTGTACCAAAAAAAAATCCCAAACCCACCAGATTCTTGGTGCAGCAAATATTAATAATCCAGAAAACTTGAGTTCCAGCCATGGCTGGTACAGATATTCTGCCGTAAGACATCATTCAAGGCACTTGAGCTCCCTTCATCCTTTCTTTTCTATTAAAACTTTAAAGTATGCAAGCAGGGACATCTCTTCCTATGTGGTTTACACATTGCTTGGAATATTACGTATTTTTCTTGGCAATATTATTATGAAATTAAGTAGCTTTTTTGAAAAGGTTGTTAAGTTTTAAGCATTAAACTTTCACTGAGCATGCAGCACTTTGCTGAAATAAGTTTGAAAAGACGCTTGCTTCAATGCCATCACGTTCATCAAATGGTGTTATCAGAATAAAATATATTTAGCTGCTTCCAATCAGGAAACTTTTAACACTAGATCTGCTTTTGTTCACTTTTCCACGGATCTTCTCATCCATTGCTACCGTGTATCTAATGGTAGATGCTCATAAAATCATGGAGGCTCACGGCGAGAATGGCACAGCCAAGAAACCGAACAAAACTTATTTAGGAATACTACTGGTAGCGGTTTCTTTTTTGCCCGGTTAAGCTGCGTTGTTGGGGGGGAAAAAAAAATCCACTTAAAAGGGAGAAACCTTTCGCAACATTTTTAATTGCTGACTTCAAACTAAAATTATCTTTCTCCTTACCGTCTCCCACTGGCGCTTACAAGGAGCGCATGCATAAATTGTTAGCGTCGTTCCCCTATGACTAAACGAGAATGGACTGCTAAAAGTAATAAAGTATAATTGGCATGTGGAATTCCCAGGCGGTTTTTGGGAAACACGGTTTAATCTTTTATGCTGCAATGCAGCTGCTATACCTTTGGCATGCTGCTGTAATGGTGGTTTTTTTTCTTTTCCTTTATTGTTCAAGATAATTTCCTTCGTTGTTCTGTGATTATTACGATAATCGCAGACCTGTGATTCGGCGCTGCTTTAAGAACGTTTGTGCTGATTACAAAAATTGCTAAAAATAATTTCACTTTACTGCTTAAATTTTAGTACGACTGGTGAGGAGTCCTCCTTTAGTATTTAGTGTTCCTTTAGCAGAGAGCTTTTGGGGGAAAGAGGGATTAGATATATGAAATACACTGTGCCCTTTTCACGCTGTTTAAATATTTGGTATTTAACGTCAAAATTTTAAAAACACATGTTAATGTGGTTTGGAAAATGTCTTAATTATTCCGTAAACCCCCTTTGCGTTGTGGGTTAGACGGTGGGACGTAGGTGACTGCAAGTTACTTCATCATGGCAAATTGCAAACTGTGTCGGTTTGGCTTGATAAAAATCTGAAGAGCTCGATAATGGATTAATGTCATTAAAGTATCGTCTCTAATTTTTTTTTAAATACCGCGACATTTGCCGCCACTGAACTTATTCCCAGAGCGTCTTTTGAAAAGCCTCTTCCGTGAGCGCTTGGCTCTAACTGGCAGGTAACTCTAAACCCGTGTTCAGGGTTTAAAGCGGCATATGGAGGTGATAAATCCAAGTCGCGGTGGGGAAGAACAGGCTGTGTGAGAGAGCAGAAAAGTTTCCGTTCAGCAGATGTATTTGAAGAAACGCATGTGAAAAGCACGCTGGGCAAAAAAATTAACTGCAGTTAAAGAGAAAATGAAGAGGCTGAGAGAGAAAGATGCAGTAATCCACAAGAACGAGACACGGCGTCGTGCAAAACAGTTCAGAAAATGGAAGAATGCAAAGGAGAAAAAAAGAACTTGTGAGGAACGCGTTTAATCCGTATCTGAATTTCTAGCTTTTTTTTTTCTTTTTTAACGCTTTTTGTATGCATTTTATCTCTCAAGGGAGTATTTTTCACTATTAAGCAGCGTGGGATTTGGTATGAAATGTGTTTGACGTATGCACATTGATGTCAATTATGTAAGAAACATATATAAAAACTAAGCAACCCAATAGTTCATTGCAGGGTATATTCTGCCGTTGGAGAAGAGCAGAAGAAAGCCAACTGCGCGGACAAACGCTAGACACAGCGCTTCCTACCCAGGCGTTCAGCAGCCATCGCGACGACGCTGTGGGCAGCGTGCGAATCTTCGAACAGCACGACGCGCTGGAGAAACGCTCAAAAAGTCGAAACGTGCGTTTCTCGAGCGTGAAGGAAGCGAAGCGTTGCTGGCGCGAATGGTACAGCACGCTCCGAAGATCTCACCGTGATGGTGACAGTCTGCCGCAAAGCCTTCTTCCGAGTGTTGGATTTGAGCCAGATTTTTTTTTTTCTTCCCAAGAATAAGGAAGCACTAAAGCAATCGTGATTGCACCAGAACAATTCATTAAAAAATCAGTAATGTCAGAAGAAGGATCCTCTTTAGATTTATTCCAGTGCTGTGAAATCGAAAGCAAAATAGGTCCAAGCAGACTTTGCAGATGTTTGGGAAAAACAGGTGCATTTCTGGATTATAAAGAATAGGTTTTAATCTTCCATGGTTTTTTTTAAGCCTTATGCTGTCGAATTTGAAGACCTGCTTCCCCGCTCTTATGCAAAGCTTGCATCAGGGTATTCCCACTGACTTCAGTAGAATTATTCCTGATCGCCGAAACGTTAATTTAACGCTGTCTTCATCAGGGCCGTCTGCCTCGTGGGGCAAGCGGTTATGCGGGGGATTTCCTTTGGTGCCTCTATTGACCTCCAAACCCTCGCTATTAAATGGGACAGCTATGGTGTGATCTGGTCGAGGCAAATCGAGAAAGAGTCCTCGGTGCTATCATTAATGTTGCTTCTACTTGCTTTCAAGGGCCTTTGTGGACCGGGGGAAGGTAACGGGCACGCGTTGGTGGCCGTTATGTGTTTTTTCGGTGCGTAGAGCCGACTTTTAGAAAGAGTGACCCTGCCTAAACTGCAAAGGAACAAAACGATGTGCGGAACAAGCGTCGAGTGACTAAGGAGAGCAAATGAAGGACCTGCAAACAAGCCCCAAACTGTAGACGCGGGGAAAATACAAAGCTCCGGGCCGTGTTTGCCCATGTTGAAAGCTCCTTGTCTAGGTTGGGGCAAAAGGGGAGGAAACGAAGATGGTTTCTGCAGCCTTTTGGTTTGCTGATAAAGTAGAGCCGTTACACCTTTGTCATCAGCTTCTCTTCCTACCTTTTGGGCTGCTTTTTTCCCTTTCCCCTCCCGTTCCCAGATGGTTCGGTGTTTCGCTGCTCCGGAGCTGCGTGGATGCGTGTCAGCACCTCCCAGCGACATCTTGCGCTTCCTCGTTCACAGCCTGTTATTTAAGGATTTACCTCTGAAGAGCAAGCAGCCATGCAGGGTGCTGATTTAAAAAGAAAAAAAGAAAAAGAAGACAAGCTAATGAGTTTTCCAGCAGCAGTACAGCGGGAGAGTGGTGCAAATTCCCTAAAATTACCTTCGCTGAAATTGCAAGAGGTTACAGTGCAGCAGCCAGATAGGTGGCAGAAGAGCTTTTTGTAGCAGTAGGGGCCTCCTGCTGCCATGCGCTTATTGGGCCAATATCTTCTTTATTTCACTGAAATAGGACCAGGTTGGTGGCTTGGGAGGTAGAATAACCCCATGCACCAGTACAGGTTGAGGGTTGACCTGCTGGAAAGCAGCTCTGCGGAGAAGGACCTGGGAGTGCTGGTGGACACCAAGTTGGCCATGAGGCAGCAATGTGCCCTTGTGGCCAAGAAGGCCAATGTTATCCTGGGGTGCATCAGGAAGAGTGTTGCCAGCAGGTGGAGGGAGGTGATCCTGCCCCTCTCCTCAGCCCTGGTGAGGCCACACCTGGAGTACTGCATCCAGTTCTGGGCTCCCCAGTCCAAGAGGGATGTGGCACTACTGGAGCAAGTCCAGTGAAGGGCTACAAAGATGATGAGGGGACTGGAGCATCTCTTCTATGAGGAAGGGCTGAGAGAGCTGGGCCTGTTCAGCCTGGAGAAGAGAAGGCTGAGAGGAGATCTTATCAACGTGTACAAGTATCTGAAGGGAGGGTGTCAAGAGGATGGAGGCAGACTCTTTTCAGTGGTGTCCAGCGACAGGACGCAAGGCAATGGGCACAAACTGAAACACAGACAGTTCCATCTGAACATGAGGAAAGAACTTCTTGACTGTGAGGGTGACAGAGCACTGGAGCAGGTTTCCCAGAGAGGTTGTGGAGTCTCCTTCTCTGGAGATATTCAAAAGCCGCCTGGACGTGATCCTGTGCAAGGTGCTCTAGGTGACCCTGGTTGAGCAGGGGGGGTTGGACTAGATGATCTCCTGAGGTCCCTTCCAACCTCAACCATTCTGTGACTCTGTAACGGTTTCCTGCAAGTGCAGTAAGGGCTAGCAAAGTCAAAATGCCTGTAAGTTACTACCTAGGTTTTTTTTTTTTAGTTTTGGCCAATGCCTTGTTTCTGATGATGCTCAGCATTTAAAGTAGGACATGCTGCCGGTATTGAGCATAACGAAGGTGCCCAGGGCACTTGACCATCCACCTGTACTTAGCAATGGTGCTTCCTGAATTGCTTCAGTAACTCCCGAATTATATTCAGGATATAATAATAAATTATTGAAAATAATTCCTGAATTACTTCAGGAAGCAATCAAAAGCAGCTTTAGTAGGAAACTGAAGAAAAAGTAGAGTGTTCTTGGGGTAGCATTTGATTTTTATGAAGCATTGAAGGGACGTCAGCGTGTACACAGGAGCTGTATGCTCTGCAGGAACGCGCCAGCTGGCTAAGGCAAAATACCTGGGGTACCTTAATCGTTATTTGGAAGGCTTTTTCCCTGTTCACATCCCAGGTAGCCGCACAGCGGCAGTCCTCTAAGAAAATCAAGGCTTTCAGCCTAGTGCTGCTTTTCTTCCACACGCAGAAAGAATTCCGGTTTCAAACTAGATGTAATGAGGGTGCCAGGGAGGAAAAAGCACACAAAGGGAAAGAAAGAAAGAAAGAAGGATATATATATATATATATGTTTTTTCTTTTTTTCTTTTCCTTTGTGTGCTTTTATATATATATATGTATATATATATAAAAACCCCAGAGCCTGAGCTGTCTCCTTTCTACACTTGCTCCTTTGGGACTGGTCCTGGCTCTTGCAGCCCTGCGTTTTGGATAGCAGCTGCCTGCACCAAATTAGATAGAGGCCTTCCTCGCTCTGTCCAGATTTATCTTCTTTAGCCAAATTGTGTTTTCCTTTTATGCTGAAGGGACCCCACTAAATTCCAGATGGTCGTGGTCAGGGCTGGGCTAGTGATAGTTCCCCGAGAGGGAATCGGACCTCGCTGTAAAACAGGCATGGACGCTACGGCACCTTACGTATTGTGCATGGGGTCAAATCACTTATATTTGTTTTGGCATTTTAGAAGGAACAAAGCTTTTAAAGTAAAAAAATACATGGTGTTTTAGCTTGTTCTCCATCCTCTCCCAGGAATGCAGATGTGCAGGATTATCCCGTGCTACAGCAAATTCCTTTGGCCTTAGCTTAGCACCGTTGTTCACTGGATGTAAACTGTTGGGCTCTACTACTGCATCGCTTCAAATCCTGATTTCTGAGTGCTAAACCTGGAAGGTCCTCTCTCCTTGCAGGCCAAGGAAATCCAGCACTAACTTCTCGATCCAGACGAGAGGATAGGTTTGTGTTGCCTGCTTCTCTTGGCAGCAGGCTCTGGCTCCTCTGCTCTCACATATGGTTCATCAGAAAAAGCGGATTTTTGTAAAACGGAGAGCCTGCGAAGGGCAGGGGTAGGCAGCAGGCTCCCAGTCGTTTTTAAACCAGGCTTTGCTCTGCAAAGCTGCGCTCAGCGCAGGCACCGTGCCGTGGCTCCTGCAGGACTGCCCTGGCTGAGAAATGCAGAAACGGGAGCGCGCCCTCGGTTCACGCCAGCAGACGCGCAGCGTGCTGTTCAGGGATATTTATATTGCTTTGATCTGGGGTTTGTTGGTAATTTATATATAGGAGCTGGGCTTGTTGACAAACACCCGATGTGCTTTCACGTTAAGGTGTCTTGATGGAGAAGACAGGTATTCCAGCAGTGTCAAAATACTGCAGTGACGGACGCGTTTAAAAAGGGTAAGAGTTAAACCAAGCTCTTCTCCTGTATTAGGAGCAATTGATGCCTAGAATAAATTACTGCCGGGAATAGCAATCAGCATTTTTAAGAGAAAATCGCTGTGGAATGTAATTGTTAACAAAAAAGGATGGGTTTTCCTGACCTTCCTTCCTTTTTCCCCCAAATGTCCTTGGCAAATGCCGTTGTGTATCACTGCTCGCAATACTGCTGAGCTCGGCGGTGCCGGCTGGTTCAAGCTGTTGACTTTATTACTCTCACAATTTAGAAGAATTTTTAAAATACTCTATTGTCATCGCTTTCTCAGCATCAAATTTGAGAGTTTTCCTAAAAATAAGAGAAACCAAGAGAGCCAAATAATCAGATCTGCTGCCGTGCTTGAGATAACGTGAAGACCGCAAAGGATGCTAACGCCATTGGCTTAATTAATAGTAATAACTGCTGTTAACAATTTAGCTATTCCTGTGTGTACCTCAACTTTTCTTCTCTTTATGCACTCTTGATCACAGACTTCTTAAGTTATTTGCATATCAAATTTAATACAGTTTGAGCCTCATTTGCCAAAATCATTCAACTCAAAATTCCCACACTTAAAACTGCACCGTTATTGAGACCGCGCTGCCTGTGTGGTGGATTATGGACACGTTTTTTAAGGCAAACGCTCAAAAATGTTTTTTCAGCATGCATGTTGCGCAATTCATGCTGTTTTTTTTTTTAATGTTAAGTAAGAAGAGGTTTAAGGCAGTGTTATGGAAAATATGGGAGGAAAAATACAGTCCCTGTTCTTAATGAATCACAGTTTATTTAAAAAATCAAGGCTAGAGGAAAATAAGGTTTCTAATGTAAATGGAAATCGGGCGGTGTAAGAATTTAGAAACAGCTTTTAATAGGCTACCTAAACCAGAAGGAAGGTGGCATCTGTGATACGAATCTCCCATTTTCTTTTGGGCTTTTGCTTGCCTTCCTAAACAGGAAAACGAGTCCCGTTATCGTGATGAAAAGCCATTGAGTTAAGGGACAACGTGCAGATTTACCGCTCGCCGAACACAATGATTCTCGGCGGAGTCCGTTTAAAACTTTCCCTTCCCTGTCGGTTTGCAGCGGGTCGGCAGGGAGGGGACGGGGCAGGTCTCGTTTTGGTCTGCTGCCTCCACCCGCGTAAGGAAATTCGTAGCCTTCGGCATCGGTTATACTGTTTCCCGCAACGCGGCGGCGCCTTGCTGAGCATTCGCCGACGTTTTTCGTACCCAACATCGGCAAAATTAACACCGCTGCGGTGCTTTAAGGTTGTTAAAAGTCCTAGTGAAAGGGAAGACGCTTAATTAAATAAAATTAAACCTTCGAGTCGATCCACGATTGCTGCCTTATTGGAAGAATTGGGGGTTTCCGGGGGGGGATTGTAGAGTTCAGTCTGAACGTGGTACGTTCAACGCTTTCTCCTTGCTGCAATGTGCATTATATATCGTCTTAGGCGAAGACCAACGTCCGAAAAGCAACCAAATGTGCTAAACATTTTTAAAATACAATTTTATTTAAGTCTTTGAGACAGAACTATTAAAACCAGTGCATCTGAGAAGTTCCTAAAATGTTTTAGATAGTCGCTCGGATTAAAAAAATATATATACGTCCTCAAAATCATGAACTCAGTTGGGACTGAGAAATTTGGTTGCTTCTAAAGCATATGTTATCCCGTCCTTGAAACTGTATGTTGAAAGCAGAAAAATGTGTTTCCCTCCCCCCCCCCGAATCATCTGTATAGTATTTTTTTAAATAAAAATTCGATTCTGTTTGACTCTTTATCCATTGCTCTTACTAATGATTTCAATTTTTCTCCGTCCTAATTTGTCCCACTATCTGATAATGCTCTGACTCACGTGGAAAAGTAGTTTTGGACCTTTAATATTGGAATTCCACTGAAAAGAAATTATTCTATAAAAACATTTTTTCCCCATTCTTGGAAATTGTAATTCAGTGTTATTTAACTTCATATTAAGTTCTTAAGATGACAGTTTTTTGGGTTTTTTTTAATCTTGATTTGCTTTTTGCATTGGCAAAGTTCCTTTGACAGACAGGTTTTTTCAGTCTGATTGGAATACAGTAAGTGAGTCTGTTCTGCTGAGTTTCGGGAAGAGAACAAATGCCAACATAACGGAATAATGTGCGTTAGGGGCTTGGGCTTTTGGTGGTCTTTTCTTTTCTTTTCTTTTCTTTTCTTTTCTTTTCTTTTCTTTTCTTTTCTTTTCTTTTCTTTTCTTTTCTTTTCTTCTTTTCCGTTTCCTCTTCAAGTCGCGCGATTGGAAACTTTGAAAAGGCTTTTGCAAACCTCAGTTGCGGCGTTGGGTGGTCGGCGTCGGAGCGCTTGTAAATGGAAACGACGGTCGGGTTATATATAAAGCAATCGCGTCTGCACATTCCTTTACGTTGGGTGGTTCATCAAGCCAAATCTCTTTAATAGCAAAATATCCAGCTTGATATAACATAGTTGCCGTTTTGGAGAAGGAACAGATACGTTATCACGGAAAGCAGCTTGGAACCACGCAGCAGGCTAATCCTGAAACCGATGGAATTGTCACTTTTCCATATAATTCCGTTTACACATCCTGAATTTTTTAATATTGGTTGGAGCCGTACCCTTAGCCGTGGCTTTATTTTGCTGGCCAACGGGACTGCGTCGCCTTGCGCCGCCTTCGACAACTTCGACTCCGACGGCTCTCGCCGGCTTTTCAGGATTTCGTCGTCCTGAAACCGCCTTTAAAGAACGGGAGCAGCAAGGCCGGAGCGCCGTTCGGAGGCGCCGACAGCTCCGTGGGCTTTGCCGCCGTCGCCTTTCACGCCCACCCGCCGTATCGCGCCGGAGGGGGGGGATGTTCTGGCGCCTTGGCGCAAACCTTCAGAACCGGCGTCGCCGCAAGAGGAGCGGTGAAAGAGGGTCAGAAATGACCTTAGTGTTTAGAGGATCCCAGTCGCACGGTTTTACTCTCTTCCTCCAAGCTAGGCTTCATTTGGGATAGTCTAGATCCAGTGTTTCCCGTGGTTGATGCTGGATGAAAGCTTCCTGCGAAAGGAAAATCCCTCCTGGTTTTTGTCTCTGGTTGCGAGCGATTTGCATCTGTTTTTGCCTGCATTCGCTCGCCTCGCCTTGAATGTCGAGTTTGATTATTTTTTTTTCGTTGGAGCACGAGCTATTTCGTAAGGCTTGCGCAATTTCACTTTTTTTTTTTTTTCCCCTCCCCGGAGCGTTCAAAACGATTTAAACAAACCGATGCAAATAGTCTTTAATTAGCTGAAATCTGGTATGTACTATGTAAATGAATATCCATGAAATGTAAATGAAATTAAGCGACAGTCACTTGCAAATTAGCGCGCGTTCAACGGAGGGCTGGCGTTAAACCTGCGTGTAACCTAGGCCATGCAATATGATTTTTATGGCTCCGGTTACAGCAAGGCTTTGGAGCTTGGACTTCGATGTTGTCGGCTGTTAATTATTACGTTTACGACAGCAATGGGCTACGCATTTGCTATTTCTGTGCAAAAAAGGGATGCGTGGCCCATGTGTAAAACGGCAGGTATTGATTAGCATTTATTAATGAGCAAATAGGTACGTGCTTGAAGCACACAGATATTAAACGCCCGGGTAATGTCATTTAGAGTGCCGCGCGGTGATTTAACGAGCGCTCGGGCTGGTAGCGGCCACGTGTCCTTTCGATTGCTAGGTCACCTTCTCTACATAAATAACACGTCCCTAAGCAAATTCCCTTATCCAAACGCGACCTCCGTGCTCTGCCGTGGTTATATTGCACAACTGGATGGAAATTGTTTAATAACGTGATACGGTTACGGTGCTCTGTGGTGCCATCTAATGGAAATAAAGCCCTGTCATGCCTTCCTGTCAAAAACGAAGCATGTCCACCTGTCCCTCTCCACTCTGTTCTAGCAACTGGAGGTGAATATGCTTTAAAAACACTGAATATGGGCATCTTTAAAAAATCGACACGTGAATATTAATGAAGCACGTTTGTAAAGTACTCACTGCTTTTCTTTAATTCTTTCCCTCTTCGTCTAGGCTCTCGATGGGAATGTATACGATCACCTTAAGGATTATTTAATGGCGTTCAGCAGGACTGAGCTAGAGACCTGTCAAGCCGTACAAAACACGTTCCAGTTTTTACTGGAGACTTCCAGCAGGGTAAGTTTCCCTTGAACGATCCTTCGTAACCGAATACTTACAGCATATAGAAGTTCTCAGTCTTAAGATTCGCTTCCAAAATAATGACAAATCTGAAGGGTCGTTATTTTTGGTTAGCCCTGAGCGGCATTAAGTTAAAAGCAACTGGACAGTTTTCCTGGGGAGGATTTTTCCTATTGCCACCCAGGTTGCCTTCTCCTGAGTGCATTTACATCGTGCAAGATCTTTAGAGAACAGCAAGCAAGACATGTCCAGTTATATCCACTCTGCGCATTTAGAAAGAGAAATTGCAGCTGAAGGTTCTGTACTGTGTATTCCGAAATAGCATTAGTCACCCATCATGGCAGAGCTGTAGGAAACCGTTTGGATCATTTCTTAATAATCAACTGTCAACTTAAAAACAAAATATTGCGTCTCTTTCTCCTTTGAATTAAGAATGGCAAATACAGAAAGCCGATTCGAGTCTCGTCATAGACGTGGTTTGTTTGCCTTGTCGAGCAGCCAAAATCAGAGATACGCGATCCCTTCCAGGATAATTCTGATACTTGAATAATTCATCTGTTGGGCTAAAAAATAAAAAAAATGCCGACAAGCCTCAAACCCAGTAGACTTGAAGTGTTTTGGTGCAGTCATAATATTCCTTTATGTGTACACCACGACCACCCACGCAGGAACAGAGCACGCTTTACCCAGCTTGTGCCGTAAGGACTTATATAGAAACAACGTTTTTAACGCATTTCTTATTCACCTGCAAGCGTGTTATCTTGCATCTTATTAAGCTAAAATGGGTGGGTTAAAAATTGGTTCATTCTAGCTAGTCGTGGAATTTCCTCGGCGGTTACTGCAAAAATAATGAAAATACCATTTTATCTTCCTCTGGAAAAGGACTTTCAATAACTGACCTCTGTGTGTATCGTTCAGGTTGCCTGCAAATACATCTTCCCTGCAAATGCTGATTTCAAATCTTTATGCTAAATACGCTTATATGTAATGCCTGTGTATTTAGAATGCGTTGCTCAGTATTGCATTAAATGCTTTATAATCAGAATATTTGGAATATTTCATCTAGCTAAACCTGTCGTTTCCAAACGGCTTATTTGCATGGAAATACCTTCGTCATGTAGTTGCGCTGAGCTTGCGATAGCTCGTGCCAGCAAGCCTCCGCGCGGCCGGGAGCCTGCAGGTCCCGCTTATTTTATGCAGTAGCAACTTCGTGCTGGATGGTTGAGGAAACCATTGCTGCTGCTGCTTTGCTAAGTTAGTACAATGCCTGGAGACGGAGCAAAAATGTAAATACAGCTGTCAGGTCTGAACAGGCTTTTTACCACTGCTGCGTAGCTCGTCGGCGCCAGTTCTCTCCTCTCCCTTTGGTTCAAGAACGCAGAACAGAGAAGTTTGCGTTGCCACTTACCATCCGTGGCTCGCTCTGAAAACCTGAAATACTAAATGCATTAATCAGTGGCTAAAATTCTAGATATATGAAAGTAGAGTATCTTCACGTGCCCATCATGAACCTCTTATCCCACAAGCATAAGTTTCCCTCCTCCTTTCTCTTGAGCTTACGGCATTTTCCTCTAGGTCCATGTTGCAGCAAGCAGCTCAAAGAGGAGGGGTGAAGGTGTTTTAAAAATAGCTTGAATATTAAACACGTAACACTCCAATAGTAATTCAGAATAAAAAGCAGCCTGCCATCAAAGCAAAGACTTCCAATATTTGTTGTTTTTTTTCCATACTTCCCCTGTTCTTCGTTAAATACCGGATCACAAGCTTGCTAAGCTATACCTAAAAAAGATGCTTCACGCTACTTCAGGTAGAAGTGTTTGGGGTTTTCCTTTTCATCTTAAATGTCAAATTTGCATTTCTGCTTATAGGATGGGATTAAATGCTGTTTGCTTTAGGTGGGTTGCTGCCTAGAAGTGCCCGTTCATCTCCCTTGAATACGGAGGGAGCCACAAGCGGCCCGTTCAGATGGGCTCGTCTGCACTGCGGTCAACTGGTTAGATGGGTGTCCTTCATCGGCGCTGCGGCAGCCTCCTAATTCGGTTAGAGGGGAATAGCGGTTTATGGAAACATTTTGCACAGAAAACTTGCTTTGGAGATGAAGGGCTTGCAACACATTATTTCACGATAAACTGTGCGGTTTTGGAGGTTTTATTATTGCTGAGCTGGAGTGACCCACGTCATCCCTGTGTCACATCCAAGAAATACTGCCACCTGACACCAAGCGTATAAAAATGCAATTCAGGTTCCTTTTCAGTTGCGCAGTCTTACTCAGGACTCGCACTTCTCGGACTTATCTTTTAAATGCAGAAAATCTGATTTGCTTCAGAGCGTTTTGTGAAAATCCACTAGCTGCTTTGCATGACCAAATTGGCGACGTTCCTGTTGAGGAGCTTCACCAATCTCGAGTTTTTCATCATTTTGTTTACGCGCATCTCTGACCATGCGTTATTTCTGCGTACGTTATATGCTAAACATTTGATTTCAAGTCTGTTTTCAAATGTACGTATTGACGTTGGCTTCGTGGGAAAAAATGCACAATAACATTGAATTCTTGAATAGCAGGAAATTCATTTGGAAAAGTTACTGTTAAATCCGGAGAATATTGTGTTGCTTAAAAGTCTTTTTTTATTTCCTTTTTAATAATTGTCAGATATGCGGCGTGTGCACTCCAGGGTATTTATTTGCTGGACTTGCACTGTCTCACAGCAGGACGGACGCTATAATAGAGTTTCCCTTATTTATGACTAAACCTTTTGCCTTTCAAGGAAAATTTCTCATGAGCGTTCTTGTTAAGGTGATTTTTCTTGGAAAAAATGAGTTGCTTGTGAGTTAGGTTTCTACAGTGAAAGTGTATTTTGTTAAAATATCTGAAAAACCATCTTTGTTTGAAATTTTCTCAGACTTTTGCTTAGTATTTCGCATTCAGTTGCAGTCATTTCCTTAGGCGTGCAATTACCGTACGGCATCAAATCCTATGCCAAAGTGTGTATACATACGTACGTATGCAATGCGTTCGCGATAGAATAGGGGACTGGGTAAAGCTTTGCCCTTTCTGAGGCCTTTTAAAAGAAGAAAATGAAAAATTGGCTTGATATCGCCATCCCTTACAGCAGTAATACGTCAGAAAGACCCTATTAGACCTCAGGTAGCGAAGGCTGATGGACTCGCTGCCTTGCACGGCACCTGTGCCTTGAAAGACCTGGTGTATCAGGTTAGGCCAGGTACCAGTAGAGGTTGGGGGTTGACCTCCTGGAAAGCAGCTCTGCGGAGAAGGACCTGGGAGTGCTGGTGGACACCAAGTTGGCCATGAGGCAGCAATGCGGCCTTGTGGCCAAGAAGGCCAATGGTATCCTGGGGTGCATCAGGAAGAGTGTTGCCAGCAGGTGAAGGGAGGTGATCCTGCCCCTCTACTCAGCCCTGCTGAGGCCACATCTGGAGTAGTGTGTGCAGTTCTGGGCTCCCCAGGACAAGAGGGATGTGGCACTACTGGAGCGAGTCCAGCGAAGGGCTACGAAGATGATTAGGGGACTGGAGCATCTCTCCTATGAGGAAAGGCTGAGGGAGCTGGGCCTGTTCAGCCTGGAGAAGAGAAGGCTGAGAGGGGACCTTATTAACGTGTACAAATATCTGAAGGGAGGGTGTCAAGAGGATGGGGCCAGACTCTTTTCAGTGGTGCCCAGATATAGGACAAGAGGCAACGGGCACCAACTGAAACACAGACGCTTCCATCTGAACATGAGGAAAAACTTCTTGACTGTGAGGGTGACAGAGCACTGGAACAGGTTTCCCAGAGAGGTTGTGGAGTCTCCTTCTCTGGAGATGGTCAAAACCCGCCTGGACGCGATGCTGTGCAAGGTGCTCTAGGTGACCCTGGTTGAGCAGGGGGGGTTGGACTAGATGATCTGCAGAGGTTCCTTCCAACCTCAACCATTCTGTTGGTTCTGTTGGATCTGGCAACATGGCTGGATCCAGGAAACCTTTTATGCGAAAGCGAGCCCTGCAAATAAACCCCTTTGGGTCAGGCGTGCTGCAATCTCTGTGGCGGTTTAACACCAACAGTCGTGGTGGCAGGGTCCGTGCTCAGCCTCTCCTGAGGCAGCACATGATTCCTCCTCTCATTTTTTCCCAATTGCCCAGAATACCTAATCCAAATTCCCTATGTGAATTTTCGGTACCTTCTCTATACATTTGAATGCGTTTATGTTAACTGCTGTACCAATTTGGGTAGATTATGTACCTTGCGGTCTAAAATGAACGCATTATTGCCCCTGCAGGACTATTTGCTTTTCTTTTTTTCAACCTGGAGATTAATATTTTTTGTGCGATTCAGTATTTCAGTAACGCAACTGTCAACATTTTAATGTATCGGAGAGCAAGTTGCGTTTTCAGAATCACGCTGCAGGCTGCTGTTCTTGGCCCTACACAATGCTGCTGCTATTTCTGGACACCCATCGTCGTTGTTACAGACTTCTGCTCATTTAAACCCTCACTTTGGTAATTCGTCTTTGTAGCTTCACGTTGCTATTTCGGCATTTCCATCAATCGAAGCGATGAAAACCTCGTAGAGTTCGCCAGCTAGTGAGCCTATTTTTAATGCTACAATTACTGAGATTTTCTTTGTAAATAGGTGCAATTTGTGGCATGACTGATTTGTTCGGTGATAGATGCCGTGCTATCCGAAATGTCTCGCTGAACAAATTTGGTGGCCGAAGTAGTTGTGATATGGCAAAGTATGAGAGATTTCTCTGGAAGCTGTGTAATGTAAAGAGATGCATTTTTAAACGATTTTTACATGCTTTATTCCAAATAGTGTTTTTAGCTGCTGCGACTAATAACTTGCGCGAAAACAGGCCTTTTAAGAAATAACTCCATACGAGAAGTGATCCACGAGAGGAGAGAAAAACGTTTATGGTAGCGACACTGCATACTTTATATAGCACGTATCGTGTTTGGAAGCTTGCAGAGGAACCGATCTCAATGGCATTTTCTCTTTCCTCAGGTGGTGCGGGATTACAACCTGCAGCTGTTCCTGCAGGAGAACGCCGTGTTTCGCAAGCCGCAGCCCTTCCAGTTCCAACCGTGCGACAGCGACACTGTAAGGACCTCGCTAAATCCTTTGCTTTATTTGTTCTCGCGGTATTTCCGAGAACTTCTTTATAGACGGGTGCAAAATTAGTGTTCACTGGTATCCCGGTGCGCGTTAGCCTCAGGCTGCCTTTTTGGAGAAGAAAGGGAAAGCGGCCGGATTGCACCAGATCGGCTTACGGTGGGTGATTGTAACAAAGCCTCAGACAGGCACAACGCCAGTATTGTCATCCGCGAAAGAGCCGGATCTCTTTTGTGACCAGATTGTGTGACTAACGGTCCTGCGTTTCGCTGCTTTCAGCATGTTTCGTGCTGAAATTTGTTAGCTTTTTGTGTGCTGCTGAGGTTCTCAAAACGTTCGCTGATATTGGCTTACCCATTGAGTGATGCTACGCCAAATAAAACGTGCATTTTCCTCTAATTTACTCAAGGAGTATCTATAGACCCAAAACAATTTCTGATTTAGGAAGAATACAGTTAAAATACTGCATTCCAAAATATCCTCTGAAAAGACTATTCTGGGACATGCATCGCTTCCACAGCAATCATTAATGAACTTAAGCAAATCAGAGTGTGCAAATACATCTCCTAACAGGGCTTTAAAAATCGTGATCGATGTCCCACCAACACTCCTAACGTTATTTAAAAAAAATACCAATTTAAAACAAGTCTAGATTTAAAAAAAAATTAACCTTGTGCAGCTCTTTATTACTTGAATTCATATTTAATAAACTGACACGGATAGAAATGTCTCGGCCTCCAGCTTGAGCGATTAATTTCAGGAGTCCTTTTAATGGATATGTAATAGATTATAAGAGTGATTTTGCCGAACAGCTTTAACACAGTTTCCCGTGTCTTTCCTCCTTAATGCGATTCTAAGTTTTCTCCCAGCTTCTCTATCTAGAGCAAATTATTGACGTAGATTTTGAGGTTGTTCATCGTGCAGCGAGCAGAGCCTGTCTAACTGTATTTGCGTTGCGTTTCTAACCGTTGCTGTGTGTTTTCGTCTTTGTGCAATCTTTGCGTCTAGAGTTTTAATGCGGTTCAGCTGGTGGATATTGAGCCCTCACCTGTCAGTGCTATGAGAATGACTATAGCGGAGGTACCTGGTGGTATTTATGATCAGCCTTTGACATTTGCGTTGTTACTGGTGTGCATGTGACATGATGCTAAATTTACTCATGCAGAGGCGGCAACAGAATGCATAATACATATATGTAAAAAAAAAAACCAAAAAAACCCCCCAAACCTGTCTCCATAATAAGACTTAAGTTAGCGTAAAACGAGAAAAAGGCAATTTATCTGCGTTGTTTGTGGGGAGCAGCCTCACGCTCGTCCTTTGCGCTTGCACGGCGTTTGTAATTGATATTCTAATCTTTTCGGGGCATGAATTAAAATTTCGCAGCTCGAGACAGTGGTGTGTAGAATTGGTAACTTCTCTACCGCGGATGGGGAAGCTTGTAGAACAACTGGCGGCTATTAGTATGCGCTGATGAAGTACAGTCCCATTACTAATTTAATTTTGTTCTTTTTCCGGAGGGCTATCCCCATGTAAAACAGAATTGGAATTCGCTCTTCTTACAGTCTTTAACATTAAAAATTAGATGATCCTTTGACGTGGCGCTCGGGTGGTCTGACAACGTACGTGGGTACCGCTTGTACCGCTTAACGGCACCATCTTTTGGGGAGGTTCACGTCTAAAGATGTCCCAGCGCCTCAGACGCGGTGAACTCCTCACCGGCCAGCCCGCCCGAGCGTTAGCATTACTGTATTTCTTCGTTGCGCTGCCTTTTTGAGCTTCTAGCTGGTTACGCTGCAGCCGGTTTTCACCCAAACAAGAGTCGTACAAGCTTCCTCATGATCCAAATAGCAACTTTCATCTAACAGGATCCTACTTAGGAAATTGCGGCTTACGCTTTTACTCAAGGAATAGCACAGAATGAGAGCTTTTGTTCGGGATTTGGCTTTTGAATTTGTCAGAAATTCCATATTTTCCAATTAAATTGAACAACCTCAATTGAAGAACGGTTATCAAGCATTCTTTTGCCGCGTGTTCGCTTTGGAGAAGACCTGTATAAATTACCAAGTGGGTTTTCGTTTTTTGTGGGATATGCATGATCGTTTTCACACTAAAGACTAACATTGAAATTCTAATTTTCCGTGAACCATCTTAGAATTTTTCGAATGATGCTTTTGATGATTGGAAAGCTCCTGAGCTTTTGAGAGCTGTTTTGCTGAGCTCTGGAGAGCGGTGAGGGACATGGAAGTCCTAAAATGCAGCCAGGTACACAAGAGACAGCTCAACTGAGTTGCAAAATACTCTGAACACATGCACACACACACACTCAGAGCCTCCAAAAGACGGTATTCGTAAGAAAAGTAGGTATGAAATAGGATATTCAAGATTTTCGTGTTTCCCTGCCATCATGCTAATCCTGGCTAAAACGCAGAATCTTGAAAGTGCCCATAAAGAGAAATCCATTATGAAATATTTGACGTCAATTAGCTGTTTTTTCCCTTATCTGAAAAAAACGGCTTTGACTTTAACGTTTGTTAACGTTACTGAAATATTTAAATTGTTTCGAGGTCTGAGTTAATTTTGATTAACATAAATTCATAATAATAACAACAACCCCTCCAAGAAATGGCATGTTTAAAAAAAGGCTCCCAACCAGCTTTAATCCTTTTGATAAATGAATTCAGAAAATGGATTTAAATATATGTGAAGAGCAGGATTTAAAAAAAAAAGAAGTATCTTGGGGCATCCTTTCAGGCTTACAAGCGAAAAGATACTGCACATACCCAGCGTATACGGAGACCATTGTATGGGACGTAGTGACAGTTTAATCCTAAAACATCCTCTCCCGAGGAAAGCGATGTTTATTAAGTCTGCAGAAAGCTGTCACGTCGAAAACGTGCTGTCCCCGCGCTTCGCAGATAAGCGTATCCGCAAGAACGTGGCAAAAACACAGAGGAAATTAGCCAGCTTTTCTCTGTTTCCTGCCTGGAAAAGAATTCTTTGCCTTGAACCGCATGTTATCCTGCGAGAAAAGGAGACCGAGGGCAAAAAATCGCGTCCTTAGCGCTGGAGGGTAACGGCACCGAAAAGCTGACGCTAGACTTCGGAGGTAGGGCTCTTTCCTGTTTTTCCTCGGCGCGTTGCCCGCGACAGCAATCCCGGGGACATTGCCCGTGCCGTCTTTCTCTTTCGGCACGTAAGTAAAAAAAAAAACGCAGCCAAATTTTATTTGTAGGAGAGCTTATCAGCATAAAAAAAAAAGTATTTCTCTCTCCGTCATTTGCGGAAGAGGAGCACAGCAGCGAGAGCGCTGGAAAGCTTTGCAGCGTCCCTCCGCGTTACGTGGATCGAATAGAAGCGTTATAGATTGATTTGAGGAACGGGGATGAGCTGATCTTCCCTATCCTACGCAGAAGAGTTTTCTTGAATTTCTGAGTAATTCTCGTTTGCGGCAAGGCCTGTTTTCTCTTTGAAAGTGGGTAGAAATTACAATATCAATGGGAATGAGGGGCCCGGTGTGGCACCCTTCGCTTTATCACACTTTAGTGGGTTTCTGTGCACGCACATAGATGCAACATATGGATCGGGATCATATTTCTCTTTCTGTATTTACACATTTAGACACAATTTGCATTTGTATTTAATATTAAACAAACGTAAATATTTTAAAATATCCTTAAAACTTATTTAATATTACATATATTTAAATAGTTTTAAACACTTTACAGGTTTATAACTATTTTATAGTTTATAATTATTTAACAGAAATATCTGATGCTGGCTATGAGTATTTAAATAAATAAAAGTTCATAAAATAGAAACCGTTAGGGAAAAAGAATCGTCCTGTAAATAAGTCCAAATCAAGAAGACCAGAAAATGCATTTTGCATTTAAAGTCGCCTGTGCTTTAAAACAAAAACAAAGGTAGGCGACTGCTTAACTGAAACTTTTTTGAGGGTCAGCACGCAAAAGGAGGCGTCGTCCGATGTTACCAGCTCAAAGCGTTAGGAATTGCTGCCGAGGAAAAATACAGCCGCTCAGGAAGTGCTCAGTAAATGCAAAATAAATGCGAGAGCCCTTCTGAAGCGGGAGCTTGGCTGAGCGTAGCTTGCTGCGCCTGGAGCTCGGCTGACATAACTAAAGGTAATTTTGTTTAGTGACCCCCCCCCCTTCCTCCCGAGTCACGTTTAAAACCTAAGATCGGAGATAAAATAATCATATCTGAGGTTTCTACTCAAAGGTCGCTTTGGAGAAAACGTGGAAAGTCCCCGTCCTGGAGTGGCTTGCTCGCTTATCTTTGGTTGAATTTTAACATCCTCTCCCGTTTACTTGAAGTAGCGTCAACTGCAATAAGCTCGTTACCTAATTGTATTTTAATGGACAGAACGTGCCATTAAGGCTCCTTTTGTCCCGTCAGTGATTCCTGCCTGGGCAAAGTTCTACGTCGTTTGTAAAAGTGAGGACAGAGAGCAAAAGTCCTGCGTGAAAGAAGCAGCCAACTTAAAAACCCAGCCCTGTGTTTATAGGCCACGCGGAAAACATCTACGACGTCCGATTCTCCCTGTCAAGGTTGATTCGGAAGGTCCTTTTTTTTCCCTTTGGTTGCTTAACAGTAGCCGTTTTTCTGGATTTCTTGTTACGCCGCAATGCGTGGCGGGTTTGGGAACAGCTGGATGTGAACGCAGCTTTACGTCGCAGCGCGGCTCCGCGTGGTAGCGGACGGATGTGGCGCGCTTTGATTGCAAAATTAATTTCAATATGAGGATTAAAAGCTTTTAAAATAAAAGATTAAAAAGTAAAAGTAAGATTTGCAATTCTTATTCTCTAATCTGAGCTATAACAAAAACTGCTTAATAGGAAAAAAAAAAGAAGTGAGGGACTACGAACGTCAAAGTCAAAAAAAACGCTTTATTAATCACTGAAATCGAGCAAAACTTCGTAATTTAAGATGCTAGTCTTTCCCAAAACCTGAATTGGGAAGAAAAAGAGAGCTACAACCCTCACAGTAACGCTGTCCTGAAATGCCTGGCATTGGCTGCAGTTGTAACCTGTGCGCGCTCTCCGATGGTCGTTTGTAGTTGTGATTCCCCCCAAATAGTTATTCGGCCAGAACTGAAAAGCAAGAAATAACCCCCTAAAAACAAAACGGGTAGGTTTATATTTCATATGTACGGCTTTACACGTGCTCCTTTCGTGGGTGCTTCTAATAGGGAGAGTTTCCGTTACAGCAGATGTTGGAGAACAGCTTCAGCATTTGTCAGGACCAAAACATTTCGCTGCAGACCATTTCTTTAGCGGAAAACACAGAATCATGTTACGGCCGCAAGAATAAGGAATATTTTCCAGCCCAGACGACGTCGGAAAGTCCCAGGACCCTCTTCCTCTCTTTAGATATCACAAGAAAGATGATTCTGGGCTGAGTTTAAATGCAATTCTTTCCTTTACCTCCCGCCTGAGAGGACGTTCCTCCTCCTTCTGCACCCCCCAGCGCTCATCGCTGTGAGAAGAGACGTTACTTTGTTAGATCAAAAGGCAGAATATGGTTATGTAGCCTGCTAGTGGTGGCTGTAGGTCCTTTTTAATTCTTCTGAGTGTAAGAAAAACCATATGTGAATATTTTCTTTTTTTTTTAAGATAAGGGGTGAGGCCTGAAATGCAAGGCAGTCGTAGCTCACTCCTGGTTAAACCCAAATTAAATGAGTTCTACTCTAACAGAAAAAAACTGAGCCCCAAATTTGACTCACGGTTTCCTTAAAACTGGTGTTTTTAGCTATCAGTTGTGTGAAAAAAGTCATGCATATCCCGTCCTCCTTCCCCAAAGCGTTGATCATAAGGTTGAGCTTGCAATTCAACATTGGCATGGCAACCTCTTATTTTGAACTTTTTAAAAGAACTGGCTGTGTTTTTTAGGTGTGTTTTGTGTTAGTGGTTTGCATGCAATAAACGTTTACTACTTTTTTCCTTTGTTGAAGTGAACTTTTTTTTTTTGTCTTCAGCTAGAAGAACACTGTGCTTCTAGGCTCGAGAGCCAACTTGTTGGTTTAAAGTTTTTAAACTTTTAAAACTGTACGTGTAGAGTCTGCATAAAGATCTAATTGCATAAAAAAGTGAACGCAAGCTGCGTATTTGTCCCTGTCACCAGGCGACTTCTGCCCTTGTAGTAATGTTTCAGGCAAAACTGGAGATGCGACGCGTGTCTACAGGCTAAAGGCAGTTGTCAGTTTAAGAAACAGCGTAGTATTGCCAGTCTCTAAAGCTCTTTGCTTGGCCAGTGTCATCTGATATTTTCCGTTGGCATACTGATTGAATTTTTAGCACTAAACGCTGCTTTCACTGTAAGCTAAGCTCCAAGAGAAAAGCAGAAAGTTCTTCTCCATTGAGCTCAGGTTGTCCTGCTCTTTCTTCATTCCTTAGCCATGATAAGTGGTTTTGTTTTCCTCCTTTTGGGAAGAGATCAATTGACTGATTAGACATCTTAGACATCTAAAGTTCCAGTCCTGAAAGCACGTAAGCTCGCGCTTAATTCAAAGCTTTGCAGCAGTGCTGTTAAGGTAACAGGAGATTGGTAGGGCAGCAGGCAGTGCCACCATAGCGCTTCAGCAGTCAGTCGTGTAGACCCAGTACTGTGGTGTTCCTATTTAGACCTGGGATCTCAATCCATCGAGATATTACAGTACCATCCTAGGTGATCACTTTGTTAACTTAATTTGACTCTAAGCTGTCTTTAGGATGTGCTAGTCTCGTTCTTGTGCTTTACTCTTTCTTGTATATTTATGCCCTTGTATTGCAATGCCCATTGATTTGTCTGTCTTCCACCAAATTTCTAATATGTCAAGTAAATCAATGCCTGGTGCATCAGTTTAGGACCAGACACTCTGGTTCCCCGTCTTATTTCCTGCACTTCTGGCTTTTATGCCTACAGCAGATAAATCACAGTTTTGGCTCCTTTCCTCATACCTATTTAAGTGGCAGTGGGTTTTTCGTTTCCTATCTGATGTGCCTCTCTCACCTATCCTTTACCTGAGGATATGGACTTCTCGCGTCATCTTTAAAGTCCTCCTGAGGGATGCGCTCTTCAGTGCCTGTCAGCTTTCTCCTGGTCTTCTGCTTTAAAGTTTGTTCACAGCCTTCTTAATTTTAAGTGCCAGCAGCTTGGTCTCCTACAGGTCAGGTGAAGTCCATCCCTGCTATACAGGTTCCCTTAATTCAGGGAGCTCTCCAGATCCCGATGAGCTTGAAACGTCTCCTTGTACTGTCTGCTCAGCCCAAGTACTCAAGCGGTGCATCTCCACCAGGCTCCCTGGTCCCGTGCAGGTTATTGAGAGCGTTTCAGCGACTGCTACTGTAGAAGTCCCTGTTCTCACCTTCTTCCCCAGGAGACTAAATTTTGCCTCTGGATCTGGTGTCCTGCTTTTGCTTATATTTCTGGTATCCACACAGACCACGGCCTTGGGTTTCTCCTCAGCACTTTTTATTAACCCATTTTTATGTTGTTTATTCTGTAGTCCTTAAAGCAAGGGTGAGGTCTCTGTGGATACCATGCTGCTTTATGAATAACTAATAAACCACTCGGATCCAATAACGATTCATTTCTTTTTTTAAGTATGCCCTTAGGAATAGCCACAAGGTTTACATTCGTTTTTCTGGTCAAGCGCTTTTAATAAATAGATTAAAAACCAGAAGCACGCTTGGGATAATGCAGAATGTTATCAAGCAATTGAAATGGAGTCTGTATTCATTCCTGAAGGAAATGAGATGCTTGCTAGGAGCAACACCAATGGGAACATTGAAAATTCATTATGTTTTACAGGGGAAAGGCAATGTCAAGCAATTTGTTCAGACTTGCAACCCTTAAGAGTCAGTCAGAAGCTGTGGAAGGGGAGCTCGTACAAAAAATATTTACTCCGTCAAGCCCGGGAAAGCCTGAGGTCAAATGTCTTCTTAATTTAAGGCTTGAATGTGCCTAAATAAATGCGTGTGTTTGTCCTCTTACATTTTGCAGTGTTTTAGTGGGAGAGCTTAACGCAGATAATTAAAGAGCTCAAGCAGTAATGAGAAAAACAAAGATAGTCTAAAGCCACTGCAGTGAAAGCAGGCGAAAGGCTTTCCTCCACCCCTCTTTTGATGATTAGTAATTTATATACCTTATTTGTATACCCTAGGGGCGGCTTGAAGCATCACAAACTTCTTGGCGAATTTACAGCTTCAGGCCACTTTTTCGGAAAGGGAGGCAGAAGGTGGCCCAGGAGTCACCAGTTACGTTTCGGGTTCAACAAACTTGAGAATAAAGGCCAGGTTCAATTTTGATCTGAAAAACAGTTTACCTGAACAAAAGAACATGTAGAACCAATTTTTGCTTTATCTTCAGTTGAATCCTCTGTTATGTTAGCGTATGGTCGTGTTATTGCCTCTCCCATAAAAGCAGCGTAATTTAAGGCATAAAAATCTTCCTTTCAGGATCACTTCAGTTTGTTTCCCCATATCCCTTTTTCATGTCACTCCAGTCTATAGCGAATGGTGATTTTAAAACTGTCTTCCTTTCTTGCCCCAAATCATACCGTTTGCCCCTCGTAAAATGCCTGTAGCTAAAACTCTCTCTTCTTCTGCATCGGTTTGAAGCTTCTCACCTCTCCTGAAAATAATCCCTTGTCTTTCTGCTCTCTGGTCTTCCTCCTGCCGACTAACCTTGAAGTCTTCCAGCCTGAACAGTGTTTGCCTGCCTGTAGGGTCTGCTCTAGTTTCAAACTGCACCTGAAGTGTAAAAATTGCATCTTTTGAACCGCTTGACAGAGAAGAAGAAGAAGAAAAAAAATCCTAAAGCAGTCAGGTTTCTCACGTGCCCTTTCAGGCACGTGCAACACCTATTTGCTTTGAGTAGCACGGAGCATGCTATCTCTCCTTGAGTAATAATTTATAAGGTTTTGCAAGATTATATCAACACGAAGAGAACCTGGGATAAACAGGAATGCAGCGTGGCTACGGGCTGGAACGAGTCAGGCCCGGGAGCTTAAGAGCAGGGTCTCGGTAGTGAGATTCGCGTGAGTAAACAAGTCACCCAGGAAAAAGGCTCGTTGCTGAGCGTCCCCTTTGGCGTATGGATTAGCTTAAATTGGAGGAACCCCTGGAATACGTATTTTAAGAACCTGTTCTGTTGTGCCAGGCGCACACCCTGGGAAGATGGGGTGAATATAATGTGTCTTTTCACTGCTAGCATCACTGACGGAAAGAGTATGAGACTGGCTCAGGAAAGAATAGTTATTAATAGTTAACCTGATGCAGTATAGGTGCAATAAGCACACACACGTATATATATATATATATATAAATGCACAGGGTAGTTAGCTGTGGCACTAATGCAAAGTATAGAAAGGGAGGGAGTGGCTTCAGTCATTAAATATAGGAGAGTTTGTCTTCAGTTTTCCAAATTGGTTCTGTTCAGTATATAGAAAATAGAGAACTTCTGCATCTTGCTTTAGCAGGCATCTCTTGAGAGAGAGGATTTATTTTTTTGTTTACTGAAACACAGTAGAAGCAGGCATAATATGGAGCAATATCAAAAAGCGTGGTGTGAAATTCGACTTGCTGTTTTGCAGGCAAAATTGTTTTTTTGGACAGAGGAAATGGCTATGTAGTTCTAAAATATTTGATGGAATTACAATTTGATCAAAAATTACAGCGAATGAGCCTAAATGGCCCCTTGTATCGCACCTAACCTTTTGTCTTTGCTTCCTATGATGCGTGTTTATTTTAGAAACAAGGTGAGTTCCTTGGCTAGTCACGCTTCATCTCTTCGATACAGTGTCTCGGTGAAATAGGATTTCAGTTTTGTTCGTCGGGAATTGTTTCGCTGCAGTAGAACTGCGTTTGGCGTTCAGTCTCACGGTAAGGCTGATTTTCCTGAGACGGTGCCTTGCGAATTCTTTTGAACTTTGATTTGCCTTCATAGCTGCTTTTCTGCAACATGATATCATGACAAAGTTCATAAGGCAGAGAGCTGTTTTTGTTGAATCTCTCTTGTTTTCTATGAAACAAGATTCCGGGCTGATAAATACAAGGTAAAGTTATCGTACAGCTAAATATTATCATATCTGCAGAGGTAGCCCCGGGTCTACATCGTGACTCGTTCTCATGTTGCTTTCTGTTCCAGAGTCGACAACTGGAATCGGAAACTGGAACAACTGAAGAGCACAGCCTCAACAAGGAGGCTCGGAAATGGGCTACCCGCGTAGCACGTGAACACAAAAACATTATCCACAATCAGCGGGTAGGTTAGAAAAACACTTGGTTTGCCGCTTTTATTTGTTGCAGCTCCCCACGGCATGAAATAAGAACTGCTGGAAGCACTGAGGAATTATTTTTGTCCTATTTTCTCTCCAGGCCACCTGCCTTTTTTATCTTTTCTTTTTTTTTTTTGGTGGGGCATGCTCCAACAGCCAAGTTAGCAGCTCCTCAAACTCATTGGCTTGTCATGGTTTGTTATTCCCATATAAATCTGAAGTTACTGCTTCTGTTTTATTGCCAATAACTTACAGACCTATCTCCATTCTGCACTGTGTACTTCTGTCCATCCTAAAGTTTCAGCGAGTCTCTTATCTTCCCTATATCATGTATGGATTAGCCGTAAGAAATGATGTATTCATTTTGAGCTTTAAAGGTCTTTTCAACGCCAGAAAGTCTGCGTGAGTAATACACACTTAAATCTAATGTAAAGACACAAATACATTAACTGTGTATTGATAAGGTTATTTCTACATATCTGGCTCAAAAAAGTAGAGGGACCTAGGGCTGTATTTGGGCTAATTTGGGGCTTTGGGTAGCTCTGTTTTGGAACGCAGATGCAGCTGCCTAGGAGTTAAGCTGTACTTGAGAATGAAGTCAGTTAACAGAAATAACCCTAAAACTTCTACGCCAAGGCTCCTGTGTTCTTGTCTGCAGAGAGTGCTGGGATCCAAGCGTCTAAGCTCCATCACAGTTCAGAGATGAGCAGGGAAGCAGCTCACCGCTGCCTAGAGAGATCTGCTACACTACACCTGCTCAGCTCAAGCCTAGCTTTGCTCAGAGCATATTGGATTCAGTTAAAGAGGCTGTGGCTATACAGTAATACCTATAATATTTCATAGTATTCTATGTGTTTTTGCCCCAGAAGTGGCAGAACTTCTGCTTTAGTCCTTAGAGATTTGAACCATTCCTCAAACTTTCCTGGAAAAAGCATCAAGCAAGAAGCAAGACTGAAAATAGGTTCACCATCTTGCATGAGTTCTGTTGAACCTGGGTCGCTCTACAGCAGCAAGCAGAAGTTGTAGCACCAGGTGAAGGGTGTAAACAGAGAGGATCTTGAGTGTGTAACCAAAAGATGGTGGAAGGATTCCTCTGGGAGGAAAGAGGGAGCATTCTGGATTCTCATCCTAGCTCCTGATCCTCTTTCTGCTTTTTTTCCAATGACTCTGTAATGTAAAATTCATGAACAGTTACTGAACCAGTCGCTGACTTGTAGATACCTGGTGATTTCTGCAATTACCTGCTTTTGTTATTTTTCGCTTGGACCATTGTAATCAACACGCATGCATGTGAAACTAAAAAAACTCCAGCTAGCCTTCGGCAAATTCTCCTCTGCACACAAGGCCACTGCGAGTACAGCGAACTTATCTGGGCTTCTGCTAGAGCAAGGCAGCCGTGAGCAACTTTCCACTCCCCATTTGAGATGCGCTTTCAACTTGACATAAACATGGAGCAACCCGTCCATTTTAAATGTGTGAATATTAACATATAGATGAGTTAATTCATACTTATCTCAGCTTCTTTTTTCCCTTTGTGTATGTTGAAGCATTTCCTTAAGTGGAATTTCCGCGTGAAATACTGTGCTTTTAAACTGTGTTTTGCCTTAGTCGTCCTTTTTTTCTTCTGGAATGCCATGTCATTTGTCAACCTTGCATCTAATCAGATGATGATTTCTGTGAATTGTCACAAATATTGATCGTGCAAATGGTTTACAAGCATGTGCTAACTCTGTGATGTGTTTTCTTATTTTTGACAGACGCTTGAGGAGCTGGAATGCCATGGGCCTGTGATGTCTGAGCAAACCCGCGCAGAGCTGGAGCAGAAGATAGATGAAGCCAGAGAGAGTATTCGCAAGGCTGAGGTAAGAATGAAATTATTTTGGCACGTTCAACTTCTTTCTGCAGTAGGATATATATTACAGCTGTTGAATTTTGTGAGTGGAAACGTAAGCTCCTAGCATCAAAGCAGCAGGGCGTTTTAAGATGTCATTTTTCCCTTGATTTCATACCTCTCAAATCACTGAATCAACTTAATGAAAGACTCAAGAGATTAGAAGAGCAATAGTAAAAAAATCTTCCTGATGAAGAGTGATTAAACTTGCTGTGTTTTCTTCTATTGTGCAAAGATCAAAACTATACACCTTTTAGGGGGGGTTGTCTGAAGTTATATGGAGAAAAAAACAATCTCCAGTTTACTAGTTCCCTTGTGCCTGAAGGAGCTGATACCGGAAAATGGTGATTGTATCTCTATACTCAAGTATTTGGCTTCTAGAAGCAACTACCACATGGTGATCTGCCTTCTGCTCTGGTATTTTTTTTAATATACAAATTAATTTGTAATGTAGATGAGAAAACATTTGAAGTAATCTTTGTATCTCGTTGTGCTTTTACTCTGTGGTGCTTTTGAAAAGGTTCCAGAGACTAATAAGACCTGTTCTGGGTAAAGAGAGAGACTCAAGAAAAGATAAACTAGCTTCATATTTGATTGCCAATGTTAGGTGGATAAAACTTAACTGTTTTCATGGCCAGTGATTCAAAAAACCTATTGGAAACAATAGGAACTAATCTATTAGTTTTCAGCTGAGTGGGCTGCTTAATTAAAACTGTAGAGCAAAGGTAATTATTTCAGTTAAGTGCTTCTCATATTGGTAGGTACTCTGAGTACCTGATGTAATTAAGAATGTGATTTCGAGTTCGAGAGGTTAGAAGATACAGAGTAAAAATATTCTTCCTACTGGTGTAATAAATGTTGGCATTTTTAAAACAAATTCGTAATATGATCTATTAACCAAAAATGTTTTCAAATGCACCGGTATTGTATTCTGAGTAACTCTTTCAAACGAGCTGCGCTCCAGTGTACTATAATTAATGATTAAACACGCAAGGACAGAGAATGTGAGAAAGAAAAACAAAAGCAGCAGCAGAGAGAAATAAAAGGAGGAGGAGGAGGAGGAGGAGGAGGTTCTTGCACAAAAATAGTGTAAAAGGTACAGATGAGGTCAGTTCTAGAACTTAAGTAAGTGTTTGCAGGTCTTAAGGAGGCATGATTAGCAGAACTCAATAAATCAGTGGAAATCTGTTTGAGGAAGGACAGAAAAGGAGACAAACTGCCAGTGCTTTATTTGTGGAGTCCTGGCAAGTTAGAGCTTTGCAGGTAAGAGAGTTGCAATAGCCATGGCTTAAGAAGGATCTCGGCGGAAGAAATTAGGCCATGGTCCTGCATGAATAATACAGAGCGCAAGAAGGCAGGGATAAAACACCAGTTTTTGTCCGTGCAGATAAAGCAAAGAACAAAATTGAGAGTATCGAGGACTTTTGCCCAGCAGAAGGGTGGCTTTTCTGAGTCTTAGCTAAAAGAGCTTGAGACAAAATTGCAAGTTCCCTTGGCCACAACCACAGAGGATTAACTGAGAAGCAGAGCGCCAAGAAGTGGAAGATGTGTGTGTGTATATATATATATATATATATATATAAAATAATAAAAAAGAGATGTGAGATAAAAATTAAACCCTGTCAGATGCTGTAAAAGAAAATGGTCTTTTCCAAAGGTCGAGGGATGGAGAGAGCTTTGTTGGGAAACACACTGGGAGGGAGGTACCCTGCCAGGAAAGTGATTCATAAAAACTATGAAGAAGAAAATAAAATAGCACGCAAGTCTCGGGTCTAATAAGAAATGAGTACGGAGCAATGTGCACGTGTCCTTCTAAATACCAAACAGCATTCAGAAGAGGTAGAAAGCATGAATTATTTTTGAATATTTTTTTCACGGAGAGGCATTTTACAGTGTTTGGTAGAAAACTAAGTTTCAAAAAATAGCTTATTTCCCCATTTTTTCAGTGCTCGC
This sequence comes from Apteryx mantelli, assembly GCF_036417845.1. Taxonomy (NCBI): domain Eukaryota; kingdom Metazoa; phylum Chordata; class Aves; order Apterygiformes; family Apterygidae; genus Apteryx; species Apteryx mantelli. The sequence continues at coordinate 3,503,982 of NC_089978.1, forward strand.
TGGTGTATTGCAGTTAAAATATCCTTTACCTTTCTAATACTTAACACATGTTCTGTTTTGCAACAGAAGAAAATGCCAAGTGCTTGAGTCTAAGAAGACTCAATGGCTAGGTAATTTTCTCTGACTTTTTTCTTCCTTCTCTTTTGATGAGTGTTTTCTGCTGTGCATTTCAAAGACATTAGAAATTTTTGAATGGTAGGTACGTAAACCAGTTTGTGTTCGTGACTTTTATGTGTTGCCGCCTGCGTTATTTATAGTACAGAATATTTTTTAAGAAAGCCTACCATGTGCATTCGGTAAGCTTTCTGACTTTTCTTTAGGCATGGCGTTTTCTTCTAGCTTCAGTCCTTATCAGTCCCCGCTCTTTAAAGTGGCCCTGTTAAAGTCATTTCAGGACCATTAATTAGCAAAGAGATTTTTAGAGCAACAAACTATGTAAGCTTTGAATAGAAACCCTTTTTATTTTGTAATACAGTGGCAGTTCTTTTCAGGAGGTAAAACCCAAACGTTTGCTGCGTTCCTTTGCATTAGCGATGGTTAGGTGAGGGAAAGATGTTTGCAGCCGCCAAAGAAGAAGAAAAAGTTACAGTCACAGGTTTCGGCTGTGGGGTAAGAGTGGAATCGTCCTTTCCCTGTGCTGTTGCGCTGCATTTTGGCCAGTGTTTTTCAGTTCAAGAAGCTGCTGACTTGTAAGTAAAGCAAAGCAAAGAGGCACCTGGTTCAGCTCCGTGGTTCGCAGAGGTCCTTCCCTTCGGTACCTGGAAAGTTGGCAAGAGCCAACAATTATTGGATGGACGTGGCTGAGAAAGGAGAGAAAATTTTCAGCATCTTTATGTTATTCACAAGAGGACTGGGAAAGCAGACAAGGAAAAATCACCCAGGCTTTCTTTTCCTTTGGTGAATAAAGTCAGTGCAGCACAACTCCTCCATCCTCACTCTGATTCTTTGCTTTTGGACGCCTCTTCCCCCATCTTCCCTCTTCCTTTGTAGGCCAAGGTAATTAAAAAGCTTTTCCGTTCAATGCCATGTGCTGGGAGAATCTCTGAGCACTGTCGGGTGCCGCTTGCACCCGGAGCCAGGCTCTGGGGAGAGGCACACGTGTGCAGCCCCCAGAGCCGCCCCTGCACTGAGGATCCTTGCCACGCTCATCCCAAGAGAAGAGGGAGCCTGCCGACAGCGATACGAGGGATTTGGCACCAATGCCGTGGAAAAAAAAGAAGGAGGACGTTTTGAATTGTGGGTGGAGATAGCAATTTTGTCTGGGGAACACATCTGAATTTCATGGAGGGTTGGTTTAGTTAAAAGAGGAGAGTCATTAATGTTTTTTAAGGGAAAACTTTTCTCTCTGAGCTCCATAAAAAGATTCCGGATGGATTACATTTCCAAATTGCTTTAAGTTAAAATGGGAAGTCTGGCAATGAAATGTGGTAGGCGTTCTGTGGCTCCTCAATTTTTGACGATTTGAGTATTTTAAGCACAAAATCTGTTGTAATTATTTTGGGTGCGATTCATGTGAATCAAGCCTGTTTCCAGGTCTAATAGTTCATTCATTGTTGCCTTTCTGTCTTACACCCTGCAAAAAATGGATTTACGTAATTCAGAGAGTAAAACAAAATGAAAAGTCCTCCAAAAATGAGAACAGTTTGCTCGTTTTACATTTGCAGCTCTTCAGTTGCTATTGAAGTCCTGCTATTATAAGCCTGCTTGACACATTGCGCAGTTAAATCCTGTGCGAGTAGCCTGCAGTAATTTGCCCTTTACCACTAAGATTAGTTCATTATCACCTTGTTCAAATTAAAGCTTTCCATCCACAAAACTTTGTGGATGCTGTTATGAGCGTAACTAGATGAGTAACATACTTTGTGCCATGTCTGAAGGTTTCTAACGTTAACATGTAGATGATATTTAAAAAAGAAGCTGTATTATTGGAAGGGTTTCAACGCACTTAGCTTGTAACTGCGACAAATATTGGTTAATGTGTTGGTATCTGTTGCCATTAGGGTCAAGGCTCAGACGTGGAAAGCTCCCATCTATTCTGATTGATTAAAGCGGTTAGAAAGAATAGCACCTCGAGAAAGAGAAAGGGATTGCAGAGCACGTGTTACATTAACTTGAGCTGACTTCCTCACGAGAGCGCATTTGCATCAGCCTGCGAGATCTGCAGAGCAGCACGTGTAGGCCACGAGCTTCTTCCAAGTGATCGCACGTGTACGGCTAGCACCTTGAAGACCCGGACGTTTTGCTGAATGTTATTTGTAGGTCGTACGTGCGCGCACGTGCACGCGCTCTCCTCTTGGTTTCAATCACTGTCAGCCTAAGATGCGGCATTTCGGCGATCCTCTGGGAAGCCTGATGTGAACGTGGTTGCATAGACATGGAGAGAGCTCCAGGATCATTCTCCCTCCTTCCTTTCTTTTGTATTTTTTCCCATTTTTCTCTTGAAATGGGTCTGTGTTTCTTTTTCTAGAGCAGGGAGCCCTATTTTTCTTTCCTGCCTGGAGTACCATGCCTTGGGCTCTGTCTCATTTGGGCTTCTTGGCTTACTCTCTGCTGCTCTTCCCTAGCAAATCTGCTCTCTTCCTCCTTTTCTTCCTTCCTCATTTCTGAAGGGGAATATAACTTCACAAGCACATTAAGTGTAAATTTTGCCTTTCTTCTGATAAATCAATTTTGCTCACTGATGGACGCTTCCACTTGCCTGTTTTTCCCTGGGGAATTTTCTATTCTTGATGAATTGCTCCAGTGCCAGGACATTGAAATATCAGAAGGCAGAGTGATCTCTGCATGCAGTCTAGTATGACATGAGCTGAGTCACAACCTTTTAACAGACTTGGGCCTGGTCAGGGTACAGGACTCAAACTCCAGTGTTCCTCTTGGAGGTGTTTTCACCGTGGACATCTGCAAAGCAGCCACCTGGAGCTTTTCTTTTTACCAGGCAGTGAGCCATCAGAGAGACATCCAAGAATTAAGTTGCAGTTGATAGAGCAGTCTACAGTTACTATTCACATGAGAAACAGATGTACAGCATGGGCATAAGATGGAGTTTGGAGTTGTCCACAGCAAATCTATACGTGGACTATCAGTTGAAAAGTAGAAGATAACATGTTGATAACTTGGTTTCTCCAGGATGTGTTGTCCAAATATCTATTAATCACTTTCCCCTCCTCCTCAGAGACCCTGAATCCACTGAGATCTAACATTTTAGAGGAACTGTGGAAATCTGTTGCATGTGTGACTTCTATATTGGTTAAGCACAAAGGGTGTGGGAGCAGGCACGTTTTGAAGGCACAGCAAAGAAATGTGGTAAAAATGCGCCTCTGATGAGGACATTTTGAAGAAACCTGGTTACCAGTGAGTTTCTCTTCCACACGATGATATAGTGCATGAACATAAAAACTTAGATTGGCACATTCACAACTCACTGAGTAATTTTTGTGTCCCCCTCGGTGGTAGAAGGTATTTTTCCTGGCTGTCTTTCTCATGAGCGGACTCCTTGATTAAAGTTTGGAGAAAATATGGCTTACACCAGATTGCTCCTGTAAAATCAATATATGAAGAAGATACACAATGACTGTAAATGATAAGCATATTTTCTTTGTTGTTCTTAAATATGAAAAGTTTGGGGGGGTTAACTTTTTTTTGTTGTTGTTTTCTTACGCACAATTAACGAAAATATTAGAATATGTCTGATAAGACATCTGGCACCGGCAGAGGGTTAATATTCAACGGTTAATGCTACACTTTAGATTCAGAAGAATTCTGCCCTGGTCAAAACAGCACTGAACCACAGTTGCCTAAGGCATCGTGAGAGATCCTGCCTGCGTTGTCATACGGACAACCACTGGAAGCTGAGGGTGCTTATTTAAATCGAAGGTAGCAGAATACAGGCATCATCACCTTTGAAATTCTATGGCTCTAAAGCAGTGAACTGAGAAAATAAATTATTGCTGTTGCCCCTTTTCACTTATTCAGCCAGCTCAGGTAACTGAACTACAACTCTGTGTTGAATATCTTTGTGACAACAGTAAGGAAGCTTGCTGGGCATTTGATAGCTTTTAGTTCCAGCATTTTGATAGACCTGGTTTTCCTTGAAATAGCTTTCCATTTCTCTACAGCCTGTGTCCCTTCATATTATTGATGGCTAGGTGGGGGAAGAGATATTTGTAGTCGCCAAAGAATCTTATCTCTAAACTATTGGAGAGAAAAATTTTTTACCTCCCCTGATCTTCATTGCAGAAATTAGGGGAAACAAAGTCCATGTTTTCCGTAATCCTCTCTTTCAGCCTGCCTCCCAGACTCGGGAGATAGGTTACTTGAGTCTCACCTTATTCTGTCTCTCCAACTACAGACCTTGATGCTTGGATTGCCTAGTATGAGTATCAGCAAGTACTAGCAACGGTCTTAGGGCTGAAATAATTTTTTCTGATGGTGATGGGAGATCTCCCATTTGTGCTAAGGTCTATGTTCTAGGCAGGTCTTGGAGCCTCCACAGTAATTAATCCTCTTTCCAGTTAATTATAGGGAGATGCATTTTGTCTCATAATTAGGACATCTACAACAGTCAAGAGAGTATTTGTACCAGATTAGATTTGATTAAGACTCATTATGCTGCTGTTTACTTCATCTGATTAGCTCAGAAACCAAACATTGCTTAGGTCCATTTCTAACTGTAAATTGGGGGCTGTTTTCCCCGTCTCCTTATATTCGGTTATGAATATTTATTACGGTGCTGTGGTACCAGGTCTGTTTGCTCACTGAGCTCCTGTTGTATCTTTGGATCTAATCTGTTAATCATATGCTGCTTGTGGTCCTACTGCATCTCAAGTAGATACAGCTAATTTTCAGCAATCAGCGTGTTGTTTGTGTGTTCTTGCAGTTGTACCTTTCTGCTTGGTGCTGTAAGTGGTGTTATTCTCTGCTCATAAGAAATGTGAGAAAATCTAAATCCATCTGCTTCACCCAAAAAAAAAAAAAAAAGGAATGGAATAAGGCTACCAACAAAAAAGTTCAATTTGTAAAATGTCACTTGCTGCCATCTATGGCTTTGCTCAGGAAACATATGCTTGGGAGCATCGTGCTAAGCAAGCAGATTGTCTTCTCCATATGAAATCTGGATGAGCCGTTAGTCCTTCCGGCTAGTCAGATTGATGACTAGCCTAAAAAAAAACCCCACAGTGCCTTTTGACATCCACAGATCATGAATTTTGAACTTGTTTTGTGGCAAGCAGTTTGCTGATGACAACTGGAGGGAGAAGAATTTGGTTGCTGAGAAGAACATCAGCAGAGCCTTGGAGTCGTCTGACGGTATTATCAGCTATATGCAAACGTTTCATCGTTCTGACTGGCATGTGGCAAAAATCGCCTTACTGTATTTGAGAATTTTTGCCTGGAAGTAATACATTTTAGTAATGATTTTTCAGGGACTTGCTCTAAGTGAGAAATTTGCATACTCTGCAGTATTCTCAGATCCTGCTTAAATATTTCACAGTAGTTTTTGACAAACCTGACAAGCCTGGTACAAACAGCGAGAAAGAAAATCAGTAGGAGACTGGGTTACGTGGACTGGTGATAATAGTAGAGAATAATTGTTCATTAGTGGGCATTCAACAGAGGAAGGTATTTTGCGGGATGAAGGGGCAGGAAAAACATGGAAACGTTTTGGAGCTAATGATGAAAGATGGTCCTAAAGATGCCTGGAAGAAATACTCAATTGAAGAGCTCTGTTTAGTATATGTTTTAGAGAGCCCTATGTACCCTAAAAGCTAAGGGTTGTATATGGAGACAGAGGGATAAGTCATTCTGAAAACACCCTGCAAATAATAATCGTCATAAATTTAAATTTTGCAGATACGAAGAGTAATTGCTGCAGGAATTATTTTTTGTAATATCTATCATATCTTTTTCGTAAAGGGATTGGGATTTAGTCTGGACTACAATATTAATGTTGCTGTTTTGTAGATTTTTCTTACTCTCTGTCTTTTTTTTAATAAAGTTCTTTCCACCTTCTTTTGGAAGGTGGCTTTCACTATAAATCCAGCCTAGTTTCTTAGGCCTGTGGTTTGAATGCAGCGCTATTTCCGAAGAATCATTCCTCTTAGAAGGAACCTGGGGATGTCTCTAGTCCAACTTCTGCTCCAAACAGAGCTAACTTCAAAGTCTCTCCGAATCTTAGGGTGACTCTGAAATGTTTACGACGTTTTTCGGTATGTTCAAAACCAGCATTGATGCAGAGGAGTGCAGCAGCCAGAGAAATAGGTTAAAAAAGGTTTGCCTAGGCACATTTTATATACGCTTCATTTCCCACTCGCGGGATTTGGGTGAGCTCCATTCGGTCCAGGTACTCGTAGCCTGGGAAAGACCTAAATCCTCCGCGACTCTGCTTGCGTCTGCTCGTGCATCTCCCCCTTTCCCGCCAACATCTTTCCGTATTTAGGGATCTCTCCTGTTTTCATAATTGCAATCTTACGCTGGAGCTCGGGGAAGAAACAAGCCTGCTCGCCGGGCTGCAGCGACGCAGGTGGGCTCTTCTCAATTAATAACTTGGCCCTCGTTTTCTTCACCCTGGCGTGCGCGCTTGAGACGTGTTATCTCGGCCAGGCTTTCGTTTCCCGCTTGTCGCACCCTAACAGCCTCTTTTGATTTCACTCCGGGCGCTCGGGAGGGAATAGTTAGCATATAAATTAAGCAACTCTGCTACTGCAATATCGGTAGAAACTCCCTGCCCATCCTCCTACTCAAAAAATGCTCCGTGTTTTCGTCTTACCTGGCTTTTGAATCTCTGGTGCAACGTGATCTTGATTTACCGTGTTGCAGGTTGGTGCTAGAAGGTAGAGATACCGCTGACCTCCCTTTTCAAGGCTGAACGCCGGTTCGAGCCTCGAGATCCAAATCTGAAGTGCGCCGTGCTGGATGGGACAGATATTGTTTTTCATCAGGGTGTTTTTGGCATAGCTTTCCACCCCACACGTGTTTTATGGCAGCAAGGCAGCGAAAGCGTAGTTACGTGGATTATTTGCTCGTGCGTCCTTGCTTTAACATCGTTGGGCTGCAATTAAAACTGGTTTGCGGGGGGGGCGAGCAGGGGCTGGCGTTGGCTTTTGGCGTGTTTGCAGCATGCCAGTAGCTGCTTTTGTTGTGCTCAAGCCTCCTTCCACCTCTTGCTATGCAAATAACTGTTTTTCAGGGCTGCTGGCTGAGCTGAAAAAGAATTACGGTGGCCCCCAAATTGGGTAATATTGTTTCTTATTTAAAAGCGTGGCTTCATTTTTTTTGTGTGTGTGTGTATTTAAATCCTTTTTATTTAGGGAAAAAAACACTCTAAAATTTAAACAAAAGTGTTTCCGAAAGGGAAAAAATAGAAATAACATCTTTGCAGAATGCCGAGCCAAAACCTTTCTCGCAGTTGTTTTCTTCTTCGCCAAAACAGTTTGCCAAAGGAGACTCTCCCCCTCGCTCGTGATTTTGCGCTTGCCGCTAGAGAAACGCGGCGGGGGGAAGAGAACGGTTTGCCCGGAGCTGCCTGAGCCCTGCTTCATTCACCCGCTTCGTTCGTTCAGCTCGACGCGCTTCGTTCGTTCCTTAACCCCATCCGCTTTTAGGGGTGAATGTGTTCATAAGCGTCACCTGGTCTAAAATAAATCCGGCGACCGAACAGGAGGCAGGCTGGGAGAGCGGGAGAAGGCGCTTTCCGATGGAAAAGCGCCGCTATAACTAGCGGGATTTTTTTTAATTCGGTGTTTACACGGTCACGTTACTCGATGGCCCTTATCCATAAATAAATGCGCTTGTCCGTTTTATTCAGAGTATGTTCGAAAGCCGTCAGCCAGCTGGAGCTGCTTGTTTAAGAGCCTGCTTTAGCTCAATTTTGCTGGGCTTTTTCTCTTTTTTTTTTGCTTTTTTTTCCCCCCGACACTTTTATAAATGACTTTGCAAGACTCGTGACTGAGGCGTTTGCGGGACGTAGACGAACGCTCGCTTTCTCGTGGGCCCTTTTGTGGCTCGAGACCGAAAAGCAGGTAGGCGATGCCTTCTCCGCTGGTTTTAATTTCCGTGAGCTCCAAAGCCGTTGTTGATCTTCAAGCTGGAGGTCTAAAGACTTTCCTTAATTAAGGCTGGAACAGTAAATAAATAAAACTATTCCTTCTCCCATGTAGAGCACCTATGGGCGTGTGATAAATAGATAACACTGGTTTTGTTTTTTTTTTTTTAACTTTGGGGTTTTTTTCCTTTCATCTCTATAACCTACCATCGGCTCAGGCAAAAGAACAGCCCAGAGAAAGGGTGAACCGCCCGGGATGCTGTTTGTAACCTTTTTTTTTTTTTTTAAATAGGTAGGAAGGTGTTAACCCCGCTTTACCGGTATAATTATTTAAGTAGAAAAATACATATCTATGCTCATACGTAGTGCTATACCTCTTTCAAGTGCAGGCCTGACCTAATGCCGTAAGTACTTTTACGGTTTGCCTGCAATGGAATGAAACTCCAAACATTTGTGGTTTGGAGCAAACCGTTGTTGAACATTGAGAGCCCTGCGCGCAAACAGAGCGGGGTAACTCGACTGCGTTCGTTGGGTGCCTTGAATTCAAGCCTTGTCAAGGACCTCGCAGCGGCTCGTTTATTTTAGCTAACGAGTTTGTCCAAACAACGTGGTTTGCTGCGGCCCGGGAGCCAGTACGACCTGCAGATGTTTACAGCATGCCTAGACTAATGTTTATTGCTGGTGAGTGACTCAGGCTAATTGGGAATTGCATAACGAGGTGACGCGGCGAAGCAAACAGGCCGATCGCTCCTGCGCGGCTTTTGAGGGCGTAGGAAGACGTCCTCCCGTTGCAACGTGACGCCGGGAGCGTACGCGCGCACGGAGGCAAGTCGACTCGGTAACGTGAGAAAAGGGCGAGCTTCTCATTTAACAAACCGCAGCAAACGGCACGCGTTAACCTGCGCTGGGGCCGTCGGTCTCAGTTTGAAGGACTGAGAAAAGGAGGGTGCATCCAGTTAACGCGCCCGCCCCTCGCTACAGCAGCAAATCGACCCCGTAGGAATCACTCGCCTTTTTCTAGGTGGCTCTTCCATGACCGATGCCCAATCCGCGTCTTAGCGCCCAGCCGCCAAGGTGGGTTTGTGCGACGTTTCGGCTCGACACGATGCCCCAGTCTCGCACAACTGACCACGCTGCAGCTTCATATCCATGGGGAGCTGATATTGGAGATGGTCTACTGGCAAAAGAAAAAGCAGCGCGAGTGCCGCAGGATCAGTGCTCGTCCCCGTCGGTGCCGTAGAGCCCCTCTCCTCCTCCCCCTGCTCTCAGAGCAGGTGTGGTCAGAAAGTGGTTTCGCTTCAAAGCTTGACTAGCGGCTAACAGGAAAGAGGTGCGTTGGAGACGTTGGCATCCCCAGGTCAAGCTTTCTCGGTGCAACCGCTTCGTGCTGAAGTTTTTGCTTTAAAAGCGCGTCCTTCGTTTAAGCTTGATTCGGGGAGAAATCCGCTTCTCAGTTTGCTATGAGTGCTCCTAAAACTTATCCATATAAAAAGTGATTAAAAATATATATATATATATATTATTGCTTCTTTGTACTCAAGGCTTTAAATTATACGAACTGCAACGTAAGTAGTGGCAAAGCAGGAAAAAAAAACCCAACCCTGCATGACCGGCGCTGCCTTTCTAAGAACATCAGAGGGGGAAAAATGCTTATTCCGTTCACCAGCAAAACCCCAAAGCTATAAATCTGTCCAGGATTTTTGCTTTGGGACTTTCTCGTATTTAAGGGTTTTGTCATGTTGCTTTCGTAACTATTTACAAAGTTCAGGTTGGAGCTGGGGCCGCGCTAACTTTAAAGGGTTGCTGAAGCTGCCTGACGCTGTTATGAAGTGGAAAGAACCTGACCGTCAAATGTAGACGCTGAGACGCGGATCGATCTTTGGACTTTTAGCCTGTCTTTTTAAATCAATATTCTCTGAATCTTGTGGCACGCGTTAATATATTTTACGTTATTTTCTCATTTTCTTGGGCGTTCAAACGACTTTTACAGTACGTGTTAATCGTTCGCCTGATGACAGCTTGAATGGAGACGTGGGAACTTCTGGCCAAGCGGCTTTGGCTTTTCTCGTGGGAAATATTTCGCAAACTCCTCCTGTCCTTCGGTCTCCAATAGCTGACTACGCGTGACAGCGTGTGCCCGCGGCCGTGCCCACGTGAAGATTTATCTCATGTAATAAATTCTCGTCTTCAGGAGTTTATCTGCCTTTCAGAAATCACGTTTATTCTAAACAGAAGTGAAAATAATCCCTCTCAAAAGTAGCTTCATTTTTTTGAAACAGGTTTAAAGTCGCCCTTACCATTACTTTTACAGCGAAACTGTACCTGTGCTTAGGTATTCAGCTGGATGAAACTTGCAGCTACAGTTTTGCATGTGTTTTCTGACTTACCTTCTTAATATAAAAATAATAATAATAAAGTGCAAAGTCATATTAAAAAAACCCAAAAAATACCGATATCATTTAAGCTTAACCCGAAATTCTTTATGTAGTAGGGATATTCTTAAGTGTAAAGGGTATTAAAATCTATGTAGGACTGATCAGCAGTTTAATTCACTGCAAATATAATCCTATATAATCTACAGCGCTTCAGCCACTGCAGAAGAAATAATTCCTTCTCGTTTTTGCTCCGGCCCATCTTTTTTTTTCTTTTTGCTGAACCGTGTTCTCACTCGATTTCCCAGCGCTGCCGGTAACTTAATGATGATGGTGCTAGAGCGGCCGCAAGCAAACTTGGCTTTATTCGCAGGGTTGCTGCCCGCTTCCCAATGCGCTCTTTTGGAAGGTTTGCCCCGTTCCTCTGGGCCGCCGTTCCCGTCGCTTCCGTTTAGGTTGTTTGAGAGTTTGGGTCAGGATAGCTCCGTACCGGGAAGCCGTTAAAGCCTCGGCTCTGCTGGCAAGAAGGCACGTCAGGACACTGCAGGGACCGCGGCTGTCAAAAACCTTGAATTTTCATTCTGCTTGGAAGACAAAATTGGGGGTATGCTTGAGCGGTGATCTTTAATTTGGGAAATAGCAAAATGTGCCGTGTCCGTAACACGTGAGCATCATCTCTGGCAACCGCTGCTGGAAAATAACCTCGTTTATGCGGCTGGTGGGGTTGCGTGCGCGCGGGACACGTGTGTCCCGTCAGGTTTTGTGTAGCTGGGTATCGTGTGTGCAGGTCCATCGCTAGCCCAAATTGCTTCCAGGCACTGCAGGAGTCGCCCTGATTTAAGAGACGTTGTGAAACCCTGGCTTTTGGTTTTTTACACTTTAAAAATAATCTAAACTAACTGTCCGGTATAACGTATAAATAGAAAGTTAGCATAAATAGATGTTATTTTGCAAATGCCAGTGGAATTGGATACGCTCTTAGTTTTGCATCGCTATAAAGCCATTCCCTGCCTCTTGGTTCACGCTGCCTTTCTGCAGGCCAGGAGACGAAGAACCGGCCTTGCTTCCATGCGGAGCAGCTATCTGAGCCCCCTGGCTAATTCACGGATCAGGAAAAAAAACGCGTTTTAATCGTGGCGGGGGGTGAGATGCAGTCTGGGAACGAATTCTGATGTTTACGTGTTTATCTCCTCAGATAATCAAGCTGAAAGCAGAAGCGCGGCTCGATCTGCTGAAGCAGATTGGCGTGTCCGTGGATACGTGGCTAAAAAGCGCCATGAACCAAGTGATGGAAGAACTGGAGAACGAACGCTGGGCCAGCCTTCCCTCGGTGACCAACAACGGCTCTTCGCACTTGGTACCGTTTCCAAACCGCTCTCTGCTTCCCCGTGACCCTTCTCGAGCAGCGACTCATATAGACACCTCTAAATATTGAACAGAAAACAAAACTGGTAACAGGTCGTTGTTTGTTAGCTAGCTGAGAAAAGCTTCTCGTAGCTGAACTTAGCATCCAGCGCAGAAGGAAGAGCGTAGCGGCGCTATTTAATGCAAGAAGCTGATAAATAGCATTTCTGGGGGCTGTTTGCTTTAGATTCATTTTGTGACATTGGATAAGTGCCGTAAGGTTTATTTTGCCATCTCCCGAAAAGAAAAACGCGTATTTCTTTGAAGAGTCATTAATAGGTTACCATGTTAACTGGAATATTTGGATGAAAAGCAAGGTTTTTTTTTCCAAACACCTAGAAAAATGTAGACTCTACATCGTATTTTCGAGAGTAGTTTATGTATTTCAGAAGCAGATTGCAGTGAAACTCGACAGGAAGACTAAGCCTGTTTTTCAGATTGATTTGGACACTTAAGTTGAAAATTTGTTTCATTAAAGATCAGTGAAAGGCTTCCGAAAACAGGCTCTCCACCTCCGTGGCTGGTGTCAGATGTGACCCTCCAAAAAATTTGTCTTAGTTTGACGTCACCACTATTCACCTGCAAGCTACTGCCCCGTTATACGAGGTGCAGGGGATATTTGAGTGCACCCAGTCTTCTTCCTATACGAATAACTAGTTTCACTTAAAACTCTGCTAAATTTAACTGAAACCCAACTCAGATCCATATAAAATTGCTAAAGGCTTTTATGCTCGGTTGCACGTGCAACTAATCGTATTTGTAACGTGTAGAGCTGATTTGCCAAACAGGCCAGAGACATCTCCCATAGCTAGAGTAGCTCTGAGTTTGTTCTCCCGTAGCTTTGAGTTCATTCTCGGAAATATTTAGCTTTGAAGAAAGCACATTTTTCTGTGACTCATGAAGGGATTAAAAAAAAAACTGCTCCCCCCCCCCAACTCCAGAAGAATGAGCCTTTCAAAATCAACACTAACAGTTGAATCAAACAGCTGCCTGAACCAAGAAATCCTATTCAAAAAAACAGGAAGCACTAAAAAAGCTGCTTTTTTTGTTTTGTTTTTTTTCCCTACATGGTGTGCAACGCTGAGCTGTCACCTTTGGCAGTAAAACGAACCGAGCTGTTGCTCTTCGCTAGTAACCAACAAAAATAAAATTCCTAAAAGCTTAGTCAGCTTGCCTCAAACAAATTTCAGATTTTGCGTGTGTGTTTGGCACGTGGCAGAATACTTAACCAAGTTCAGAGGCTTTTGTGAAGCCTCCGTTTGTGTGGGGATGCTTTCCTTGCCGTTGTCTTCATACCCTGCGAAAATCGTTTAATTGACGCTTTGTTTTAGTGTTTTTGACAAACGCTTCTGAGCCCAGGAGTAAATCTTACGTGTAACAAAACTTTCAGGGGAACGGGAGCGGGGATTCTCACTGCGTTGCAAATGCTTTGAGAAAGTCTTTTTTTTCAGCCGACCATCTAGAAGAAACAAAAAGTCCATTTCAGCAAGTATGCAGCGTTTACACCCCCCAAAATCCTGCTCATTCTCATGTGTTTTCATGTTTTCTTATTTCTTTACTGTTTTCCCAGCAATGGGTAAGTGTTTTGCTGGCAAACCCTTACAGGGAAAGTCTGCTTTGAACAGACAGATTTTTTCCATCTATGTCAGCTTAACTTTGCCTCAAAAAAGTAAGCGAGCCCTGAATGGAGACTCAACAAACGCTTCCTGAAACCCCTCTTTGCTTTCTTCTGGTCAGGATGTTAGGATGTTTCTTCTAGGATGTTAGACCCAGAGCTCAAACGTATCGACGGCGATTTATAATAAAGGTCGTTGTAATCGCTGCTCTTTGTAGTCTGTCTCTGGAGGCTTTCTTCCCATGCTTAATAGTATAATTAGAGATTAAAGTTGCAGTAGGCAGATCGTACTTCCCCAAGCCCCGAGGAATTCTTGTGCTCAGGTTCATTTTAGATCCTTTCTAGCCGGGAGAGATGAGGATATGCTCCGTAGCTGTGCTTAAATGCGTTTTTTCCCCCCTTTCTCCTTCTCCTGCTCCATCTCCCTCAGCTTCCTGTTGGGTTCTGCCCAAAGCCTTCTCCTCTGTCCCGCCAGACATGCCAACGCTTGGCCCTGAAGCCAAACCCGCTGCTCGTCCCTGGCAAGCTGGCGGATGCTGCAGCGCGGGAGGTTAAAACCTGATCTGTATTTTCCCCCTTTTACACTCGTATACATTCCTGTATGAATAAAAACGATGCTGTTGACCTTGGCAGGCCGCACGAGGCCGGCCCGTACGCGGAATTTGCAGAACTGCTGCAAAAATTACTCTGCTGGCAATTACTGAAAGAATTACTGCAGCGTATAACAAGCTGCGCTTTCACTTCGCCCCCGAAGAGCAGGTCGTGTTTAGCATCCAAAACTCGTCCGTCTGCCTTTGCCACGTCGTGCATAGCTTCGCTCCGAGCGTCGGTATTTGTCGTGACGTAACTTGTGGGGCAAAACTTGCGATATCTTTTCCATTAATGGGCTATAAATAAGAGAACGGCCCAGATGGCTTGCTATCCCTGTCTTTATTTGACCTGCTACAATAATGCAATGGGCCGAAGGAATCGGTATCCCACCACGTACCCGGTTGGCCGGCTTTCTGATATAACGCTGAAACGCATAGCCTTGGGAGGGAATACTATTTGGGTTTTTTTTTCCACTCTAGATGCCAAGAGAAGTTAAACTTTTCTTTTGAATTTATGCAGTGCTACTGTTATATATTAACATAATTGGGAAACCCTCGTGTTGCCTGGAGGACAGCAGATATATTGCAGCTATGACGTGATTTCTTCAAAAGGAAGGAGAGAATATTGCCTTTATGGGGGTTATGTTTTGTATTAACTGTGACTTTACGTGGTGCAGTTATAAGTAACGTTAGCGCAGTGTAAGCGTGGCCCTTGCAAAGTTATAAATACAGTTTGCGGTTGGTACGTTTACCGTGAACGTGCAACTGGATGCTTTGAATTGCGAAAGGATATAGTTTCTTAGCGCTATTAGGTTACTGGTTCATATTCAAGCCTGCCCGGCATCCGATAGCAGCGACCCGTGTGCAACAAATCGTGGTTTTGGGCCCTGCGTATGCAGATCCTCTTGGTGCTTCAATAGATCCTTTTGCCAGTGAATTGCCGTGAAGTTTTAACCTTTTTTTTTTAGCTCCTACAAGCTGTACGCCCAAATCAGAGTCGAGGCGGTTTAATACAGATGTGTTTTCCCTCGTCAATAGGGTCTCGGCATCTTCTGAGAAGGGATGAGCAAAGGGCTTCTGGGCAGCGATGCTGGTTTTGGTATCGAATCGCTCTTGTGCAGCCTAGGCAAGATAAACGAGAGCCATCTTGTCGCTTTTAAACCTGCGTTTATTCTTCCGTTGGTTCTCTTTTTTTGTGCCTTTGATATAATTGCGGCCCGTGTCCTTATCCTTTGCTTAGGCTGCCTTTCGGCCCCGGACCGGGTCTAGAAAGAAGAGCTTTACGAAGCAAGCTGCGACGGTTTCTCTGTCATTAACGCTGTTTTCCCTCTCCGTGTGGGCCGACTTTGCAAATGACTCTATTGAAAGACTTTTCTGAGCAGCCCACACACTGAAAATTAAAATGTATTTTTCCTCCTCATGTTAGAAAACCAGGACCAGATGTTTTGCGAACAAGTATTTCTAGACATGATACATTAATTTCCATGAGGTTTTCGTACGGCTGTCAGCTGAACGTTCGGCTTTGGCTCCGGGGAAGTAGACCATGCATAGCGAAGACCAGTGAGAAACTGGGGGGAAAAAACCCTCAAATTTGCCTTAATTTACAGTTAGTCTTTAATATATCAAAGCTAGGTAGGATAGCAATTTTTTTTGTTACAACATCCATGTACACTAAAGCAGAAATGGATGTAAACCCTACTTGAATGAAAATGAGTGGGAGAAATTCATATGAATTACAAAGACATATTATAAGATTACAACATAAAAATGAATTGATACCGGAAAATCATTACGCTTTGGGCTGTTCTACCCCGGGTAGAGAAGAGCAAAGTCGTTTCAGAGTTGAGGTATGGAGGTAGCTGGTTTGGGAAGCCGGCACAGTGTCTCTCTGGTCTCAGCCTAACTTCTTCTCGATTTATCAGCCGTGCAGTTTTCGTGGAGGCTACAAAATTCACTCACAAATTAAAATGAAGAAATAACGGGAAGAGGGCAAATGGATGACAGTGTTGCCTTTGATTCGAAGGACTTGCCTAGTTTCACGTGAGATAAAATGTTTATTCAAAATTTAAGCCAGGCACAGGACCAAAGTGCAGCACACGTCAGTGTTGCCCGAGCTGCATTTATAGAAACTTGCATTTTTCCGGCAGATTGACTTCAGCTTTTGTTTAGACTTTTATAGCTAGTTTTTAATCATAATTCTTTCCCTAAAGAATTTTTTTTATAAACTGCAGCAAATCTATTGTGCGAAGCACACCAGATGGAAGCTGATTTTCTTTTTTTCCCCCACGTATTTCACTGCAGCTTCATTTTATAACTTGTGGTCATAGGTACCTCAGTCTTTTAATTGCATAAATCCTCAGTAAGCAGCTCTTTTTTCTTTTTTTCCATCAAACTATATGCTGTTGCTCTTAAATGACATCTTCAAAGTATATTAGCCACTGTTTCAGGTGTTGTGTTAAAAATATATAGTCATCCAACAACTGAGCTGTAGCTTCCAATAGTTTTTTTTTACAATGATGTATTTAAAATACAGATGCCTATTCTTGAATCAAGAAATACAGTTGAATTAAGACATAAATTGATTACAGCTCTGATTCTTTTCCTTCCACGTGTTTGCTTTGTTTGTCCGCTTTTCTGATGTTACTTGGGAATCGTGTGGTGAATGTTGTTTAGTGAGGGTTTCCCTCTTTAATTTTTTTTAAGGAAAAAACTTGCACTGTATTTTTGTTCAGTTACTGATATTTCAATAACTGTAAATAGTAAAAACTGCTGAAGAACATTGGTCAATTCATTATTGTCTATTGTTCTCTCTTCACCGATTTTTACTTTATAATATGACAAATTTAATTTGTTTTAATAGATTAATGCCGATGCAGAAAAAGAAGAAGGTGAAGAGTTTGAAGACAGCATGGATGTCTTTGATGACAGTAGTTCTAGTCCTTCTGGTACTCTAAGAAATTATCCTCTGACCTGCAAAGTTGTTTATTCATATAAGGTTTGTGTTTTTTTCAAAATTTGTGTCCCATTATAAGAGGAATTTGGCAACAAACGAATAATAGATGTAACTATGCCCATGGAATTTTGTCCGAGTTAGGACTTTAACGTCTGGCTCAATAGTTGTGCAAATTAAATGCATCTAGCATCTAGTTGTGAAAAAAACGGCAAAAGCGTATAATTCTTGAAGCTGTGAAACACATTTAAACCACAGTTCAGCAAAGTGCTGAAGTCCCTGCCTGACCCGAAGCGTGCAGAGATGGCCCTGCCTGACTTCAAGGAGACCGGTTGCGTGGCTGCCGTTAGGAGATGCTTTGATTTTTGTCGCTGCGTCAAGGTGTCCGCGTTAGAAATGCTCTGTCACCGGTAGGCAGGCTCGTAGGCAGCGCGACAAAGCTGCTCGTTGTGCCGTTATAGCGAAACCACCGTTCACGAGTTCAAGCTTTGCTGGCGAACTGCGTTCACGCTCTTTACATTTGCTAGCACTGTTAGGTCAGTAAATCACACCGCTTCAGTAGCCAAAGCCAGTCACAGATACGGTCTGAGAGTATGGAGTAATTGGGGTTGCAAAAGTAAATAGGCTTCGACACGCTGGTTGGTATTCAGGGTGCTTCCTTCCATCCTCTTGACTGGAAAAGACCTTTTGAGTATCAGCCGTTGTACAGAAGAACCTTTATTAGTAAGTTTTGAAGTATACTGCGTCAGAAATTTTCAGGGTTTTAACATCATCAGTTTTAACGAATGTCAGGGTGACAATGTTCCTTATGCTGTCTGTCCCTTCCACCTGAAAGCGCTTCTCTTTCGTGATCTTCCTCTTACGTGCTCTAGGCTTCTCAGCCAGATGAACTGACCATAGAGGAACACGAGGTATTGGAGGTGATTGAAGATGGAGATATGGAAGACTGGGTAAAGGTATCGTTTTCTGAACTCCGTTTCTTTTCACCATTACATTTTGAAACAGAACTTGGGTGAGGAAAAAGTATTTGGCTTGTTCTAATAGAAGTACGCAAAAGCGGAGTGCCTTTTATGTCTTTTATTTACAGGCTCGGAATAAGGCAGGTCAAGTGGGTTATGTTCCCGAGAAGTATCTGCAGTTCCCAACCTCCAGCAGTCTGCTGAGTATGCTGCAGTCCCTCGCGGCGCTGGACAGTCGGTCACACACCTCAAATAATTCAACGGAGGCTGACCTAGTCTCAGGCAACCTAAACGGAGACTCCAGTGGTAAATACCGTTAAATAGGCTATTAAGTTTGGTCGTGAAAGAGCTCTGTAGATCGAGTTTGAAGGTTGCGCCTGAGAATTTCTCGTGTTCGGCATGTGTCTGAGTGCAACTCTTCTCATTAATCTTCTGTCTCATATCAAGAATCTGTGTAATTTACCTGAATATCTCATGGAATTGAGATTAATATTAAAATAAAGGAAAACTAAATAATTTGAGTGAGCAATACTTAATTTCTTTTTCCTAAACTCATGCCAGTTATGCTTTTTTCTTTCTCCCTTTCTTCAGTCTGTTTTGTAAAAGCACTTTATGATTATGAGGGCCAGACAGCTGATGAGCTGTCCTTCCCCGAAGGAGCAATCATCCGCATCTTGAACAAGGAGAATCAAGATGATGATGGCTTTTGGGAAGGGGAATTCAATGGACGTGTTGGGGTGTTCCCATCTGTATTAGTTGAAGAACTTACAGCCTCCGAAAATGGAGAGACTCAGTGGATTGGAGATATTCAGGTATGTGAAAAGTTAAAGTGCATGTTTGCATGTCTGGTACCGGTTTGTTGGAACGTTTTCCTGTAAGAAACCTAATTTCTGCAGGCTAACCCTTTTCACTCAGTGATGAGCTTTGACAAACTCCAGCCTTTTCTTTGGCTATTAGTGTAGTAGATATTATGAAAAGGTGATGTTAGATAACAAGGAAATTGGGAGATTTTGCAAGGCTGCAAAGATCTGCCTCTTCTTTGGCAAAAAAAAAAAATCAGAACGGGTTTAAGAAGGAAAATTGTGAATGCTTACCTTTTAGTTTCTTACCCAGCCTCATAATTATCCAGTGATATATTTTGGCAAATGTAACAGATCTGTGAATAGAAGAAAGTGGTCGGGCAGAAAGGAAATGAACCAGAGGAGAAAATTCACAATCTAATTCCTATAATTAATTTGTGGCATATAGTGAGAGATCAAACAGAACGTGGCAAAAAGAGAATTATAGGCTCTTTTAATCCTAATTTAATATTTTCATACTTAAATCTGTTCTATATCTTCCCAATTTTTGAAGGGCAGAATATTGTAGGATATTCCATTACAATAACTCATTTTGTTGCAACGTCCTCATTTTGGTACAGTTTTGTAAACCTTATATCACAATAGAAAATTGGACATATTTTCATCTGTAACTGTGGTGCTAGCCACTGGAGTTCCATGTTTCCTCCATGTTTCCTCCAAAGTAATTTCTACGGTATTTTTATTCTTCCGTTTGAGAAGACGACCATGAAAACTGAGAAGTGTCTTCAGCTACGTTCCTGGATGTGCAGTTGCTCTGCTCTGATTGAGGCATGCAATAGCTTTGCAGACCTGGATGCAAAAACGCCAAAGCGCAGCCTATTTTAAGACCAGTAGGAACGTCTTAGGCTTGTCAAAGCTAACTGATGGGGTTTTCGTGATGCTTTCTTGACAAACTACACGGCGTGCCTTCTGTGCCGTGCCATATTAATGCTAATTTTGTTTCATATTGGTGCCATGGCAGAATTAGGGGTACATACATGAGTATCATTACTCCTTTATATTTCTCTTAGCATTTAAATGCCATATATGTAATTCAGTTGTGATAAAACTCACGGGCTGAACATTTTTGGTGCGACTGTGTGTGGAGAGGCATGCTTGGCCAAATGACTGGTTTTGGATAACCTGCAAAAAGTCTGTCTAAATTATATCTGGGAAAGGATGAAAATTTTGCTCAGCGGCAACCTATGATTTAAAAAACACTATCACCGTTGGATATCTTGCCTTTCTCTCTCAAACGTACCTGACAGCAATTTTATTTGACAGATAGTTTTTCACTAGAGGAAAGCTGCTAGCATAGAAATGTGCCGGATAACTTATTTCATCTGGGCGTAGTCCTAAAAATTGTTGAGGAGTACAGCTTTCTGCAGCCTCTCCCTCTTTTTCACGCAGGTATCCCCAACTCCAAAGCCCAATAACGCCCTGCCGCCGTTGCCGCTGTATGACCAGCCGCCCGCCAGTCCATTCCATAGTCCTGATAAAAGAGGTTCCCAGTACTTCCCCAGGTCGCCATCAACTAACGGTAAGAAAATTTGTGAAAGAAGAAACATTTCGCCCAAATGTTTCATTTAGAATTGTCACGTTTCAGAAGGAAAAAAAAAAGCTTTCTTTGCAATATAAAGCCAACTCGGCAATACCAAATGGCCCGTTTATGGTGGGTTGCTTAATCTTTCAGAAAACAGCTTCACTTCGGAGTCCCCTGGATTCTCGCAGCCGCCACGACTTCCTCCTGAAACCTCTTACGGCAAACTGCGACCTGTAAGTTTGAGATACTGCTGAGTTTACAGATTCTGCAATGTTATCACGCCAGGTCATATCACCGGTGCAGGTAAATCCGGATAGGTAGGCTGAAAGCGGTGGATTTCTGCTGATACAGCACCTGATAATTTGGCTCTCTGTGTTCTGCAAATCCAATTGCTAAGTATAAAAACACAGTATCTCAGAAGAATAGCTCCAGGAAAGATGCGTTCGCTCCTCGTTGGTTGTACCGTAGATGTGTCAAAAAGCATGAGAGCTGTATGAGATAAGTAAACACTGGAACAAAACAAACCTGCCCTTGTTTAAACAGTAAGTCACTGTGTTTAAAGAAGACCTTGAGTCTCCTCTGTCACCTGTCTTTTTATCTAACCCGCCTGTCTTTATCTACCTTTATAACTTTAATAGCTGCGTGTCTCTGTGTGAGGCACATGAATCATGAAATCTAACCCGGGAGGAAATTTTTACAACTCTAATGATGGTAAAAAAGATTTCAGTTGCTAATCTTGCATTGCTTTTTTCAAGCTTTGGGAGATTGTTTCTGTTCTTGTATACATGTAATACCCCCTAAATAGAACTAAAAAAGAGGCGGTAAATAAATGCTAGAACAGTTTGATCACATCATTTGTGCAGTTACTTTTTCCCCAGAGATTGTGTTTTAGCCGCACGGTGTGTTGGCGGACAATTCTGCTTGCCAGCAGTTTGACATACGGTGGGATCCTTGGGACTCTGTTGCATTTAGGGCTAAGTTTGTTTTAAAATCCCTTGATATGAGTGCTTCAGATTAAAATCTCTCAGGGATGAGACCCTTTGTTTTGTGGTGTCTTTGCTGCCTAAAAAGAGATATTTTGCCCCCCCCCAAAAAAAAGGAAAGAAAAAATTTGATTAATTAGAACTTTCCAAATCCATCTGCCCTGATTCATTTTAAAATGAAGTTCTGGGGATTTCAAAGTCCTAAATCAAATCAGGCTAAGATTTAACAGCTGTATTTTCCTAGCATTCTCAATGAATAATAAAGTTGCAGAACAAGTGGATTTAGCGTTTCCTTTCTTAACCATGTAGCACGTGTATTGACGGTTGTCCGACTAAACTTCAAACCAGGATTTTGTGTTTCTGCACCTGAATCCCTCTTGTTCACACCAGCAGAGCCCATGGGTTTCACCGCTGTCACCTGCTAAGGCCGAATATTGCAGCAGTCAGTGAGTTGACCTTATTCATGGAAATATGCAAGGCAGAGATAGTGCCGCGTCGTTAAGTGCTGAAGTATTGATCAGAGAAGTTGCACATTAACTCATTCCTGGTTTAAAAATAGCGTGAAGTTTGCTGTGATATTGCTGGAACACAGCTGGAAGCTCCGGTTCTGGCTGGGGTTGCGCAGCTATTTCGTACTCTGCAGGTGACGTTTTCTCAGAGCGAGTCGCTGTGGTGTCTTAGGAAAACATCATAAAAATTCTGCATGAAATGCTGTTAAAGCTTAATGCAATGCTCTAGCAGGAGCAATAATAGCTTTATTGATGTGTCCGGGTAGGAAAATAGCATCAGATTTCAGATGTATGTCACTGAGGTCAGCGACTGATTAAATGAGTAAGCTGCTTATATGCAGCAAGGCGTTTCTTCGTGCGGATTCCCATCCACACGAGCTCCAGGCGAGGGTGTCATCAGCTTCCAGCACTTGATGTAGAGTCCAAAGTTCCTTCTCGGTTTATCTACCAGATTTTTCAATGATACAGGCAGAATAAATAGCTTATTTTCCTCAATACATTTGCATTCTCATGACTGCTAGTCATCCTGGAGAAAAATAACCTAAAAGTGATGACAGTTAATTTTTTATCATGAAGAGCATTGATGGCTTAATTGTATTCCTTGCCTAATGTAGGAGATAACTTGGACCAGAGTTCAGCTGGTTACTCACTATAGTTTCGTTAATCATAATATAATATCGGCGTGTTTGCAGCATCTCGGCGTGTACGCCCAAAGTCTCAGCTTTAGTCTATTCACGTTTTGAAATTTTGACACTTTTCTGATTGTTCCATGCCGGTTCTGGCTGTTTCAGGTGCGAGCAGCTCCGCCGCCCCCAACGCAGCACCATCGCCGGACAACGGAGAAGATAGAGGACGTGGAAATTACTCTGGTGTAACGATCGGACTAGTTAAGTAGTAGTGCTACAATCAAGCCCAAACGCGGTGTTTGGTCGCTCTCGTTTTTAGGCACCTTTGCATGATGAAGACTTTTACTAGAGCAAGAGATAGGGAGGATTTTATGTGACAGTGACACGGTGGACTCCTTCCCACAGTCATGAATATTTTGTGCCTTTTTTTGTTTTGATTTGTATATATCATTCTTCCTCTCTTAGCACAAACCAAGATGGGCCAAACAGCGAGCAGAGGATCGCCTTGGAGCAGGTTTCTCTCTTGGCTGAAGACGGTCAATTTTTATATGGAGGCTTAGGAAAGAGCCTCATTCATGCAACTTTAGTCATAGCATACTTATATCACGTGCATTAGTACAGTATATTACTGTTGCCATAGGAATGTGTTAAAGATTGTCGATTCTTCAAGTAGCATTACTTGTCTGATTAGGTATTAATCAGATCTTACGGAATGAAAAAGGGAACTGAAAACTGAGTATAAGGAGAGGCTGGCTCCTCTTTCATCCCCTTGAAGACGGAAGTAAACGGAAAATAACCTTATAAGGAAAAGCAATGCAGATCATATGGCGTTAATTACATTAATGCACACCTCTTCGATAATTAACAGTTAAACAGAACTAAATGTTCTTTGTATTAATATTTATGCAGTACATTTAGTAATAGAGTATCTAATATGGAGGTGCTGAATTAGTAGCAACATCTTGTTCCATAGCATAAACCAACTGGTAGAAAAGTAAGTGAGATTTTGTCTAGATCTGGAAATTGAGCTTCATTTTTTTTTTTTTCTTCTTAGCAGATTTTGGCTTTTTTATTTTTATTTTTATTTTTATTTTTTAATACTTGGGTCACTCTTATCCCAGTTATTGCCGTGTGCTTTATTATCCAACATTAACAGTATATCTCTGTCATCAGAACATCCGGCTAGAGTTCGCAGTTACATTTAGAACATTTACATGCAGTATATAGTTTTTGCATTGGATGGTCCTGTAGCATTTTCCCGTGCAAAGCCCATTAACTAGCCAAATCCAGAGAACCAAGAAAATCTCTGGTTTATTCCAAGCCTTCGGACCACCTTTGTGGCCAAGAGGACTGTAACAGACTACGCTCTCAAATTACTCTTGGGCGAGAAATAGAGAGTAAAAGAATTTCAAAGCTAATTTTCAATCCGAGATCTCTGAAAAGGAAGCTGCTTTTTTTTTGTTCATTTAAAAGGAAAGAGAAGAGGCTGTTCTGAGTTGCGACATGAAGAAAAATGGTCGGAGGAGAGGGGGAGAGCGACAACAGATTTTTCTTTATATCCGATCCCTAAATTACAGAATCACAGAATCACAGAATCACTGAGGTTGGAAGGGACCTCTGGAGATCATCTAGTCCAACCCCCCTGCTCAAGCAGGGTCACCTAGAGCACATTGCACAGGATTGCATCCAGGCGCGTTTTGAATATCTCCAGAGAAGGAGACTCCACCACCTCTCTGGGCAACCTGTTCCAGTGCTCTGTCACCCTCACAGTGAAAAAGTTTTTCCTCATGTTAAGATGGAAGTGTCTGTGTTTCAGTTTGTGCCCGTTGCCTCGCGTCCTGTCGCTCGGCACCACTGAAAAGAGTCTGATCCCATCCTCTCGACACCCTCCCTTCAGATACTTGTACACGTTGATAAGATCTCCTCTCAGCCTTCTCTTCTCCAGGCTAAACAGGCCCAGCTCTCTCAGCCTTTCCTCATAAGAGAGATGCTCCAGTCCCCTAATCATCTTTGTGGCCCTTCGCTGGACTTGCTCCAGTAGTGCCACATCCCTCTTGTACTGGGGAGCCCAGAACTGGATGCAGTACTCCAGGTGTGGCCTCAGCAGGGCTGAGTAGAGGGGCAGGATCACCTCCCTCGACCTGCTGGCAACACTCTTCCTGAGGCACCCCAGGATCCCATTGGCCTTCTTGGCCACAAGGGCACATTGCTGCCTCATGCTTAACTTGGTGTCCACCAGCACTCCCAGGTCCTTCTCCGCAGAGCTGCTTTCCAGCAGGTCAACCCTCAACCTGTACTGCTGCATGGGGTTATTCCTCCCCAGGTGCAGGACCCTGCACTTCCCTTTGTTGAACTTCATGAGGTTCCTCTCCGCCCACCTCTCCAGCCTGTCCAAGTCTCTCTGAATGGCAGCACAGCCCTCTGGGGTATCAGCCACTCCTCCCAGTTTTGTATCATCAGCAAACTTGCTGAGGGTGCACTCTGTGCCTTCATCCAGGTCATTGATGAAGAAGTTGAACAAGACTGGACCCAGTACTGACCCCTGGGGGACACCGCTAGCTACAGGCCTCCAACTAGACTCTGTGCCACTGATCACAACTCTCTGAGCTCTGCCATTCAGCCAGTTCTCAATCCACCTCACTGTCCACTCAACTAGCCCACACTTCCTGAGCTTGTCTATGAGGATGCTATGGGAGACAGTGTCAAAAGCCTTGCTGAAGTCTAGGTAGACAACATCCACTGCTCTCCCCTCATCTACCCAGCCAGTCATTCCATCATAGAAGGCTATCAGATTGGTTAGGCATGATTTCCCCTTGGTGAAGCCATGCTGACTACTCCTGATCACCTTCTTTTCCTCCACATGCGTGGAGATGGCTTCCAGGATGAGCTGCTCCATCACCTCTCCAGGGATGCAGGTGAGGCTGACTGGCCTGTAGTTCCCTGGGTCCTCCTTCTTGCCCTTTTTGAAGACTGGGGTGACACTGGCTTTCTTCCAGTCTTCAGGCACCTCTCCTCTTCTCCATGACCTTTCAAAGATGATGGAGAGTGGCTTAGCAATAATGTCCGCCAGCTCCCTCAGCACTCGTGGGTGCATCCCATCAGGGCCCATGGATTTGTGGGTGTCAAGTTTGCTTAAATGATCTCTAACCCACTCCTCCTCCACCAAGGGAAAGTCTTCCTCTCTCCAGACTTTCTCTCTTGCCTCCAGGATCTGGGGTTCCTGAGGGCTGGCCTGAGCAGTAAAGACTGAAGCAAAGGCGGCATTCAGTAACTCTGCCTTCTCTGCATCCTTCGTCACCAGGGCACCCACCCCGTTCAGCAAAGGGCCCACATTTTCCCTAGTCTTCCTCTTGCTGCTGATGTATTTGAAGAAGCCCTTCTTGTTGTCCTTGACATCTCTAGCCAGATTTAATTCCAAACGGGCCTTAGCCTTCCTCGTTGCATCCCTGCATACTCTGACAACATTCCTATATTCCTCCCAAGTGGCCTGTCCCCCTTTCCACTTTCTGTATACTTCCTTCTTCTGGTTGAGTTTTGCCAGGAGCTCCTTGCTCATCCATGCAGGTCTCCTGCCTCCTTTGCTTGACTTCCTACTCATAGGGATGCACTGCTCTTGAGCCTGGAGGAAGTGATGTTTGAATATTAACCAGCTCTCTTGAACACCCCTTCCTTCTAGGGCCCTCACCCATGGGATTCCTCCAAGTAGGTCCCTGAAGAGGCCAAAGTTTGCTCTCCTGAAGTCCAGGGTTGCGATCCTACTTGGTGCCCTGCTGCCTCCTCGCAGGATCCTGAACTCCACCATCTCATGGTCACTGCAGCCAAGGCAGCCCCCAACCTTCACATCTTCCACCAGTCCTTCTTTGTTTGTTAGTACGAGGTCCAGCAGCACACCTCTCCTTGTTGGCTCCTCCACCACCTGTGTCAAGAAGTTGTCACCAATGCTCTGCAGGAACCTCCAGGACTGTTTGTGCCTAGCTGTGTTGTCTTTCCAGCAGATATCGGGGTGGTTGAAGTCCCCCATGAGAACCAGGGCCTGGGATCGTGAGGCTACTTCCAGCTGTCTGTAGAAGGCCTCATCGACTTCCTCATCCTGATCAGGTGGCCTGTAGTAAACACCCACAACAGTGTCACCTCTGTTAGCCTGCCCTTTGATCCTTACCCATAAGCTCTCGACTCGCTCTTCATCCACCCCTAGGCACAGCTCAATACATTCCAGTTGCTCTCTCACATAAAGAGCAACTCCACCACCTCGCTTTCCTGGCCTGTCTTTCCTAAAAAGCACGTAGCCATCCATGACAGCACTCCAGTGCTGTCAGTATTCTCCGCATTATCCTCCGAATAGCAATATCCATCAGATCAAAGCTTCAACTAAAAAGCATCACAAATTTGTTGGTTTCTAAGCCGTTGTATGGGTTATATTGAATGCGCTCTTATGTGTTCACCTTTTTTTTTTTAATTTTTTTTTTTCCTAAGCCAGTACATTTTCTACCTTTAGTTTACTAACAAGGGCTATTTTTGAGGCTGCATTTACAAAATCATCTAACCAGATTTTATCATAAACTTTGCACGTACTTGCAAATCCCGACTCAAGCTGGGTCTCTGCGACATTAGCATTTGCCAATCTCCTTTCCCAGTGGGATCTTTAACCAAGAGTGGGGCTGTTTGAAGAAAAAAAACCTCATTGATCAGTTATGAAGTCAGTGACTGTCCAATGAAGAGTCTTTTCCATAGTTTTCATTCTTTTGCACCTCTTGTCCTGTTGATCTGTTTGAGGTCTTTTTATGTGTTTATCAAACTTGTTCTTAAGTTTAAAAAAAAAAAAAAAAGTTTTTAAAAAGATTTAGCTGTTTGCAAAAATTTTGAAAGCTTCACACTGCAGAAGAAAAGCAAGCGTTGCCATAACGTTCATGTTCAGTTTCTTTGGCCAGTTTTTCTGTGTCCTTCATACCTGGACTTTCAAAATTCAGAAAAGTGTTATTTAAAGTCTCTTTAGTTGTATTTTAAAATATTTTCTGTAAGAGCTGCTAATTTTATTTAAAAAAAAAAAAGAAGAAAAGTTGTAAAAATATGCCTCCTTTTTAACTATGATTTCTTCATACAAGGCATGTATTCGACGTATCATCGTGTACAGCGTCAGTACACTGAAAGCATAGGTGCAAATGCTTTCTTTATATTGGCTGTAAAAAGTTTGTATTTATTATGTATAAAAAGTTGAATAATAAAAAAGTGGAACTAAAGCCATGAGGTTGCCTTGATGCAAAGCGCTGCTGCATATACGGGAAAATGTCCTTAGACGATTTGCTCTGGGCTCAGACCCGTACCTTTTGGGATGAAGCTGTAAAGGAGTTTTTCTTGGGTATCATTTCCGTGCTCTGCTCTTTTACAAAGACATTTGAATCTCCTGCTCAGGAAACGCAATTCTCGGCAATTCTGTGACCAACGCCTCGCTTTGCTAATTTTAGTTTCTCAAAGGGAAGTGCTTCTGGCGTTAGGCGCTAAATGATACATGAGGTCTGCGTGTTGAGTTGCTCCTGATTTTTTGCTTTAAGTTGTTTGGAGACTCTATTTTACGCTGCTCGAGCAAAGCTTGGTGCAGCGGGGCTCCAGCCTGGCCGGCCGCTGGGCATTGCTGCGGCGTTACGTTAGAGCTTTAATCTTTTATTTCCAGTGTTCACGCTGAACTGTTAGGCAGGCTTTCATCATTTTTTTCCCCTGAAGCCTCTTCCTCGGAGAAATCCCATCTTCCCCTGCTTTTTATATGCATTCACGGTGCTCCTCCAGAAATTATTGTCCTGGCTTGCTGCTTTGACCGCTTTGTCCTTTCCTTTCAGCATCTTGCTCTTTTCATCTCTCCTTTTCTTCCCGCGTCACGCACAAACCTCGTTGCTTGCAACTCTTTTCACTCTCAGCATCGCTTTTAAATGATGACAATTCCCAAATCCACCGGTACTGTCACTTCCCATATCTTCCATTTTTTTAACAGCCTCCCTTCATGCCTTGCCTACTTTTTTTCCTTCCCCCCCCCAAAAAAAAAGCCACGAAGACGCAGACCCACGATAAAATGACTGTTCAGCAAGCAGGTGGGCTGCGATCCCATCGTAACGCAACTTATGCAATGTGACTTATTCCCTTAATGCAGGGGAATTGCGTTGGGGTCTCGTTTTGTTTTGCTCCACGGAAACATTCCAAGAAACGTAGACACGTCGGTGTGATCTTTTTCCCGCGTAACACAAGTATCTCTCACTGTTAATAGTAATACAGAAGCAGAACGAACCCCCCATTGCCTTCTGCAAAATGAAGGATCTTTTGCTTCTCTGCGCGTAATAACCTGCTCCGAGGACGGGCTGCTCTGCAACTTGCACTTTTTTCCTGCTCCATCTTCCAGCAAGGTCCCTATAATTAATGACCTGCAAATCTCTGCATGGGAGAGGCAGAAGGAGCAGGACAAATACTTTAATTGGCATATCCTCGCATTAAGCCTCCCGGGAAGCTTGGGAGGGGAGAAGGTGTTGCTGCGGAAAGAGTCCCGTTCCCCCATCTTTTCTCCCATTTGCAGATCGGATGCCGTCCATAAAAATGATGGAAGGGACGGAGGGAAGCGTGCTGTCCCCATGTCGTTCGTCCGACCGGTTCTCTTCCAGAGGTGAGCTGGGGGATACTGGGACCTTAGCTCAAGGCACGCGGCGAGGTGGGAGAAAGCGAGTGATAAAAGGCAAGAAAACTTAACCGAAGTCAGGGAGGCAGCAAATGAGCCAATAAAAAATACAGCTCGGAAAACGCTGACGTGCTTACTCTACCGAGCGGTTTCGTACTCGAGGCGTTCCCCGGGGGTGGACCGAGGATTACAAATCTGGTAGAAGGATCCCTGTAGTGAGGGAACCTCTGCATTGCAGAAGTGCGGGTCGTTCCAGCCGGAAAAATACAAGCGCCGCAACGATTTCAGGGCTGCACGGGGGAAAGTAAGAAAAAAAAATCTTGCTGTCGGTTAGCGGAGTTGAACTGCAATAACCGGCTGACGTCCGCAGCGAATAATCTCGGTTCCCGGGGAGGAAAGGACGATGATAGATGTGTAGGGGGTTGTGTGTGTGTGTGCAGACGCGCAGTCGCTCACCGTTTAAACAGCGCCGTTGTGCTATAACCGTACTTGCCCACACAAATGGAAGAAAACTGCCGGCAGCAGGTAGACAGGCTATAGTTTAACATGCCGAAATGTGCTCTAAATCCCCGGGGAAAACTTAGCCCTCTTCCCCTCTTCCTCCAGAAATATACCCTGGAATTAGTTTTATCTGCAGCAGCCCAAGATTTAGCTTATACTATGTGCAACAGAACCAGCGGGAGATAAAATCGAGACTGGCTCAGTGAAAAGAGCAGCTCCTAGTAAATTATTAAGACTATTTCTTGCGTTCAGCCATCGCCAAGTTTTCCGTCTGGCTGTGTGATGCTGCTTTGCTCGGAAGCTAATGAGATTGTCGTCTGAAAGGGGATGACCAAATTTGTGCCCGATTTAGTCTGTAATGCCTTTCTCCCTTCTTCTCTGTGCACGCTCCCTGAGAAAAGAGCTTTAAGCCAGCCTGAAACCTTCCAGAAAGCAAGTGCCGTGGACTTTGTGTCGTTCATGGAGCCCGGGGTTGCTGGGATTGCTGCTTCAGCTGATTTGAAGTCTCATAGGCAACTTCTTTAGTAGTGCTTTAAGTTGTTCCCTGTGCAATCTCCGCAGAGACTCAGGAGTCTGATTGCAGGATCGAGGCTTCAGATTATATGCCCTTACCTGTCCTCAGAAAATGAGGTTCAAACATGGCCTTGTTCCTATTCCCAATAAAACTTTGGAAAACCGTATGCTGTAGAGACTGGCTGCTTTGTAGGTTGGAAATGGCTTGAGGAGTCTTGCAGTTCTGCGTTATCGGCCCAGGCCACATTGTCAGCGCATGAGGCTTGTTTCAGTATGTCCCCGTCGGCGGTGGCTTCGGCCGCTTTGTTTAAAACCTCTTTTGCCGCCTTATGCTTTGCACAGCCGGGATCTGAAGGGTACGGGGTGGAGGAAGCAGGCCCAGCCGTCTCCGTCCCCGTCCATTGAGCGAGCGTCCCCTCTCGCGAAAACTGTCACCAACTTGTCCCTGCTGCTTGGCAGCCTCAGCAATGGCCAAGGATTAAACGGACTTCACAGAAGGCTTTGGCTTCTCCTAGATCGCTGCACCCATCGGAACAAAAACGTGACCGCGTGAATATCTAAGTGTTCCCTCAGGTCGCATGGTGTTTGCCGTAAAGAGCAGGAGGCAGATGTGGCTAAGCCGAGACAGAAAGGTTCCCTTTTTAGTACTTTATCTTCACTACGAAAGTAAAAGCTATTCAACCTCAAACCTGCAAGCTAGGAGCCAGAGGCTGCTTCTCCAGCCACTCTGGTTCTTCTTGCACCTAAAGATATCATTTCAGACAAAAATGTCTCTGGATTCGATGCAAATGGAAATACTGATTGGAGCTTACTTTGCAGATGTGAATATCTTCTGATGTTTGCAATGACTGTTTCTACTCCAGAACAGGATACCCAGGGATGGAGGAGTCAGTCGCTCCTTGGTCATCTCCTGAGCGTTACCAGGAGAAATCCCGCTCCTGAAACTAGCGGTTGGATCGTTAATACGTTTTGCCTGAGGCCACTAATGAGGGTCCTGGTTCCATGGTTACTGTTAAGCAGCTAGAGCAGTTTCCTGCACTAATTGCTAGGGTATGATCCAGTGTGGAGGAAGGCACTTACCCGCACCTCCTTCCAGAGCTGAAAATGGTTCGGGCGATACATGGTTCTGTTACGGCCCGCCGGATTTCACCGCGGTACGGCATGCTATTTCAGGCTGCACTCAGAATTTGCAATGAGGACGGTGACAAAATTAAGCAGGTAGTTTGAAAGAACAGGTCTGACTTAGCAGTTTTAATGATCGCCACAAAAGCGGTCGTTTACGATGGCGTTAGCAAGACGCGCGGAACGGACCTGAGCAGGGAGAGACAATCGCGGTGCGACATTGGACTGGAGGAACTGGCAGCAGGGGTCCAACTCTCAGCTCTCCCATTAACCGGCGGTGTTGCTCTAGCCAAATTCTCTAATTTCGCTGTGCCTCAATTCCCTGTGTGTAAAGCAACGCTAGCGCCACCGAAAGATTTACCTTTAGCAAAGATAAATCCGTAAATTATCAGGTTGTGCGATGAAGCACCCTTCTATTTTGAAATTATTTGTGTTCCTGCCCTGAATTTTCCCTGTTCTTAATGGAGTGGTTTTGTTTAGATTTTTGTGTTTTAATGCAAATTCAAGAGCAATTGCAGTGAGGTATGCCTCTGCTCCTGTGTAATTAGTTTTGCCTACTGTAATTGCTTCTCCTTTTTCCATTGTTTATTGAAAGACAAATGAATTTCCAGGTCTTGTTGCACTGGGAGCGCTGACAGCAGCTTTTTTAAATCCCATAGCGCAGCTCTTTGTCTTTTTTGCCCAGCTGAATCCTGCAGAGTGGGCCAAATTCAGCTTCACCTCTGTGTCCTGAGCAAACGACTCTGCTAATTAATTGCTCTAAGACTGGGGCCTCCCTCCTGCTTAATGTGGGGCAGCGATGGAGCGAGGGCGTCCGTCTGCGGGCACCACCATGCTCAGGTGAGAGGGCTTCAAGCGTGGACAGAAAACAGCAACAACCTTGGATTAACTTGCTGAGTAAACTTGGATTACGAGACACGAGAGGCTGATAATTGAAAAGTAGAGTTACAGCATTTTTTAGAACCTGTTCTATTCTTAATTTTGTGTCCTCCTTATAAGAATATCTTGGTTTCTGAAAAATGAGGATATGATCCACCGCATTATGTGTTTTTCTATTTGTGCTCTTTTGGTTTATTGTCCCAGACTTACCGATTCTGTGCAGCGAGCGGAGTTGGTTTTAAAAGAGAAGAATTAGCATTTTTCTCAGAAATGAGATGACAAAAATCACTGCTGCTCCTTCTTAAGAAGAAGGAATGGCTGCTGCGTACGAGCAGCAAAGGAAGTGGAGAGAAATGACGGAGAGGGGATTGTGGCTGAAGAACACGAGTGGTTAGTGAGTACATTAGAGCTGGAAGGCAGCGCTCGACCAGCCAGCGCGTTTGGATGCCAGAAAAGAAAAATTACGAGGAGGAAAACTACTTTTGGCAGAGCTTTGGAAGAAAGGCCGAGGGAAGCTGTGAGTACTTGGACTTCCCAGAAACTTCGGTGAAAGGATCTAAGCAGCCTTTTTGGGATCCTTGAGCCAGAAGGGCAGAGGGAAAGCCAGACGATAATCGCTCGCTAAGGCGTGAAAGTGGTAGGAGGCTTTCTGAGGCCACGGTTCAATGATAAAGCAGCTTTCGGGCACCCTGTGCTAGTCCGAGAATGCCAATGGCCCCATAACGCGGAGTACGGATAAACTTGTGCCACCGGTTTAGATATATTCAGTAAGTTTTGACAGGTTCACTTTTGTACCAGCAGGCCTGATTCCCAGATAAGGTGTTATCTCTCCGTGTCGCTCTAACTATATGCCAAATCAGGCATCGTGTGTCCTCTCCCAGGCAGCACCGAGGCAGAAACCTGGCCTAGGTTGTCGCTAATTCAGCAGAGACGTACCTGTGCCTGGTTCAGCTTTGCACCGGGCAGTGCCCGGGTCTGGTACTAATAATTGTGGAATGAAAACGCAAACTGGGAAAGGCGTTAAAAGATTTTTCTAATGAAGCAGACTTCATTAGGAAACGCTGGTTTGGCAAAATCTGGAAAGAGATCTGTCACCAAACTGAAACGCTTCGCTGTTTTGATCGACTGCATCGAAACTTCAGGGTGGAGTCTACCAGACCCCGCCAGGTTTTCTCCCTGGCTTTCCTGGGGAGTATTGCTGGAAAGTTTTGTCTTCCTGAGGATCTGATCCTTGAATCCCCGTGCACGCCGCGATGCTGCTGGGAGCTCCTGGGCTTCAGTTGAAGGCAGGCAGTCAAGGAGCATCGTAGCTGCAGACTGCCCGTATGGAGCTTGGACGCCCATGAAGCACGAGTATAGACAAGGACTAACCTTGCACAGGGCCAAGAGACCCTCGATATCTAGCTGGGCTTGAGAGTTGCTGGGCTTTGCTATTGGTGGGGACTTCTCCCTACTCCAGGTATCAAGGGACTCTTTTGGGACGTAGCATCCAGCATTCGGTGTGCCCACCTCTATCTCAGTTCTTTCAAAAGATTTTTTTTGCCAGAGTTTTAACAGAAAATACTGCAATTTCGCAGAATCACAGAATGAGGTTGGAAGGGACCTTTCGAGATCATCTAGTCCAACGCCCCTGCTCAAGCAGGGTCACCTAGAGCAGGTTGCCCAGGACTCTGCACAATTTCATTTCAGATAAGGAATGTCTTTTTTGACATGTTAGAGTCTTGAGCCAAACAGAAATGCCACATTTTAAGCATCTCTCTGGTGAAAAGCCTGTGCAACTCTGAAACGGAAACCCACTGCAATACAGGACCCAGCGTCAGGAGCTGTCAAGTTGAAAGATTAAAATAAGGAGTGCTCAAGACTTCGTTCGGAATCACATTTGAGGGATTGCAGCTGAGGAGCAAGGTGGCGGGATTGAGAGGGGAAAGGGCGCATCGGTAAATCTGCAGTTACGATCTCTTCTTTAATCCAGCCCTTGTCTCTTGCCTTCGTTGCACCAGCTGCCTTCTGACCGCCGCTGGCTTTGCGAGGCCAGATATCCCCGTGCCGTAATTCAGCGCTGCTTCTCCCAGCTGATGTGGCTACATCTCGGCCCTTGCAACGGAGCGCCGCATTGGGAGCGAAAAGCCTAAATGCCTGACAGTTAATATTCCTGGAAGGGAAATCAGCATCACACCCAGGGCTCAGACTACCACAAATTGTTGTTGAGGTCAGTGCGAATTATTACCCAAGGATGCTGACAGGGCGCGATTGTTCTCGGATGACGCGGGGGATCGCATGTTAATTCAGCTGGCGGAGCTGTTATGACTAATAGCGGAGAACTGCTGCTGCTGCTTTTGAAATGATCCGACTGAGCTAATCCACGGATGAGGAGACGATTTATTGATTTGAAGTCCCAGCCAGACATCGATGGAGCTAATTCTAACATGTTAAGTGTATTATTCCTACAGAAAAGCAGGCTTGGTAAATACTTTTCATTTATTTATTAGCCCTTGCAACACAGTTGTGTTGTATTGCAGCTTGAATGTTTTATTTAGAGATGTGAATAGCTGCAATACTGAAAATAAGAGCTTTCTGGATGCCAGTCATCTGATATTTTTTCTGAAACTGCTCATTTTCCAAAGTAAATAGCCACTCACAAGTGCTAACACTGGTTTGAGCTCATCCTTTCTTTAGAGCTATTTTTAAAAGATCAAAACCAAGAAGAGGCGCTAAGTTGGAGGCTCTGCTTTTGCAGTCTGCTCAGGTGTCTTTTCCCTCTTCATGGGTCTCTTGCAAGACAGCTTCTGAGGCCTCTGGTTAATGTCCTAGAAAATAACCTTGTGCATAAACTAACAGCCGTTTGATCGCTGTTGCTCGCTTGCTGTTTCTTGGGGGTTGCCTGCGGGAGCTGGACAACACGAGAACTAGGTTACGGTTGAGGCTGCTTGGGAGCAGCTCCTGCCCCGTTGTGGCTTCCCCGGGGCACAAGCTGGTGCGTCCTGCCATGTCCCGAGCCGGGGAGTATTCGTGCCCGTGCTGCTTCGCTCACACAGGGTTTTCATTCAGTCTGGCAAAATCGTGGGTTATTTAAAAAAATAAAATAAAAAATCGTATGTACGTATTCTGAAGGGCAGGCTAGGACCTGAGACTCAGCTGGCAACTGGGCCTTGGAGAGGGTTTTGCCCCATTAGTACTCAGCCTGTCCTCGTGCCAATGGCCATTAGGAGGAACTGCAGGATGGAGGTCAGCCAAGTCGAGATCGCTTAAGCGTCCCCGAGGAGCACTGGTGTTGGATTACACGAGAAAACGATTCTGCGCCTTTGATGCCTTCGCATTTGTTCTCCGCGCTGCAAAACAGTTGGGCTTCCCCTCGCCAAAACGGGGAGACGACGCAGCGCGAAGCTCTCCGAGGCTCTGGGACCAGGGCCTGGGCGGCTGGAGACCTGCCCTTCCGTTGACTCCCGCCCTAACCCCAAGCAAGTCGCTTCGCCGACGCTTGCCGCCAGTTCTCTTAAAACGTTTTGAAGATGTCATCCTCCCAGACGGACGGCTCCTGAGGGAAGTGCAAAGCATTATCGTTAGGATCTCGGGGACGGAGGGAGCTTTGCTGATTCCTGGCGCTTCAAGGCCTCGCAGATGATCGCTCCCCATCTGGAATCTTTCATCATCGGTTTTACTTTCATTCACCATGTCGCAGTTGGGCTCCTCTCTCCCTCCCCTGAGTGTTTCAAGCAAAGGTTGGG
The DNA here is from genome assembly GCF_036417845.1 of Apteryx mantelli. Classification (NCBI taxonomy): domain Eukaryota; kingdom Metazoa; phylum Chordata; class Aves; order Apterygiformes; family Apterygidae; genus Apteryx; species Apteryx mantelli. The sequence goes on from NC_089978.1 coordinate 3,539,805, forward strand.
AAAAATCCTCCATCTTCCCAGTCCTCAGACTCCTATTAAACCCCCTAAATCTTTATCATTCTGCAGCATAATGGGTTTCAGATCTATTAAGCAGCGTGCTCCCTGGAAGGTGGCTGCGCGCCTGTTTCAGAGATGAGGGCAGCAGCGACGGTAGGTGCTGCGTGTTTACGGAGCGACTGAATTAATGGCAATTTAATTGTTTGAGTTGGGCCAACTTACTGTCAGCTAGCCTCCGTGTCTGCTGTTTGATGACCTAATTACACACAGGCTGTTGATGCAGCTGTAGTTTTATTCGGGGCTTTGTCGCTCGACTGTAATAGTGCAAAAATAAGGAATGTTTTTGTTAGTCTATGGCCGGTTAGGACTTTGCAGATATTGCAACGTAGCGTTAATCTGCGGCCCCGGCCGGACGAATGCTGTAGAAAGTGCTGGCTTAGTTGAACTCGCCGCGGACGGCTGCCGACGGCACCGAGGCAGATAAAGCGGCGAACGCGCAGCCTGCTCCACCTACCCGTAACTTCCCGCAGCGGAGCGGCCGGGCCAAAACCAGCCCTTCACCAGCGCAGCCAGGTCCGTGGGGACCCTTCGATAGCAGCTGCAGGCAGGGCGGCGCGAACGTCGCCGTCAGCGGGACGTGCGGGCGGTCGCACAAGAGGAAGCCGGATGGAGGAACCCTACGGATCCGGTGCTCCTCGGCCGGGCAGCTCCACAGTGCTGTGCCAACTGCAAAAAAAAAAAGGAGAAAAAGGCCAGTGAAGCCACTGAAAACCTGCCACGGAGTGAAACTAGTGTTGCCACCTGATGCCTGCGGAAGCAGCTGGATTTGGGGCTCAGCATGCGCGTTGGCACAACCATCCCTGATCCGCCTGCCGAGGCGCTGGTCCCTGTTTGGGAGGAAAGGGGACCTGAGCCGGCGGCGTTCAGCGGTGGGGCGCACACGGAGAAGGCAAAACTAGACCGCGAAACGCTGATCAGGCGCGCCAGCACCGAGCGCTGGGTCGAGGCATCGGTGACTCCTTGTCCACCCAACGGCTTCGGCGCTGTGCGGGCTGTTTTCCGGCCCATTCCCACAGACCGGCCGCCCTTCGCCCCACGCTGCAGCGCCCTGAGGTGCCACCGTCGGAGCCGGGCCTCTGCGGCTGTTTCTGCGTGCCGCCGGGATGCGCTTGTGGACAGCGGGAAGAGCTGCTCGGCGGTTTGTCTCCGACGCGGCGCGGTGTCTTTCTAAAGAACGTAGAAGAGGTGCGATTTCCCGGCGCTGAATTTTTCCTGCTGTAATTATTGCTTTTAATCACCTCATTACCCAGCACAGAAAAGAGCTTAAGGCTGCAGGTAGCAGCACAGTGGGGAGAAAGTATATTGAGCTTTCCGGCTGTATTTTATTTTATTTATTTTTTAACTCTGTCCCTCAGGGCCTGGAAATTAAAAAGCCGCCTGAGGAGGTTGCAGAAGAGACGCTGGCACAGCAGGGAGAGCCGCTCGGAAGCGGGAGCCTGACGCTCGGCGCCATTTCACTTCCCCGCTCCGAACTTCTCGCTGTAAAGTGGGGCAAATGCCTCCTGCAGGCTCTGCTCCGGCGCGGGGTGCGGACCACCTGGGCGCTCTTCCTCCCGTGCTGTCTTGCCGGCCAGGCGAGCACGAGCAAACCCTCCTCCTCGCTTTCTCCATCTGTGCGCGCTCCGTATATCCGCTCCCGCGTCCCGCTTGATGGAGCGCCCCGAGCTTGCCTGGGCTCTCCCGATCCTCCTGCATCGCGTCACGGGGGCGCGCGGCTCCGCCGGGAGCTGCCGTTTCGGGGAAGCGCGCGGACGGACGGGCGCCCTGCCGTTGAGACGCCCGTTCTCTCGTCACCTCCGAGAGCGGCGCCGCCGTAAATCGCTGCAAAACGCGGGCCGCGGCGGAAGGCGGCCGCCTCCTGCCCCCCGCTCGGCTCCCGCGGCTCGCAAGCCGATTAGGAATCGCTTACTTCAGCTGACGGGTTTCAAGTGATACTGGCGGGGCAAACTGCTCTCCTTGAGTTTTCCCTTCCGCACCTTGCGCTAGGGCAGGCGAGGCCGTAAGGCCGGGGCGCGAGCTGTTGGAATTACCTCCGTTAGCAGCCAGCAGCTTCATTAAATAGTAAAGAGCAGAACAATTTCCAGCTAAAGAGCACATCGAGCGTCCTTATTTCGTTTCCTGTTTATAGAGGAAGTATAAATTATTTACTAACGTGCTTAAAGCCCTCTAAGTGAATCCAGGCAATGAAGCAAAATCTCGTTTACAGGGGCAGGTGCCCAAAGGAAAGCGTCGGCGCGATGAACTCGTTTGCGAACAGCCGCTAAAACGTTGCCGGCAGTTTAGCGGATTTCCCGGAGGTAATAGGCCGGGGTTATGATCGAGTCGGGCCAGTAGGTCGTGCTTCCATGCTCGGATAGCAGCTCGGCGATCGGCACCATTTGCGGATGATGGCCTCCGGCTTGTCCGTCCCGTCCCGCTCCGGTCCCTGCTCCTGCCTGGCTTTGGAGGGCATCGTTTGCGGAGCTCGTTGCAAATTCACACGTGCCTTTCCAGAGCCGCGTTTCACTCCATCAGAGTGGAGCCGAGTTGGACCGGGCTGCCCCAGCTGGCTGCAGGGACGGAGACGGGAGCAGGGAGCCAAGCCGGGAAATGGTGCACCGTTTCGTCTCGCCACCTTCGAGCGCCGTTCGAAGCTTTGCCGGGCTTCGTCCCCCCTTTCCTTGCCGAGTGAAGAAACGGCAAATCCTCCCACGTGTTAAATGTTTGCGAACCGCTTGCAGACGCGGAGCTGCCTCCCTCCGGTCCCAAGCCCGGCTTTCCGCTCCGTCTCACCCCGCTCTGCAAAGCCGGGTCGCTGGGGCAGCCGGAGCGGGGCTCCCGCTCCCACTCCCGCAGCAAACGCCGAGGGGCAGGGTCCGTTTCTCAGGAACTTTTCCAAAGCTGCCAGAATCACGAGCGACTCAGCGAGGGGGATTTATAACAGGCCTGGCAATTCAGCTCGAACGGTAGCAGCTGCTCCAGCGGCAGCAATAAACTATAATACTCGGGCTCCTGCAATAAAACTCCCATCTGAGGCAGACTTTACAAATGCTTTACAACCGGTGCTTGCAATTCATCATCTCTCTACTTGAATTACTTTCCAGGACCGGTCTACATTCCCTTAATGTGAACTATCTCGTCTTGTCCATCTCTGCCCCGGGTTTTATCTTCCACAGCCGCTTGCTGGGAAAATTCATTAACTCTGCGGCGCCTCTGACGAAATTGCTGGTCGCGAGGGTTGGCGATCGGGATGTTTTTCTCTTCGGGGCCTCAGGCTCTCGTACAGAAAGGCGGTAGGACACGGGCCGAGCTTGGAGCATTGGCCTTGGCCGTTGTTTCTTGGCGTCACGGCAGGGCCCAAGAGCTTGGGACGTGGGTTAGGTTTCCCCCAAGGGCTCCAGGGAAGGCTACGGTCCGGTTTTGGGACCCTTCTCTGCCCGCGTGGGGACAGCAGCACCCTGTGGGCACCAGGTTGGGGGGGGGGCGTATTGAGGTGCTGGGTTTTGTGCCCAAACAGATGGCAGAAACTGGGAATTCGCTCCCAAGTTGGCTCGAAATACAGCGATTTGAGGACGCTCTTCAGGACGAGCGTTCTCCTTCAGGGGAGGCGAAGAGAGCTTCTGCCCTTGGCTTCGCACATCCAGGAGCACTCTGGGCTCTGTGACGCCCCTCGGCTTTTGGGTTTTGTGGTCACCAAACACCGCGGGTTGGGATATACGGGGAGGACTCGTCCTCTTCTGCCCCCGGCTCATGGGGAGGGAGTGGGACAGGGTGAAGGTCACCGAGATGCTGCTCGGAGGAGTTATGTTGATGGGCACAGCCCGATCTCTTCTCCCTGGAAGCTGCAAAAATATATATGTCTAGTAACGTAATACATGATCCAATCCCCCTACTCCCAGCCGGCAGCGAGATCCCAGCTTGGGCTGAGGTTTCTGCTCTGTGCTCGGTTTCCCATAGCAGCTGCTCTCCCCTGGGACCTCCTGGCTATGGGAGAGCTTCCTCGCATGTGGCTACTACGTGCCTCTAAAAAAATAAAATATAAACCCCCGGAATACCACCCGAGTTCCTGATGATTTTGGAAGTGCAGGGATGACCGGAGGGGATGGAGAGAGGTGCTCAAGGCCATCTGAGCAGCCACCCCTTCCCCTATTGTCGGCTTTCCCACGGGGTGACGGTCGCTGCTCCGTGTCGTCTCCAGCGGAGGCTTCGGGCATCCTGCTCGGGGCGGTTGCGTTCCCGTCCCCGCGTTATGTGCAGAGTCGTGGGGGGCTCAGCGCGTTCCTCGGTGTGTCGGAGCTGCTCCGGCTGCGCTGCACAACGGGACGGACGCTCTCGGCACGCAGGGGCTGAGCAGGGCCAAGCCGGCGTCGAAGCCGCGTCTTTGAACTCGGGTCTCCCGTGGCTCCTCTCGGCCCCGGACCCGCTGCCGACGCCGAGGAGTCGGGTTGTGCTGAGGCTGCAAACCTCCGCGCGCTGGCGGCTTCTCCGCAGGGACCGTCGCGGCTGCTGACGCCTTGCAGGGAGGGATCGAGACGCTGCCAAGGCGTCAGCAGCGTCCCCAGAGAGACGGGTGCGAGGAGCCCTATTTCCCCGCGGTAGCACGGGCAAGGCAAGGACACCGCAAAGGTGCCTCCAAACATCACCTTCCGCCAACGTCCGGAGAAAGCACAGGGGATCCCGAAATGCAGCACGCGTGCGAACCGGGGAAGCTGCCGGCTGTCCCGGCCCCCTTCCCCGCAAAGGGCCGCCAGCCCCTCCTGGATGCTCTGAACAGGAGCCAGGTTCCTGGGGCGAAAACGCGGGGACACCGGCTTAATTGAGGCTGTTCAATGGGCTTCGGCTGCCATAAACCATGTCGCTGTCCGGGGAATGAAAGCCGAGCGGGAGCAGGGGGGAGGCAGAACAGCCCCTGATTCCCGAACCCGCTCGGAGCTGGCTTCCCCCCGGCAGCGGGGAAACCTGGCGCTAAATCCCTCCGCGGCGCCGGCAAGCGGCCCTCGGTGGAGACACAGGGGAGTCCCCGGCGTGTCCAAACACGCCGTCCGTGAGGTTTCTCTCCTCCGTCCCCTCCGTTTGTTCCCACCGATGCCGGCAAAACGGAGCCTGTTTTGCAAATACAAGAGGAGATCAAAGCGCCGCGTGCCGGAGAAGGGGGGCTGCGTCGGGATCGGCGAAGGCCGCTTGGCTCCGCAGTGCAGATGCCGCCCAGAATGGGCCCCGCCGAAAAGCGGGCTGCCAAAACGGTGACAAAACCCCCAGTTCGGGTACCGGGGCCGTGGGCCGGATGCTGCCTGTGCAGCTCGCTGATGCTGGCGGGTCCAGATGCCGGTGCCCATATGCGGAGTCGGCATATGGGAGCTGTCGGGAGGAGCGAAGGATGTCAGTGGTGGACCCTCAATAAAAGATTTGGGTCCGGACTCTAGTCCTTGTGCTATATCCCTGGTTCCCTGCTGGTTCTTCTCCTGCTGGCCAAAATCCCTCGCAGGACTCGCGTTCCCGAGGCCGTTTTGGCAGATGCCAAGGACAGGCAGGGAGAAGGAGAGCCGTGCTGTGACCTTCGCACCGCAGCGGCGATTTCCCTCGTGGGCCAGGAGCCCGGCAGAGGCTGAGCCTCCGTCACGACCGGAGCCGGAGCCGTGGGCCACATCATCGTGGCAGTCAACAGGGCCGAGGTCCTGAGTGCCACCCCGAGGGCACGGACACCACGAAGGAGCGTTGCACATTTTCCGCAGGGGGGAAACTGAGGCAGGGGGGTGTCTGTGCTGCCGGGGACGGTGGTGGAGCCAGACGGGCCCTGCAGCAGAGCTGGGACCGCTGGCACCTTCCCGACTTCCCTGATTTATCTCAAGGGACCGTGCAATGCTCCTGGAGGATGGGGAGCCCCGAGGCCACCCCAGGCTGATGTTCCCAGGATGCAGCCAGCCCTCCCCGCCTCGGTTTTCCTTCTTTTGCTGCCGCAAGGCCGAGGATTTCGCCCGCTGCCGCGGGCCTTGCGGACAAAGGGAGCTCCTTCCCTTGCAGCGCGGCAGCCCTCTCGTGGCTGGCTCTGCGCAGCGGCGGGGAAACGGGGGACAGGACAGCGGCGGAGCCACGGTCCCCAGGGGTGGCCACCTCTTCCCCTCCTCCCTCCGTGCCCGGAAACCTGAGTGACGGCCGTCCCCCTCGTGGGGTTTACAGGATTGAGTGGGATGGTGCAGGGCACCTTCCCCACGAGCCGTCACTTCCCAGCCCTGGTGATCCCAGCTGACAGTGCCTAAACGCCGTGCGGGTCCCCCTGCCACCCTGGGGACACTGCAGGAGCTCATCCCACATCCGTGGCCACCCCGAGCGATGCCCTGAGCTCCCTCGTCCCACGTGGGGACGGATGCACTCAGCGGGCGCAGCGTCGCGCGGGACGTTACGTACGTGCCTCCGGGACATCGCAGCTCCGGCCGAGCGCCGGGAGGGCTCGCTTGGTCCTTGCGGCTTGAGGGTCTCCAGCTGCCCCCCCTCCGGAGAGGAGAGCGCTGGACAGGAATGCTGGGCTGAGCTGTCTTCCTCCAACACGGGTAAGTCAGGAGCTGCTTTGGGGAGAGGAGAGAAATGTGGCCAGGTACCTGCCTACCTCCCCGTCACCGCTGTCCTTGCTGTCCCACCTTGGGGCTGCCAGGCCCGCTCCCAGTTGAATGTCCTTTCGTCACAGCAGTGGATGGGCTCCCTTTGCACCCTGGAGGAATTTCCTGGGGCGCTTCGCTTTGCCGGGCCATATCTGAGCTCTCCGGGGTGAGAGGGGCAGGCAGTTCACCGCCTTTCTGGGCTGCTGCTGGTCTGCGTTTAGGTGGGGATAGAGCTGAGATGACTCCATCCCTTTTTGGCCATAAGTATCAGCCTGGAGGCTTCACTGCCCTTCTGCTCATCTCCGGAGCGGAGAAGAGCCGCGCTGGCCGACTCGGGCTGGGGACGGATGGAGCCAACGGAGGAATCCCACGTTGCTATTTGTGGAAGGGACTGAAATGTTCCCGGCTGCGAAGGCTGTGTTTCGGAGCCCGCTGGCTTAGCCGGGCCACGTCTGGGGTGGGAGAGGGGACATTCCCTCGCCGCTGTAACGCCATCGAGGCCCCGGCTTTGTACCAGGGTGCAGCTTGACCCCGGCTTCGGTTGTCGATGCTGACCCTGAAACGCTGACACAACACATAGTTTCTCCTTAATAGGGCATGGAAAAGGCGATGCACATCAGGGCCAGGCTTTTTGCTAATGCCGTGTCTTTCCCTTTACATGATCCAGAAATACGTCGGCTCAGCCCCTCCGGGGTGAACTCAGCCTGAAAGAAAGAAGATCCTGGGCAGGTATTTCCTGCTCTGTGAAGGCTCATAGCTTGCCCTGTATCGTGGGCCCAAGCAGGAAACCAGCAGGCGGCAGAGGGGTGGATTTTGTTAAGGTCAGGAGGGCCTTTTCTTAAAAAAATGTTTGAGACACCCTGGTTAATAGGCTCCTGGGCTCGGCTTCCTGCACAGAGATGTCTTCAGCTCCTGGCCACCCCGCCAAAATCAGTGTCTGACCATCTGATGTTACCCTGGAGCAAGGACTGCAAATGCAGATGTTGACATCTGGCCAGATGATCCCCACCAACTCGGCACGGTGCTGCTGTGGCCAGGGCTGGGACCGCGGGTTCCCCAAGTGCCACCCCAGCCCTGGCCCCCTTCGTGGGCTGGGAGCGGAGTCTTTCAAGCAGGACATTCCTGCCTGGCCCCGTCCCCGTCCCCATCCCCCTGCCGCAATTCCCTGCCCTCTCCTTGGTGCTCACAGGCAGCCGTTGAGCTGGGCTGGAGCAGGGAAACGAGCAGAGCTTTAAATAACCTCCCTCAAAATACATGTGTGTTTGTGTTGGACTGTTTCTGGGAGCTGGTTCACAGCCGGGCTCCAGAAACAGCGGGATGGGAGGGGGCCGGGGGGAGCAAAGGGCAGGCAGGGGTGAGGGAGGAAAGAGGAGAGCTCCTACAAGCCTCTTTGCCGCCAGGGAAAAAGCAATAGTGACGCCAGACTGGAAGAAAAGGAAACTCTTCCTCGGAGCTGGGAATTCTTCTGCCTCAGCTCATGTCTGAGATGAGCAGGCGCATGTTGATACAGCGTCCCTCAGAGCTGGGATCAAGGTGGGTGGTTACCTCCGGGGTGTCTCAGACCCACATCAGTTCATCGCATTTACAGCCTTGGATAAAATATAGGAGGCAATTTAGGCAGCTTTAGGAAGGGCCCAGCACCTTTGCCATCTAGATGTGGGCTGGCTTGGCCTCGCTGTATCCAGGGGATTTCTAAAGCAGGTGGGGACAGTGATAGTCCAGGTGATGCTGGCAAAGAAGAGCATCCAGGAGTTGACACAGTTCCTAAGCGGGTATCTCTGTCCACTCTACAGAAATCCAGTCAGAGCCCTGAACCCCCAGAACTCCCCAGCTCCATCCCTGGTCAACCCAGCCTGGCCTCAGTCTCAATCCCCAGGGCAGAGACCTGGTGGAAACAAATGGAGCTGTGCCTCCAAATTTTGGCCAAAAGGAAGCCCCTGTTGGGACCAGCATTGCAGGAGGCCAAGGAGAGGAGTTGTAACTGGCACTCGAGGAGCATGGAGATGAAAGGGAAGAGGGGGCCGGGGCCACCAGAGAGACAAGTGGTGTTTTTGCAGCTCAGAAAGGACCAGAGGGAGGGGAAGGAGCCAGATGAAGGCAGGAGAGTCAGGTATGATGTTTGAACACACCAGATGTGAGAAGAAGCTATGTATGGTGATGAAGCCTCCCAGCAAGATGGGACACAAGTCCCTCACCGGCATCTGTCCTTGCAAATGGGACTGCAGGTCCTGGCATCGCCCAGCTGCTCCGGACAGGCTCTCTCTTGCCAGTGTCTCAGCCATCTCTGAAGTCCTGGACAAATAAATCCCTGGGGAAGAAGGGAGGAGGGAGATGAGGAGGGAACAGAAGCCTTTTCCCACTCTGGAGAGCGTCTGACATCTAGTGGCGGAATAGTCCTTTCCCTGGCAAAGAAGAGAGCTGCTTCCTCTAAGCGCTGCTGCCTCCCTGCTCGCCCCCATGGGCCATGCTGGGGGTGGGTGTTTGAAGGTGGGGTGTGTTACCAGCACTGTACTGGTCATACTGGTATTCCCTGCACAGCTCACCTGGCTAGGCCTCAACTAGGCAACAAAACGGTGCCAGGACCATCCCCAGGCACTGAAAGGCCATCGTTCAGGCACTGACATTGTTAACAGGTCCCTGGTGGTGGTGGTGGGGTGGCCCAGGCCACTAGCACCCTTCTGGGCAGGGTTCAGGAGATAGCACAGGCCAAGGACCTTCTCAGTGGTTGTCTGCATGTGGCCACCCTATCCTTGGGAGAGAGCATAAGCAGCTGGAGAAGGGCTGGGCAGTGCCAGACGCCCTGACAACCTTCCCCGGGGTGGATTCAGGGTGGGTGGCTGAGGTCTCACTCCGCTTTTCATCCTCCCTTTGAGGGCTGGTGCCAGCTCCAGAGCAGAGGCTCCACTTGCCGTTCCCGGAGTGACACCATTTGCAGCCCAGTGCATTTACGGGAACCTGGCCTTTACTCATTGACTTTCAGCAGGAAGGACAGAAAATGGAGGCAGTCCGGGAGGTGGCTGCCAGGCAGACCAGCCCTTGCTGCCATGGTGGTGGCAACCTCTGTTGGTGGGGAGACGGGGACTGGTCACTGGTCTACCATCTAATTTCAAACTACCACCACTCCTAACCTGCGATCTGCTGCTGTCACCAACCTACAAACAAGAGAGCAGCCGTACTGGCTCAGAAGAAATTTAGTCCAGAATTTCTGTCTGTGGCCAAAAGCCTGGAGAAAACTGAAACTATAGCAAACGTGTCTGTATCAAACCTAGCTCCCACTGCTCTCATCTAGTTTTCATGAGACAACTGTGAACAGTCAGCTCCTGTCCATCCTTTCTAGGCCTCTGTGGGTTGGTAGATCTCAGCCACATTTTATCTTTCCCAAGCTGATGAGTCCCAGCCTACTCAGCTTTCTTCATACAGAGGTTGTCCCAGACCTGTGAACATCCTTACTGCCCTGCTCTGACCCCCCTTCCCTTTTCTTCTCTACCCTTTTAGAGATGGAGGATCAGACGTGCCCAGTGGTCACAATGTAGGCACACCAGAGATTTACTTACAGAAATGACGATCTCTGATTTCTTCTTTCTTTTTGAAAATTCCTAACATTTGGTTTGTTCTTTTGCCCACCTCTGAGCATTGAGCTGGCACTGTCTATGTAGCCCCCAGTCTCTGTCCTGGTAGTGGTCAGCTCAGAGCCCTTCACTGGACATGTGAACTGGGGAGGAGGTGGGGGGACATTCCCCCAGTGCATTTCTCTGTATATCTTTCTACCAAATTTAATCTGACTTTTGTATTTCCCAGTCATTCAAGACTCAGGTCTTCACAGTCTTCCAACCCGGGAAGCTCGGCAGCACTGGCAAACCAAGGCATCCGCCTGCTCTGTCTGTTTCCAGGTTATGAAGCTGTTGGACACCACATGCCCTGCACAGACCCTGCAGCATCTGTGTAAGGACCTCTCCGAATAGCAAGAATTGCCCAATGCTCCCACGCTCGCCCACAGCCCCTCACTTTCTGTAAAAACCTCTGGTGAGGCCTTTCAAAAGAAGCCTCACAGGGAACCAAACAGACTATTTCCATCCATTTACCCTTATCCACTTCTTTGTTGGCTCCCTTCTGGGAGGTTTGTAAGGCAGGACTTCCCTTTGTTGAATCTTCCCAAACAGACTGTATTTACCCAATAACCTGTAAGTATTCTTATGTACTAATTCTACCCATTATTATCTTTTCTACTAATTTGCCCAGCACAACCAAAGGCCTATAATCTCCTACCTCCCCTGAAGCCTTTTTTAAAAATTGGAGTTGTATTTGCCACTTTCCCTGCCTTTGGCCACCACAGAAGTCTTAAGTGAGAAATCCCATCCTGCCGTTACTAATTGAAACCTGGAGTAAATGCTTTGTCTGCAGAGGTGATGATACTGTCATAAGAGGAAAAAAAAAAAAATCCATGATAGATCTGCCCCTAACCAACGATTAAACTATTTATTTAATCATTTGTTTTGCAGCGAGGCCTAAGGGCCACAACCCCGTTGCTCAAGATGCTGCGAAAACACAGAAAAGATCTACTACCGTTTGAAGAGCTTATAGTTAGCTATAAACCATATTCATAGCTAACTATAAATAGTTGATAGGTATTGTTAAAATTTGCTTAAAGTAGCAAATTACTGGGATGGAAACACAGCATCCTAGAGCAGCAAAGCGCTGCTAGTGCTTCCCTGGAAATACCAGAAAGCTGCTTTATGGGGGGGGGGGGGGGGGGGGGGGCCGGGAACGGCTTTCTTGGGTTTGCATAGGGAAGACACAGCTGTGCCCTGTAGAACAACATATCCTCACAGCCCCGACTCCCATCCCACGCCGGAAGCAGTCTAAAAGGAAACAAATAGTGATTTTTCGCACATTTTTTCCTAGTCTGCAGGCTCACTACGTGCATTTGGCAGCTGCCGTGAGCGTGCAGCCTCCTGATGAACCAGCCTGTTCTTCCCGCGTTGGTTTTTTTCTGCGGATTCTGGGAAAAGATTCATGGACTTCTCGGGATCGAGACGACAGATGTTTCCTTCATCTGCGAATGCTGAAAAACAGCAGAGAGGTTAAAAAAGACAAAATAAGGCCCCGCTGGGAGAGCCAGCTCCAGAGCCCCATCCCGGCCTCCTGCGTTTGGGAGGGCCACGGGGGCGGCCCAAAGCCCCTTCCTGGCCGTTGCTGGCCCTACTGCCTGGCTGGTGTCCCCGGCCTGTAGCTGCACCCTCCTCAGTGCCCTCTTTTGCCCCGAAAAGCGGTGCTGGTCCGGGCGGGCGCTGCCCTCTCGCCTTGGCGCCTCAGGGCACCCTCAGGGCTGGCAGGCACCACGGCCGCGACAGGAGGGCCTCCCGGGTGGGCCCCCCAGCAGCCAGTCGGGGTGAATTATTTCGCTGCCCACCCGCCTGTGCGTTTCTATGGGCCTCGTGGCCATTTTAATGCGGATTCAGGGCGCTCAGCTGGGGGAAAACCCCACCGGGAGCGCCGGGGTTAACCCCCCCCAAGATGGCTGCGCGAGAGGCCGCGGGGAAAACTACGTTTCCCATCGGCCCCGGGCTCCCGCCTCACGTGACCCCTCCGGCCCAATGGGGAGCGGCGGAAGGGACATATAGCCCTCCCGCCAGGGCCCGCTCCCTCCTTTCCGCCGGGCGGCGCGGCTCAAGATGGCGGTGCAGATCTCCAAGAAGCGCAAGGTGAGGGCGGCGGCCCGCTCCTCCGCGGCCGCGGGGCGCCTCCATAACGGCCGCGCCGCGCGGGGGGCGGCCCCGGGCCGCGCCGGGGCGGGGCGGGGCGGCGGCAGCGCCGGGGCGGCGGGAGGATGGCGGCGGATGCGGCCCGGCGGCCCGGCGGGGAACATGGCGGCGGCGGGAGGGGAGGGGGCGCGCGAAGGGAGGGGGGGGGAGGGGAAGGCGGCGGCGGCGGGGGGGGGGCGCTGCTAAAAGCTGATAAACTGGGTTTTTATTTTGTTCGTTGGAAAGGGAGAGGCTGGGGGCGCGGGGTGCAGGGCCCTGGCTAGTTTAGGCAAGGAGGGTCGGGGGTGTAGCGCTGACACGGCCGCGCAGCACGAGTGCGAGGAAGAGCGTGAGGCTCTGGCTGAGGGACGTGACCCCTTATGCGAGTTCATAACCAAAATGCACTAAAATAGAGTTTAGCTGCGATAGCACCGCTCAGCCTGAAATTGTGGCTGCAGCTAGGTGTGGGTCAAGCTGTGGTATTGCTGCTGGAAGTGAATTGCCTCTTGAGAACTTCCAGGGAGATGATCATTTTCCCCCACTGCTGTTTCTGCTCCATGGGATGAGAAGCTGTCGGTCTGCAGGACTGTCCAGCGATGAATTCCTTCCAGCTCCAAAGGTGAAAAAGAAATTGTGTGCAGTCCTTGTGCTTGACTGGGTCCGTTTGTTTTTAGTTTGTCGCCGACGGTATCTTCAAAGCTGAGCTGAACGAGTTTCTGACTCGCGAACTGGCTGAAGATGGATACTCTGGAGTAGAGGTCCGGGTCACTCCAACCAGGACTGAGATTATCATACTTGCTACCAGGTAACTGCAGTGGTCCTGCTGATTTGCAGGTGCTGTGCAAAGTTGTGCATGATGCTGCTTTTTCACAAAAGAGTTTAAAGTAGTCAGTATTATTATAGAAGAGGAAGATACCTGGGAAAGTGATCCTAAAGTGGCCTTCAGTGATATAGCAGTGTTAAACTCCTGCTAGTCATCAGTCTAAACTAGGTTATATGCTCAGTCCTGAAGTTGTTTGGGATGTTTACAGGAGACACTTTCCCAGCTCTGCCTTTTTTCCAGAACTCAGAATGTCCTGGGCGAGAAGGGGCGCCGCATCCGGGAGCTGACGGCTGTTGTGCAGAAGAGGTTTGGCTTCCCTGAGGGAAGCGTTGAGGTAAGACTTTTTCAATAAAACAGTGTTAAGTGAGCTATGCAGTTAGCTTTGTGCACTGTCTGGATGGTGTCAGTTGAAAGGCGGTTTGTTTTGAAGATAACTCGAGGCCTGTTTTACCTGCTCGCACACAGGAGTGTCACATTGAAATAGAGAATGCTTTGGTCTTGGTGGTATTTTGAGTGCTGTCAGTTTGGCTTGTTTTCTCTGCTTTCCCAACCAGGAGGATCAGAGGAGCAGTTAAAACGTTTTTAACCTGTCTGTAAATATTTTAGAAAGAATATTGTCATATCAGTATTGTGGTGGGAAGTCAGTCTACTAGCATTTTTTTTTTCGGTATTTGTACATTACCATTATCCTTATTAAATTCATAATGCTTCTGTCCTTATAAAGAAACTATTTTGGTGCTCAAGGATTTTAAAGATTTTTCTCTATGGTACTGTAATGAATTGGACAGTAAAATGACACAACAGTAATTCCCTGGTGTCTTTTTAATGTTTGAAATTTGGTGCCCTCTCTGGTACTTTCCTCTAAAAACAAATTACTTGAAATGGGGGTGTCTGGTTTGAGGTGGTGCTCATATTTATTCTGCTCAGCCAGTGTTGCTGGGTCATAACGTACTGTGAAGATTGCTGATCATCTCCAGCAAATGTTTACGTGTATGTATGGTACAAATGCGCACATCCTGAGTTGTGGGCTCTAGGAACTCTGTGTAGATGACTTTTGAATACCTACTTGTTGCTTCCTCTTCAGCATCAGAGTCTGGCCTCTTGGAGATGGAAGATTAAATGCACATCGCTCTCCCAGCTCTCCAGTTCTTCTTTTTTTGATTTTTCTGTGTTGGCTAAAGCCAGCTGTTTCATTTTAGGGGACGCTGCATTTGAAGCTCTTGCTGGGTGATTTAAGTAAACTTATCCTGTGTATTGCTGTAAATCTGCATTGCAAGAGCAGTTCTTGGGACCGTCTGGATACTTGTGTCTCTGGGGTTACTTAATGTTTTGGGGCTGTTTGGAAGCAGCAACTCTTGAGACTGCACCAAGCATGTTTTAATGGTCTCCTGACGTTTGATGGAGTGTCATTAGTGTGTCTCTGCTCTGTCAGCGGACCAGAGTTGTTAAAAGAAGCGTTGTGTCTGAGGGTAAAGCTTCATGGAAAGACAAATCGAACTGCATATAAAGGACAGGAGGACAGAGTAGTATGAAGCTCCTGTGATCTGTTAAATTAAAAATATGTTGAAATATAGATCTGTTCCTGAGCTTGCTACTTTTTCTTTGTAGCTCTATGCTGAGAAGGTGGCCACGAGAGGTCTGTGTGCTATCGCTCAGGCAGAGTCCCTGCGGTACAAGCTTCTGGGAGGTTTAGCGGTGCGTCGGTGAGTAGAGCAATGTAAATGTGATGGCACAGCGAGGAATCCTGGGATTCAAATACCATTTTGAAAGAACTCCTTACCAGCGTGTCTTAAGTTTGAAAAGTGAAGCTAATAATAGTACACCTGGAGAGGGCAGTTCATATTTTTGTTACTCTTACCATATGCGAACTTTTTGACTAGTATACAGTTACTTTCAGTAATAATTACTTGATACTTTATTTCAAAAGCAAACTTTTAATTTCATCTACTCTAAAACTTCAAAGTTGTCTGACTGGGGTGGGTAAAGCTTGTATTTACTTCTTTGTGAATAAATGGTGGGTGGGGGAGTGAAACACAATTTCGGGCCTTCCGGCTGAATTCAAGTAACAGGGGCCTTGCTGCTCAGATCCCTTCGGTGATGATAAGATGACGAGTCAGAAGGGGGTGGCTCCTGTTGAGTGGTACCTGCAGTGTCAAGTTCTGTGATGCTGTGTGTGGTTCCTTAGCAGGAGCGTCCTGTCATCATTGAATGATTTAGAGGCATTTGTCTGAGAAGGGATGGTGTGCGAGACTCTTGATGTGGATGGGTTGGTCACCTTCAGCTGCGGAGCTGCTCTTGTCTTGCTGAGAACATGTGCTTGTCACTGTGCCCACAGCCTTACAAGGATCATAAGATGCAGAAATTGTGTTAGGCTGGGTTTGATGGTGCTAAACTGGTGTGAAGACTCTTGCTGCTTTGCATAACATTGACATAGCTTTGGTTGCAGGGGTGTGTGTTTGGGAGGCTTTTACAAACACGTGTTGAAGTGTGGTTGTCTTTGCTTGAAATCTGGTGTAAAATGCTGCTGCAGAGCCATGTGGATTCGGCAGAGATCTGCTGAGTCCGTGGGACTAACCTAGTGGGTGTTGTGCTCTCTCCTGGTAGAGCCTGCTATGGTGTCCTCCGCTTCATCATGGAGAGCGGTGCCAAGGGTTGTGAGGTGGTTGTCTCCGGCAAACTCAGAGGTCAGCGTGCCAAGTCCATGAAGTTCGTGGACGGCTTGATGATCCACAGTGGAGACCCGGTGAATTACTACGTCGACACAGCTGTGCGTCACGTCCTTCTCCGGCAAGGTGAGTGGCTGGGATGCGGACGCCTTTGCAGCGCTGTTGATTTCCTGAAAATCCAGGAAATTGTTGATTGCCAGAAAATCCAAACTGCTGGCATCCTGTACCTGCAGCTTGGAGGTTTTCCTTATTTGGCTGTGAGGTGATAACTCACATTACTTTGATGCGCTGCTGGTCTTGTAGAGTGTTTCAGTTGTTGTGAAAATCTGAAACTCTGAAAATCTGTTGTTTTCTTGAGCTCTTGAGGCTAAACTCTGGCTAGCGGAGTTTGTTCATTCCATCTAAAGCAGACCTTTATTTGCACTTGTGCTATGTGAGTGGGAAATAGAGAAGGGGCCTTGAGCAGGCAACGGGACTTTGTTTAATGATCCCAGGTCATCTGCTTTTCTAGTGGTGGGAATTGAATGTTTCCAATTGAAAACTTGGCTTTAGATTTTCCAAGCACTCTGATTTGTGTCCTGTGGTCTCTGAGGCTCATAGTAACACAACTTACAGGTGGGGAAGCAAATCATATTGACTGGGTTGAAGAGCTGTTGGCAGTTTGGATTTTGGTTTTCTTGGCTCCCGGGGTTGGGCAGGCAGAACGTGGGTGCTACAAGACCCATAAAAAAGCAAGTGTCAGTGACACTTCTCCTCCATAGCTCTACTCAAGTCTTCCCAGCTAAACCAGCTGAGCCTGCTTATGCTTGTCCTTCCCTCTGGTAAAACACAAGAGAAGCGACTTCTGCATCTTAATTGGTATTGGGCTACTTAATTGCAGAACCTTTGATGTAGGTATACTAGCATATACAAAACTATTCTTTGCCATCCCTTCAGTGATGATACGATGACGAGTCAGAAGGGACGTCCTTGCGTGAGCGTAGGCTGGTCGGTGCCATGTTCTGTGGTGCTGCGCTAAGGCTGCCTTGGGCAGGATGTCCTACTCATTGGATGATTTAGAGGCATTTGTCTGAGAAGGGATACAAAGAAACAGTGCTGCTTTCTGGAAGGTGGACTTGTTCATCCCAGAAGGGATAGGGTTCAGAACCAGCATTAGCAGGACTTGCAGACACACAGTTTGTTTTCATCACAGTCCTCCCAGGCTGCAGTTAACTAAGGCAATGCATTGGATAAAGGTAAATACACTAGTGTAAATTCACAGTAACCAGATTTTTAAGCTATAGCACATTTTGTGTTAATCAGCTTGCATCTATTCAGTGTTTTCAGGAGATGTTCTTGAGGCAGAAAACTTATTTTGTAACCTTAGAGCTTGTCACTGCTGAGTGTACACTCGATGTTTTGTGTTGAATGAGCATGTCTGCATTGTCCTATCACTCTTTGCAGGTGTGCTGGGTATCAAAGTAAAGATTATGTTGCCTTGGGACCCAAGTGGAAAGATTGGCCCCAAAAAGCCTCTGCCAGACCACGTCAGCATTGTGGAACCCAAAGAAGAGATTCTGCCCACCACCCCCATTTCAGAGCAGAAAGGTGGCAAACCAGAACAGCCAGCCATGCCTCAGCCAGTTCCCACTGCCTGAGGGGTAAGTGCCTGCAAGCGAGGGGAGTTAACGTGGTGAGGATCCGTGCAGAAAAGGTCATGCCACCACAAAAGCTGTCGGGGTGCTGGGAAGAAAAGTTGAATTCAACTGTTCTCTTCCTCCAGAGATGCTGCACTATGCCAGATGCAGCGGTCAGCTTGGTGGGGTGTAGGGTATTCCAGTGGCCGGAATGAAGGGCACGGTTAAATGGCACGCTGCAAACCAGCTAAGCAGGCCCTTCAGTGAAGATGTGATGATGAGTCTGAAAAGGAATATCCTTGTCCAAGTGCCCTGCTTCATGTTGTGTTCTACAGCATGGATTTGGGGATCTTGGGTAAGAATTTGAGTGACTTAGAGGCGTTTGTCTGAGAAGGGCTCAGTACCTCGGATGTCATTCACATCACACCACCTAGCCCAGCTACTAGTGTGCAGTTGACAGCATAGGGTCAAGTGTATATATTCCTCATGCAGTAAATATGTTGGGACCCAATTTAGGATTGACTCTCAAAGTAATGTGTTGAGCACAATGTATAGGCTTGTTTCATAACTAAATAAACAAGGTTTGAAATCTGGTCTGTCTGAATGAGCTACTTCTAAGACACAAATGGATAGCTTGAAATTCTTTTCATCTGCTCTGAGTTGTCCCCAGTGAAAACATGCGACTTGGTGCTCTTAAGAAGTTTTGTTCACTTTCTCCCATTAGAGCGGCAGGAGATAAGGTCCTAAGGCCTTTGCTTGAGGCAGTTTAAATCCACATCTCTCCCAGAAGACTTTCTTAGCCACTAGTGTAGCCGTCTGGGGTTGTCCTCTGACTGAAGCCAGCATTGTGTGCAACGGGGAGAGTTCAGGAAGTTTGCAGGGCTGCAAATGAAACAAGGGGATCTGATTAGCAAAGCATGCTTCTGTTCGGCAAAATAATGTGATTATTGGCTAAAATGTAAGAATTGGGAGATACTGTTTATTTGAATGCTGGAGCCTGTTTTTCCAGTGTTTTGGATAGGAGAGCGGTCATGGGGAAATGGTTTGCCACCATCTCACTCAGTATTTTGTTTTTTGTTGTAGGGTTTGTACAATCTGCAACCGGAAGCTTGACTGTCCTGAAAACATCTCTTAATAAAATCACAAAAGACAGTGTTTGTGGAGGTGCTTTTTTTGCAAGATGTATTCCAGGAAAGCCTTGCTCCCACCTTTGGTATGGAAGGAATTCCTTTGCATTTCTCCCAGCTTGTTTTACCCTTTTGGAGTGAACTTACCAGATCCTGATCTAAACAGAATGGGGGCAAAATTCTGATTTCTAGGTAGAGCTAGAGCAACAATTTGGTATTTAGGGGGTCATGAATAACACTCCAAAAACTGGAGTCCTCATACCTGTTAGTTATACAGCAGTCCTTCTCCAAATTTTTCCAGAAGGGGGAGCTTTTTTAGCAGTTTCTGAAGCAGTTGCAACTGTTGATATCTTTCTGGCTTAAACCAAAATTGCTATATTCTACTAAATACTACTTTCACCTCTAGACCTCCATTTTCTTCATCGCTGAAAGATATTCAGTATGTAGCTTTCAGGGCTACAGACTGTATGGGAGCATTGTAGCTCCTGTTAGGGAGATGTAACTTTAGTTGGTGGAGATACAGGGTGAGACAAGCTTCTAGACATTTACTGGCACATTATTGAAAAAGAACGTGTGAGCTTTGGATTTCATACCTATCCTAAGCATTGAGCTGCAAGTGTATTTAAGCACTGGAGAAAGCCTTGTCTTCCTTTGAGACTTGAATAGACAGTGCATTAATTTGTCACTGTATTAATAACTGCGGCTTTAATGAGCTGTAGGATAACATGATTAGATCTTGCGGAAGTTGATAATTAGATTACAAGGCTACTAGTGCTATAAAAATGCATAGCTGGTATGCAGGGATATGTTTTCATTCCTGTTGCATTCCTGCCTGAATTGCTCTTGGTGCTCCTCTTGTATCTGCTGTGGACTAGTGTAAAGCGTAGCTGAAGCAGTCAGAATGGGCATTTGGTCAAGATTTAGGCAGAGAATCTTGCTCTCTCAGCTCCTTTCTCTTATGTTTTTTTTCCCAAGTCCAATACAATTATGGAAAGAGACTGTTGTGCACATTTTCCCTGACTTGGAGAAATTCAGAACCCATTTGTTGCATTAACCAAATCTGTTGTATATAAATCTGCAGAATCTGTTCCTTAGCAGCAGCTTTTACAAGCTTCCATTTTCTGGAGTCCTCTCTGAAGGAACCAGGCAGGCAACCTGTGAACTGGAGTTTCCAACTGACTGCGTCAGAAACTGGTCTGTTGAGCAGCCTGTGTGAGCCTCGGCCTTCCTCTTCCCAGCTTCTCTGGCAGGCTTCCTGGAAACCTGGCCTGGCAGGATGCTGGGTTGGGAAGCTGGTTAGGTCTCTGTCAGAAACAGATGTTGCCTTCTCAGAGTTTCAGAGATCTGATTGCTGGTTTCTGTGCACATCTTTCAGTGGAAAGCTTGAAAAATCCCAGCTCTTACATGTTTAAGTGTTAGAGTTACTGATCTCAGTACGAGGGAGCTTTGTCACTTCGTAGGAGCAGGAAATGTGTGAAAGCTGGAAGGCCTGAAGAAAGAGAAGATGAAATTCAGTGACATGCAGTGCAATGCTTTGCACTCAGTATAAGTTCTTACAAGTCTGTACATGCTAGGAGATGATCAGCTCTAAATTTCTCAAAGTGTCTATGCTATTTGACAAAAGTGCATTCACACCGCAAAGCAGCTTGAAGAATCATATTTGTGCACTCTGGTTCACTGTGGTCTCCTTGCTGCTGATGTGACTGTGGGTGCGTGTTGTAAATGACAATCCTCCAGTGAGGGCTGGTTTTCCTGAAGATGGTTCACTTTCTTTCTGGTTTAAAGCCCTCCAAACATGTCCATCTGCCTATTAAATCTCACGGTGCAGATCACTGGTAGGATCAAGAGATGTTAAGTTGCTTGCAAGATCAAGAGCTGTGTAAGTAATTGTGTATAAGAGTATTTTTGTGTCTCTTCTTGCTACATCCAGCGTGTTGGGAGAAGTTACGGATGACATTAAGGATTATCCCATAATGATCAAGGTTTGTATGCGTGAACTGTCTTGCTGAATGTTCCCTGCCTCTCAAGGAAAATGTGGGAGTCTTGTCTGGAGCACTACTCTGTTGGAACAGTGCTCAGGGAAGGGTTTGAAGGTGAGTGTGTTCAGAGGAGGCTTCTTTGGATGACCCCAGGAGGGAAAGTAAACCAGGCTCTTTCAGTTTTGTTGCCTTACCCTGGCAAGATGGAGCTTGGAAAGGGGTATGATAGCTGAGTAAATGAGTGGGTGTAATAGGAGGAGGTATTGGGGTGGGGAGAGATCCCACTCAGAATACCTTCACAACATGCATTGATTGGGGTGTAACACCACTGTGCACTGTTTGAACCAACTGCTAAAACAGAGCTAGAGGACTAGTTTAGTTCCTCATGTCTTGAAGATGCTGTCCTCCCTAGGATAAAAAAAACCATGAGTGTTTAAAACAAAATTGCTTATGGGGAGGGCTCAGGAGCTAATGGGAGGTCTGAACTGGCTTTTAACTCATCTGCAATAATGCGATTCCAGGTTGATGGTGTTCCTAGGCTGCCATGGTGGTTCTGGAGATGGCTGCTGGTTTTTTTTTGCAATGAAAGGTCATGATCTGGCAAACGCCATGTGTGTGTTTCAGTTTGTGAAGAGCTCCACACAGATGTGTGCACCTGCCTGTCCGAGACGAGTGCTAGTCCAGTGCACAGGGGAAAGGGGAGATATGTGTAGCATTAATTGTGCTTGTGACTGAGTACCAGAAGGTAGCATGATTGAATGGACAGCAGGTTAATTCCAGCAATAGAAGGACACAAGTCAGCAGGGTCTGGTCTTGCTGGATTCTCCAAGATCTGACTGCATGCCCACAGCCATGGTGCAGGTTCTTGCAGTCCTTTTCTGTCATCTGTCTCCCTCCGCTGGATCCCAGCCAGAGAAGCTTTGGGTTGTAGGATCAGGAAGGCTAATCCCTGTGGCTAACAGCTCAGTTTTATTCCTGCTCTGCCATACTTTCTTTTTAACCAGGCCATTTGCTCACAGTTAAATATCAGAGCAGGGGAGGGCACTGAGTCCTCTTATCTGTGGAGCATTAAGATGTCAGATACTTAAAAGTTTCAAGAGAAAAATGTAAAAATTGAGTATTTGAAAAGCAGAGCTGCTAATAGTGTTTCTTGCCCATGACACAGATATCATGGAAATTAATGTGATGTTGTGTATTAAGTGTAGTTCTGATCTATAAATAGCAGATTAAGGAAGGTATGTTGGATTTAAAGATAGTAGGGAATTTACCTAAGCTCTTTTAAGAGAATACTTGTTCTACCCAAACCCTACAGGTGACTGCGACTGCCAGAGGTTCATTGAAAAAGTTTTATTGCAAAATAACACAATTGTCATTGTGTGGTACAAGAACAGACAATAAAAGCCATCAGACACCTGCATCCACATGATGCAAATTATTCACAATATCCCACACTGTGTTCTTGCCCTGCCCTCCCCTTCTCCCCCGTTCTCCATAACGTGCTACAGCATGTGGGTTTCAGTGCGCTGATTCACCGGGTAATGTCTAGCATACACACAGAGTTTTAGGCTTCCTGTGCATTTGGGTACTACATCCCTGTGGATTCCCCCTCCCCCCCCCCCAACACATTGGGGAAAGCGCTTTGGAGAATGGGAAGAGACTAAGGGCAGAACTTTCCTTCCTGCTGGCCTGTTATGTGAATTAGGGCACGTACGCCTTTCTGCAGTTGTGTAGCCTTGCATACCTGCAGAAGACGTGGTCAGGTCAAACTTGGGGGGCACACGTTGCTGTGGTTTTGGATCTGTGAAATGAGGCCTAATAAGAGACTTAACTGTTAATAAATAAGTGGAAATAGTCCCATGTATGGTCTGAAACAGTGCAGTATTGGGCTTATATAGCAACCTGACAGCAAATAAGTATTGACAGGGAACCATAAACGCAAAAACAGTGCAGTCACTGTCCTTGCTGGTTCCAAACAACTGGCATTTAGATTACGGTATGCAGATTTTCCTCTCGTTTTAATAATCTTGTTATTACTTGCTTTGCAATGTCTCTGAGTGTGTGGCAAGGTTTGTTTTTCAGTGTGCCCTTATCAAGGTCAGCCAATGAGGAGCTAAAGTATCAGAGAAAAGAGAGGAGCTGCAAAAAAGGGTCATTAGGAAGTCAGGCAATGGTAGCTCTAAAGCTTTGTAATTAAACAAAGTGGAAGTGAGAGCTGGTCCACTTTCCTCTGACATGCCAGCAGGAATCTCTTAGGCTTCTACAGGAGCTAATGGGTACCAGCCCTGGTAGTAATTGGGAGAACCTTCACAGTGTAAACTCTTTCCCAGCCATATGAGCTGATGCAAAAGCACCAGGAGAAGTGAAGTTCCTCTGTTTGCTTGGCAAAAAGATGCTTAACTACAGATGTTAGCCCAAGAGCCCCCTCATGGTCCCTAGAGAGGTGGAGCACAGACACTCATGGTAATTTCTCTCAGTCTTGCAAGAGTGTTAGAGGGACCTCAGGTGCATCTTTCACTCCCTAGGAGCCTATTTGCTCTTCGGCCTCTGCTGACACCCTGACCCCCCCAAACCACTTTTCTGTGGAGTGTTTGCTGCAGAGCAAAGCTGCACCCGTCTTTGCAATGTCCCTCTAGCTGAGGAGCTGATGGCTTTTGCTTGGGCTGAAGCATCTAACAATCATCCAGAGCAGAGTAAGGCAGGACAGAAGGGCATGACTGCATGCAATCTCAGTTCTCAGGTGAAAGAAGAGGGAAGCATACTCCTGCCTTCACTACAAGCAAGGAACAACTTCAGCAAAGCGACGAGAGCAGCTCCAGTGCAGTGCCCCATGGCACCAAAAGGGAGAAAAATGGCAGAGCTAAACGTGCGGAAGCATTTCAGTTGGAAGGGTGGAGGGCTTGCGCCTTTGCAGGGCTGCTAGCAGCTGCAAGGTACTTAGCAGGAGGCTTAATTCTAGTGCAGGGAGGAACCAAGCATTGGCCTGAACATCTCAGCTGAAGATGCCAATAGTTTAGACAGTGCATGCCAGCTCCCTTCCGCTCCTGGTGACCCTCTTGTGCCAGACTCCCCTGTTCCTCTCTGGAGGTGGGTTTGTGCAATAGAGTATTTTGGGGTGAGGTAAAGTGTATGCTGGTTTCTCATTAAAATGCACCCTGGTCTGAATAGCACCCATAGTTCAAGAAGGATACAAAATAGTGTTTCCCCTTTTTCAAATCCCTCACTAAAAACACAAACCAAACCAATCTCTGGAAAAACCCCAACTACAACTCGTCACGCATCTTGTCGCCTTTGGGCCTCACGAGCCTGCCGATGAAGAGAATGGAGTTGGTTTTATTGTCCTTGATCATGAAGATAAAGGGGTGGTCAGCGTAGAAGAGCTTGGGGTTCCTCATCTCCTCTCGGCCATAGATGTCAGCATCGTAGGGGTTCCCTTCTGTGTCCCATTCGAGAGCAGCAGCATGGAAGACATTGGACAGGTAAAGGTCTTTCTTGCCAGAGATCTTCGACAGGTCAGCCTTGGTTTTGTCAATGGCTTCTGTCAGGCCCAGGTCAGCCAAGTGTTTCTAGAAGGAGAAAGAGGTCAGCAACCCTCCCAGAGATGACTGCAATCCTTTCCATCCATGGTCAGGATAGCCCTGGAGGAAGAGACTGCCTGGCACAGGCAGCACCTTGCTAGCTTATCTCCCACCCCCAAGAACTGCAAGGCCTAATTGCTCTCTTCAGAGACCACCTTTACCTGAAGATCGTGGCTGACTTCCAGAATGACTTTAGGCAATGAGATGGCTACTGATCTCTTCTTCATTTTGCTAGACCAGGTCTTCAGCTGCTCCTTGTTCAACAATTTCTCAACCCTCTCCAGTGGCTCCACGTGGTTTGGCATGATAAAGATCATGCTGGAGAGTTTGTGAGCAAGTGGCATCTCTACCACCTGGAGCTTCTCTGTCTCATCATCATAGTAGTTGTAGAGACCTTGAGAAGTCAGAAACGGAGACAGGAAATGGTGAGATACAGGGCACAGGTAAAGCTACCCACAATGCTGTTGTGAATTCACCCTGGGCCTTCCCTGACTGGCGATGGAATAACGCCTCAATACCATGTTGGGAACTGGCCTGGCACCAGCAGAGTTGGCAACACCTCAACACTGCTGCTCTCACTTGTGTGATGAACTAGGACCTCTTCCTAGCAGCCAAGTGCCCGATAGTAATGGATTCTCTCCACTCACTGAGAGCTCAAATCAACAGAATAAGCACACCTTGCCTTGTTTTCCCTCACTCAATGCAGATGAACCAAAACATGGAAGCAATTAGTGGAAAACTGGGTAACAGAGTAGAAGTGAGTGTAATCCCAACTGGTCTTGGCATGGGGCAGCAGGTTTGCAACTTACCTGTGCGATGCATCATGGGAACTCCCACAGTGTAGGAACGGGTCACCATGAAGCCACGGTTGTCCACCATCTTATGATGGAACTTCTCATCCCAGTGAGCTACAGGAGAGAGAAATTCAGCTCATAAGAATGGGAATGGATGGTAGTTTTGCGCAGTTTTTAACGACTTGCTCTGAACAGAGCTGGCCTTAGTGGACCCAGGATTTGTGTACATTCCCATTTGGGATGCTATGTATGGACTCAAGCTGGGACTTGGGTCACTTGTGTCAATAACTGAAGGTAGAACTTACGTTTGAAGAACATGGCATTGACAATGAGGGCCCCATCAGTTTTCTCCACGTCTTTGGTGACCTCTGGGAGCTTCCCATCTGTGGTCTGGGCTGCCCACTCATTGATGGATTTCAGGGCACTCCTCTTGTCCCGGAAGTTGATCTTGGAGTGCTCGTAGTTGTAGTGCTTCTTGCTGTTCTTCACAAAGTCATCAGCGAAGTTGATGGAGGCTGGGCCGTATAAGCGGTTCCCGATCTTCCAGGTGACATTGCGGGCTGTGCTGTTGCTGACCTCGTTCAGGAGCTCTGACAATCCGCTGTGCACGTAGTCGTCGTTCAGTTTGTCCGCGCTGAGCACTGCCTTGGCTTGGGAGGCTGTTGTCGCCTTGCCCCCGAGGGACACGAGGCCAAGGGAAGAGGCCACAACCACGGGGGACAGCAGGATGTTCTCCATGCTCTTGTCTTTCGCCATGGCATGGTAGAGGTTGAAGGCCAGCGTTGTGCTGCGTTCGGCCAACGTTGTTGCCTTGTCGCTCAGCTTCCTGTTCTCTGAGGGCACGGCTGCAGCGAGGCTGCAGAGAGCGAGCGCCAGAATAATCCGCATGGTTTTGGCAGCACCCAACGCCTCTGGGGACCTGCTGTGCAAGAAATGTCCACGGTTAGCATGACCCAGACCTTTCCTGGACCATTCACACATCCCACGGGCTCTTCCAGTGAAACCCACTCCTAGGCTCCAGTGACAGAGAGCCAGAGCAGCTGCATCAACGCTTCACTTGCGGTCCCAGCATCCCAACTCTGCACTGGGTTTTCCCCTGAGCAAGAATTAATGTGCCAGAAGTCCAGGCTGCACTCTGACATGCCGGGTCTCTGCATTTTGAATGAAAGCTTCCCTTTTAAACAGGTTTTAATGTATTGCTTTGCATTCGTTTACATTAAAGGACTTGGGGAGGGCCCAGGGAATAGGAGCAAGAGATCTTTCTGTCTCCAGAGTAGCAGGTCAAACCTTTGCCCTGGTCAGGAAAAGCTAAAAGTAGGATGTTTCTGCTATCCAAGGGCCACGTAACCCAGTGCTGCCTGTCGATGCCAGGGCTGCCGTGGTCAGGGTACAGCAGAGATCATTCCTCTCTGAAGACTCCAGCTCAGTACCCGAGTGCTCAGCTTTCTAGGCACTAGATGGAGCACATGAGCTCCCACCAAGCTTGGTCAGAGGGGTCCCTTGGGAAGATCTGACTCTGGTCAGCTCTGTCAGGAAGGTACTGGGAAAAAAGGAGATGGCGAACCCCTCCTCTCCCCCAGCAAAGCCCCTTTCCAACACATACGTGCACCGGGTAGATGCATCTCGTCACAACCTAAGCGTGCCTGTCCCCAATGAGGGCTCTCAGATGCTGTAGGGATTTTAGATATCTCTTCAGACTAGTTCTGAAGCCATGCCTGAAAACTCTTCAGGGAGCCTGTGGGTCTCAAGGGTGAACATCTACTCCAAGCGAGTTGTTCGGACTCCTCTACTGAGCGGGCAGCAAAAAATACATCCAAAAGGCAGCTCATCCCTCCTGCCTCCAAGGCTATAACCGGTCCCTGAACCCTCCCTCCTGACTTCACACTGCTCACAGCAAAGCTTCCTGACGGCAGATTGCTGGGATTTAAACTCCACCTCTGCGCCCCAAACTAGCTCTTTCTGCAGCAGGCAGCATCACGCCCAAGGCTACGATGGCGTTACGTTCCTCGGCCGCGTCCTCCCACCTTGCTCGGGGCCCTGTTCGTTGCATGCAGGGACAAGAACGGCTGCAACGGCGGCTTCAGGGTTAAAGCAAACAGAGCAGGAAGCGAAGGGCCCCCTGGGATGACGCATGGAAGGAAACACGCATGCACATAGCCTGGAGCAAAGCAAGGAGTGCGCAGTTGCACCAGGGACCCGCTGCCCGAGTTGGAATCATGTAGCCTCAGAAAGGGAGGTAGTTTGTATCCTGCGATCCTTTGGGGGGATACGTCTTCCGCTGGAGGGAAGGCTACCCAGGAGAAAGACTTGTGCAACGGGCTCAAAATTGTCCTTGACGCACTTCAAGGTGCGGAGAGCATTGGGTGCGGCAAGCATTTAAAATCTGAGCTTTTTGTGTTTTTTTTTTTTTTTTTGCTTTTCTCTCCTTTTATTTCTAAAGATACCTTGAAACTGTTTCATAGTGAGGTCAACGTTTGCCTTTTTCATTCTGAAAGAAAACAGATACATGGAGTAGTTCTCTTGCGAGCAATGCGCGGCCCGCACCGCTCGCATCCTCCGTTTAAAAAAAAAAAGTTCATTACTTCACAGATTGATAAGAAATTTGGCCCGGCACCTCGGGCTGCTGTGCGTGACGTGGCCCGCGGCGGCGGGACGGAGAAATTTTGCCCATCCTTGGCCGGAGGGCGAGATTATTGCTGAATTCGTAACCCAGGGTGGAAACGGGGCCGGGCGCCACGCCGGGAACGCGCAGTCGATGACATCCTCCGCTGCTGCCGCCTCTGCGAGGCCCGGCCCCGCGTGGGGACGCCCCGTGCCAGCGTGGCAGCCCGCGGAGCTGCTGGGGGACCCTCGCTCCCGGCGGGATCAGCGCTGCCGTCGCCCGCGCCCCTTCGAGGACGGCGTTTCTCCCGTCGCGGAGCTAAAACCCGCCGGCCGGAGTCATGCAAGCAAAGGCCATTTCCATGTCAGCAGAGGAGCAGGGTTAGTCAGTCCGGTTGCAGAGAGGATTTAGGGGGAGTTTTCCCTCCTGGGGGGGCTCCCAGGCTGGGGCAGGAGCAGGGGCTGGCGGCTCACGCCGCTCCGCAACCCCTTGGACCGAGTCGGTGTTTCCCTTCTCCCTCTTTTTCCTTTCTTCGCCCCTCGGAAAACAAAAATCTCTCGAGGGTGCAAACGCAGGGTGCAGCTTTAGCTGCGAGCATCTCTAGCAAGCTTGGAAAAAAGGGGGGGGGATATTTTCGGGTCTTTCTTTTGGCAGAAGAGGGGGGAAAAAAGGAGGTGGCTTATGGGGCAGCCTCACCCCCCCCCTCCATGCACAACCCCCCCCCCCCCCGGCTCCCCTGACCTGCGGGGCCAGCGGGGAACACGCAGGACCCCGAAATACCCCCGGGGCTGCTGCGAGCCCCGGCGCCCGCGGACCCCCCCTTACCTGGATGGGGACCGGGATCGGGATCGGGGTGCTGCCTTGCTCCGCTTCCCTGTGCACCTCGCGGTCCCGCGGAGGGGGTATATAAGGGACCGCGGCGAAACTTCTGGAAAGTTGGGAAAAAACCTCGCAAAAAAAAAAGCCTGGGGAGGGAGAGGAAGGGGAGGATCCGACCAGTCTCTCCGAGCTTCCCACCAATGGCAGGGAGCGCCCGGCCCCCGTTGCTGCAAGGCGAAGGGGGGTCCGGGGTGTGTGTGTGGGGGGTGCGTGGTCCCTCCTTCTCCAGGCACGGCTGGAGCTTCCCCTCTGCCTGCCCTGAGCGGGGCCTTGCGGCAAGGACGGGGGAGCGGGATGGATTTGGGGCTCCCCCAAGCCAAGCGGGTGGCTTTGCCCTTTTGCGGCGCTCCGGCCCGTCTTTTTTTTTTTTTGCACCTCCTCGGGGGTGATTTTTTGCTTCTCCCGGGTGGGATTTCCCCCCCCCCCCCCCCCCATGAAGTGCTGCAAAGGGCTCTTGGCCCCACGGGCCGGCTGCAAGCGGAGCAGGCGCAGGCCAGGGTTGCCACCGGCAGGCTGGTCTGAGCCATCCAAAACGCCCCCTGCTCGGTGACACCCATGGGAAGCTGCATTCGGCTCTGCGGCGACCGGAGGGCCAAGTTAGGGGCAGCCGGAGAGCTTCCGTATCTCGCTGTATCCCACAGCGATATATCCATCCATCCGTGTCCCCACGTGCACTAAAACCCCCTCAGTGGTTGCAATATTGTAGGCACCACCCGGAGATTTAAGCACCAAACTCGGAGATGGTGACCACGTTAGCAGGGGTGTGCTGCATCCTTGTGCTGTTTAGCTGAGGTCTATGTCTTCCTTTGCTTCCGATCTCCACGAAATTTCCTTCCATCCTCTCCCCCCCCGCCCCGAATATTGTTTTTGGCTCCACGAATTTGTTACTTCCCTCGAAAAACAGGGGTCTCAGCACGTACCTCTTGTTGCTATAGTAGAAAATAGCATCCAGCTTCGAATATTCTGCCCTCAAACTTGGGTCATCATCTTGCAAGCGCCTTGTACTAGGATCATCTCATCTTTCCACCATCCAACCCCCCACAGCACCAATTCTAGCATCGAAAAGCGACATCTTTCTGCTCTCTGAGCCATTCAGATGAGGCCATGTGAGCAGATCCTCAGCACCTCAGAGGGAGGTCTTTGAGCCCCCCCGTACCAAATTTTCCATCAGCTGCTATAAACCAGCTCCCCGGAGCTGCAACAGCAAAACAAAACGTGCGTCTCGGCGATCGCTTCGCTCACAGCGTGGTTTCCAGCAGCGTGACCTTGATAACAGCCGTAGCAGATAACGGCAGGTTTGTCCCGGCCAGCCGGGCGTTTGCTCCTGGCTGTGAGAAAGAGCCTCTCCTTCATCCCTTCCCGATACCCCGTGTTATGGCTGAATTGATCCATGCGCTGTAAAATGCACAAAAGCTGTTACGGGTGCAAAGTGCCAAGGGGGTCTCAATCGGTGGGCGACCTCGTGGGTGCCAAACGTGAAGTCGTTTCTGCAGCCTGAAGGCTCCTGGCTTTGGGTGACCTTTTTTTTTTTTCCTTTTCCAGGGTGACTGCGCAGAGAAGGAAGGGCCTGAACGAAACATTTCCGGCTGTCGTCTTCCCTGGGCATTTTGCACCCAAGCAGGTACTTTACACTGCGGTCTTTAAGGATGTTAACGTGCCTAAATGGTCCTGAAGGCCTCATGATGGTGATGTTCAGAGCTCAGCCTACTTCTTGGAGGGATTCACTAGGAGGTGCCTAGGATTTGAGACATCTTGAGCATCACGTTGTTGCATACTCGAGGGTATATCGGGAGCAATTTTCTTGCCTTCAGTGAGGCTTTGCATCTACATAAATGAGCAAAATTTGCCCCCAAGTGTTTTTTTATAGCAGTATTTGCTAGTCTTTATTACTACTTTGCCATGGAGGGGGGAAAAAAATTAATTTGCTGATTGCAGACAGCCAATACGCTCCAGCTTGGTGATGTTCTTGCTCCTGGTCTTGGTGCAGGGCAGGCGCGATGCTGCTTACCTGTGCCAGCAGCGTGTGTGCCACTGAGAAACGGGAAAAGCTCCTTTAAACTCCCAGTGGCAGCCAGTGTGCTCTGCCAAGCTTTGAATTGCTCCACCTTCAAACCCTTCTGGGTAATTACTTCCCATGCACAGTTTTTGTTCTTCCTAGTGAAATTAAAAATAAATCCTGAAACTTTTAATCTTGACCTCTTCCAGCGCCTCCCAGCACCAAAACTCCTTCCACAAAAACGCAGGGCTCTGCACTTCGAATATCCTAAATGGATTTGCCTCGATGACGGGAAATGGGGGTTGGATAAAAATAGTTCTTTGTGTTTGAGGACAGGCAGCCCAGCACAAAGATGTTGCAATTTTCCCCTGATTTTAGAGTGTGTATACACCCTTATTCCTGCAGTCACCAAGGCCCCCCCCCACTACTAATTTATCCCCCCCCAAATACCACAGTCGAATGTGCATTTTTCTGAGCTAAGAAAAACATGATAAATCTGCAGTGCCTTATGATTTCAAGGTGCAGAAAAGGAGTAGATTCTACCACAATGGCTGCAAACAGCTTCATCTCGATCAAGACCATATTTTCGGGGGTAAAAACGCTGGGAATCGGGCTGATCTGCATCGGCCGGAAGATTTCTATTGCCATCGAGGCATTTCCAAGTGGGATTTGGCTTCGCCGGCTCTGCGGCAGGCGCTCCCTTCCCCCACAGTGCCACGTAGGAGATCCTACAGCCGGCAGCAGGATGGGGGAGAGGATCGGGAAGGGGGAGCGATACTGGGAGTTGCCTTCTTCCGTCTCCTCTGCTCCTTTAATGAGAGGTCCCAGCTGCCAAGAGACACAGCCGCTGCTCCAGCACAGCTCCTCCGCCCCGGCCGCCCGTCTTTTAAACACATTCATGCACAGGCCAAAACTTGCATTTCTTTTGTCGAGAGCTATTTCGAGCGCGGTTATGTTTCCCGAGCGCAGAGAGCCTTTGCTTTAGAAAGCGGCAAATCTACTGAGCTACGACAGCGTTTGATAGGGGTCTGATCTTGCATGACGGAGATTTACTGCTGGGCTTGGGGGAGCTGCTGGGGCAGGGGAAAGTCCGACGGGTCTTGGGATCCTGCAGCCAACCCTGCAGCAAGCAACGTGTGCGCAGCCGTAAAACATCCGGGCTAATGCCGTCCTGGCTGGTTGGCTTGGCTTTTTGTAAAGCAGCGTCGCTAACTCGCTTCATTACATATTAAAGAAACACTTTATTGCCACAAATGTAGATGAAACCAAACACTGGAGTCTAACAGACTCTTTGGACAGAACTTCTCAGTGCAAATTCCAGCAGCTTTGCGCATTTACCCTTTCCTGTAGGCTGCAGCGACCCGAGAGACTGACTGAGGTGCCCACATGAGTGATCGAGTCAGACGTCTTTTAAGCTGACCCGAGGCAGCACTGGTGCTGGATTTCTGCTCTCCAGGATCAGGCAGGGTCTTTAGCAATGCCAGCAGTGAAGGTGATCTCTAGAGAGGAGACGCCGAGTCCCTTCTTGCAGTGGTGAAGGTGGGTTGAACCTATTCGCCAGGTGCCGCAGTCCGAGAGCATGGAGCTAGGTAGAAACTAATGGGAGATCATTTAAAAAGAGATCACAGGCAGCCCTTTTTCACACGACCGTATCCACAGGAGGCAGACGGGATCAGCTGGTTCAAAAATGCAGTAGACAAATTCATGGCTGATGCTTCCGTAAGCAGACACTCATGGAAATATGTGGGGAATGTACTCAAGTCTCCTGAAGTCTCGCACTAAGCAGTAATTTTGCACATCCAGCTTTTGGAGGGGTTTCTGAGTCCAGATCAAATTTTATGGATCATTATTCCAGATCTGAATGGGGAGACTAGGACCTCACCTCTCCATACAGAAAGGAGTTTTCCCATGACAACAGTGACCAGCTCTGGGGAGGAATGCAGCCCCTTGGTGTGGGAAGGACAGGAATAACCGGGACAGCAGTGGAAGCCTGCTCTTACTGGATGCATCTGGGGAATTCTGACAGTCAGTCAAGTATGTGGCATACATAGAATATTCCCGTTTTTAAAGGTTAAGTTAATGGCACTGAGCCACGAGGTACGAATGAATTCGGCTAACCTGCTTTTGAAAATTGAGATTTCAGCCTGTGATTTTTGCAAGCCTGCATATTTTGAAGAGGCTCAGAGACCCCTTTCCCCACGTCCCGCTCTGGGAAACTCAGTTATCTCTGGGGTTTCCCTGTGCTGCAGTTGAGGAAGGCAGGGATGCTCAGAGCCAGCACGGGTCTGGCACTGAGGCTGGAAAGCCATCCTGGTGCCGAAGGCCTCTTGGAGGGAGCTGTGATGTGCACAGCACCTGGCAGGATTGGACCGTGGGGCATTTGAGGTGATGGGAACTGTAAAGATCATGGTGGGGGCAGTGAAATGATGTTGTTCCTCCTTGCAGCCTCCACCGGCCAACGGCTGAAACATCTTTTATTTCCATGGCGGCTTCTCTGCAGCGGTGTTATCCACCCCTGAGCCACGGAGGGGCTGGCTCGACCCCTCGGTGAACATGGCCAAGGCCTGAAGCTCTCTGGCTTCGAAGGAGCAGGTTCAGGTAGGGGGTCCAGTGCCAGTCCCCAAGACAGGAGGACGTGTTGCGAGGGTTCCCCATCCAGAGCTACTCAGAGCTTGCCTGGCTCCCTGGGCACCCACGTGCAAAAAGTCTCTGGCAGGATCCTGCTTCTCTGCTTAGCTCAAGGGCAAATTCAGGATCGGCACTTTAATTTTCCATTTGCAACAACCTCCTTTGCCGCTTGTCTGCCTCCCTTTGGCGTCAACCGGCCTCTTTGCCCAGCAGTAAATGGTTTTTGCTCAGTCCTGAGCTTTCTGCGGAGCTTGTGAGTGGCAGGGAGGGACGCGACGTGTCTCTCCTCAAAACTCATCCACACAGTTTAAGATGTCACGGAGCGGTGACTCTGCAGACCGCGATGTCTTGGGCTCGGGCAGAATTGCAGCCGTTTTCCCCGCTCCGGCTCGCAGCCGTGCCCGGGTCCCCGTTTGGCTGGAGCTGGAAGGGACGGGCTTTGTCTGAACAGACGGCACGCAAAGGACGTCACTGAAGCTGACAGGCTGGATGCCCCGCGGAGCCATGCCCCGGCCCGTCTGGTCTGTAGCAACGACGAGCCAAATTCCTCGCTGCTGGGCCTGCTGCCCCTGGAGCTGGCCCAGGGGGTTGTGGCCGCGCCGCAGCGAGGGGGTGCCGAGCCCCGGCGCTCTGCGGCACCTCGGGGTGGGCTTGCACGCTCTGAAGGTGCAAGTCCAGGCCGCGCGTGCACGCGTCCTCTGCAAAACGCTGGTCGGCTTTTGCTGCTTCAGCAAATACGATGGACAAGAACAAGGAAGAGGAAAACACCGTGACTGCCCCAGAGGAGAGCGAATTCGGCATCCGCGGTTATTTCGGGTCTGCTGTGATGCACAGACGAGGAAGGACGGGCTAGCAAGGCCCCAGCCGCTGCTTTGCAACGGGACGTAGAGGAGAGAGCCTGCCTTGATCCCGGTTCGTAATCCCTGTTTAAAACTCCAGAGAAAGGTTCAAAATCCGCCGGGTCTCCTGCCAGCGCGTCGGGGCGGAGGGAAATTCCTCCAGTGCTTTCGGACGGAAAGCATGGCATCTGTGTGGCCTGGGCAGATGTCCAGCATGGGTAAGTGTGGGTCACCTGGCAAACCCCAATGTCCCGCACCATCTGGGTGCAGTGGGGAGCCGGGGGTCCTCGCGGCCGGCCCCAGCTCAGGGGCAGGAGTTTGCCAACACCAGGCAGCGAGCAGGGAGGACCGTCAGGGACCACGCTCCTTCCGCGCTGATAAACGAGCTCCGATTTGGGCTCATGGCAGATGAACGGGACCCGGGACTCCTGGGGTTGCCTTTCCGGGCTGGCTGGACCTGCCACCGTGGACAGGCCATGTGCGATCCTCACCGCTCCCTTCTGCTTGCAACGAGCAGGATCGTCTGGACGCATCCGAAAATGAACCGAAAAGGCGAGAAAGCAGCCAGTTCTTCGGCCACGTCAGTCTGTTCAGCCCCACGAAGGCCAGGGCCATCTCTAGGGAAGGGGGTGGAGAGGCTGTGGCGAGGGCAGGACGAGAGCAGAGGTTCGTGATGCCGCAGCCTCAGCTTCCCCATTTCCAGGACGGGCCGCGACGAGCCGGTCCTTGCTCTCCTTAGAGGTACAAGCTCGGCAGTGGGAAACACGCCGTTTCCAGCTTTTGACCCTTTTAATACAAAATGCAAGTGGAAAAATCCTGTGAGCAGCAGGATGGGGGAGGCTGGTCTGCTCAGAGCCGTGCATGGTGTGGGGGCTGCTGGGGGGGGGGGGGAATCGCTGACGTCTCGTAAAAGGCTGAGTTTGCAGCCACTGGGACATTAGCAAGATCTTTCTTTTCTCTTCCTGGCTGCCTGTTTTCAGGAAACACATAGGCGCTTAAAAGGTTTGAGCTCCCTGCCTCTCCTTTAAATTTGGTTGAAGTGGTCCAGAGGCTGAGAGGAGGGGCAGGCCCATGTCCCCCCCCACAACGTTTCAGTCCTCTTCTAAGGAAACGGGATTTAAAAGGAAACCGTTTATTCTGGAGCCAGCGGAGGGAATAGAAACACCCCTAAAGCTGACCCTGCCGGCCGAGGGAGATCCGCCGCCAGCCAATCTTGTGCTTCCAGCGCAGCGCTGCGCTCGGAGCCGGCAGCGGGGCGGACTCGGCGTGTGCACACGTGTGCATGTGTCCATGCACAAGTTTCACAACCGCCTGTCTCACCAAAATAATCAGCCTGGCTTGGGCCCTAGAAATCTTATCGAGTGTCCCTTGAAGTGTTCAAAATGTTTTTTTCCTGCAAAGCTGCAAAACTGACCCTGGGGATGCTGATGGGATGCGGGGGCCGCATGCGGGGTAAAGCTGGGACCGGTGGTTTTGCTGCATTTTGGACTTTGGGGTGCTCGAAGCAGCAGTTTAAGGCAGGAAGAGAGGAGGGGGCAGCTGAATCCGAGGAAGGACACGCTGGGCTCGGCACCCCGCGCCGGGCAGTGGTCCAGCAGGAGCAAACGGCATGTGCATTTCTCATCGCCCACGTGCTGCGGATATGTAAGCAAAGGGATGCTTAGGAAGGGGCTTGGCAGCCTCTTCGTCTTTTCCGCTCTCATACAGACAACAGAAAACCTGTCTGGAGAGATATAAAAGGAGAAGGGGCTTCATCCTTCCCAGCTCCACCTGAAATCAGGACCCAGGGACCGCAGGCCCCGGCTGCCCCGTGCCCCGTGAGCTTGGTGTGCTGATCTGCTGGGACCAAAACGGTTTGTCTCTCTAGATATATTTTTCCCCTTTGCTTGGGATGACACAATACTCCCATGAGGGAGGCAAATGTCACACCAGCACGTTGCCTTCATGTAGACACGAGCTGATGTCCAAATTCGGTCAAGGAGTTTAACCCTCGGAGCAGTTTAGGATGTATTGCAAAAAGCCAAGACTGGTTTTGGGGGCAAGAGGACCAGCTGGTGGTGAATTGAGCGCACACTAATGATGAGAACAGAGATAAGGCAGTTTTAGGGATTTTTTTTTTCCTTTGTGAGAAGAATGATTGGGCTTGAATGAAGGTTGCCCAGTTGAACTTCATTTGGTATTTCCAAGCTTTTTAGTGCTTTTCACAACTTTAATGACATTTTTGATGTCATTTTCCTGTATGTGATAGATATATAGTGTCACATATAATGTTTAATACATTTAATCGTACATTTCTCTCTGTCTGAGGTTGCCTATATCCCAGAATAGCGTTTCTGCCTTCAGGACCCTTAGCAAAAAGAAACGTCTCTCGTATGTCCCCATACATCAAAACCCCCACACTCTGCCTAGCCTAAATGCGCCTGCCTGTTTAAAACACACCAGCAGAAAATTGCAGTGTGGATTTCCTAGCTACTGTATAGCTCTCCGGTGAAAACCTGGCAGGCAAGAGGTGGGAGGCTGGATTTCTGGAAAATTCAAGGAGCCCACATGATGCAACGCTGATGCATTCTTGCAGAGCGACGGCTGCTAATGTAATCTTCAGCGGGGGCCGTTACCATTTTGCTCCAGATGTTAACGGGCTGCGGCTACACATTCAAGCTTTTCAAGGGTCAGATGTCTGTCTGGCAAAGCTCTAGGGTTTGTGCTGCTTGTCCTGCAGAGCCACGCTCATGCGTCAGGGAGAGTTATGTTAATTTTAGGAGCAAAAGCCACTCTTAGATTTCCATTTTCATTGTTTTATAACTTGAAGAGAGGAAAGCTGTTGATTGTCCAACCGACCTTCTATTTTCCATTTTAGAGCTAACCATCGCTGTCTGCAGTCTTCACTGAAAGAGCGAAAAATATGTTCGGCGTCTGCAAACGTTTCTTTCTTGCTTCTTCCTAGCAAATCGCCCTCTGGCTGTCGAACACAGCAAGTCTTGCAGGGTCTGAGCTGTGCGCGTGGCTGAGCCCCGTTACGCTTGGCTGGTGTCCTGGCCGCTGGGAACCTGAGTGCCTCGGCAAGTAACTGGGATGGGACAGATGGGGTAGAAGTGCCTTTTGACTGTTCCTGTAATTAAATTAGCCAGTGTGGGCACTGGTAGTAGTCTGGCCACCCTCTCCTATGTCAGTGCTTAGACCAGGGGTTATATTCATAACATGCTGATGAAGATGTTGCTGTGACCCCTATGAGAAACATTAAACCTTGGAAGATTTTCTCCCCTCTCCCAAGTTGGTCCAGAAAATCACAGAAGTCCCCGTGGTAGTATTGAGTCTCCTGAGTCAGGCACTCAGGAGGTGTCTATGGCTGCAGTAAGAACGGAAATGCAGATCCTGGAGCGGGGAAAGCCCCATGGCTGTTATTGCCCAGCTGTTCAATGGAAGATGGCCAAGGCCTCACAGGGCTCAGCATCTGCGAGCTGAGCCACACAGGGGAAGCTCTGGCTCATCACATATGAAGATCTTCCTCTGCAGGCTTCCAAGCATTTAATAAAGCTGGGCAAGGATGATTGTCCTGCCTTAAAAGCTGGGGGAACTGAGGCAGAGATTGCAAGTCTGGGGCGGAACCAGAGCCCAGGTGTCCTGCGCTGGGAGTCCTGTACCAGTTTCCCTGGCGTGTGCTGCACCCTTCTCCGAAAGGATGCTGAGTATTTTATAGAGTCGCAGAGGCATCTTCTCTCTCCCTAGACAGATAATCTGCCTGGAGGTGCCATGGGATGCTGAACTGCTGTTTGCCAGCTGTTCTTAAGCAGGGCAGAGGCTCCATGATTACTCCAGCTCAAATCCCACCCAATGAGGATGGAAGCACTTTTATATCTGCTCTCAGGGCCAGGCAGGCAGCTGCATGGCACCCCGTGACCACAGAGCAGCCACTATGCCACCCCTCTGCATCCCTGTCTTCTCTCCCACCTTGTGGCCAGGCAAGAACAGGCTCTTGCTTTGTGTTTGCACAGCCCCTAGCACCACGGGACCGTCACCTATGATCCTTTTCCAACCGGGATATCCAAGCTTTGCTTTAAGCAAGGAGCTTTCTGTTTCCCGCAGTGGGAGGGGATGCACAAACTGCCTCTTTGCACCTCTGGCTATGGGTCTGCCCAAAAGCAGCACAGTTCATGCTCTCAGCCCGACACATGGTGAATGAAACGTTTCTTGCATTGCGCCCGGGGTCTGAGAGTCTGTTCGAAAGCCTGGAGGAGGTGCTGGTGCTGATGAACTTGGTTTTGCACACAAGGGCTCTTGTTTAGCACAGGGCAGAGGCGGTTGGGCAAGTATGAGAGAGGTGAGGTAGGAGGACGAGATGAATGGGGACTGTTGTTTCACTCTTGATTACCTTTGGGGGACGCTGGACGATTAGCAGCCGTGCACAAACGACTTGGGTTCAGTTTTTCAAAACCTGTTCGCACTTTTGGACACTGTTGGCTTGGAGGACAAGACCTGTAGCCCCCTGTGATCGCTCCTGGTTCAGTGCCCAGCAGGATGCTGTAGTTATAAAGACACGCACGAATCAAAGTCTCTTAGAGCCACCCTTCTCCTCCCCTGCATGGATCTGGCTCAGCCCTATCCAGCTGGGATTTATTTCAAGTTCATTTGCTGCCCGAACATAGAGAAGAAGCAGCGAAGAATGAAAGGCAGCTCCTGAGTTTTGAATAGTTCAGAGTATGAATCAAGGGCTGCAGTTTATTTAAAGGGAAACG
This sequence comes from Apteryx mantelli, assembly GCF_036417845.1. NCBI lineage: Eukaryota > Metazoa > Chordata > Aves > Apterygiformes > Apterygidae > Apteryx > Apteryx mantelli. The sequence continues at coordinate 3,578,435 of NC_089978.1, forward strand.
CTCAAATTCTAAACACTCAAGGTCACAGGTATCTGTTGGATATGGTAATACCCAGCTTTAGTTACTGTTGACTGCAGTTTCCAATGCCAGTGCTGCGTGCTGTACATACAAAATAGTGGAGAAATTGTAATTTGTACATGTGCAAATTATAAATTGTAAAAAAGCCCTGGACCACAGTTTGCTCCCAGGCTCGGAAAGCTGGAGGGAGATCTCCAGATCCAAAATCCCAGTTTCTGTTCAAGCCCAAAAATGATTCCTGCCCCAGCAGTCTCCTTTGAACCCATATCTTTGAGCTGTAACTCACCTCACATGTGCTCCCTGCATGGTCCTCTTCCAAAGGAGACCTCCCAGGCAACTCTTCAGTGAACATGCTTGTTATGAGAGGTTTGCAAAGTAAAATGCAGAATGTTTGGTGTCTCCTGTTCACTTTGATTTGTGGATGTCCTCCAATGCCAGGTTTCCAGGTCAGGTTTCAAATTTTTTCAGGAATCCCCCATGAGCATCCTTTTTTCTCTGTCTTCATTTTTTCTTCCTGCTTGCTTTTATTTTTCAACTTTTGAAAGATTTTTCCCCCTTTCCCGTTCTCCAGCTGAGCACAGTTGCCAGGAGTCAGAGAAAAGCCATTTCTCTTGCTCTTTGATGGACCTCGTGCCTGCTGAGACTCCATGGGCACCTTCATCACACTGAACCTGGTGCAATTGCCCATGAAAGAGCTGCCCTATTCCTTCTCCCCCAGTCCCCTCTCCACATTTCCTCTTCCTTCCTCACACCATGTCTCGTTCATGCAAATCCATGGAGAATCCATTCAGTGAGTTGACCTGATGGTGAATTGCTCAGTTGTTGCTGGTGTTAATAACTGCAGGCAGATGACTAGGCTGCCTGCATATCTTAACAGCCAGGAGGTGAGCTTGGATTCTCCTATGGCATCGACATCCCTTAGTCACTTCAGGAAGTGGGCAGCCAGGCCAGGAGAAGAATAGAGCCCAGAGCACCTAGAAATCCTGGGCAGAAACATGTGGATCTTCCCCCAGGGAAAAAATTGCTACGAGAGTGCTGTTGGGGGGCAGGTATTGAGTGGCAGAGTTGGTCTTGTTGCTGGGAAACTCTCCTGTGTTTGCTTCATTTGATGGTCATGACTGGGAATTGGGTGGGAATTGGGATGTACCTTATAAAAAAGGATTGGATCTCAAATGGTGCAGGGAAGGTGGGGAAGTCAAGGGTGGTCTGAGCGGGAAGTATACGTGAAGATGCAGCAGAGATCCCAACGCAATAAGTGCTAGTGGCCCCAGTGGTGGTGGAAATTTCTATAGGACATCATGACCCTACACACCTCATCCGGCTTTAGCAATGAAATGTTGGGTGTTTCGTCAAATCTCCTTTCTTTGCTGGCGTTATGCATCCTATGTGCCCATGGTGAGATGGATCACCTGCTAGAGATGACTCTCTGTCAACTGTGGAGGAGCTGAGATGAGGAGCTCACATGAACCAGGCACTGATCTTCTGCATAGCTAAGGTCAGTGAACAGCATCAGCACCCCTGCGGGGTTCGCCCCAAAACCGTCTTCCTCATTTGACTGCTTTGGGAATCTCTTCCTTAACTATATATTGAAAAAAACCCTTGGGTTTTGGTGTTTGTATATTTTTTCTCCTGGATTTGATAGCTGATGGTCCTTTTAGGCCAACTGCACAACCCCTCTCCAATGTTACAGGCACAGCTTTGGGATGAATGGAGTTTTTGTTCTGAGGGTCACTCCAGGAGATACAATTCATTGTTTTTTTGGGATAAAGTCAGAAGGGGTGATTTTCTAGCCAAAAGGGAAATCCACAACACTTCGTTTGAATGAAACATTTTGTTTCCTTTTTGTTCCACTCTTCTTCCGAATTGAAAGGCTAAATGTAGCCTCAAAACATCATTTTCAGACAAAGAACATGAAAAAAATTTTGAAGACATCAAAATAAACTGCTTATTTTTTTTTCTCATTTTTGTCCTAATTTTTCCAGCTGAAACCATTTTCCAAATGCACCTCAAATCAGATATATCTTCAGTCACAGTGACAATGCCTTTCTTGGTGATTTAACTATTTAACAATGATTTTTCTGCCCATCCCTTGTTCCGGCTAATAGAATAATTGGATCTCCTGGAGGCAAGTTCATTAAATGTGGGATGCATAATGAATCTGCTCTGCCCCAGGCTCTTCCAGTGACTCACCACATGCCTTTGAAGCAATTTACCACTGTCTTTGTTTTCCTACCAGGGCACATAAGGCGAGCAGGTCACAGCGTTTGCAGAAAGGTCTGCAGTCACTGCATGGAAGGTGCTACGAAGCGTCAGGTGGGGTCATTTCATGCATTCCTGTGTTCACACACACATGCACACGCGTATGGACTCCTCTGATTATACTCAGCCCATTCTACATCCTATCTGGCTGATGACCGATACCATTGCCTAAACCTCCTGCTTGACAATCCACAAGAAGTGTTTTACAAACCAGGCTTTGCAGTTGTGCATTTTGCTGTTGTTGGCCCATGCAAGGTTCATGCTCAGAGGCCTGGAAGCTTTGGCTGGCCAACATGACAGGTCTCCCCTTAGTGATCTACGTGCTGGTTAGCTGGGTTGCAGGTTGACTTTGCCATCAGCATAGATGCACCCACATCAGCTCCATGCCCTCCTGCTTAGGTTTGGTTATTACCTTAACCCAGCACATGCAAATGCACAGATGCAGCTTGTGTCTGGTGTGTTCCCAAGTGAATAAGTCCTTCCAGAGCCTGGGTCATGGGGCAGCACTGTCAGGAGACACCCAAAAGGCTCTGCAGGAGCCAGTATGGGTCCCACAGGGCTGATGTAGAGTTGGGGCAAATAAATCTTCGTGGACAGGAGGTTTTAGAGATGCACTGAAATATCACTGCACTGTGTTCTCCAGCAGGTCCTGTAGGACCATATTACCTGTGTTTTCTGATTAGCTTGAGAACCTTGGTGTTCTGCCTTCAGATAAACAGAAAGTCATGTGTACCCTGATGTCACCTCCACTTTGCTATGTTAACGCATGCCAGCTACCACAAAATGAAGAGGTCTTAGTCTCCAGAGGCAGTACTCCATGCTTCCTGAGCTTGTTTCCCCAAGCACTAGCCATGTATGAGCATCTTAGCTCAAGCCTCTGCCCCTGGAGCTAAGGTTTAGCCCTGCTGCTGGCAGCAAGAGCCTTGGTGTATCTGCACCTTGCACCCACCAACAGCCTGGAGCGACATTCCCGTGGGAGAGGGTAGGGCACAGTCAAGAGTGCAGAGATGTTGTTCATCCTTGGTGACAGCAGTGTCCGTGCACAAAACCACAGCCATGTCAGCTTGTCTTTGCAAGCTGGGCCATGCCGAGAGCAAAGGGTGCAGACCACGCCAAGGGGGTGTTCTGGTTGCATGGGACTCTCATAGGGGCAGAAGTGCTGCATATGCAATCACTGTCCTGAGAGTGAGATCTCCTGGGTGAGATCAAGGCGAAACCTCCCCCAGGCTTGACTGCGACCAAGGGTTCCTCTTGTCTGTCCCAGCCCAGATCCCACGCCCCAGGTCCTGCACTGGGAATATGCTTTCGGCTGTGTGTGGCCAGGGCCGACAGCTTCCCATGCTTCCAAAAGCATCAGAAAACCACAAGGAACAGCTTGAACCCTGGTCTGTGTCGCTGAGTTCCTTCTGATCCCTGGTGGAGGTGGTGAGTACCCCTGGGAGGACAAAAATATTTAGGAAGAGTTTCCAGGATATAACTGTCAGTGAAGCCTGTAGGAAAGGCTGCACCAAGGCAAGAGAGACCGGCAGAAATAGATGGACTTAAAAATAGTCGGAACAGAGGAGACAGGCTGGATAAGATTTAGTAGCTGACAGAGAGAGATGGGATGATAGAGATCAAATTAGCGTGTTGCGGGATTAATTTAGGCTCTGTTCCTACACAGTCAGTGAAACACCAGGCCTGGCAGGGCTCTCTCCAGCCAGCCAGAGAGCTGGCTTTGCCCTGCAGAGACTCCTCCGTGTCTGTGGCGCTCCGGCCTCAGTCCTGGGGACATTCCCTCCATGCACTGTGTCCACAGCGGCCGCGCTCCCAAGCGATGCCCCGATGGGAAACCCGCGACTGTCAGGCGACTGCAGTGCTGCTGCCACTGCTCGCGTTGGTGTCACTGCCCCATCTTTACAGCATTACAAATAACAGGGGTTTCTGGGCTCGAGAGCGAATTTAAGGTGGCTGCAACCCAGCACAGGGTGGGTTCTCGGTAACTGCTCCCAGTCCCAGGGAGGGACCACAGCTCTTGCCTCCCACCGAAGCCTTGGGGGCTGGTAACCTTCAAGCTGCTTTTTGGCGTGTTCCCCACCACCACCAAGTGGTGGAGGAACAGCAAAGGAGGCACAAGGCAGCCAGTGTCTGCAGGGCACACGGGCAGGCTGGGCCTCTGCATTGCTATGTAGGATTGCTTGGAAATAGCCACAACCTGCTCACCACCTCTCCCAATCCAGCACACATTTCATACTGCCTGTCCTGGATTAGCCCAACCAATGTCCCTTCCTTGCTGAGCACCAGGTCCCCCTGAAACCCATCCAACATCCCCTTTCTGCTGAGCTCCAGGTCCCTGGCTAAACCCATCACACATCCCCTCCTTGCTGAGCACCACGTCCCCGGCTAAACCTGTACAATGTCCCCTTTCTGCTGAGTGCTGGATGAGCAGGGTCCAGCTCCCCAGTGAGCAGTGTTGCCCTCGGAGGGAAGCTCCCCTCCTGCTGAGAGGATCTTGGGGACCTATTGGGCTGGGGAACCCCCCCTCCTCCTCCACCACGGCCCATGTTATGGTCTCACTGCTCCCCCCACTGCCCAGCTCTGCAGCATGCGGCTGTCTACGCTGCAACAAGGATCTCCAGCCTTTGTTCAAGAGCCCACATTGCTGTGGGAGGCACTTTGGGATGAAGGAGGACAAGTCAGGGAGCTTTTCTCCACCAGATAACCCATGGACGCTCCACAGCTTGTGGTGGGACAGGTCTTCCATGGCTGCGTTGCCTGCAATACACGGCATGCATCAGGCCTGGGATACAGACGTGAGAGCTTCCCTTTACAGGGAAGAGGCTTTTCTCCTTCCACTTGCTGCAGGACTGATGCTTGTCCCAGCCAGTCCTCCCCGGTGCAAGCAGGAGAATGGGCTGAAGAGCTGGCTGGGGCCAAGCAGCAGAAGGGGTTCGACCTTCTTAGTGCAGGTGCTGGAGCTCGGGGGCTCACAGATGCTAACTGCTGCCCGCCTTGCTCGGGCAGAGTGAAGCCGTGAGCATGAGCACCTGGCAGAAAGTGCTTGCAGTCCTCATAAAGGTCTCATGAGGGCTTTCACCACCACTGTGGTTGCTGTAGCCCCGCAGCCCAGTATGTACAGTATTGCCACTGCTTGTACCATGCTACAGTCTTTGTGCTGAGTTTGCAGGACCTCAGGAATGAGGCTTGTCAGATTTGCTTTGTCTGAACTTGCCTCGATTTGCCTGCAGCTTTGTTTTTTTGTTTGATCTAGCTGTAAATGCATTTTTCTAATGACCGGGTGGCTACAGCTAATTTGTTTTACTTCTGTTTATTTTTGTGCGGTAAAACCAAAGTTTTATATAGACTGTAGAAAATGCAGTTATTCTGTGTAGAGTGAAATATTTATGCCTCCCCTGTACTGGTGCAGAGAAAGAGGAGTCTCTGCAGGACAGCAGAAGCCCTGAGTGATGGGGACAGAGGATGAGTCAGGGCACAGGCTGGCGCTGGAGCCCTGGGGCTATCACCAGTGGTGTCAGGGCACGGCAAGGGCTGGCGGCACCATATGGGATGGGAATTTGGGAGAAAGAGCAATGTTATTGCTAACAGGAGCAGTGTCTCTGTGCTGGCCCTGGGCCCAGGCTCCAAACCCTTAATCATTTTTGTGGCCCTTTGCTGAACTCACTCCAGCATGTCCATGTCTCTCTTGCACTAGGAGCCCAGAGCTGGACCCAGCACTCCAGATTTGGCTTCACCAGTGCTGAGTAGAGGGGAAGGATCATGTCCCTTTACAGGCTGGAAACGCTCTGCCTAATGCAGCCCAGGAAGCTGGTGGCCTTCTTTGCCATGAGGGCGCATTGCTGGCTCATGTCCAACTCGTTGTCCACCAGGACGCCCAGGTCCTTCTCTGCAAAGCTGCTCTACAGCAGGTCAGCCTCCAGCCTGTCCTGGTGCCTGCGGTTATTCCTCCCCAGGTGCAGGACTTGGCATTTCCCTTTGTTGAACTTCATGATGTTCCTCTGCCCATTTCTCCAGCCTGTTGAGGTCCCTCTGAATGACACCACAACCCTCTGGTCTATCAGCCCCTCCTCCCAGTTTTCTATCATTGCAAACTTGCTGAGGATGTACGCTGTCCCATCATCCAAGTAATTAATGAAGAGGTTAAACAGTATTGGACCCAGTACTGATCCCTGGGGTACCCCACTAGTGACTGGCCTCCAGCTGGCCTGTGTGCTGCTGATCACAACCCTCTGAGCCCGGCAGTTCAGCCAGTTTTCAGTCCACCTCCGTGTCCACTCATCTAGCCCACACTTCATCAGCCTTACTAAAGCCAGGTCAAAAGCCTTACTGAAGTCCAGGTGAACAGCATCCACTGCTCTGCCCTCATCTACCCAGCCAGACATCTCATCATAGAAGACTGTCAGGTTGGTTAAGCATGATTTCCCCTTTGTAAATCCATGCTGACTATTCCCAATAACATTCCTGTCATTTACATGTCTGGAAATAGTGTCCAGACTCAGCTGATCCACCACCTTCCCCACAATCGAGGTGAGGCTGACTGGTCTGTAGTTTCCCGGATCCTCCTTCTTAAAGATAGAGATGGCATTTGCTTTCTCCATGCTTTCTTGGTCCTCAGGGCCCTCTTCTGATCACCATGACCTGGTAATTAATCACTGGAAAAGACCATTAAAATGTTAAGGGAGTAATTTTAACACGAAAATGGGATGTTTTTTCTAGAAGATCTTCTCTAGCTCAAAAAAGTTTGAGCTTGTAAATGTCCTTCCAAGACTCAACACGGAGCCAAAAGAAGGAGGTGCAAGAAGCTCCAGGATGTCCCAGTATCGGGGCCGTGCAGGGGACTGAAGTCCCCGCAGGGTGAGCCACATCCGTGCTGCACTGCTGATGGACAGCTGCATTCAGTCCAGGGCTGTTGCGGCCGGAGCCAGCAAGCACTTGCTCTTGGTGGGACTGAGCTCTGTCATAAGCCTGGGTGCTAAAAAAGCAAAGCAATGAATGAGGTAGCTGCTGTGTCACAAAGAGGGAGGTGTGAGGTGTCTGTCCCCGCTGTGTTATAAAGGGGGACGATGCGGTCCAGTCTAGCCACACTGTCAGGAGAGCAGGGAGCCAGCAGTGGGCTTGTGCCTTGTCTCGGCTCAGGCTCTGATGGTGCTGCTGGGCTCGAGTCGGGCTCGTTGCCTCTGTGGCTTCTGGCAGCCTTTGGGGCCACCTCGTTGCGCAGGACCTGCCCGACAGTGTGTCTGGTGAGTGTGACCATGGGAGGGAGGGACGTTAGCTTACAGAAGGAGCACTGAACTTGCATGGCCCTAGGAAAGTGTAGCCTGATCCAAAAGCCATAGCACCCAAGGTGGACTTCTGCGCCGTTGTGGCAAATAATAGCATCCATGTGTAACATCTACGGTGAAGTGGGCAGTAAAACAAGCCCCTGATCCAGGACCAAGGCGGGGTGCCGTTACGAGGTGATTCCATGTATTCAGAGTGTGAGGAAAGCTGCGGGACCTCCTTGCTGGTGGAGGTGCCTCTGAAGATGGTCACTGTTGTGTGCAGGGTGTGGGACTTAGCTCTGCAGCCTGGGGTGTAATGGGGGAAATAGCACTTGTTTTGGGGGCAGTGTAGGCCAGGCAAAGCCCTGGGAGAGCAAGCACTGAGCTGGGCAAGTGATGGCGATGCAAGGGCTGGGGACTCAACATGGAGCTGACAAGGGGCGTGAGTATCTCTCATTTGCCCTGGGGTCAGCGTTGCGGGGGGGGGGGGGTCTGGAGTCCCCCCACATTTTTGCACATCCACGGTGGACCTGTGAGGGACAGCTGTGTTTGGCAGCCCCTGAGATGGTGGGGGATTGCAGCCCTGGAGAGATGGCTGCGGCCATGGGTAGTGCAAGGCCGTGGGATCTGTTGGGTTCTCTTGGGGCTGAGCTTGCACGAGGCTGCCACGGCCAGAGGTGGCAGGCGCTTGTTCCTGGTGGGGCTGAGCTCTGCCCCGGTGTCGAAGGCTACCACAGTGATGTGGCTGCTGTGTCACAACGGGGGCCTTGTCTGCGGGGTCTCGGAGGCGAGTGTGTCCTGCTAGGGAGATGATTGCGATGCGAGCCGAGCCGAGCTGGCAGGATAGCGGGGGGCTGAGGGTGTTAGAAAGGATATAAAAACAACCACCCTGATGGTCTTACAAGCACCGAAGTAATAACTCCCAGCTCCACCGTCCTCCTCCTGGGCATGAGCTGTGGGTGCTGGCGGTGGCATCCTGGTACCTGGACACGTCTATCCTGTTTCTGGCACTTCTGGTCGGAGGCTTCAGACTTTCTCTGGTCAAAAAAGGACATTTTTGTCGTAGGTCCGGGCCCTTCGCCGGCCCCGGTGGCGATTCGGAGTGTCGCAGCCGCGCCTGACCCGACAACATGGGGCGCTTCAGCCTTTCCTCCTTTGCGGAGCTTGCCCCGCTCCTGCCGCTCACGATGCAGCTGTGCCTCATCTACACCGTGGTGCAGCTCAACAGACTGCGGGTAGGCGACCGCCGGCATTGCGGGGCGAGGGGCCGGCAGCTGGGCAGGGTCGGGGGCCGGGGCAGGGACGGCGGCGCGGCAGCGGAGCGGGCTGCTCCCGTCTCAGCCGGCTGCTTCGTGTGCTTGCGCAGCATCTCCAGGGGAGGACGAGAAGGCGGAGGAGCGGGCTGCGAACCGAGACGGAGGAGCAGAGAGGTGAGCAGCGGCGCCGAGCGCCCGCAAAGCTCAGAAATCCCCATGTAACCCCTTGCCCCGGGGGTTTTGACCCGGGACTCCCAGCCTCCTCACCGGCTCTCCTTCTCCTCCTTGGGCAGTTTTTCTCATGGTGAAGGAAGAGCGGGCAGAGTCGTCGCTGACCCTCGAGAGGCGGTGAGTGGTCCCTGCTGTGGGGCAGCCCCCCCCGAGTCCTGCCCCCTGCCCCCAGGCCGGCTGCCCCATGCCTTTTGGGAAAGGCTCGGTGCAGCTGAGAGCTGCGAGACGGTGCCAGAAACATGGCCAAGATCTGCAGCCGTGAGCAGCCCCATGAAGGGCTGGAGCTGGGGAGCATGGAAAGGGGGGGGGGGACAGCCTCGGCAACCCCATGGACCTCAAATCTGGGGGGGGGGCAGTGTTGCTGCTGAGGGATTTACCCTGAAAAGGGGGTGCATCGGGAAGGATCTGCCCATCCCGGAGCGGGCTCTGTCCTCACTTCCTGCCTCCCCCAGGTTGAGCATGGAGGCATCGGCCGTCTTCTCCTTCCCACTGCGGGCACCACTGGCCTCCTTCGACTCCAGCCTGCTGGGCACAAGCAGCTCCTCCTCGCTGGCCTCCTTATCCTCCTTGCTGGAGGGAGCCACGGTGCTGACTACCACCGCCGAGGTTCTGCTCCCGTGCCCTGGGACCGGCGGGATGCAGCTGGAGGAGGCGGCAGCTCTCCCAGCTGTGGGGCTGGATTTGGCCTGCGTGGTGCCCAAGGGAATGGCGGCACTGGGTCCTTCCCCTTGGCCTGCTGCTGGCCCAAGGATGGAGAGGAGGGACGTGCAACCGCTGGCCACCCCCAAGCTGCGGCCCCGCTCGAGTACCCCGCTGCCCCGAGGGTCACTGACGGGACGTTGCCTGCAACTGGAGCGAAGGATGATGCTGGCTGTGGAACGCCCCAGGGACGAGGACCGTCCGGGCGCAGCCCGCAGCCGTCGGCAAGACAAGAAGGAGCTGCACGCTGAGGCTCTGCTCCCGTGCCCTGGGGCCGGCGGGATGCAGCCGGAGGAGGCGGCAGCTCTCCCAGCCGTGGGGCTGGATCCGGCCTGCGTGGTGCCCAAGGGAATGGCGGCACTGGGTCCTTCCCCTTGGCCTGCTGCTGGCCCAAGGATGGAGAGGAGGGACGTGCAACCGCTGGCCACCCCCAAGCTGCGGCCCCACTCGAGCACCCCGCTGCCCCGAGGGTCACTGACGGGACGTTGCCTGCAACTGGAGCGAAGGATGATGCTGGCTGTGGAACGCCCCAGGGACGAGGACCGTCCGGGCGCAGCCCGCAGCCGTCGGCAAGACAAGAAAGAGCTGCACGCCGAGGCTCTGCTCCCGTGCCCTGGGGCCGGTGGGATGCAGCTGGAGGAGGCGGCAGCTCTCCCAGCCGTGGGGCTGGATCCGGCCTGCGTGGTGCCCAAGGGAATGGCGGCACTGGGTCCTTCCCCTTGGCCTGCTGCTGGCCCAAGGATGGAGAAGAGGGACGTGCAACCGCTGGCCACCCCCAAGCTGCGGCCCTGCTCGAGCACCCCGCTGCCCCGAGGGTCACTGACGGGACGTTGCCTGCAACTGGAGCGAAGGATGATGCTGGCTGTGGAACGCCCCAGGGACGAGGACCGTCTGGGCGCAGCCCGCAGCCGTCGGCAAGACAAGAAAGAGCTGCACGCCGAGGCTCTGCTCCCGTGCCCTGGGGCCGGCGGGATGCAGCCGGAGGAGGCGGCAGCTCTCCCAGCTGTGGGGCTGGATCCGGCCTGCGTGGTGCCCAAGGGAATGGCGGCACTGGGTCCTTCCCCTTGGCCTGCTGCTGGCCCAAGGATGGAGAAGAGGGACGTGCAACCGCTGGCCACCCCCAAGCTGCGGCCCCGCTCGAGCACCCCGCTGCCCCGAGGGTCACTGACAGGACGTTGCCTGCAACTGGAGCGAAGGATGATGCTGGCTGTGGAACGCCCCAGGGACGAGGACCGTCCGGGCGCAGCCCGCAGCCGTCGGCAAGGCAAGAAGGAGCTGCACGCTGAGGCTCTGCTCCCGTGCCCTGGGGCCAGCGGGATGCAGCTGGAGGAGGCGGCAGCTCTCCCAGCTGTGGGGCTGGATCCGGCCTGCGTGGTGCCCAAGGGAATGGCGGCACTGGGTCCTTCCCCTTGGCCTGCTGCTGGCCCAAGGATGGAGAGGAGGGACGTGCAACCGCTGGCCACCCCCAAGCTGCGGCCCCGCTTGAGTACCCCGCTGCCCCGAGGGTCACTGACGGGACGTTGCCTGCGATGGGAGCGAAGGATGATGCTGGCTGTGGGACGCCTCAAGGACAAGGACCGTCCGGGCGCAGCCCGCGGCCGTCGACGAGACAAGAAGGAGCTGCACGCTGCGTCCCAGAGGCAACTGGACCGCCGTGGCCGGAAGGCCCCTGAGAACCAGCGAGCTTCCCGGGAGCAGCCCCGTGGGACCCATCCCGGTCACCCGCAAGGGATCCCGTCGGGGAGACGTGTGCCGGAAGATGGGGCTCACCGCCCCAGCCTGGGGGAGCTCCTGAACACCTTCCTCGGCACCCTGCGCGCCGGCCAGGCTGTCTGCGAGCGCCAGCGCCAGCTGCTGACGGCGGTGCTGGCCCGGCTGCGGGGCAACGCGCGGCCCACGGACGGGGACGTGGCGAAAATGTGCCCTCAGGACTCGCCTCGCAGCTCCCCACAGCCAGGGGAGCAGAGCTTCGGGCAGGAGCTGCCCTCGCTCCCTGCCGTCCCCATCCGCAAGGCACCCGGGAAGTATCAGACGGTGAAAAAGGCTCTGTGTTTTGAGCTAAAAGTCAACAGCAAGGAAGTCCGTGGATGGCAGTACGTAAAACAAGTCTGTGGAAGGCGCTTTGGAGAGCAGGTTCACGGAAGGCGCTTTGGAGAGGAGCCTCAAGGGATGCGGATGGGCAGGAGGAGCTCGCTGAGCCCAGTGGAGTACTGCCAATGCCCTGAAGAGCAGTGAAATAAATAAATAACCTTAGCATGAAAATCTTCCAGGCGTATAATAGCTAAAGATCGACCACAGCAGTATATGATGCTTTGCTCAGCAGTATTGGGCATCCAGCTGGGATTTCAAGGAACAAAAATACCCTAAAACCTCCTTGTTGTTGAGCTGGATCCAAGTGGATCTGCGTGGCATTATCCTGCCTAGCAGAAGACAGATCCAGTGGTCCACCAGATTTTATTTCTAGATCTACTAACACTTTCCCCAGCCAAGAGTTATGATCTACCTTCCAGGATCAGGGGGTTTTTCTTCAGAGCTAACTGATGTCTCTTGACTGATTAACTTCATAGTCACAGCCTGTGAAATAAGTCCTTGGATGAGCAGAAACTGCTGAAAAAAACCCATCCACCTTCCAAAACAGCCCATCTGCTTTTCTAGGAGAAGCAACAGTCTGCATGGGCAACACGGTACTGCTGAAGATGGCCTGTCTTGCCATCTCCTGGTGGCTCTGGGTTACTGCTGATCACAGCCAGGGTGGAAATCCACCATGGGAAAGGCTTTTAGTCACCTCTATTAATTGTCCCCCAGTGGCAGGAATCAGGCATTGAAGACAACAGGCTGGACTGCTCCCAGCGTGGCATTTTCCGGTTTAATTTTATAAACTTTTTGTTCAATGCAGCTTTTCTGCTCGAGGGCAGGGAGAGGGAGTCCTTCTCCTGGCTCTGAAGCACCCTCAGGATCTCTCTGTCTTCAAGAGGATAGTTTGCCCCGAGACAGCCCAAATCACAAATTGCATGAGGACTTCCTAACCTTTCTTTGAAATGCTCATATTCTCCCTGTACGGGGAGGGAAAGAGAGGCAGGGAGCAGCCAGGTGCTGTGGGAAAACCATGCAGGAGGATTGTGGCAGAGTAGGGATTTGGAGCAGCTCTCTTATATTTGGGCAACATCTACCTTTTCCTCCTACTGACCATTATCAAGACTTCAAACACTTTGTGCTGGGTCCATGATGACTCATCCAGCTGGAAAGGGTGACACAGTGGGGCCAGAGGAGCCGAAGCAGCTCAGGAGTCCGCAGGCAGTCCTCTGCTGGGAGGGGAGTCAGAGTGCCCTGGGTGGGAGCAACGTCAGCCCCTCTGCAGCAGGGTGCCAGGCCCAACCAGCGGCCAATGCAGGTAGCTAGAGAGAAGGCTCTGCCCTGGGCTTGCAGGGTACAGCCTACTCTCCTGGGCAAGCCAGACTCTCCTGGGCAGGCCTGGCCAGGAGCTGCCCAAGCCCAGCGGGGAGCGAGTCCCTCCATGGCTGTGAGCACATGGGATGTCATTCCCTGTGCTCTCCTTTGCTCTAGCTGTGCCGTGGAATTGGACTGTCGTCCTCCCAACAGCATCAGAAATCAAAGTGATTGATTAAAGATTCGGGCTGTCCCTGGTGGCTGTCTATAAGAAGCTATGTCTGGCTCTCGAAGACATGTCCCAGGATGGTAGGAGAGCAGAGATCAGCCCAGACCTGTCACGGGTATGTTGATGGAGACCATTCACCCACGAGGACCGTGCAGCATCTAACAAAGGTGGGGACCTGTCTGCCCACACTGGGGCTGGTCCTGTCCCTTGGCACCATCAGCCCCCACCTCCTCCCCACGGCATGGCTCGCGGTTTCGCTCTGCCCGAGCAGGGTGGGCAGCAGTTAGCATCTGTGAGCCCCCGAGCTCCAGCACCTGCACTAGGAAGGTCGAACTCCATCTACCCAGCCAACTCTTCAGACCATTCTCCTTCTTGCACCGGGGAGGACTGGCCAGGACAAGCATCAGTCCTGCAGCAAGTAGAAGGAGAAAAGCCTCTTCCCTGTAAAGGGAGTCTCTCATGTCTGTATCCCACACCTGGTGTGTGCTGTGTTTTGAAAGCAACGCAGCCATGGGAGACCTGTCCCACCACAAGCTGTGGAGCGTCCATGGGTTATCTGGTGGAGAGAAGCTCCCTGACTTGTCCTCCTTCATCCCAAAGTGCTTTCCACAGCAGTGCAGGCTCTCGAACGGCAAAGGCTGGAGATCCCTGTTGCAGCATAGACAGCCGCACGCTGCAGAGCTGGGCAGTGGGGGGAGCAGCGAGACCATAACATGGGCCGTGGTGGAGGAGGAGGGGGGCTCAACCAGCCCAGCAGGTAGGAAGCAGGTCCCCAAGATCTTCTCAGCAGGAGGGGAGCTTCCCTCCGAGGGCAACACTGCTCGTTGGGGAGCTGGACCCTGGTCATCCAGCACTCAGCAGGGAGGAGACGTTGCATGGGTTTATCCGGGGATGTGGTGCTCAGCAAGGAGGGGACGTTGGTTTGGTTTAGGTGGGATCTTGTGCTCAGCAAGGAGGGGATGTGTGATGGATTTAGCCAGGGACCTGGAGCTCAGCAGAAAGGGGATGTTGGATGGGTTTCAGGTGGGACCTGGTGCTCAGCAAAGAGAGACATTGGATGGGTTTAGCTGGGTTCTGGTGCTCAGCAAGGAGGGGACGTTGGTTGGGTTTAATCCAGGATGGGCAGAAATGTGTGCTGGATCGGGAGAGGTGGTGAGCAGGTCGTGGCTGTTTCTGGGAAATCCCAGGGAGCAACGTGGAGGCCCAGCCTGCCCGTGTGCCCTGCAGACACTGGCTGCCTTGTGCCTCCTTTGCTGTTCCTCCACCACTTGTTGGTGGTGGGGAACACACCAAAAAGCAGCTTGAAGGTTACCAGCCCCCAAGGCTTCGGTGGGAGGCAAGAGCTGTGGTCCCTCCCTGGGGCTGGGAGCAGTTACCGAGAACCCACCCTGTGCTGGGTTGCAGCCACCTTAAATTCGCTCTCGAGCCCAGAAACCCCCGTTATTTGTAACGCTGTAAAGATGGTGCAGTGACACCAACGCGAGCAGTGGCAGCAGCACTGCAGTCGCCTGGCGGCTGCGGGTTTCCCATCGGGGCATCGCTTGGGAGCGCGGCCGCTGTGGACACAGTGCATGGAGGGAATGTCCCCAGGACTGAGGCCGGAGCGCCACAGACACGGAGGAGTCTCTGCAGGGCAAAGCCAGCTCTCTGGCTGGCTGGAGAGAGCCCTGCCAGGCCTGGTGTTTCACTGACTGTGTAGGAACAGGGCCTAAATTAATCCCGCAACACGCTAATTTGATCTCTATCATCCCATCTCTCTGTCAGCTACTAAATCTTATCCAGCCCGTCTCCTCTGTCCCGACTATTTTTAAATCCATCTATTTCTGCTGGTTTCCATTACTGTCTTGCAGCCCTTTTCTGTAGGGTTTGCCGGAGGAAGGACCCCCCCTGGGAAGCATGGGGCAGCCCCCCCGGACTCCTTCCCACAGGGCCATGTCCAGCAGCCCCAAAAGCCCTTCAGTTCCCAGCGCTGCAGCTGACGTGGAGCTCAGAGCATTTCTGAGTGATGCAAAAAGGGAAGCAAAAAGCCATGTCCCTGGTTGCGGATGGTTTAGGGGGTTGCTGCAATTTAAGGAGAGGTGTCAGAGTGGTGGCAATATCCAGTTTGCAGTGCCGTTTTCCTATTCTGGGTTGCTTTGGGTGGAGAAATCAAGGTACAGGCACCTTCTTGGTGTCCCAATGTGCTTCAGAATCAGTGGCTGTACTGGGAAGAGAGCCATGCTGCCTTCCCTCACTGTAACCATGCCTGTAGGGAAGTTTTTTGGGCTTTTTTTTTCTTAATTTAATCTGAACTGGATGGAGACCAAACATTTTCTGGATTGCCAGTGAGCCCCAAGCCGTGCAGAGTGATCGAAGCTGACAGCCTCACCAGTGTCAGCGCGAACGCCAGCAAAAGCTACAAATAAACCGTATTTCCCAGATCGGCCCCACGCAGGACGGGCTGTGACTGCCAGTGTCCCCAGTCCTAGGACAGACCTGCTGGGACTTCACACCAGCTCCTTCAAAGCCCTGGCTTGGATCCAGCCAAAGCGTGCCGAGTCCGAGTTGTTTTTCATGAAACATTTCATGCTCAGGGAACGGATGTTTTAAATGAAGCATCAGGAATCAGGGCAGCTCTTGCTCACATCCCCTCGTCTACTGACTTTGCAATAGCTAGAGATTAGGAAAAATCCCTGCAGAGTAGTACAGACCTGCCCTACCGGGACACCAAAGCCTGGGGACTCAGCTGGAGATGAAGACAGTGTCCTCCATGGATGGAAAGCGGAGGCTTGTTTCTGTGACTCCGTTCCTGTGCCCGGAGCAAGGGCATGGATCGAACCCGCCGCAGCATTCAGAGGAGTGCACGGGATATAAAAAACATCCGCTTTGGGGCAGATTTTGGCTGGGCTGCCCGGCCGCCCCGGGGAGATGGGTGATATCCAGGATGCATTTCCAGCCTGGTGCCTTGTGGGGAAGAACTGAGGCTCGAGCGGGGAGGCTGGGAATGATCCACCGCGCTGGCATCGCTCTTCCCTCCTGCCACCTTCCCTATGCTCCTGCCAGGGCTGCTTGGGGCATTTTACAGTCCCCTGTAATTAGAATAACCAATCGATGCAATAAGTTTTAGCCCCATATAGATCCAGAACAGAGCAATTAGAGCCTCCCATAATTAGCATTGCCTGTCTGCTGACGATTTAGCTGGCATCTGGATGTCTACGCACACGTGTCTGGGTGCTGCGTGCGCTCCTTTCTTAAGGACATAGTGCTTCCCACAGGAATTGGGGTGAATGAATGAGTAATGAAAGGCATACGTTATTCAGTGACACAATTCGTCAGCAGGATGGTTCCTGAGGAGCAATATCTCAGGGTCTCGCTTTCTAGGGAGGATCCGGTTTGTCACGGAGTGACAGCTCGCCCGGGGAAAGCCACTGCTGAGCCCTGCCTTGGAGACAGCTGTGATTTATTCGGTAGCTGCATTTCTGCTTCTGTGCAATTGCAGTGAGATGCGGGGTCGGAGGAACGAGCCAGGTCACATCAGGGATGCAGTTTCACTCTCCTGTCCTTGCATCCCTCGTGCAATAGCTTTAATTTTGCATGCCCAGCTGAACCCCTGCCTCTGCCCCTTTTCTCCCAGCACAGGATCCGGCAGGGCGAAGAGGTGCTTGTTGGGAGTCTGGACTCAGAAAATGACCCCCAGGGCAGGGATTGGAGGAAACCGGGGAGATGCAAGCAGCAGTGACCCAGAAATGTCCCCAGAAATGAGGGGACGCTGGCTCCAGATTAGCACCTTGATCTCTCTTGTCAAGACGGGCTCAGCCTCCCTCGGGTCTCGGCACCTCGGAAGGGAGGTCCCAGCTCTGCTGGGGCTTGTGGAGAGAAGGAGCCCCAGTGCGTCTCCTCCGTCCCCGAGCGTGGGTGTCCTGATCTTGTCTCACAACCCTGTCCTGCTGGGAATACCTTTTTGTGCACGGTGGGGAAAGACAAGGTGGTTAGAAACAGGCTTATCTGCTTTGAGCCGTTGCACCCCCTTGGATCGAGCAGGTACGTCAGCACCTGCCTGACCTCGTGGATCTCCAGCGGCCGTGGACGTTCCTCTGGCCTCTGAGCAGACGGCAGGAATCAGATGTAGGGAAGTTTGACCAGCTCCGTTTCATGCCTGGACGTGTGCTTGCTACCCAACCTGCGTATCTCTCCCCAACCACAGCGCTTTTCGCCTGGGGAGTGTCGTTCCACCTCTAAACCCTGTGGCCCTTTACTTGCAAACACTTTATTTCCATCCGCTTGGCCCGTTTCCCAACCCCTCCGTCCCTGCTCCTGTCCCTGTCCTATAAATGGAAAGGCTTAGGCAGACACTGCTGCACATTTAGGGCTGTGTGACCATGAGATTTACCGAAGCGAGCCCAGTCAGCTGATCTATCTCAGCATACTCATTAAAGGAATTATTTTCCACTGACATTCAATCTGTGTCTGCACAGTGGGGGGGGGGGGGGGGAGAAAAAAGGCAAGCTGGCTTATTTTGCATAACTGGTGAATGAAAAGCACACCAGGCGGGCTCCCAGGAGACAGGGGCACGTCTCTGCCCTACCTGCTGCTTTTTCTCCTGGGGAGAGTCGGATGGGCTGGGATCGCTCTGTGTTCCCATAGGAACTTCTCTCCCGGGCGGCTGGTGAGAGCTCCGCGGAGATAAAACTTGCCAAAGCAGATCTGAGGATCAGCAAATGATGGAGGGAGGTGCCGCTCCAGGCCGTGTAATTCTTTATGATGTTTAAACAGCTTTTGCCTCTCAAGGAGACCGAAGGACTTGCCATTACACTGTGAACAGCCGCTGCGTGGGAATGCGACCGGCTCTGGGTGCAGCGCGGCCATTGGCACTGTTACGATGGGAAGGGATAAATTGTTTTTTATGGAGCAGTCTGGCCCTGGGCGTGCAGCTATCCGAGCAGCCCGGAAGAAAAATCTTCCTTTGCTCGGCGCAGTGCTGAGCGTTCAGAAAGGACGTCTCTGGCTGGGAATCCACCTGGCCCATCCAGGGAGTCTGACAGAGCACGAATGCAAAGTCAGACAGCCAAAACCCAATGTACAGCACTTGGCTGTCCTCTCCGCTGGCCTGCGAGTCCCACGCTGGCCCTACAGAGCTCAGCAGCTCTGCTCTTGAAGACTCACCTCTGTGGACCATTCTTGGTGCAACTGAATCCAAACACATCCAAGGTGATTTCAGCCTGCAGCAGCCACTCCTGGGCTCCCAAGGGCTGTTAGCATCAGACTTTTAATTCGGAATACTTAAAATGGGCCTCCGCAGATTGTGGGCTGCTTGCCAGGGCTTCTTGCTTTGGAGACAAGCCTTCAGCCCTTTGGACCTGGTCCCGGATGACATCCCCAGGTGTTCTGCTCACCCTTGTGCCCTTCCTTATTAAATTGACATTTTTCTATTATGATGGAAAGGAGGACAGAAGGGGTCAAAGCCGGCTGTGGGTGTCGTGGGTCTCTCCTCCTCCTGCCCTAGAGGAGCCGGGATCTTGCGAATGGCTCAGCCATCAAGCTGTTTCTGCAGTTCTGGCAGGCAGCTTCTCCACCAGGATCTAGGGAATAACTCTAAAAAGCTGTTTTGAAAGCCCCTTTTCCATGGCAACTTAATAGGCGTCAGCAATGCAGGCCTCCTGCATTTTTGCTGCTCTGAAATCAAACTCAACTCCAAGCATGTTTTAGTATCATGGTGATAGAAATGTTTCTTTCTGCCTCACCCCATCGCATTCCTTGGTGCAAACCACTCTATTTCTTAAGCCAGGCTGCTATTCTCCTAGGTATATTCCCTTAGCTGTGTGTACTTTTAAACCAGAAACAGATCCAAGTCGCAAAATGTTGACCTAAGCCTAGCTCCAGTGCCTAGGTTTTCATCTCTGTGATGGGTTGGCCTAGAGGTGCATTTAAATTCGGTACTGGATCCAGATCTGAACTTCCATTTCTATTTGGATCAGCTGCTGGCTTCACAGGCAGGCTGCTGTATCTAAAGCTTTTCCATAAAATGCACAGCTTACAGTGAAAAAGAAGCCCAGCTGAGTAGGTAACAGATGCGTTCCTGGGTTCAGTTCATAGCTGTTTGAGTTCAGAGCTGTTTCAGCCTTTTGGGGTTTGCATGTGAATGTTTTTGTTTGGGCAGAATGTATTTTGAGTGGCCCTCTATAATCTGCAGGCTTAAATGAGCTCTAAAACTTTCGTAACGTGTATTTCCCAGGAAATGGGGAGGTACTAATGCCATTGCACCATGACCTACTGTATGTATAGCTCCTACAGTTACTTCAAGAAAAATCAAGTCAGCTTGGAATGAGTGATTTTTAGGGCTAATGGGATCTTCAAGATATAGGCAGGCTTGGAGAGGAGACCGTGATCTATCACATCCTGGATGCCAGCCAACAAAATAGTGCTGTCATGAAAAAAAGGCCAGCACCATCCTGGTGTGTATGTTGTGCAAACAGTCCTTCTGCTCTCCTCTGCCCTGGGGAAGCCTAGGCTGGAAGAAAGTGATGAGATACTGACTGGCAGCCAGGAAAACATGATTTCTGGGAAGAAATGGAGTTATATGGGCTTTTTAGCCTGAAGAAACAAAGTGGAGACGTGAAACAGTCTTCAAGTACATAAAAAAAAGTTACAAAGAAAAAAGGAATAAACTTCTCCATGTTCATCATAGATAGGACAAGATGCCATGGGCTAAAATCCTACCAGTCAGTTTAGGTCAGACATCAGGGAAAAATTATAAGGATGGAGAGAGAGGAGCTGGGGAGGGCTTGCAGTTCCCATCGCTGGAGGTCTTTAAGCACATGGTAGATAAACACGTACCATAATTGGGCCTGCCTGGGGCAGGGGAAGTCTCCGTGGCTTTCTGAAGGCCCTGTGATTCCAAGCGAGCATGATTTGTTTAGTCTAACAAAACAAAGGCTGAGACATCACTCTATAAATTCCTTGGGGGGCTGGAGAGGGAAGAAGCAGTAAACACACTGGGGAAAAAAACATGACTTTGAGACAACTTTGGCAGTGTATGGACAAGCCCAGATGATGGTTAGGCTGGGGGAGGACTCTGAGCATCAGAAAGTCCCATCCAGGACAGCAAGGATCTTCTCTACCTCCCAAAGGGAAGGACCACAAAAACCAGGGAGGAGCTCAGCAGTCTCTGGGTTAGGTTGCATGACATGGTGCAACCGAAGGATCCTGAATTCCCATCCAGCCCCACATTCCTTAATGAAACTTAGTGAAAATATCTGATGAAACCATAGAAAGCCTTGTATTTTGTACGGTTTCAACGTAGGACTGCAATTTCAACATAGTCCAGGCTCACTGTAACCTTGAGCAGACTCATGTGGAAGGTGTCTCCTAGTGAACGCATCCCTCGAGCGTAACTCAAATGTGTCCTGGCCAGCACAGGCTGTGACTGGGGCTGCAAACGTCTGGTCAAGCTCAGACTGGAGCTTCCCACTGCAGGTGGCTGCTGTGCCCCTGTAGGGTGGTGACCACCGGTATTTTGCTGCAAATGAAGTCCACATCTGAGCTCTTTGTTCCCATCTTCAGCTTTCTAAGTTCTCCTTTGAGGTTCTGTGCCTTATGTTCCCCTTGAGAAATCCAGACTTTCCCCCTAGGCTACCCTAGACCTAGAGCAGTGGTGTAAATCACACAGGGAAGGATTTACTGCTGTTGTGTGGCAAACTGAATTAAGGTCTTGTATTACACTAGCAGCAGCTGCAGCATCCGTACTGGCAGCTCCTACCAACGCAGGCTGCAGAAGGACCTGAGCGTGCTCTGTAGGCACAGTAAAAGTCAGTCCCTGCACTGATGGATTTGCTGCTTGTCTGGATGGAGAAGCAGAGGCACAGGGGGAGTGACAGCAGCTTACACAGATGAGGCACAGCATTACCCCAAGAGCTGTGGGCCACCTGGCAGCAAGGTAGCGCCTGGATGTCTCCTTGCTAGCACGTGGCTGGATCTAGTGTCTATGCACACACAGCTAATCTGAGCTTGCAGATAGGCTTGCGGCCTCCTGGGAGGGTTGAGGTTCCTCACCATGCCCTGCCCAGCCCTGGTGACCAGGAAAGCCACGGCTGCACCATGGGATGATCACCTGGATGATTTACAGGAGACATCTTCCTCTTGATATCCAACCCTCCTGCTGAGGTAGGTCTCAGTATTTCACTTCTCCTCCTTTCTGAAACATGCATTTGGCAGCTGTGAGGGAGCAGGGACCTCAGGGCCCTCTTTGACATGTCCCTGCCCAGCTGCTGACAGCTAGGACCAGAGAAGGTCGCTGCTTTGTGGCTGCACTTGACAGCCCAGCTTTGCCCCCGTGACTCCTCCTTGCTGCTTTCTGTCATGTGTCGGGGGACAGCTGAAAACCTCCAGGCAGAGAGATGGGTTGGAGCGTTCCCATGGAAGGGCCAGGAGCGAGATGGAAATTCCTGCTGGGGATGAGTCACGCTCCGCGTGCATGAATACGCCTGGAAAAACCAGCCGGTGGCAACCGCTTCCCATGCATGGTGGGAAGAAGGTGCTGGGGGGAGGAAGGCTCGCTGGTTCCTCTGGGATCTCTTTTTTTGGCTTGCTTTTTTTTTTTAATGCAGGCTGCACCCCCCTGCCCGGTGCATCAGCATCTCCCCACCCTCTGCCCTGGCGGGAGTTGCCCATCACACCCAACCACCCAGTCCTTCTTGCATGGGAGGATCAGGAGACCAAAAGAGGGAAAGGATCTCTCTGGGGCAGCCGGGCCAGCGGAGGATCGCGTATCTGAGCAGGCGTCTTCCCGTTGCGCTCAGTGCATTTTGAAGTGGCCACCCAGGGGCACTCTCGGCCCCTCCGGTCCCTGGCATAGAGAGGTGGGACCGTGGCGCGGGAGCGAGCTGTCGGTGGGCTGTGTTGCGTTAGGTGCTGTATATACACTCCCGGCCTCCAGACATTTTTAGCCTAAACAGAGAAGTGAGGAGGAGCAGCTGAATGGTTTTTTTTTTTTTTTTGGCAAAATGGTTTTCCTCAGAAAATGCTACTCGTCCTTGCATGTGCAGCTGTGAGCCTGTACGGCTTAGCAGGTTTCAACACATTTTCATTACGAAAAGGCTTTGCATGCCTTTTCTGCTCTAAAATAGAAAGCGAATTTGCAGGCTGGGGTTTAAGTCAGGTTGGGGAGGAGCAGAAGAGCAGGGAGTCAAACCTGGCTCCCACATGACGGCGCAGTGCCCAGCTAGTACGGCAAAAAGTACAGAGCGATTTTTTTTCTTTTTGCCCAAATTCCTTGCTTTTTTTTTTTTTTTTGCCCCAGAACAGAACAAACAAGTAAGTGCTGAAACCCCAGCCCTTTGCAGGATACAAAAAGTATTTTGCCTTTCCAGCTCCGGAGGAGACACTACCCCGTTTTATAGACGCAGCAATCAAGCTGTTTGCTTACTGTCACTGAGAGGCAAAGCCGGCTGCAGGCACAAAGGTCCGTCTGTGCTGCCCGGTCCGGGAGCATCCTCAGGGCACTTGGTGCTTTGCAGTACCAGTGCCACAAAAGGGCGAGGTCTGGACGTAAACCATGCAAACCAAACCCCTCTGCCTCCTTATCTCTGCAGTGAACCACCTCTGCTACCCTCTGTCCCTGGGATTTTCCCCATACTCTCTTCCTCTGGTTCAGCTGATGAGCAGCCCATTTGCTTCCGTGACGTTTTGACTCGAGATCGAGCAGAAGCCACCGTCCACCAGCAGCAATCGGACCAGCTGCATTTATTGCTGCTATCCACTCGACATTTAGCATCGCATTTTCTGAAAGATGCTGCTGGCCTCAGTCCCTCCGTGTGCACTGAACCGTTGCATGCACCCTGCGGGAAACATCCCCTGCTCGTGCCTCTCCAGCAAGGCCGAAACGCTCCTGTTCGGCCCCTTTGAAAACTGTTTGTCAACCAGGCAGTGCCGGAGAGGGTTTAGGCGGAGAGGGAGCAGCGTTAAACCAGCTTTGAGCGTGGGCTTTGGTTCTGGAGCTGCAGAGTGTAATCCACACGTCGCTTCGCTGGGGTGCGGACTTCGTGCAGCGGGAGAATAATAAACTGCCCCCCGGGCTGAATCTCTGGCTGATGGCTGGAATTTGAGGAAATCCTGCTAGTTTCTAATCTTAGGCTGCTTTTCCTGGGCAGTTTATTCCTTTAAACAGAGAGGCTTAAACGGGATCGACTCCTACAATCCTTCTGCTCCAGGCTAGCTTGTAATCTTTAGCGGACGGCACTAGGCATTTGCTCTGCATCGCACATCCTTCCTGCCTCTCCTGAGAGGGGAGAGCAAGGCTTAGGTGGTTTCACCTTGTGCCTGTTTGTCCCATCTTATGGAGCTGGTGGCCAATTTCAGACAGGCTTGATGAGGAATAGCAGTCTTCAAACTTTGTGAAACTGGATGTGCAGAGAGAAGATCTAAATGGCCCATAGGGGAAAGGCTGGAATATGAGTACAACCCAACCCTTATGAGGCACTAGAGAATCCACATGGCAGAGAGTCTCTGTGGCCACAAGGAGCCTATTTAGCTGAGATGGAGCAAGAGCACCCTACCAGAAATCCACAGCTCTTGGCAGGACTGAGATGGGATCTTGACTTTCCATGGGACCTGTGAAAAGAACCACTGTCCATCCAAGACCCACAGGCCCTGGACAGACAGTTTTCCTCTTCCTGAAGTACAGACAAAGCCTAAGTCATTCAGCTTCTCTTATTCCTCCTGGCTGGTCTTCCCATTCCCCATGCAGACTCACAGGCTCCATGCATCCCATCCGTTTCTAACACACAGTGAGAAACAGTTGCAGACTGATGGGGGAGAGCAACCCAAAATGCCGGGTCTCAAAACCTATTTATTTCATCTCTAGCTTCCTCCCATTCATCTGGCTCATTTCTGCACTGTGTTCCTGGGAAGTCTATGCCTGTGGCTGTGCCACAGGGGTTGGGGGATTGGCAGTGGGGCTGGGGGGCAGGGACAACCACTGGCGTTTCTTTGCTGGAGCAATGGGCACATCAGTGCCAAACGCAACCACAGGCATCACCTGTGCAAACACTGTCCTGTTAGACTTCCTGCGCTCATCTGGGCTTGCTTGCTTCCTAGCCTGGGTTGATTCAGTTGTACCGTGTCCATGGAGCACCTCTCACTCTAAAAATATTTCAAGGACATTCAAAAACACAATACACTAATAAACCCATGGTGGAAGATGAATGCTGTTGAAAGGAGGGTTAGAGATGGGTAAATCTTGAGACTTCACCCCCAGGTAAGACACTCTGGAGTTCTTAATTGGGTTATTAATTCAGATGAGCCTTAATTGTAGTATAATCAATGGAGTAATTTGGCCAGGCATGACAGCCAAAGGCAGAAAGGTCTCTAAGTGGCTAGAAATCACTCTGCTGAAGAAATCCTCATGGGATAGCTAGTGTTAGCGGTCTGGGTTCAGCTCGGAAGGAGAGCAATTGGGTAGCACCATCCGGAGGGATGTGCTGGCTCCAGGTGTGCCTGCAGATCAGCAGAGAAAGGACCCAGCTGTAGCTGGTCAGCTAATACATGTGTCTGGACCTCCCCAAGGTTTTTCCTGGGCTGTCTGAGGCCCCACAAGAGATGGGGTGGGAGCAGCAGGTCATGGACCAGAAGAAGGGTGATGGACCTGTTGCTAGACCTTCCCAGCTCTGCAGCCCCAGATCACAGTCCGGGGACCTAACAGAGCAGAGAAGAGGCCAGGCATTGCATTGTATGTTAGTGAGATACCGGCCTGGCCGGGGCGAAACTTGAGACTAGGTGTATCTCTCCGAGACTTGGTACAGCTGGGCAAGAAGAGCTCCGTGAGAATGCAGCCACTTTTGGGGAGAAATGCTGCACCAGCATGCCCAGCCATGCTCTGTCCCTGCCGTTCACTAAAGGTGTCCCTTCACGAGAAGTGCAACAGGAACCTCGGCAGACCCTTGGATTGCAACCGTGCAAGGACACCGGGGCTTGTACCCTCATCACGGGATCTTTCAGGTGAACTGTCCGGGATGCTGTCTAAAACCTTTTCGTTTGGTCTGGAAGGGAACACCTTTTTCATCTACTTTGACTCGTAAATGATGCAGGTCAGAGAGCATTGCCCCCACAACTTGCAATGGCATGAGGAGATGTCTTTTTCGGGATAAGCATTTACATATCTTTTTCAGGACAACCATTTATTTTGCAGATCTCCAAGGGAGAAGCCCACTCATCCCTGGCAAGCAAATACAGCTTTCTCCACAATTTTCTAGTAGAATTTGCAGTGGGCGGTCACAGACTTGAGAGCTTGGCTGCCTTTTCAGTGGTGCTGTTTGCTGCAGAAACCATTTATTTTTATCCTTGTATACAATAATTTTCTCTTGACATTTGTGCTGAAATCTTTGTGTTTGTGCTAATGCAGCCAAGCTCCCTAACTTTACAAGGTCTGTTCTACCACCCTCCCCCAACCATGAAGCCAGACACCAGCCCTGGCTTTACCCACCCTCTTCCTCACCTCTGCAAAACCTTCATCCTAAACCTACCCCTGGTCCTTCTCCTCAGCTAGAAGAGCAGGTCCCAGAGAGCAGGTCCTATATTGGAGCTGGTGCAGGAGTTGCTGCCCTGCTCGCAGATGCGTTACTGCATGTTGGCTGATGGTTGGTAATCTGTTCTCGTGCTGGGCAGCCCCATCAGTGGGGGTACAAATGTCACAGGAGGAAGAGCAGTCTGAAAACAAATTGCTATTAATGAAACCCATTGAGCTGTCACAGACCTGTCACCACCTTCTAGGGTTTCTTCTGGCAGGGTCACCATGAAGATGTCACTTCATGAGGAAAGGTTATTGCCTGACCCTGCCTCCACCTCAACCAATTCAGACGGTCCACATCTTCTTATGCAGGAGGTGCGGTGCTGTCCCTAACCTGTGGCTGCCCTTGCAGATCTGTCCTGGGACATGCGAAAGGGTTCCTCTTGGTTGCTCCATCACACAGAGTCTAGGGAGTTCACCACGCAGGCAGCATGGTCTAGGAGAAACGAGTCCGAAAAGCTGCGTTTGGATTTAAAGGGGAGTTTCGTGGCTGGGGCAGGTTCTCTGTGTCAGGTGCCCTTGCTGATACACCCAACAGACACCGGAATAACATCTGTCTGCCTGAGGACAGCACAGAGCGCACCAGACGGTGCTTTAAACACCTGTCCCCTAATCCTCTTCTCTTTCTTTCCAGGCACTTGCTGGCTGTAGGGATGCTCCTCACAGCCACCCTAAAAGAGGAGTCCTGGTTATTTCTATCAAGCCCTTGATTTCCTCCTTCCTTTCTTTCAGCTATAAAATGGGAAAAATGAACACCTAGGATGATGACAGGTATCAGAGGGACAGCATGGAGGTCCTTCCAGTCTGCAGGTAAGGTGGGAGCTCATCTGGACCACGGAAGAACCAGATCTTCCTGCACAAGAAGATCTTCTCCATCCTATCTAGGAGTTACCTATTTGCTCTCTTGTACATGGCCTCCGTTTTCTTCGTCCTCTCCTCCTCCTGAAGAGCAGGTCACAGGCAGGACATGGGTACAAACCCCTAAAAGAGCTTTTAGCTATTGTCAAGGTTCAATGCTCTTTTTAGGCCCCCTGTTCTGGCTAAGTTCAGTAATAGAGTGAAGTGGTGCTGGGTCTGGATTTTCAGCCCTATTTGCAGCTTTAAGAGCATATTGCTTTCATGGGACAAATTTCCAGGTCAAGATGAGCTGGAAATACCACCCCAGGAGCTTTTGGATTCAGTGTCTCTGCTAGGACCTGCCCCTAAGATGAAATGAATTTTATGTGCTTGGTCAGAGCAGAAGCCAAGCATGGAATGAGGCCAGAAAAACAGTGGGTCATGTTGAAGTTTCTTTTTTTCTTCACTTGACTCTGTAATAAAAATATATCTCAAGATTGTTTTGGGATTAACAGGAAAAAATTCATCTTGATGGGAACCATCTGTGACTGGGAGATGCTGGCTGCTCTCCGCTTTCCACCCAGCGCGCAGACACTGTTTTTAAGGCGTGTTCCTCTCCCAAATATTATTCCTTTTATCCCCGTGCTGGTCAGAGGAATCCCAACTATTTAAGGAGGCCCTTCTTTCTGGATAAGCCCAGCATTAAAAAGCACCAGCAGCTCATTACGCCTATATAGCATAATATTTGCTTTCCTCATTATAACAGCGCTGCCCAGCACAGCTTGCCGGTGGCTGCTGGTTTTGCTAGCATAAATACTGGAAGCGTCTTCACTGTAACCTTTCCACCCCAGACGTTACCTCATGTTCAGAGCAAATTTGCCGTGGCCTCTCCAATCCATACTGCAAACCAGAGTGGGGGGAAAGCTGCCCCGAGGAGCAGAGCTGCCCTTGCTCTGCATCCGCTGGGTGAAAATGAGCATATTTGTGCCGAGGTGTAAAGCATTGCAGTGATTGCTGGGGTAGCTGCTAACCCCACATGGGGATTGGGGCGTCTGCCAGTAAAACACGACCACTTCTGGGTTAATGGCTTCCCAATGGGAGGATAAAAAGATGATAAAAAGTTCTGGAGACTGTTCAAAGTGAGGAAAAAGCATCTTAGACCTGGGGAAAGAGGGGAAACTGCATTCACCTTGCCTGGCCAGGCAGCCAGTCCTGCCGCCCCAGACCTCACTGCATCCTTAGAGCCTCGTCCGATTACTGCTGAAGCTCCCTTGGGCATCATCCTGCCCCGGCACCGTGGGACACTGGGGACAAGGAGCCCTTGCGGTGAAGTCCTGGCTTTTAGCCCTGACCCACCCAGCGCCCCCAGTACAATGGGACCATTCTGCTGCCGGCGACCACGAGGCGGTAGCAGGAGCTCTGCCAGCACAGCTTGGGTTGCAGAGGTGAAATCCTTGCTGCAGCCAGGCCCTCCGCCTTCTCCAGCTATTTCGCACCGCTCCGATTTCAGCCGGGAGAGCCCAGGCGCCATATGAGGAAACTGGATTTGAACGCAGAAATAAACCCGTCTGGGTCGCGAACACGTCACGTTAATGATGGGAAAGTCCAAACGGGGCAGAGGGGCATTGGGAAGAAACAAGCTGTGCGCGCTCAGCTCTTAACATGGGGCTAGAAATCTCCTGGGAAAATGCTTCTTGGAGGATTTGCGGCCAGAAATCGTGAGCTGATCCAGGAAAAGACGGGCAGCGCGTAGGCGATTCTGCCCATAGGCTCACTCCCTGCTATTTTAAGGTGCTTGTGCTCTCCTGCACGCGCATCCCATTCTGGATGGCTGCACGTAGGGTCTTGCTCACTCTTACTCCTGAGTCACCGCGGTGGCCCCCTTGTTACATCCCCCTCTTCAGCCTTCCTACGTGAGTCCATTAGTTGACTCTTTTTTTTGCTTGCTTTCTCACATATTTGGGATATGTGTGTGTGTGTGCACACGTCAAACTTTCAAGTACACCCAGCATTCGGGCAAAATCAGCTCTGCGGCTGACCGCTCTGCCTTCCTTAAAATCCTCTCCATGAGCCCAGACCGCTCAGATGGTGGCTAGGAGAGGTGGAGTTTTGCAAGGAGGACTCATCTTTCCAAGAACTTAGATTACGGTTTTATGGGACAAATATTCCCCCAAACACCAGTCCGACCTCAGTAGGCCGGTGTGTTTGCGCACACTTGTCTGCACGCTGCTGCTGATGCTCGGACAACCGAAATCATACACACCGCCTCCTCCACCACAGACACACACCGTATTTCATCCATCAAAAAGTAATTTACAGATTAAATGTATTATGTAGAGCATTATGTAGAACCACATTATATTGTACCAGGAAGAAAATGTACCGTGTTGCTTCTTTTTTTAGTGAAAGAGAGGGGGACAGGGAATGGGTTCGCATAGCATTTTTCAGACAACGAGATTTTGAGCTCCGGGGCTCTAATTTCTGCATTGTCTGTGCAAACGTGCACCGTCGCAGGCAGACTTGGCCAGAGGCCGTGATGGACCTTTCATCCCTGCCTGCAGATAAAGCCCCCGTTACGGGGTCACTTGAACGGGGACCTGAACAGCCCATGTCTTCGTCCGAGAAGACTCCAGGATGGAGGTAATCAGCAAACTGATGTTCCCTTTTGCCTCGCCGAATAAGAGATGCTTTGTTCGGGGATACAGGTCGGGTCTGTGGCAGAGCAGCTCGCGAGAGATTTTATTTCAGCTACCTGCAAAGAAGCTATGAGAAGAATGTCGTAGGTTCCTCTCGGTCTGGAGGAACGGAGAGATACTAACCCAAGGTATTGTTTAATATTAACTGGACCGGTGCACATCTATGAAAGGTTTGATTGTGTGTCTGTCTGTGTTTATATAACAACATCACCTCCAAAGCCATATTAACGCGGCTGAAGCCTTGCACGGGCTGGGGCAGGTGAAAGTCCTCCCGGAGGTAGCTGCATTGACGACCGTTTTTGTCAATAAAGATGGGTTTCTGTGTTGGCACCGGAAATTTAAGTCGTAAGCCCAGATCTGCCCGTGCTCGGTGCTGTGCAGGCGCAGAGCGAAGAGATAACAGCAACGCCTGTGATTAATGTTTTAGATAAGAGAAACCAAGAGGCCAGCCAGCAGGGAGGGTAAGGAAACAACGAAGCCCTGTTTGCACGAGGACGCCGGGAACGGCTCTCTTGGGACATCCGCGGATTTCGCGCCTGGCCGGTTCCCCTAAGGAACAGCTATTGCGAGCTCTCCCCCGGCGGCAAAACCCACCTGGGTTTCAACGCAGGCAAGGTTTGGCCTTCATACTCATCCCCTCTCCTCCTTTACAGCTCCTCGGCCCAGATGTTATCAGCGGCGGCTTCAGTGAAGCTCCTTCCCACAGGGGCAGGGAAATGTTGCCCCACAAGATGACAAACGTTTTTCTTACGCTGCCATTTCAGCCACGTTTGTTTATTAGGTGGACCATTTCCAGGATCTAAAAAACTTCAACAAACTCAGTCATTTTGACTCATTAATTTGGAGATGGCTTTACCTACGTGTCCTGAAGTTCTCACCATATATCTAAACGGTGTCTGGCAGAGAGTGGATAGCTAGTCCCACTTACAGCTAAATACACATTTCAAAAAGCATTTGAAGGTTTAAAATAACCTTGTTTGCCACCAATTATATATTCAGGGCTGGACTTTCCCTCCTTAAGCTACCTTCATTCAGGGAATCACCTGAAACTGAGGAAGATGCTGGTAAATGGTTTCCAAAAAGGGCAGAAAAGGACCCTTGGGTTGGCCAGTGGTGCCTAGATGTTCCCTTTCAGAAGCAAAAAGCTACATAATGGTCTTAATTCATACCTTCTGGGGTATGATCCACACATCTTGGAGTATGTGGCTCCCCTGTTCCCGCTGTGTCCTCCCAACCCTCGAGAGCAGTGGGCAGAATAGCAGGGCTGAAGGCTCATCCTGCCCGTACACTTATTATCTGCATGATGCTGGTTTGTTCGGAGAGAGGGGAGGAAAGGAGATGTAACTTGCTCCTCAATACAGGGAGGAAGCGGACCGACTGGTCTGGCCACGTGCCGCATATCCCAGCTGATAGCTCTGCTGGAGGGGTCAGTCTGCTCAGTTGGTCTGGTTTTCTGTCTACATTAGAAGGTATTTTGCTCCTTCGAATGTCTTCACGGGGAGGCCAGATGTACTCTTTCCACTAACGACAGGTGGCTGTAGTCAACATGCATGCGTTTTGTGATCCAGACCAGCTGCAGACCTCAGAGGGACGGGGAGGGAGTCCAGTATTAGATCCAGTTATTTATTTTACTGCTTCACTAATTGAACGCAATTATGAATGCCTCTGGCACTAGCAGAGCTTTGGTAGTGAAGGCCAGTGTGAGAGGCGATAGGGACTTCTTACTAATGCGCGTCTACTTTTTTTCCCAGTAACAGACCTGGATTTATCCTATGTCTCTAACTGAGAGTAAGAGCTGAGGGTTATAGATGGGTTCATTATTTCTAATAGTGTGTACTTAATAAGCCAACAAATAAAAGTTTTAAAGGAGACCGCTTGGGATGCAGGACTGAGACTTGCCATCAACTCCGTGTAGATTCCCTCTATGGCAGTGGGTGTCAAAGTCAATTAAGATATCTGCACAACAAGATCATGCGCCGCTTCCCACCTCACCTCCACCAGAACCTACAGGAGGCTGTGGACGAGCTGACGAGAGCCACTTTTCTCCAGCCAAGCCCTTCGAAGGGCCATGGTGGAAGTCCAGGAGTTGTCTGCATGAACGCACTGCTGCAGGGCAACATCCTTTAGGGCTTCAGGGGAAACAGAAGGCACAGGTCACCCTTCCTCCTCTGAAATCTTGATGGAGACAGAGGTCTCTTGCCTTGCCGTTGGACCAACATCAGCACAAAGATCACTCTGGACAAAGGAGCAACCAGACAGGGTCCCGCACCTTCTTCCGTATCTGGGCCTATTTCCTCCGATGCTTTTTGCATTTGCCCTGTCAATTTTTGGGCTTGCCTGTTTCTCACCGATAAGAACCTATCTATCTCTCCTCTCTCTACAGGCTTTTGCAGAAGATCTTATAAAGACAACCTGTACCTTGCTACTCTTCCCCACCTCTCCCTTCGAGGGAGAAGCATTTCTCTCTCATTGCCTGTTCCTCTGCTCTTCTCCTTATGCAAAATGAGTTGGCTGAAACCCAGGAACCTCTTAGGTCCCAAAGGGGAAAACCTGCCATCCCTACCTGTTCCTGTCCACCACGTGAAACTCAAACCATTTCCCAGAAGCTTCATTCAGGAAGGAGCCACTTGGCAAAGCAGCCTGCAGTGCATTTTGGGTCACTTCCTAGGAAAGTTCATACTTTGCACAGCATTTGGCTTGTGCAACTAGGAATTGCGTGTGTCCCTGGTTGGCTTCATGTGGAGCTGGAGTACGGCAGCTGACTTGGCAGGGAGATCAGCGCGCGATAGCCAAGAACATGCTCCAACGCGGGCTAACCTTTGCCCAGGTGTACTCCCCTCCCCTGTTCAGGAGCTAGATTGCACCTTTCACGGATAGGAAAGACAAGTAGATACCTCATGTGACCTGTCTCATAATACACCTTATACAATACCCTACATTTATTTATATAGTATTCTACATTGAAATGCCGTCCCTGCAGCAAAGAAGCATCCAGTCTGAGATAAAGACATCAAATGGGGAGAATTCTGCCTTCCTTCCTCGGTAGTTTCTTCTCACAGCTAAAAAATACTCACTCATCTAATTGACTTTGCTGTGGACTTCCAGCTGCCTGGTGTTTGTGAAGATGTGCTCAGGGCTAATTTTGTGCTGAATGACATGCCACAAAGTTGAAGCATTTTTATTCTGGTGCTGGGGAAAGGAGGCAGGGAGCTGACTGCAATTCTCTCTTCCAGACCACGCCGGGACAAAATTAGTCCTATTTTTGCGTGAATATGTGGACCGTTGATATGGTCACAGTTCCTCCCCCATGCTGGGAGTCTTCGGTGCAGTAATTAAGGGCAACGGAGCCAGAGCAGGGCATCCAGGACCCGATTTACCGTCAGACCTGCAGCGATAACCCGTACCAGCGACTTTCCTCCTATTTTAAGTACATTCACCTTATCTCCGGCTGAAAGGGTTGCGGGGCTGCTGGTTAACCTACCGCTGAGCAGGCAAACACAGTTATGTTGTGCAAACAGGCAAAGCACTCCCCGGCTTAGCGGACTAGCGATACCTCCAGTTGCTGGGTAACATCAAACGCTCGCATACTCTCAGTCAAGGATCTCTTTGGGACTCGCGATCCAACCACGGCCGCCGCTGCGGGAACGGATGCCTTGCGCGGGCTTGCCTGGGCAGACCGACGAAGAAGAAAGGATGAAGGAGAGGCTGCAAAGCGCAGAATATAACAGCAAAGTGTCTCTGCAAAGGCTCCCTGCAAACGTTACCACGGTCAAATAACGGGACCTAAGGGCGCGCTTGCAGCCAACGCTCTCCTTAACGCTTATTATTGGTGCAAAGGCCTCGGAGAAAGAAGTAGGAAAAAGCACCCGAACGAAAATATCTGCAGCACAAACACAGGAAAACGCAGACCTCCCCCCTGTTTCTCCTGCATTCCCCGAGTGTTTGCACGAGCAAAACAATAGCGTGGCCCTTACCACGCTTCCTTCCCCTTCCCAGGGCTCTCCCGTCGGTCGGATGCTGTCGTGGGCCGTCGCGGTGCAGATTTACCTCCAGCCAGCCTCGTATGCATGGACAGACGGGCGCGCACAGTGTAGCAGCGATGGGATGCTGCAACCTTAGTTCTTTTTGTATTTGCCTACCAAGTTGTCCCGTCCATAAATAAATCCTTACAGGATTGGGTGCAAAATCTGTCCCACGTCCATAGGCTAAAACTTGCCCCTGGTTTCAATCGTCGGCACTGAGCAGGGTCTTACTGGAAAGCGCAGTCAGCTGAAAACGTGATCACGTGCTGTGAGCGTCATGGAGCAAAAGGGCTTTAATAAGACCTCCATAGGCACCCCATTTTGTAATAAATGTGCCTGGGGATATAGGCACGACACATTATGGACTCTGGCCATGCCAAAGGGAGATATTTAAAACAGCTTTGAGCATTCAAGGCTCTAAATTACACGTTTGCGTAGGATAAGGAACTTTGAAATCTGAAAATACTTTCCCAGTCCAAAATTTCGTCATTTTTTTTCCTAAAAAAATTCAGATGAAATTTTCTTCCGTCGGCCACCCTGTGACTTTTTTTTGACATGGTGTGGCCTTTAGCAGCAGAAGTGATGATAGCGGGGGGAAAGATGGTCTCTCTGCTCACCGTTCCTCTCTTCACAGCTGCTCGGAGAGAAAACCCTTTCCCAGCCCGGCATCCCTGGGCAGGAGCTTGCTCAGTGAAGGCTGTGCCGGATTCAACTGGCAAAGTCAGGGGGAAAAAAATTTCAGAAAATGTGCAAACCGAGATTTTATTTTTTTTTCTGAGGTGTTTTACTCAGCTAGATTTGAGCAAACGTATGCAGGGATGGTAAAAAAGCAAATTATTGGCTGACATTAAGGGCAGCTGCAATGTTTCTGGAATCTCAAGAGTTATAAGAGTATTTTCTAACAGTGCCAAAACAAAGTATTTTTGCCCTTAATCTGACAAAGGGCTGGACTATTTTTGCTGAAATTAAAAAGAGATCATCACTAGGCAGAGACCCAAGCACGTAAAATTTCAGCCTGGTTGTTTAAAGTCTGGCAGAGTCGCAAGTACCTACGGTCATGACTTTGTTATATGTCTCTCAATACCTGCTTCTCCCCCTTGCGCTCCCATCCTTGAAGCTGCAGGAGAGAAAAAAAAAAAATCAAAAATGAGTCCTAAAACACTTAAATGGGCCCGGCCACCAGAATGCATAAAAAATGCACCCGCGGGATATACTTTCATCAGGGTTTGAGTTAATCACAGCTTTGAGGGACTTGCAGTTTGGAAACGCCTGCCGTCAGCAGGACCACAAGGAAAAGTGTCTGGCAAACAGCTACCTTCCCATAACGACGTCTTCTGCTGTAACGTGACTCTGGGTCTCCTCTGCTGAGGCTGGGGACCGTCTCTTTGGATCAGGTTTTATATTCCGATTTTTCGCCTTCGGGCTGCTCCTTGGAGGCGAGGGAAAGCTGTGTCTGTCTTACATTCCTGCGCCGCCCTGGAAGAGAGGGACGGTTGCTAGTGGGCTACCAGCTTTTTCTGTGCCTGTGAAGATGAGTCTGGTATCTGTCTCATGCTCGCTTTTTATTTTGATAGCGCTTCTTGTGCTTTTGCACCATTTGGGCCATGCACGGCTCCAGGGCTGGCCCTGGGCAAGGGGTTAAAGGGTGGAAAACGGCCAATTTGCAGAGAGAGAAATGGACCCTCTGGTCTAAGGTAGGTATTTGGATCAAGAAAGGCAGAAGACTCACACTGGGGGTAAAATTCCATTTTGCCTTCGGTGCCGAGCCAGCCTGGATGTGTTCCTCACGGTGATTCATTCGTGTGGTCAGAGCACAGAGAAATCAAGTCCTGAGTGTGGTGTAGACACACTAAAATGCTCATCCCTTCCCCAAACTGGCTGCAACGTGAGGACCTGGTGCTGGGACATCCACAGGCACGTGTGTACATGAGGTCCGGGGGACTAGTCCGTGGTGCACGTGTACCCGCACACCTGCAATATCGGGATCTAATGGAAGATCAAGCGCATCTGATGAAAATGGGTGGAAAAATAAATATTAGTCAGGCAGGAATGAGCACATTTGCAGGAGTGAGGGAAATCAAGAGACTGCAAAGCCCAAGCCTGGCGCCCTGTGACTGCCTGACCCGCTTCCTTCCCACCTCCATCCCGCCGCGCGGGAGCACCTGGTTGCACAACCCCCTCGCGTCCCTCCTAGCAGGCTTGGAGACGCTACTGCCTTCACTATAAATATCCCAGAAATATAAATATGAGTGATCTATTTTCCCTCCTGACCGCCCTGCTCCTCACTGCCAAGCGGGGATTTACTGGTGTCCAGCTAACCGCGGGCCAGCCGGGCTCTTACAGGACCATTATTTTTACTATAATCGGCGGAGGTTTTCCAGGCTGGCTTTTATATGTTAGCTGCACCGCGCGTGCATCCGTGTGTCTATTCCCATAGGGTGCTCCTTGGGGCGGACGGTTCCTAGACGTCCCATTCGCGAGGAGGAAGATGAGGGCGGATGAAGGCTGGGTTGCCCGGCAGAGGAAGGGGAGGGGGGGGGGGGTGACCGTGCTGGAAGAAGGTGTTGGCTGCCTCTTCGGGACTCAGCGTTCCCAAACCCCGCGGACACCGGAGCCCTCCCGATGTGGGGCCAAACGCCCCGATGCTTCCCCCCCCCCCGTGCGGGGCTCCGGGTCCGGCGTTACGGTCCAGCGCCGCGGGGCTGCGGCGCCCCCCAAACTGCCCCGCTGGGGCGCAGGGGGCTGCGGAGATGCCCCCGCAGGGCAGGGTGCCGCCAGCTTTCGGCAGCAGCCTGCCTCCTCCTCCTCTTCCTCCTGCCGCCGGCCGGGGCGGAGCCGCCCGCCCCCAGCGCCCGCCCCGCTGCCGGCAGCCGGCGGCCGAGCCCGAGCCCGAGCCGAGCCGCGGCGACGGGGACGCGGTGCCACCTCCCTGCCTGCCTGCCTGCCTGCCTCGCTGCCTTCCCGGCTGGTCCTCGGCTGCCCCCGGCTCTGCCCTCCGCCCGGGCACGGTGCCGGTGTCCGCCGGCCTCGCCGCGCCCGGCGGGGCGGGGGGGGGTCCCGGCGGCTGCCCCGAGGAGCCCCCAGCAGGTAAAGGGGGGGGGGACACGGGGCGACTGGTGGCACTGGGAGGGGACGGGGGGCTTTTGCATGCCCGTGCCCTGCGCGGAGAAAAAGGGGGGGGGTGCAACGTGCCCCCCCTCGGGGTGTGTGCGATGCTGAACCGGAGTATTTAACACTGCCCCCCCTCCTTCCAAAAAGGCGCTTCTTTGGCCCAAAAGGTGCTTCGTTACCTTCCGTGTCCCCCCGGGGTGGCTCACCTGGCTGGGAGCATCCCAAGGTGATGCTCCGGGTGCCGCTGGGCGGCAGGGGGGGGACATGGGGCGGGAGATGCCCGCTGCCCTCTCGGCTGTCCGGGACCCAGTCGCCAGGGGTTGGATCCGGCCACCCCCCGTTTCTCCTTCAGGCCGTGCTCGCTTTGTGCCGAGCGGCCAGGTAACGCTTCGTTTTGGAGATGCCGCTCTCGAAATATCGGCGTCCGCAGCGCCCCGTTGCCCCACGGCTTTACGCTGGGCTTGTCCGGCGCCTTAAAACCCCGAGGCAGGAAAAATCCCGGGAGAGTTTTCCACTTGCTGTCCCTCGCCCAGGCCACATGGTGCCCGTCCAGCGCCTGAGCCCTTCGTGGCACCTCGGAGGTGGCGATAGGGACGCCGGGCTCCCGGTGATGTTCCCCAGGAGCAAACCGCTATTCGCCTCAAGCACCCTGTATTTCGTGCCAGCGGTGAGAAGATAGGGTGGGAGGGGGTGAAGGTGGAAGGTCTCATTTTGTCCTTGACACTTGGCAGAGAAATCACTTGGAAAGGGAATAAATTCAGGACAGGAGAGAAGGGGGAAAGAAAAAAAAACCCAACCCCTCGCTGCTGTCGTTTTGACGCTCTCTCCCGAGTCCGCTCCAGCCCTGTATATTCAGCGCCTCGAAAACTAGGCGTTTAAGAGTTGCAGCTGAAATGTGAGCCTTCTGCTGGAAACGGTCTGTTGTAGCAATTCCCGATGTCGGAGCTACAAAATCTCACCCTGGCCTGATGGAAACGGTGATTCTTCAGCCGGAAAAAAAAAAAAAAGGCTTCTTCAAACTCACCGTACTTTGTTTTTTAGG
Source organism: Apteryx mantelli (assembly GCF_036417845.1). Taxonomy (NCBI): domain Eukaryota; kingdom Metazoa; phylum Chordata; class Aves; order Apterygiformes; family Apterygidae; genus Apteryx; species Apteryx mantelli. Next base: position 3,616,018 of record NC_089978.1, read on the forward strand.
GGTGGGTTTGTACAGCTACAGTTATTATTTGTAATCATGCTGGCTTAAGGGTTGTTTTGGGGCTGGAAAGGGATTATGGCAGTGTGATCTGAATCGTCATGACAATGCTGCATGCAAAATTAGGAAGAAAAAAAAAAAGAATTAGGTTTCTCTTTGCTGGCGCTTCCTCCCCGTGCGAAGGAAAATGAGCGTTCATTCAGCAAGCCCCAGAAGGTTGTTTCTGCATTAGGAAGTTACGTGGTGCGGAGAGCAATTTAAACCCGAATACGCCGCTCAGATCGCGCTTTCCCCTCCGGGCGCTTGCACGACTGCCAGGAAGTTTAAAAGTTAGCCTTTCTGCTTATTCTTCAAGAGCTTTTTTTTTTTTTTTTTTTTTGGTTTGGATCACACACGGATGCAGAATAAATGTCTCCTTCCTTCTTTCCTTCTTATAAACTTCTAGCTTGCGCTTGGCAGGTGTGGCTGGGGAAAAGCTGAAGTAAATGGACTTCCTGCCTTGCATTTGGTCTGGTGTGTCCAAGTTCGCTGGCCCCCGAACTGCTGCAGAAAGCAGTCGTTAATACATTACCCAGCCTTTGTCTACCTGAGCAGTGGTTCTCCAAGCCTTAAAGGCTGCTATTTTAACGTATTTTCCTCTGTCGAGACTTGAAGCATCTTCCAACCACTACTCAAACAGCACTCAGCTGCAGAGTACTTCTTTGCAATTTAGGATGTACTGCTTCAGTGGGGGATATAAGCTCCGCTTTGAGGCAGAGTTAATTTTAGAGTGGGTGTCTCCGTCAAGCTGCACTTTTTCTATTAAATAAGCGTGTTTTGCACGTTACTGCTCTTCCCTGCAATGAATTCTGTACTGGAAGGCAAAATCTGACTGATGTTTGTCTCGCACGTCAACAGTGAATAGCACAAAGGAAATGAATTCTGGTCCCATTGATTATTTTGGTGTGGGGTTGTCCTTTGCGGGAGCTGCTGGCTTGGAATTAATGATAACAGTTCTAATTTTAGCAGGGAAACAAATTGATCTTATGACCCGGGAAGATTATAATGAACTGGCTGCAAGGGCCAGGGGTTGTGTCTTGCACTTTTTTCTACAAAGCGCCATGCATATTTGATCTCATAAAATAAAAAAAAAGCCCTAAAACCACTGACCTTGGTGTTAGACACTGTGAAACGCTATGGCAATTTTAATGTGCTGATGTGGGGGTTACGGTAGTCCACGGTTGCAAATGCTGTCACAGATGGAGGTCGAAATCCAGCTCATTCACACCTACCGTTGCCTGCTTAGAGGCACTTTGGAGCTCACAGGTGGTGGAAGTTGGATCTGGGCCCTCTTTTAACAGACACACCTGCAGGGAATATTGTCCTTTAACTCGCTTTGTGAGTCTTCCCAAGGGTGAAAATAGAGGGGTAGGATCTCAGCTTGGAGGTGATTTCAGCCTCAGAGAAGGTTCTGTCCCAGTCCTGCACCTGAGACACGTGCCGGGCAGCTCCCATCCTGGTGGGGTGGAGACACGTGGCTAAATCTAGCTGGTGGGAAATTATACTGATGCAAGTGTTTCTCACCTTCTGGGAATGTAGAGTCTGCAATTCTGGTTCGAAACTCCTTTTTAACAAGAAACGCAGCTGGGGAGGCCTGTGCTCCTGCCCCAAAGAGCTTTAAGGAGATGCTTTGCACCTCCTTGCTGACAGTGAGATGAAATAGGGGGCTTCACCTGGAAGCTCCTGGACTTAATGAGGTTTCATTAAACTGCTGCAGGTGATGAGCATGCTCTGAGGAGACTCAAGGGTGGGGAAAGAGGTGACTTTGGTATTTCCCTCTTGTGCAGGGAAGTAGCAAGTGGTGTTGGTGTGAGGAGCCTGCATCTGCTTTGGGCTTCACTGGTGGTCCTGGCTGCAAGGTGAGTGGTGTCTTGCAGTTCCTCTCGTTGGAATAGGGTGTTTTCTCACCCAGGACTGAGGTCCTAGGGCTGATCCTCCCCAGGGCTGCTGTGCTGGAGCTCGGCTTGAAGCTGAGTAGTTCCCTCTGCTCAGGAGAGGGCAGTGTCACACCGACGAGCTGGTTCCTTGGCGGCGCCGAAAGTGTGTATGGAGATGACACCCTTTGCCCGCCCAGGGGTGCGGAAGGGTCTTGCAAGGGCACCGGTGTAATTTCCCGCATGCCGGTGGGACCTAGGTGTCTTGTTCCTGCTCCCTTCTTCCCTGTGCAAAATATCTCCCTTCCAGATATGGTCCCTGCTGCTTTTCTGTGACCCTGAGTACGCCGATGGCATTTAACAGATCGCTGCAGGAATATTATACGCGTGATGCAGGGAAAAGGGATTTAAAAGGCGGTTGTAGCAGTTGCTTTTGACTGCCAGCCCCTCTATAAACAGAGATTAGATACAGCTACTTTAATGTGTGTCTTGCTTTCAAAAAAAAAAAAGCTGCGTGCTGGTGTTTGCCTTCGTTTCTTTTTCCTCTTTAGCTAACCGCTGTGTTCTCCCCACTTCCTCCAAAAATACCCGCAGATGCTGGCTGAACAACAGCCCAAATACTTGGTTAAATGGCCTATCCTTGCTCAATAACCTGGGGAAAAAAAGCTTTATTTTTATACGTAATTAAATATTTGTATAACGCTTCTGCCAAGAAATGGTTTCAAGGTACAGCGCGTTCTCCCGAAGGATATTCAAACAAGGACCTTCTTGGGTGGCAATCGGAAATCTTTCCGTGCTTATGTCTATCTCGATGCGTTGCATGTTTTCACATGCTGAATCCATTACGTGTTTTGATTGAGCTCTGTCTCCTTTGCCTGCCTGGTCTTTGGTCAGAATTAGCTTTCTGGGAGGGGAGAAGGAAAAAAAAAAAAAAAAAAGTCTCTCCGTCCTTTTTGTGAATATTTTTGCACTTACTTTGCGGCTCCTGAGCAAATCTGCACCCCAGCTCTGTTCCCGGGCTCCCGCGTCCGTGCGCGGTCCCGCCGGGCGGCTAACGCGCTCCTCGGAAATGGCTCGCGCTGATTTAACGTAATTCCTTCGTCATGACAAAACGGAGTCGTCCGGCTGCCTAACCACTGCATCCCCCCCCCCCCCGGGGTGCGGGCCACGTGGGAGCCCGGCTCGCTGCCAGACGTCCCGCAGCCGCTGCCTCCGAGGGGACTCGGACGCGATGGACCGTGAGTTTATGCCGTCCTTGTCCGGGAACGCTTAAAAGGGTGTTTCGCTTTCAGATTTACCACGCGGCGCCGTGCTAACGCGGTTCATCTCGCACGCTGCCGGGAGCTTTTAAAGAACGCTTGCCTCCTAATAGCATTTATTTATTTATTTGTTTTAATTCCTATCGTTTCTCCTTAAAACTTCGTTAGCCTTGGCTGCTCGTACGGTGCTTTTATAAAAGTCTGCTCGCTGCCGTTTATCTTCCCTTCCCCCCCTCGGTTAAGCCGAAATGAAACTTCTCCCTCCCCTGGCCTGAGGTTAGATGCACGGCGCAGAAATACCCGGCTCTTCTGCCGTTTTTTTGGCTGTACCGAGTTTGAGGTTTACGTTTGCGCAGGTTATTCGGTCGATGCGCCTCATGTCTGACTTAAATAGCACAAGGTGAAGAGCAGAGTCTCTCTTAATAGGTATTTTTGGATGCAGCATTTAAAAATACATGATGTCTTTGCTGCGTGTTTCGGTGCCCAAGTGTTCTCCCAGGTGCTCTCCTAGGTTATATCTTGGGCCACTCATCTTGTATTGATGAATCTCTTGAGTCGATGGTTGCCGAATCATAAATCTAATTGCCTCAGTCTAAAAATCAAGTCAACGGTCCTATCGCCTGCTGCAGAATTGCAGCCTAACAAAGAAAACACATTTAAATTTTCAGACCGGGAGATGATGATGGTCTTGCAGGCGATGGTCAGGATGTTGTGGCTGGACGGCAGGGTTAGGCAGCGAGTGCTACGAGAGGCTGTCGAGAAGTGGGTCTAATCCCGGTTCAGGTCACTTCAGAGCTTGGAGAGGGTTGGAGACTAATGCCCAGGCTCTTCTTTGTACCCTACTACTTCCCTGCAGGAGGAAACCTTGTAGAGAGGAGTTGCTTGAGGCTGTCAAGTCAGTGATGCCTTGTAGGCAGTCACCTGATACGGCAGCAATTGTGTTTGCCGGTATCGTGGGAATTCTGGTGTCAATCTATCTCCTAATTATTCATGCTTCTTGTAGATGAGACTTCACGCTGTCACTCAAACCTGTTGCTGCCTTAAAGCCAGCAAAAGGGGAACATTTGTGTCCTGATCTTGGCATCCCAGCAGAAATCCAGCTGGGCAACTTGCTCAATTTCTCTCAAGCTTTTCCCTCTGGAGTTCTCTGGTTGTGATTTCTCTGTTCGTGGCCACGAGCTGGCTGCCTGACCGTAGAGATCCGCGCTTACATTAACGGCCGAATAATCCTTGTAATCTGTGTATCGTTTTGAGCTTGTTAAGAGCCCCAGACTTTGTCAAGCTAAGAGGTAAGCCAAGACCTAGGGCTTGTCAAAGCTTCTATTTTTAGGTACGTTCATGCTAACATGCAAATTATATTTATCATCGAGGACTGCTCTGTACTCGCTTGCTGCGCTGACCTTGCAAGCCCTGTTTTCCAGCTTCTGCACAGATACCAAAAAGCTTGTTAAAAATAGTTTTTCCCATCGTGTTTTCCCCGTGCTCGTGAGCTGGGTCCTGTGAGCTCCTGAACCGCTTCTTGTGTTTCACTGGATGCTCTGTAAATATGTAGTGGGGGGTACTCTGGTGTCTCGTGTACGGGGCCGCTGGGCGAGCTGCCTCCGCGCATCGCAAGGTCGCGCTGCCGCGTCAGCGCGCGCTGCTTAAACGCAGACCCTGGGGACTCTCTGCGTACAGGTTTGCTTTGCGAAGAAAAAGATAAATCTGCTTGTGGGATTACAGCCATAGAGATGCTGTCCCTGAAAACACGGGCGGGAGCGGCTGAAGGCCGGATCCCGAGGAAGCGTCCTTCCTCGTGTTTGCACCCGCGCGAGCACAAGATCCTGTGACGCGCGGTGGCTTCAGCTCCAGCCTGAGCTTGCACGGGTAACTTGTAGGAAGCTGAGAAAGCTGCTGCTGTTGGAAACACTTGATTTTTATTTATTTATTTTTCTTCTGGGGCTCTGTGTGTGAATCCAGTTCACTTAAATAGGAGCTCAAAACTTGCTCTGCAGTTTCCAAGCCTCTGGAAACTGGAAGGGAGTCTCTGGATACAGAGGGGTGTCTGTCTTTTGTTGGAAAACGTCCGACTAAAAAATCCATGAGGAGGGTGGGCATCTTGTCAGCTGTCCCAGTACCAATGTGAGGGTGATACCCTTGAGGTACAAACCTATTCGACTTCCTAGATGTTGTCGATGGGGCCAAAACATCCACCTTGGGAGCCTTTTCAAATGCATAGTCCATCCAGAGCACCTTGTATTTGGTGATGAGGCTTCAGCATCTGGCAACTTCTCTCTTTGCTTCCCAAAAAAACCTTTAAGTGAAATGAGCTGGAAGCTCTGAGTGTGGGAAGCAAACTGGAGCTGTCTGGCAATGGGTTTCTGCTTGCCCGGTGTAGCCTGGAAAACTGTCCTCCCTGTGCAAGAGGTAGGGTTTGGGGGAGAAGGCAGCCAGCGCTCCCAGGGGGACGGTAACCAGCCCAGTGGAGCCAGCTACTGCACTTTTGTATCTCCAGGGAGATTTAAAGGCATCGCCTCTAGCTAGTACCTGACTGAGCTCTTGGAGCAATGTGCCTACCCAGATATCCAAAGAGGAACCTATCTGTCTCCCCAAAAAGAAGGATTTGGGGAGGAAGCTGTTGATCTTGAATGCAAGGTTGGTTCCTCCGGTTTTGGGTGTCTGACCCTCAAAACCTGCTCTGCTGGGCCTGCTTCTGCCCTGGGCTGGTGATGCAACTCCAGGCTTGGCCAAAAGCTGCTGCTTGTTGGAAATGATCTTTACGGAAGCAGGTTTTGTCCGGAGAGCCATTGCAAACAGCTTACCTGCTGCAATCCCTCCTCCAGGCTGGTGCACAATGATCTCGAACTGCGCTTGACTGAGCACCGACACACTGGGAAACCTTAATGAGGCCGGTGACCTGCCTTGGTGTCACCTGGATAAATGCCTGGGCTGATGAAAGGGAGGCGCGGGAAGGGAGGTCGGCTGGGTAATAGCGAGGTCGGATTTGAACCGGTGACCTGGAGGCAGAGGTTCCTGCAGGGCTACTAGTCTCTCGCGGCTTTATCTTCCTGATGTGCTAAATGCTATGTATTACAGCGGGAATGTGATTAGCTAGCAGGAACGGAGCCTGGGAGTTTATTTTACTGAGAAGCTGTAACCTGCAGTCCAGGCTTTCTTAGAGACGCCCTGTGGTGAAGAGCCACAAATCCACTTTTAAGAGCAGAATAAGCTTGAGCTAGGTGGTCTGTGTATTTCTAAAAAGCGTCAGCTTATAATGTTAAAACCCTTCATGTCCCAAGAGTCCTAAAAGCCAAGCTTTTGGGGTAATGGTCTGGTAGTACAGAGTGCTGTATTAGTGTGAGTGAAGGTCCTACAGGTCTCTCTTGCCTTCCTCCCGCCATGCGGGGATAATAGTGCCTTTTTTTCTCCAAATTCCCTGTGCTTCATAGCTCAGCTGCAGGTTGCCTGAAGGAATGGATCTGGACCCCTGGCTTCCCGCACAGCTTAGCCAGGGATTGAGGGAGGCCCATCCTTGAGCAGCTCGCAGGCTGGATGCAGGGCTTTCCTCGCCAGGAGCTTGGGGGTACGTGGGGTGAGGAGCAGGGAGACCCCGAGGTAGGGGAAATGGGGTCAAAAGACAACTTTTCCCCTATATTTCTGCGGCTTCCCTCCCTGGGCATTACGTGTTCCTCTCTATCTCTGCTGATATTTGCAAAGGTGATAAGACGGGCTTGGTAACAAGTGTGCTTCGCTGCAGATAAAACAGGCTGTGCGCAAGAGCTGTTCCAGCTGGGAGCTTATCAGCTCTATTAAAACTTCAGTGGTCACCAAGGCTTGAGAGAGGGGGGCATCCCGGGTCCTTTAGCAGTACCGAATCACTCGGCAAGGAATTGTGCTGGAATTGCTGCTGTAAGTCTCTCTTCAGTGCTTTGCTTCTTTAGAAAAAGGCAGTGGATAATTTGGGGACGGAGGCTTGTAAGCCAGGTGAGCGTTTGGCTTAAATGCAGCAGGGTGGTTACTGCGGTGTAGGTCTGTGTGTGTACTGAGCTGGCTGGTGACTGATGAAGGTGGTGGCTGGTCTCAGCCAGGACTGAATTAAATTGAGGGATCCGCCTTCGTGTGTCTCGCTGGGCTGTTTTTCGCTTGGAGAAAGAGCTCCTGGTGCTTTTGTGCAACACCCCGTGCACAGAGGACTCTTCTCCTGACTTGGCTTGATGCCCTTTCAGGGCACTGACCTCTGCACGGACAGCAAAAACCTGGGCTGACACCAGTAAAGGGTATCGTGGTGTAGACCTCAGCCTGGAATTGCCTGGCTCCTGCTTTGAGCTCAAAGTGCATAATTTTTAGGTGCTCCCATGTGTGGCCTGAACATGCGGAGATGGGTGGAGAGGTTGCAGCAGTCTGAGCATGGGCCTGTCTTTGGTTCTGGCTTTTTCCAACTCGGACAGACAACCCCATCCCCATGAAGACACCCCCATCCATATGGGATTTGCAGCCTAGAGATCCCTCCAGAGGCAGGTGCCCACAGCTTCTCCCTAAGAAAGGGCTGAGCTTCCCATGGGGGAGATGTGGTGATACCAGCTTTACTGGAGAGTGGAGCGATGGGAACAACTGTTCAGAAACTGTCTTGGCCCTTTTGGCATGAATAAATTAAATTGTTCATTTCCTGCCTCCCCGAAAACTCTTTTAGCAGGAGTAATGGAGCCTGGAGGTTGAGACTGGAGTGTGATACCATCAAGAACATAAAAGTCAAGGGCCTGGAAAGGGATCCTGGTGTGTAGCTGTTCCTACTAGAAAGAGGAGCAGGGATGGGAAGATGTTTGAGTGTGTGTGTGTATGTTTTGTTTTTTTTTTTTCCCTCTCTCCTTTTCTGTTTGCTTTCCTGTTTTTTCATGACACTTTCCAGCAGCACCATAAATACAGAGGAAGCCATGGGAAAGAAGAGTCAAACCTGAGGTTTCCTGGTTGTTGGCCATGGCAGGAAGCTCCCTGCAGGTTGCTGTCCTCAGGCAGAACAGCCTGCAAGCAGCGACCTGCAGGTCGTGAACACCAGACAAATCGGTCCTGGCTGTTGCAGTGTGTGTGTGTGTTAGGCTGCCCTTGACTCTGCTTTTGAAAGCAGAAAAGGCTGTGTTTTTTGTGCCAGTTTTAGAATAACCTTATTTTCTTTCTTCTGTTGCGCTGATGTGATGGGATGGGTTCTCCAGAAGGGCAGCACAGGTGTTGTGTGAAGAAAGCTTGTTTGGGCCAGCTGATGGCATTGCAGGAGATGGAGAAGGGAGCAAGTTGGGATTTGGCAGGAGTGATGCTTGCTATGGTCCTGTGGCAGGACCATATACGTCTGCTTTCTGCGAAGCTGTGCTCCAGGGTTTCCTCTGGCAGAACCAGCATTAGTCCGAGGAATGTTACCCTGGTTGTACTGCAAATGCTTTTAATTGTTGAAAAAGATGGCTTTTGAACAAAACTGGGAATGAACGCTCATTCCTGTAACGCTCGTGGCTGTTGCACACTGCCGCATGCAAGGTCGATGTGACCCAAGCGGGCACTTGGGTTCGTTTTTTCAGCAAACTCTTGCCTCTACTCAGCTGTGTAATTAGCTAATGGGATTTAACACAGCATCCAATGTTTCTATCTCGGCTTTGTGTTAGAAGCCTAATCCAAAAAAGCCAGAGTTTAAAATAAATGGGAAGCTGTCTGTACGCCCCGGTTCCTGGGACTGCCTGGTTCCAGCACCTCGAGTAGGAAAGGCATCTGACTTCTACCAGAATTTACATGCTAACCATTATATCTGAATTGGCTGCAAATGTTGTAAAGCTGGGGAGAAATGGCATCTACTGGTACTTGTTACCTCCTAAATACCTTACGCTTAAGGCGGTGCCTACTGTGAAATTCCTCTTGTATAAATACCATCAGAACAGAACTACTTGCCAAGGCCTGGAAGAGTGTTTTGGGGAGGGAAAGCTCTCATCTCTGTGCTGATGTTTCTGGGGAACGCCCTGCTGCTCTTATGAGGGGATGTGAAGTCTGGTTTCTTGGCCGCGTCTCAGCTCAGCCACTACTGAGTTTTACTGGCTGGTTTTGCCTGGCTGCCCTAAGACTTGCTACCGTGGTTTAGCATTGCTCGAAGCTGATGAGACGTTCTGCTCCAAACTAGCCATTTCGGTGATCGATCCCGTGCGTCTGACTATGAAATACTGGCTTTTTTGGAAGGAAAGGTACGGGATAAATACCACCTAAGACGTTTGTGGCTGTCACGTCTACTGAGCCAGCCCTTTGACAACGGTGTGAGTAAAACCCTATTATGTCTCATGCACCATCAGGTTTAATGCTAGCTAAATAGCAGAGTTGTCAAGAGGAAGCATAGGGCTGAGGCGATGTTGCTGGTATTAAAAAATAAATTTAGCTGCAAGTGGCTGAGCTTTGAAATAAATTGTAGTGTGGAAGTTCAGTGAGTGGATCTGCAGGAATTCCTGAGTTGGTGTCCCGATTCCCCCCATGCTTGTTGCATTAATAGAAGAACTGTAAAATGCTTGGGGATTTGCCAGGCCGAAAAATGTTGGTGACATCTTGGTGTAGCTTTAGTGGAGACCTGTGTGCCGTGACCACCCTGGAGCTTTTATGTGCTTGAGGTCTGCTCAAGCTGTCATGTTTTGCTCCCTGGGTGCTCTAGTTGTGCCATATCACACTTCAGTCCAGGCAGAAAGGGCCTTCATTTAAGGATTTTCCCCTGCCCCTCCTCAGAGTTTACTTTGCAAAGCGATGGAGTTAACAGGAAGGATGAGCAGGACTTGTTCTTGTTGCATTCCCACAAGAACATCTCGGCCTAAAAGTTTGCCCTGGAGAAAGCTGGGCCTTTGGCTTCTGCTCGGCTCAACCACAGATGATGGGCATCTTGAAAGCTGTACGTCCTACCAGCTCCAGTTCCCGTAAAGATGAGAGCAAAGCACAAGGAAGCATCTCCTTCAGGAAAATCTTGCTGTGCTAAGATGATATTGAGAGCACCTTTGAGGCATGTTCTCTTACTGGATGAAATGGAGACGAGCTGGGAAAACAGTTAGCTGCAAGCAGAGCACTTTAGGTTCTTCCCTGCAAACACAGATCTGTGCAGAGAACTTGAGGCTGTGAGAGGACTAGAAAACATCAGGTGGCTTTCTTCAGTGCTAGTAGATGGCCCCATGTGCTGGAACATATTTCTGGAGAAGACTGGAGTGCTCAGTGGACTCTCGAAGCTAATCCTCCTAGAAGAGGTTTATCTTGGATATCAAGATATCCTTTTGTTTGTCCTGTGTGAGCTGTATGCAGTCTCTGCTCTTCACAAAGTGTAGGTGATGCTCCTTGCAAGACCACACAGGTTTTCTTATTTCATGTGTTGGATGGCAACAGGGAAAGTGCTCCTTCTGTTCTCCTACCGGCCTTATCCTATGGCCAATTATTTTCTATTATGGATGACTGAATGGTGTTCATTACAGAAGCGAGCACTGCTGTAAGCTTGAAATAGGGCTTTGTATGAAGCTACAGGAGGATTGCAGTTGGGCGAGTCTTGTGTTAAGATGCTGCCAGAGCCTTTGTGCAATGGAAATCATCCGGGCTGTTTCTGCTGGCTTTTTTAAACTTTACCATGCAGGAAAGCAAAAGGGAAGCATGGGCAATGGGCTAAACTCAGTCCTGAAGCAAAGTGCAAATCTCTGTCTTCTCTAGAGAAGACAATCTCCTAAATCAGCTTCTTAAATTGTGCTTACTAGGAGCCGTCCCAGGTGCTTGTTGTGCCTTGAGCAATGGGTAGAGCATGCAGTGACCTCTGGACAAATCTATTTCTCCTAAACCTTATCCCAGGCTGGGATTTTTTTGGCAGGTGTTCACTTTGAGCCTCACAGGATCGTTGGAGGCTCATCCTCATCCTTTGGGCATAGCTGGCTGCTGTCCTGTGTCCCTGTTGGATGTTCTCTGACTGCGATGTGATCACCTCTGCTCCCATCTGCCCCACAGAGCAAATGGTAGTAGGGAGAGACTTGCTGTCCCTGGGATCCTGGGGGGTGATGGGCCTCTTCCATGCCTAACCGAGAGCGGCTGTGTCTACTGCAGCTTCAGGATTGTTACTTGAGCTGGAGGTCCCCTTTCCACGTGGGAGCCTGTGTGAGGCTGCTGACCTCAAAGATGCTATGGGCAGCTTGTAGTCCTAAGCAGAAATCTTTCTCCTGCATTGATCTAGCACTTGCTAATGTAAATGGTTAGAGATGTTCACTCCCAGGAGCTGGCAAACCCTGGGTCCTTCAGCTGTGACTGGAAGGGATCTGTGAAAAATGATGGTCTTGGGAGAAGAGATCTTAGGTTTTTTTGTGCTGTCTAGCTCCTGTTCCACCCTGGGAAGACTGAGGCACAGAGCTGTCTATTCTGCCTCTTAAATTAAGAAACACTTGAGCTGTTGGTTACGTGTCCTCAGATACTTGCAAGGGGGCTGTGAAGCAATGGCTTGATGCTATGATGATGAATCTGGAGGGAAGATGGCCAAGGGTTTGGGTGATGACTGGGGCTTATCTTTGTGCAGATCTCCTGAGTGGTTTTAGTCAAGAAGATAAGCGCCTCTCTCAGTTCCGTGACGGCAAAATGGAGGCCACAGCACAGCCTCTGTGGGACAGGATGAGGAAGACCTGGATAGTGTAGGAGGGCAGATAGGTGACTAGATTTTTCTGGCTTTGAGATCTTTCCATGAGTTCAACTTCCTGGATGCTGATCTTGGGCTAATTGCACTTCTGACACAGCCGCTCTGCAGGCTTGTCTAGTGGTGTCAAACATGACTGGTTTCACGTGAGGAGTCGGATGTCTGCTTTTTGGTACGCTGTGGGACGGGAGAGGCACCAGGAAGCTGGGTGTGAGCCACCTCTTTCTCTAAGGACTGCTTTTTGTGGGGCCATCGTGCATGTCCTTGATACTTACCTCTTGGGGTTTATCCATGCTTTTAACACCAGTCTTCCATCTGTGGGATCTGTGTTATCACAGGAGAGCTTGCAGACCAGCCTCCTCCATGTTCACCCGGTGAAGAGCCACAAACAAGCTGTCGAACAGTCGTATGTGAAGGAACAGAAGGCTTGCTCCTGGAAAGTGTCTCCCCCTTAGGTGGGCTGCTCAGCCTGCTCCCACTGTGATGCTGTTAAGTTTGAGCTAGTAAACTTAACTTTTCAAGTGCCTGCTCTAAGGAGTGGAGATGCAGCTTTCCTTTGCAGTGGGCAAAATACGCTGTAAGAGCTGCCACAGAGAATCTGAAGGTGGTGGTCGGGCAATATCAGAAAAGGAGCTGGGTCGCCCCTGTAGGGAGGAAGGTGACTTGGGGGAGGTACCTCTTGGCGACACGTTGGAACAGAGCATGAAGCACCTGCATCGAAGGTGGTGTGACATACTTGGAGAATAGATTTTTGGAAGGTGATAAGGGCTGAGATGTATGAGAGGGTCCAGAGGATACTGTGTAGGAGCTTGGACTCTGTGCCTAGCTGTTGCAGTTGAGTTCATATGTGGGTGGGAATACTGTAATGGAGCAAAGTCTGTCCTCAGTGTAATGTCACTGTTTCATGAGAGCAATGATACAGAGCTGTTGGAGGACTGGAGCCATCAGAAATAGAACGCATAGGATGGGATAAGAAAAGGAAATCTGCAGTAGGTTTCCCCACCCTTCAGCTTTCCTTTTTAACAACCTTTCTCCAGCACTTTAGCCAAATGCTGAACACTTAATTTGTGATTTTGGGCGGTGACGGATGGTAATTCAATGCCACAAATATTTCCAGCTTTGGATGCGACCTGCCAAAAATAGCTGGGAGCTCTGTGGGGGCTGGCACTTGGCAGAGGGCTCTGCTCACTTTATCCTCAGCGTGCCAACGGGCTGAGTTCATGGAGCATCTTTGGAGCCAGCGGGGTGTGCAGGTGTTAATGGGAAAACCTTCTCGCTGCTGCTGCAGTGACACAGGGATGGTTTTGCCACCCTCACTGTGACATGTTTGGCAGCTAGAGAACTGTCACATGAGCATTGCTCCTTTTAATTGTTCTAGACCTCTTGCAACTGAGAACTTGAAAATAAATCCCTGCAAAGCCCCCCAGAAGCAAACGGTGATCATGATGCTCAGGGATCTGCTGGGCTGCTAAAATATATAGCTTTACTCACTGGATTGACAGTATCATCAGTAAGCAGTGCAGGTAAAGGCTTAAGGCCCATCTGTCCAGCAGCTGAGTGCTTGGTTTCCTGGGATGGGACTGGGAATATAATGGAGGTCTTCAAACCCAGGCAGCTCCCTGCAAAAGTAGCTTGCAGTGATTTAGAGGTGGAGAGGAGGTGTTGGTTCCAGTAACTAGGGATCAGCTGGGGTGGGAGTAATATCCCGGTCTTCCAGGTCTGATTACAGGACCATGAGCTATATTTAGCTGCTGCTTTTATTCCCCGAGAGGCATTTGCAAATGGCACAGAAGGGTCTAACAGCTGAACCTCCCTCTGCTGCACCCTCACCAGCCTGAATTAGGGCGACTCTGTGGGTTGTTTGGAGAATAATCTGGGAGGAGGGCAACAGGGAACGCTCTGGCTCTTTGCAATCAGTATGGACATGTTCTATACTCTGACCCTGGCAAGTCCAATTTCTGCTGAGAAGTGCCTGATAATGCAGTGATTCTCCCCTCTGCATGGCAGAAGCAACACAATACACATTGTCATCAAATAAAATACAAGGAAAGGCTAAGAGGGAGGTGGGGCTGCTGAGGGAATGTTCAAAGAGTCCTTCAAGGATTCGGTCCATCCAGGAGGGAAGAAACTACATCTGCTCTGAGAAGCCATTTTCCAGAAGGCTTCATTTTGATGTGAGTTTGTTTGCTGGCATGTCAGTGACTGCACTGGGGATGGTAGTGGGTTTTGTGCTCTGTTAGATGTGGGTAGCTTCACGTGTTACTCAAACTCGTGGCTTTCTGGCAATACAGGAACTTGTGTTGCTAGTACAGCAAGGACCTGACCTTAACAGATTTGTCATCCTTGCTGTGCAAGGCAGGGTGCTTACACACCTCTATTGGCCCTTGCTCAGCAAGTATTTTTGGTACCTGTATTTAGGTGCATGTTCCTGTGAACGCTTGATACTGAAGAATGAATACATGGTAGCTTCTGGTCTCTTTTGGAAAATATGCATGTGGAAATGTAGTAGCCTTATCACATGGAGAGAGAGCAAGGCAAGTTGCTCTCTGGAAAGATTTGCTACCAGATCTAGGTGTGATGCCATTGACCATCAGCAGGAACTTCAGGGTCAGAAATGGGACTGGCCTGGAGTTTGCAGTAGGGTCAATACATGGCATTACTTATGTGGTGGGCTGTGCGTCAGAAATAGCTTCTGAAGCTGCGTGGGACGCTCTTCACCGATGGCTTCAAAGCTCCACCTGGTCTCTAGACATGTGCCGAGCTGCCTGGGCAGCAGTTGTGTATTAACATCGACTCTGCCTCTTAATGTCATGAGCTAATTGTCAAGGGACAGACTTCCCGTCCATGCTGTCCCTCTGGGGACAGGCCGTTTGCCCATCACTGTGCAAGGGGGAGGAGGAATACTTAGACGTGTAAGAGAGAATCAAACCTTGCAGCCCTTTATCCATCTGGGACTGTCTAGCCTGGATACGGTGCTGCACTGCTCGCAGACCAAAGCTGGTTTACAGCCGGGTGCTTTGCGAACGGGGCATTTGCTGAAAACGTGGCTAGAAATTTCAGCAGCTTCTCTGGCTCGAAAGGGCCGCGCGTGCAACAAAACTTCCTGTGCTGCGTCTGCCGGCCAAGCGGGACTTCGGAAAACACTGGTGAGGGTGCTGATTTCTCTGGCCCCCTTCCTGCCTGCTGGCTGAAATGGTGACAATATCTAGTTACATCCAAATGGCCTCTAAGTGCAATAACTCTGCAGTAAGCTGTTGGCCTGCCCGTGCTAGTTCTGGCAATGGGGTAACTTGGCTTGACTGCCTCTATTTACAGAGCACAAATGGATTCCTCGCCCAATAGCTTGATCTGAAGAAAATCACACTTCTTATTTCCTGCCTGCATTCCTACTTTCTTGCTGTTCCCCTTTCTTTATTCTTCCAGCTCCCTAATACTTTCATGTGGCCCCTTTGCTCTGAAGGCTATGGACAGTCTTGGGGTCTGCTATAATCCCATTTCTTGCCAGGTGCAAAGATCAGTGTTGCTGTGGCTTTTGCCAGCCTTCCCATCCTGTGTGTTAGCTGTGCACTGGAGCTTTGCTGGGAAGATATATATATATATATTTTTTAATAGTACTAAAAAAAAAACAAAAAACAAAAAAAAACAAAAAACAAAAAGAAGCAGTCACCGGAATTGCATACAGGTGAGTTTCTTGCCTGACTCTGACCTAGCTTGTGAAACTTCAGTGTTATTAAAAATGGCTTCAGAAATGGTTCTCTCCTTCTCTCACCCCTGAGTCTTCCCCAGGATGATTGCAATTTTATTTATTTATTTATTTTTTCTCCCTTTTGCTCCATTGGCAGTGACTGCAAGACTCCTATTTACTGATGCTATGTGCAGCGCTAGGCTTGCTGCATTGATCTGGGGGACTTAAATAGCACAAAAATATCGTAAGCCCTGAGAAAATCTGGAAGCTAACTTTGGCACTGTGCACTCTTCTGCTCCCTGTGCGGGAGAGCTGTGCTGGGAGGCAGGACAGCAAAGTGCAGGTACTTAGCAGAGCAACCTCGGAGGAATCTTTATCTTGGTGGAAACAGATGGAGTTTGACTTCATGTCAGTTATGAGCCTAGAATAACTCAATTTTGCTGCAGAGGAAGTAGAAAGGTGCAACGCTGCCACAGCCTGGATGCTGACAAGCAGGAATTCGGCTCGGAGGAGAGCTGTGCCCGGCACGTACTCTGATTACTTCCATGCTTGAGAAGCTTGGCCACCAAAGAAAAATGCACTTGTCTTTTTGTATAGGCCTTGACTTGGGAAGATGCTAAGCAGACTTTAGGCACTCTCCTCCCTTGTGTCTGGCACTTTGGACAAAGGGGTAGCAGGTCACTCTGTCAGTCACTATTGGCTCTACTCTGCCAGTTGCATGTGGCTTTCCCCCTGTTTTTTTTTTTTTTTACCCTTCTTTTCCCTTTTTCCTTGTGCTTGATGCACAAAGGTTGACTTTGCAGGAGGGTTGGAGCTTGACTTTGTGCGCCCTCATGCCTAGGGCTTCCAGCAGTCACCTATATGACAGTGGTCTTCTCAGGTCTCTGCTTTGTGCCTGGATGAAGATGCACAGTCCTTAGGGTCGTGGTTGGAGAGCTGCAGTCTATCCACTCAATTATGTCATGGCCAAAATAGCGGCCTGACAGTGAAGATCAAGAATGTTTCAAAGGGAGCTTCTACGTTAGCCTTTCTTCCTCTATGGGAAGAGATGTAGAACCCTGTAAGCTTTGTGGGTCTTCTGGTAGGTCCAGGTTTCTGCAGCTCCTGGGCTCCATAATCAGTTTCTTAAGTGGGAGAAGAGTTGTTTTTCTCTCTGAGCGCGAAGGCTCGGTGCTACACAATCCTGTAAGTTGGACACAGTCCCAGCACTTCCCGGGCAAGCGGGCTGCTAGCTGGCTTTGTGTTAATGACTTGCCAAGGTCTCCAGCGAAGTCCATATGGCATAGCTAAGTTAATAGCTACGAAATAATCTCCCATCCCCCAGAATGCAAAATAAAACTATGGAATTACCCATCCTCAGCCTCTCTGAAAACCCTTGTGGTTGTGCCTGCTTTGGAAAGCAGTTACTTCTCAGAACACGTGGTCTGTTCTTTAGTCCCAGTCTGGACTTGGCCTGCCTCTGTCTCTGAAGCATCTGCTTCAGTAGAAAGTGTGACCTAGTGTTTTCTATACATAAATGTGTGGCTTCTGGGGAGGGGAAGGCGGTAAAATAACCGTGCAGTCCTCCCCTTGCAATTCTTCTGGCTAGAAAACGTATGAAGGCATCGAACTGAACACTTGTCCTGGTCCGCAGCCTTCACGGTGACTTTGATGCTGGAGGAACTACAGCTTCAAAACCTGCCTGCCTTGAGCCTGTTGCCAAAGCCTTTATTTTATCTATTAACTGCTCTTAGTAAGCTGGGGATGGGGTGTGCGTAGCTCTGCTGTGTGGGTAGCGTCAGACACAGGTTCCCTGGAGCACGGGACCACCATGACCTCTCTTGCATCTCCGGTGAAGTTGGTGGGGCATGTCTCCTCTCTTCCCTAAAGAATGAGGTGGAGAAAGCCCGGTGGCGGCAGTCAGAGGAAGCTGTCTGGGGTGAAGTGGTGGTGGAGCTGCTGTTCCCATGGCTGCTGCCGGAGCTGCCTTTCAGAGGGGCCAACAGGAAAGGGAAGTTGTCTTAATTAGGAAGCAAAGTCCAGCTGCTTAGGTGATAGCTGCAGTGGGAGGGAGATGGAGTCACTCGGTGCCTGGCTTTCGGCACGCTTGCTGGAGGAAGCTGCCTCGTCTCCCGACTTGGAGTCGGTCACCAGATCCTCACTGTGGCCCTTTGTTTGTCCCCTTGCCTTAGCTGCCCCTGCTCTTGCTCGAGTGGGGAGCAATACCTTGCGTGCAATAGCTGGGAATGATAAAACTCATTCTTTAGGATTCTCCCCAAAGCTGGCGTTTAAGGGGAAGCTAGTCAGATCCCAGCAGAGACTGATGTCTCCAAAGAGTCTGCCCTTCGCTGTCCTGCCAGCAGCATGTGGAGCCAGCCTGAGCCCTTTTGTTTGCTTTGTGTCTCCTCACTTAAAAATAACACTTCCTAAAACCAACATTTAAAGCAGTCATTTGGTCTGCTGGAAAGTCCTTTGAAGCTGTGGGCTGAGGAGTCCCGTGGAGGGCATCCGTTCGAGTGGCAGCATTGCAACACAGTGTTTTCCTGAGAGCACCATGCCTGGATGCTCCCGCCTGGCTCTGCCTGTAATTGTGGTGCTGAGCACTTGTCAGCTCACTGCAGTCTGTGCCTGGCTTACCGGAGAGATTAAAAACGTTGGAAGGAGTGGAATAAAGGAAAGACTTGAACATTGCTACTGCTTGTGGCTCTCTTAACTGCACCTTAATGTGCTGCAACTAATTTATTAAATCCCTATCTCTTGCCTCAGCAAGCTTGAGCCTTTCCTAAGCGGCAATAAAAGTTTAAGCCCAGCAGTCTTTGCTAATATTTGGCTTTTCCTTTTAGAGGAAGGAAATGTGATCCTAATCTACAGATTAAATTGCTTCTGCACTTTCATTGAAAAAAAGTAAATTTGTAATGTGCTTAATGAAGCCTAGAAAGATGTCTTGGATGGGGGCAGACAATGGACAGAAAATATCTGTCTTTTAGAAACTTTCACCTTCCAAAGTTATTGCAAGACTTCCTACTAACTTAATGAATCCTGTGAGCTTTCAGACATGAAATTGCTATCGGAAAGCAGATGTCAGAGTTTAATTGCATGCTTCTTCCCTTAACACTTGGGTTGAAAGTGTGCCCCAGAGACTAGTCTCTGGCTCTGCCAAGAGATGCCAATGCGGAGATGCCAATGAAAAGCTGTAGGCCAAAAAGTTGGAGAGAATTTTGGAAGTCTGACTTTGCTTTTCAAACTTTTGTTCCGAGTCTCTCTAACCTGAGGCCTGGGGAGTTTCCTAGAGAGCACGTGGGTGTGTTTGTGAAAAGCCGGTAGCTATAATAGATGATTGCTTTTAGGAGTTTCCCCTGCCACAACTCTTCTCTAAGGTTTTATTGCTCTTGTGTGTGTGGCACGTGAAAACAGCTCATAAACAAAGCCGCCTGTTGGTAACGGGAGAGAGGAGGGAGATCTTGTGGCTGTGAACCCCATGGCTTGAAAGAACAACTTAATGTCAAGCCAAACGTGAGCCAACAAGATCCATTTTTATAAAGGTGAATGGCTCTGCTGCTGGCTTTATCTGCAGGGGATCGAACCCAAGGGTGCCAGAGCATTTTCCTCCTCTTGCCTGGTTTCTCATGCCTGGAGGCACGTGAAACACCACAGGCGGCTGGCTGGATATCCCTGGCTTAAGAGAAAATGAAGGTGAAAATAAGGAAAAAGGGATTTGGAGGCAGTGCTTTTGGTCCTCGGATGTTAGTTAATGATCGGGTATAGAGGTTAGTTCAGGTCCACTTTTGTGTCCTGAACTCTACTTTGAGGACCAGGAACTGGTGAAGCTCTGCTCCTGGACCCATGGGTGGCACAGGGTAGAGCAAGCTGAGATCTGCCTGTGGGTCGTTACTGCTGCTAGCAGTGAAGGACAGGGTAACTTTGGTGGGATTAGCGTGGGTGTGTGGGAAAATGCTTTGAGACTTGAATTTTTGAACTCTCATTTAAAGACGGTATGGCAAGGCCTTTGCTGAAACAGTGTCAGTAATGAAACAAACCTGTTGTAGCTGCATCATTGTGCTAATAGGATTTAACTTCTGCAAACCTTTTGAAGAGAGGAAAAAACCTACCTCAAGGGACTACAGGTATTTTGAGAAGGCTAAAGTGGAGGGAGGCGGGGGGGGAAATAAGGTGTGATCATGTTACAGCAGGGAGATGTTGAGTTTAACGAGCCGGAGCCCAGAGTTTTACCTTTGCTAAGCAGGATGTGACACAGCCAGGTTTCTATTGCCTGTACAGACATCCTCAGAAGGGGAAACTTCCCTGTTGGGGAGAGGGAGGTGATGGCCCTTGCCCGTGCTTGATGAAGGGTGGGAACGTGTCTGCCAGGTTCAGCCTTTGCAAATTCTCACGTTTTTGAGGTGAAGGGAAATGTGGGAGGCTTCTTTCCTGGGGAACAGGGTTTTAACGCTGCTCCCAAAACCCAGCAACTTCTCCTCCCTTCTGTCTCAGGGCGAGTATGTGATGTTAAGGTGGTGTGGAGTCGGGCAGCACCAACCTGCTCCAGGATCCCTGTCCACGGGCCAGGTGCCAGGAGAGACCAGCCGAAATAAAGCTGCGGTTTGCAGGGTCTGTGGTCGTGGTACTGTTGGGTCACCCGGGCATGCTGCAGAATTGCTTCCCAAAGCCTGCGGTGGTGTTTTTATATGGCTTTTTGTTAAGTCTCTCAAACAATGTTGTTTCCCCTTCCTTGGAGCAATTGTTCCCATGTGCAGCTGACTCTTCCTCTCCATCGTGGGAAGCGCTCTGCCGACGATGCACAGGCTAAATTTATTCTCTGCTGTCTCTGATTTACTCTTTGCCCTACTCGGGTTCCTATTATTCCTGTGTAATTAGTGCCTGGATCCTTGTCACAGGATCCCCAGAAACGTGGCTGCAGGGACAGCCGTTTCTCGGTGCTGATGGAGAGCCTTGGCAGGCCTGTGAGGCTGTTGCTTAGTCATGGGAGCAGTTTCTACCTGCTGGACGTTTGGGAAAGAAAGGCCTCATGGGCTTTGCAGCACTGCTAGACTTCCTCCCTGGACTTGATATAACCTCTGCTCTGCTGAGCTGCTTCCTTCCTTAAGGAAAACCTGTTTTTGATCAATCTAATCTCTGCGCTCACAGCCATGAGCACTGATCGTCTATGCAGCTAAATGGGGATAAATACCTTCCTATTCTTTGGGGCAGGAGGAGAGGAATATACCGGACAGTGTCTATCAAATTATTTGTGAAATCCTGCCTGGCTGGAGGATCCCTATTCCTTAAGTACTGCATGTGGATCCCTATTCCTTAAGTACTGCAATCTCCTACACTATCTCTGTTAAGGGCAGAGCTGTGGTCCATCCAGCCTGGTCCTGTTAAGTCATCTCCACATCAAGGTGAACTTTGCAAGATGGTTTTAAATAAATTGCACCCTGAGAAAAGAGCTTGAAGAAGACTTTGGCACTGCTTTTTATTCCTTGCTAGGGTATGAAGGTGGCGTGGCATAAAGTGACTAATGTTACCAGCCTTTTTTGTGACTGGAGTGGAGGAAGGAGGGTAGAGGCCGTTTGGCAGGGAAGATGAGCACAGCCTGTTTTCTTCTACCTGTTGATACGATGGGTCTGAGTATGCCTGTGCTGGCTCTGCTGGTCTGTGAATGTTGCGAAGTCTCATCGCTTCCCTGAAAGCTGCCTAGACCAAAGGGGGAAAAATTAGTGGACTCGCCTTGAGCACTACTGATGAGACCAGATTTGTTCTCCAAGAGCATTTCCAAGGAAAAGCTAGCATAAATTGGGCTTCTGCAAAGCAGCATGGAGGAAGGTTTTAACTGAGCTTTCACCATGGGTGAGTGGATTGACTTGGATCTGAGCAATTCACGGTGTGGCATATGCAGAAACAATAAGCGCTTGAATATTAAAGGCTTAAGAGCAATATAAGTAACTACCTGGTTATGCAGTTACTTCAATACGACCTACTACTTTTTTCAGAATGTTCTCTGGACTTCACCACACAGCAGACAAATGCTCAGAAATCTGGAAACTCTTATCACAAAGCCTTCCTGCAGGGAGCTGTTGGTGATTTATGCTGGGGAGGAAGGGAAAAGGCTGCCGGTGGGAATGTTTCACGGTGGACTTTGGATTGCTGAGCCCATGGAGCAAGCTAGGAAAGGCAGCAACAAACTCATGGGTTTTTCTCTCTCCTCTTAGGTGGAAATCATGTGGTTTAATTAAACAACAGCAGTTCTTGATAATATGTTTTAAGGGATTATATCATGCTTCAGTGGAATGAGGCATGCAGCCAAAATGCATTCATCCTGTTGATAAGGCCAACGCCTACTGTAAACACAGTTATTAACAGTCTAAGCCTGTGTGAGATGCTATGGTGGAGAGCTGTAACTCGAGAATAAGCGAAAAGCTCAGTGAAACCCACTGTAGCTGTCTAAAACCTTGCCCACACAACTAATTCCCTGGGGCAGTGGTAAGCAGGCCCTTCTTGCATAGGGAACACGATTCTTTGGACAGGAGTGAACTTAAACCCTTTCAGCTGACTTCTGTGTAATGCAACAGAACAATATATTTGGGTTTCAAAGACTGTCCTGGTGTCCAGGATTTGTCCTGGGGAGCTGGCATGGTGCTGATCTGTTTTCTGTGAGCAGGTTTGGGAGTAGGATAGGTTGACCTTGAGCTATTCACTGCTTTCTTTGTGCTCTCATTCATCACTTTGCAGAACAGCAATAAATTGCTGCACCTACAAGACACGTTGCAGCAAGTTAGTGTATAAACATTTGTTCCCAGTCTAGCAAATGGGAGCCTTGGAATTGGAATTTAGTAGAAAGTGGAAACTGAAAAGAGCCAGGGCACATCTGCACTTCCCTGCTTCAAAAAAAAAAAAAAGAAAATTACTGGTGAGGATGAGGAGAGGGTGTTGTCTCCCTGGAGTTGAAAGCTGATGAGTGTCTGAAAACTTTCCACTTGGCAGGGCTGGATATGAAGCCATCTGGCAGGATGGGATGAAAACTCGGATGACTGCCGTCTATGTCCTGTGACTGAAATGCTTCAACAGCGACTATTCCCTTCCCTGGAGCAGGGAAGGTTGCTCTATGTAGGTCACTTAGTCCAAGTCTGCTGCAGTAACACATCTTAATAGGGCTGGTTACTGCCATAATGATGGTTTTGGATGGTAGCTTCTCTTGGAAAGATCAGCTTTACATGTTCAAGTCCTCTGTGACTTGAACTGGAAACTTTCTGAGGTGGAGGTTTTCACAGCTGGGATGCTCTGCAAGAGTGTGGTCCTCTAAGGAAAACATCTGATGCTGTAACATGGAGGATAAGGCTAATTTTGCTGGAAGTTGTGTTAGTATCTGGCTTGGCTCTGATGATAGATTTCCACTTTAGCATGCATGGTGAGATCTCCACTAGAGCGGTAACAAATAATCGGTCATATCTGAAAATTTAATTCTTTGTTCTGCTTCCAGTATAGTCCTGTGAGTAGCTCTGGGATCCAGTTGTCACTGGATAGCTCTAATTTTGCCTAGGAGTATGAAATTAAGTTTTCTAGCTTTAGTGGAATTACTAAAGGTTTGTGTTTAAATACTTTCTAGATCACTTTAATCTCCTGGTTGCCACTGCAAAGCCAACACAGCTAATGAAAAATGGGGGGAAGAAAAAGTGACTTTTCCATTGTTAATGTAAGAATCCTCCCAGAAAAACCTAAAAGAGCAGTGGCCTAGTGCACGTGTTAGCTTTGTGTTTGTGGACTCATTGGTTCTAATATTCCTAAAGGATCTTTTCTTGGCTGATTTAAAATGGCTTCTTCTAACTTTTTCCTGCTTCACATAACTAGGGGGACCAGAAATGCCAAGGCACTAACCAGGGCATTGGATAGTCTGGGTAGGGTAGAACCTGACCTAAACCTGACTTTCTTTGTAGAAGCAACATGAAAGATTATGGATGTGTGAATTTGTAGCCTGGCATTAATGTGACTTTCTGTATGGGTAAAGGATGAGATGCCAAAGTACTCCAAGTTGCAGAGATGAGCACTGAGGTTCTTATATGAACTGCAGCAGTTTCCCATCACCAGCTGTGCTTCCTTCTCATGTGCTGGGCTGTAGCCAAGCTCAGCACTGAGCGCCCAGGTTTGGGGAATGGTGAGGAGTGCACTTGTAGGAGGTGTTGCTGCTGGGTGTGATGGAGGGACGCTGCGTGGGTGGGAGGAGGTGAGAGGTTCGCTAGGTCCCTCTGGGTTGGTGGGAGTGGAAGACGCCTCCCAGCAGCAGTCTTGCCCACCCAAATGATGGGCTGAATCTCTATCGTAGGGGGTGCTGGAGAGCAAATCTAATTCTTGCTCGAGCCAAAATGGCTCTCTAAATGTATATTACACGTTTTCTTTCCTAATGAGAGTCTTCCAGTATGCTGTGCCTCATGGTCTTTATGGATGTCCTTCAGACTTTCTCCCTGCCCATGAAATGCTTTGAAGATTCTTCCCCTTAGAGGGACTTCAGGAGTCCATGCATGGTTGGCTATTGCATGGCTGCAAGCGCTGATGCTGCAAAGCAAGCAGTGGGTTCTTGGTTGCTTGGATGAACGTATCGTCTGTGGGTTTTTTGGTGCTCTCAGCACAGCTGCCCTTTGGTCAGTCCAGTCTAAGTGGCCATGGGCACTGTGATGTGCTGAATGACTGTCATCCCACGTGTGCAGGAATGGAGGCTGTTTGGTGTCTAAAGAATTGAAACCAATGCGTATTTCTCTTTAGCCTCTTCTGTGTGCTGTAAATTGGTTGTGCTTTATTATTCCTATTTATTTAAGAAAAAAATCCTTTTCCTACCGTCCCCAAAGTACGCTAGGAACTGCAAGTAATGCCCTGAAACAATAATTGACTGAGAATTGCTTGGAAATGATGCCGTTTGCTGACTTGACAGATAAGACCCTGAGACAATGGAGACTTGAGCTTTACCTGAGCATCTGTCCTTGCCATATCATATTGTCCCTGTGAGGTTTCACCTGCATCTGTGATGGTCGGAGGCCAAATGTATTTTTAGGCGATGCTTAAATGTTTGTTGTCAAAACTGTTTAATGCTATCTCACGGGGACGAGATTGGATTACATAGAAGACTTCTCTCTTGTACTGAAAGCTCAGCTGGGCATTGCTGGCAGCGCAAAGGTGATGCTGATGCAGGTGGAACTGGGACTGTGTTGTCTGCAGTACCTAAAATGCTAGCCCGGATGCCGCAGAGCAAAATCATTAGCCTGGGATGAGTATATGTTATTGGAAGGACTGAATATATGTAGATTATGTTCTCTAATCCCTTATTTCAGTTTTTAATTAAAAAAAAATATTAGCGCCAAAGAACTGAGGAGCTACCAGGAGATGTGCAGGAAGCATTGAGTCCAGCTAAAAACAGCATGAATACACAGTGCTTTCCCTTTAGCAAGGATCCAGACAACTAAATAGTGACCTTGTGCTTGCCAAATAGGAGAATCTGAGGCTCAAGACGCCTCATGGTAGATTTATTCCAAGAGGCGGGCTGAGATCCTCCCTTGCCGCCTCTTGGGAAGCGATAGCATCCTCTCTGCAGCGTCCCTCGCCAAAGGAGGAGGGCAGAGGTTCAGGGAGAGCATTTGTTCGTGCTGATGTTGGCGTGTGGGGTTCAGGATGGGCAGGCCCTGAAACTGCTCCCTCTCTTCGTGTTATCTCCTGCCAGCTCCCGAATTTCCCCAGATGCTCCCGGGGCTTGTGAGCACCTTTTGCATGGCCCTGTGCTGACTTGGTGACCCCAGCAGTGCATGTGGGCTCTGCTCTTCTAGGAATGGCATGTCCAGCTCCACTTGTGTGTAAGAAATAACTTTGTTTGCTGCTCCAGAAATGTCAAGTATCTGAGACAAGCGCTTGTGTAATCTGCAGCAGCGCTTAGATTGTTGCGACCTGTTTTGAATCAGAAACGCTCCGTGGATACAGCTGTAATAGTGTTGTTTTTCTGAAGTGCTGATCCGCTTCCTTCCTCTCCAATTCCTCAAAAGAAAACAAGTCAGTTGATCCAGGCACTTGAAATGCTGCTGACTCTGCACAAGTTGTTTGCTCTCTTCTCTTGTGTCCTTTCTCTTAGCTGAATTGCCCTGGATTTTGGACCCCTGGGAACGTCCTTCTGGAAAGCCTTCAATGCAAAAGTGATCCAGAGGCATGGAAAAGAGTCGAAGAACAGGGTCAACATGTAAAGACACTGTCATCAGATGTCTTTTTCCAACCTCCAAGCTTGTTTGGAGACCTCCTGTGTTAGGTTTTATGTGTGTTTATAAATGTATATAAAAAATAGTATTTAATAGGTCTTGGTGGAATTTTCTCTTAGAAGTGTAACTCCCTTGAATGTCTCTAAGCTCGGTGGTATCCACATCATCCTGTGCAAGGAGTTTAGCAGGTGAGCTGTATGGTTGAGCAACATCTCTTGGTGTTGGACCTATTGCTCTTGGCGGGCCCATGTTTCAAAGAGCCCAGCAGGTGTAGCTGGGCCATTCTCTGGTGCTCAGCCTCCTGGGGCAAAGCTGTGGGCTCCCCATAAGCTGCTGGTTTGGTCACTGGACGAACCCTGTGCGAAGACACCCACCTTTAGCGTGGTGGTGCAGAAAGTCATGGGGGACGTTTGCATCATGCGCCTTGGGAGCCAGGACCCTGAACAGCACAGCTGAGGCTGATCTGTGCTGTGGCCACAAGGGTGGCTTCAACTCCCATTCAGTGTGACCTTGGCTGTCTGAAGCACCCTGTTTAATCCCTGTGCTTATTTAAAACTGGTGTCAACAGAGAGTGTCTGAGCAGAGATTAGCAGTGGATGAATGAGGCTGGCTGAAAAACTCAGAGAGGAAATTGAAGTTTTTCCAGAACTAAAAGTGATCCAAAAGCACAGTTTGTGGGTTGTGTCCGGTGTGTGTGTGTTTATTTTTTATTTTATTTATTTATTTATTGTGGGGTGTGTGTGTTTCCTTTGTGTGTTCTGGATCCGTTACTGGAGAGATGCATCTTGTTCTTGTGCCTCGGGTGTCATGGTGCAAAGGGATACCCAATGCAAGGGGCTCCTTAGGCTGCAAGCGGCAGTGTCCTGGTGCTCCGCTTCCTCCTGCCAGCGGGACGGAGTGAGCTGGATGCCTTTGGGACAGCGGCCATGGGGTGCTCTGGCTGCTGCATTGCTCTGGCTGATCTGCACTAATGCACTGTTTGTAGAGTTGAGTCGATTTTGCTAATAATAGTCAGCTTTGTGGGAGCTGGTGCTGGGCTGACCTTATCTGTAGGTGTCATATTTGGCCCACGGGGAGCTTATTACCTTATGTCTCATGCCGAACACTGCGACGTGCGTGTGTGAAGGGAAACAGGGGGACAAATCTTGTGTTTGAACCCTTGGGGGAGCCTTGGAAGGGAAGAGCTGGTTAAGGACACTCCCAGGTGCAGACAGCTTAGCTGGAAGCACCACCCAAATGTGGCGGTGGTGGCTTGTGCTGACCCCTGGGGCTACACTTTTGGGATGGGGGACACTAGTGTGACTTGTGGCTTGCTCCAGCCTCGTTTTCTCAGGTCTCCTGTGACCTTGCAGAAGAAGCAAATCTCTGTGCCTTGGGGCTGTATTGGCTGAAATGGAGAATTACCAAACCCCTTCTGGTTTAGTCTGCTGCACCTCTGCATCGGGGACCACTTTTCACCATAGCGCGTGGCAATGCAGGAACCCAGTTCATTTTGGGCAGAAACGGGCTGCTCGATTTGACAGTCCTGTGTGCTTTTTGCAGCAATCTCCTTCTCCTTGTGTCCTCGCGCAGGTGGATGGATGGGCATGCAGAGACCATTCCCTCATGCTGCACGAGGGGATTCAGCCCATCTTGCGTGTGTGCCCAGGTCTCTAAAAGCTGGTGCTTGGAAGAGCTGTGCATAAGCAGTTTCTGGCTCCTTTACAAGCAAAAGCTGATGTTCAGCCTCCCATGCTGTGGATCTAAAATAGAGTACCCAAAACCACAGGCTGGTGCTGAATTCTCATTAACACCAGCTTGCTACATTTGTTTGTCTGCTTTTCTAAGTGCTTATGGTTAAAAAGGCAGCCTGGGAATCCTGACTCTGCTCCATGTGCTCTTTCAGCGCGAGTGACTTCTGGGTATGGATTTAATATGAAACAGCGCTTTTTAGATGTTTTAAAAGTTGCTTACAGAAACACTGGGGGGAAAGTTACCACGAGGACAGACTTTCCACAAGGCAGAGGAGAGCGTTTCCTTTTTTCCTTTCCTTTGGTGGAAGCACTCTGAGTGTGTTTTTCTGCAAAGCTGCGTGTTGGTTTTATTAACTAGCAGAGACAGAAGGCTCCTGGATGGTTGGATCTGCTCTTTTCTTCTAGTAGGCATTTAGATAAAGAGTACGGAAAAATTAGTGATGAATGTTAATTGGTGCTACTTATAACTAGCTTATTCCCTGTTGCACTTGCATTTCTGGGGAAGGGACAGTTGTGCTGTTATCTTGCTATGCTTGCCTAGGGTAGCAGAAGGTCATGGTGACATGCATTAAGATGCCAGCTGTTGTCTTCCTTGGTGTCACAGTGACAGTTCTTGTTGTGCCTCCAGGGCAGAGGAAATTTGGGAAGTGTTCGAGGATCTTGCTGCTTTTGAAAAGTGCATGAGCAGTCGGGAAGGAGGGAGCGGTGCTTCTCCGGGGAATTAACTGCCTGTGCCCTGTGGTGCCATTGGGTGCCTTGGGCTGCTGCAGGTCCAAGGGTGCCTTGGAGGTATTGCTCTGCCTTCCTCCAGGTGTTTCCTGGTGCGGAGGGAGGCAGCCCGTGTGCACCTGCGCCGCATGGCCTGAGCGCCGCGAACTCCTGACGTCAGGTTATGGGCCAGGCGGGGGCATGGTTCACGTCTGCGCAGTTGATCAGCAGGACTGGCAGACGCAGGGATCCTGGGTTGGAGACGCTCCTTCGCTTGTGGTTGGATCTCAGTCCCGGAGATGACAGGAGGCTAATAACACAGATGTCTCAACTTGGACTGTCTGTACTAATTCATCCTCCTTCCCCTTCCAGCATGTGTTTGCGGCATATAAATCAACATCTTCATAAATCAGCGCTCTGACTTTAATGTCTTCCTCCTTTTCTGGCCTCTTGGAAAACAAGGTTTGTGCAACTGTGCAGTTTCTCTTCCTTTTAACATGTGAACCTGTGGGGCAGATTTGACAAACCTGAGCAAAGGCAGGGCCTCAAACACGGTGTTCCTGTGCGAGCTGATGCTTTGTGGGGCATTGGAGCTGCTCATGTGGGAAACCAAGCTGAGGCCCCGGTGGGTAGCGCAAGCACTTGTTTGGCTCTTGATGGCTTGAGCATATAATTACTGTTCAGTGTAACTGAAAATCTAATATTTGGTGGAAAACGGTGTCCTGAATTATGCTAGTAGCTTGCTGGTGCGATTAACCTTGCAAAGCAGGAAATGTTTGCGTTGTATTGATTTTTATTTATTTTTTATTTTTTTAATCTCTTGTTCAGTGAATATCATTCTTAATGCTGTAAGAAGCAAGAGGATCGTTTGCCTTCCATGGTTTAATGCAGACTTGAGAGGATGCGATTGTTTTCTTTCACAAAGGGATGGAGAATGCCATGGGAAATGGGAAGGATGACTTGGTCTCCTCTCCAAGTGTGTCCACCAAAGGGCATGGACCTGAGATTTCCCTGGGCTCCCTCAGGTCCTGTGTGAATCCTAAGCACTATTGAATTCAGCGGGCTACTCCCTTAGCAGCGCTTCTGCCTTTTCTGCTGATAAATGATCTTGCTGCTGTGAAGGTTTAAACATTACTTTGTATGACCTGCTTTCTCCTTTTGATTGGTATTAGCTAGCCTTGGGAGTGAAGAGAAATCCATATGCTCTCTTTCATTTGTCTCCGACATGTATAAAGAAGGCTTTAATTCTGAATGTAAAATGGCTGGAGGTGGTGAGGATCAAGATACGGCTTTCATTGCAGGCATAGGAGCGACCTACTTCCTGTTAAAATTTGGGGCTGTTTAAAACTCTTACAGCAGGGGCCATAAGAGCAGAGGCGCCCTTAATTAACAAATATGCTAGGGAGCTGACTTACGCATTCATCTTGGTAAAAACATTAGGGAAGTGTTGATCTGCCTCTGCCTTCCAAGGCAGTGAGGAAGAAGTAAGTTCTGGTCCAGAAGCTGCTCAGTAGGACAGGGCAGGGGGTGATGTGAAAGAGGAAGGGAGAAGTGTTCCTCCCCTTTTTTCTTTACGGGGCAGACTGGGATGGGCTCTTGACTCCCCAATTTCCACCTAACCTGCCCTTTTTGAATCTGGTGGGTAGCTCTTGGTGTTTTCTTCAAATCCCCAGTCTGGAGTCTGCAACAGCCTGAGGATTTCTGCCTTCATTAAAACTTCTTGAGTCTTCGATTCTGGAGAAGAACTTGAGGACGTGAGCAGAACAGTGACCCAAGGTACCGGCAATACTTTATTCAGTAAACAGCACAGCTTGTATGTTGGATTTTCTGCAGAAAAACGGTGCTGTGCCTTTTCTAGAGGAACATTTGCCAGATTCCTCAAAGGATAAGGAAGAATTGCCCAAGATTATGCCAGAAGAGTGACTGAGCAAGAGTCCCGAAGTACCAGCCATTCCCATTCAAACTCAGGGATTGGTGGATGCTGATGGACAAGAGAGATAATCCATGGGGTATGGTGTAATTCTGTCAGTCCAGGAGTATTGAACGAGTTGCTGGCTATTTAATCCTCCTCCAAGGGGAGAAGAGGGGGAAAAAGTGCCCTATGGCTAAAGTACAGCTGTGCCCTCTGCTGCAGGGGCAGCTCTTGGCAGTGAATAATATTTACCACCTTTCATCTAATTCTAATGCTTCCTGGGCAGTCTCAGAGCTGTATGTCTGGAGAGCAGGCAGCAGTTCTTATTTCTTTTAAACAGCTGCTCTGTGACCGGCCACATTAAGACTGAAGCCATCTGCTTTGTTTGTTGAGCTACAGGCAGCATTCATGCCTTCCTATTCCACCTCTGTGGTGTTTGTCATGTCCAAAACACTCATTTGCTTATGTAATAATTTTTTCCCTTCTCCCCTTTATACATGGTTTCTTAAAAATCCATCCAAACAAAAAAAGAACTATCTGGGGTAAAATGTCTTTATCACCTAACACCTGGTGGGGACAGACCTACACTGATGGACAGCTCTGAACCAGAAGATGTTCATGCGATGCTGGACTCATCACAGGAGGAACTACCTGAACCCTGATTATTAGCAGCTCATCAACTGCAGTGCATGGACTTGCTCAGAGCTAGCTTGAGACCTCCGTGCACTAGTGTAGGCATGCACAAAAACACAGGCAGTGCCCCGCTGGCAACCTTGAATGACCTGAGAATCCCTTGTATCCTTGCAGACGGCAGATGCCAACAAACCTGATGGGAGTTGGCTGGTTAATTTATCTGGCCAAGTGGGCTCTGTGGGCTGCTGGCAGCACAGCAAAGCTGCTGAGATCTTGGATGGGAAGCTACTTATCCCTGTGCTATTCCTGTAGCAGCTATACAGATGAGTACAGACCTCAGAAGCTCTTTTAAAGATCCACTGACTCTTTGAAATCAAAACAGCAGGAGCATAACATGCTTGGAGACTTTCCATCCAGGAGCTGAGAGCTCTTTTTGGTTTGAGTAGAAGTGTCATGGGCAAACAAGGCAGACTGCCCACTTAGGACATGGGGCAAAGGCATCACAGAGGCCTGAAACTCTCTTGCACATCCCAGGTACCTGTCTCAGTCCTAGGGATGATGATATGTTGGTTTTGGTGGGAAGGATGGTGGGCAAGCGTGTCATTTAACATCCCAGCTCAGTCTTCTGTAGGGTGGGAAAAGGAGATTTTTTTGTAAGCCATGTCCCATGAAGCTAGAGAAAGTTGTTCTACTTGGTGTGCTTAGCTGAAATGCAGGCAAGCACACTTCCATGACTGCTCTGCCTGGAGCTCTACTGAAAAGGCATGGGAAAGTGGTGTTTGAGTGCCCTGATCCCCCGACAAGAGGCCGGAGAGAAACGAGTGATCGTCTTGCAAGTTGTGCTTTAGGAGTCTGCAGAGATGGTGTCAAGTGGGATACTAATTCTCTGTCTGCTGGGTGGTTACTTGGATGCTTGGGCAGGCTGAAAGAACCCCAAATACTATGTATGTGCATCTTGTTTATTTAAGCATTAAAATTATGCCGGAGAGGCCTCCAGAGCCCGAGGTAGTGGCATCTCTTAATGAGGGATGAGAGCTCTAAGGATTGTGGTGACTCACCTACTATCCTTTAGGATAAAAGCAATCTTTCCTTAATCAACACTAACAGACAAGCTCTTTAAATGGGAAATATCCGATTCCGGGTAAATGATTTTGTTTCTGTCTTTATTTACTTGTAAAGCAATCTCTGAACAGTCTTTAAATCTGAGCTACATCTGTGTCCAACACTCCTGTGATGCTGATAACGCTTCTCTGCTTTACTTCCCCTCAGCCTGACTGTTTGTGTGTGTGTGTAAACAGAGGAGCAGCAAATATGACTTATTGCCACAGAGCCCTGTGGCAATCTAGGGCATAAACCTAGCTGAGCTCTCAGATCTCTCTCTTAGTTGCATGACTGTCTGTCCACGTAATAAATTACCAATGTTTATTGGTCTTCTGACATATAGGTTTCCCAAGGGAAAGGAAGGAGACTGGCTGAACAAAGCCTTCTTTATAATCACAGTTTGCAGTAGGCTTTGGACAGAAATTGCATTTGCTGGCCAGTACTGTCTCCATTATAGCTAGGATTTTGTCTCTATAACTGTGTTTATGCCGGGCAGGAGACCTGAGAGCTGCTGAACAATATACTTTAGACTGTATTAATGTATTGGACTGTATTAAGAGCTTAATGTGTATAATATGTGATGGTATTTGCACGTCAGGAGCAGATGAGAAACCAATGTGTTCCTGGAAACGCCTCATTAAATGCTGTTTTAGATGCCTGTGTCTCCTGCTGGGGCATAGGGCTGTCGCTGCTACTCACGATCCCGTGGCTTGAAATTTGGCAGGAAACTTCTGAGTCTTGCTAATCTCTGTGGGTCATGTGTGCCTTTATGCTAGCTCTGGAAATGTGCTGAAACTTGGAGCTGTTGCAAACTGCTGCTGTCGGTGCTTTGCTTGCCCCAGTTTCTTCCCAGCTGACTGCAACGAGCCAGGAACATCTGATAAACTCTACCTGTGCACTGCTTTAGCGGCACTAGCGCCGTGTGCTGTGCAAGGTGTCCCCTGTGAGCTCACCGACAAATGCGGGGTGCATCCTGTGCCCTGGGTGAAGTGAAGTGCAATTGTGTAAAATGAACTGGATCTTCGGTTGGTGTAAGACTGGTAGTTCTTGCTTCTTGGTCATGGTTATTCTATATCACTGTGTGCTGAAATGGGTGCTTTAATGAAAAGAATTTTCAATAACACACCTCCAGGACTTGAGTTATCCAGCCGAAACTGATGGGTAACCCTATTAAGTCACCTCTGTGATTGGTCAGGCGAATTTCTTTCTCTGAAAGGCTTTCTCATGCAGAAAGGAGTACAGAATAGCTTGAAGACAGCTTCTCCTGACTCCTTATTAAAAGATCTCTCAGTGTTCATGAGTATATAGAAAACTTGAATCTCCTGAGATGGAAAGTCCTGTATGGTGTATCTTGTATAAATGCCACTGGTTCCACTTCACCATTGGTGGCACTAAGTGTGATGACTGGACTCCATTCCTGGTGGGATGAGAAGTGGCTGAAGGCCCATAGTTTTTCTTTCCTGTAGACTATTCTTGTCAGCAGGTTGGCAGCCCTCAGGTAGGTGATCCAGCACAAAGATATGGGTTGAGTGCCTCAACTTGCATAATAAGGGTCAGAAGTTTCCTTTGGCAGAGGAATAGGAGTTACTGGGTGAAATTCTTCCTGTTGCGGCTTCCTGTTCTCTTCTGATGTATTTCTTGCATCTCTAGCCTGTTGCACCAGGAGAGCGGGTGGTTTTCATGCAAATCCTGGTCAGGAAAGACGCTGCTGTCCACTAGTGTGGTTGGGGTGGTAGCTGAGCCAATGTCCCTTTCACCTCAATGTCTTTGTACCTGCCTTCCTTCTCCTCCTTGAAGCCTGTTTTGAGAGAGGCTCCATAAGGGCACCTGACCTCCCATCTACCCACTGGCTCTTCAGGAAGATACTGCTCTTCTCCGTGCAGTAGTAAGGCAGGCCCTGGGGAATCGGTCTGGTGGGAAATGCTGCTGGCATGAAAGATGAATTCAGGCACTTCAGAGACCACTGCCAGTGCTGACTTCATTTGCTACTCGACTGGGTAGTTGCTGTCTTGGTGCCTGGGTAGAAAGACTTCCTTGCAAGGAGCCGACAACGGAGCAGCCCGTGTCTGGAAGAGGCATCGCTGCAGAAATTTTGGCAGGGTTCCTGCTAGTCTCTTGCACTTGCAGAGCAGCAATAGCAGCTGCCTCCTCTGACTGAGGAGGAAGTAGGTCAGAATTTGCATTCTTTGTCCAGCTTCTCTGCATTACGTATACAGGCTTTTTTTTAGATTCTCTTTTTAAACAAGCTGTTCCTGTATGTTCGTGTTCCTCAGTTTCTCCTGAATCAGAGGGTGAAGACATGAATTCAGGTGTAATTGGGCTTTAATGTCTGCCTGCCCTTGTAGAGCACTTCTGAGAGACTCTTCAAACTCCCAAAGGCCAATCCTGGCATGTAAAACCTGAGATGAATGCTTGGGGCAGCGTCTTCATTTTGCCTGTTGTATCCTCTCGGCGAGGATTTAGACCATCTCCTGTAGAGTTGTTTTTTTTTTTGCATGACGAACAGGTAATTGGGATGAATTTATTGGTGCTGCGGACGTGATGGTGAGATTTCTTTTTGGTGCTTTGCTATGTGCTCTTCACTGGTTCATAGTGTCCTAGAGGGGAGGAAGAGCCATCAAGCACAGCAGGCTTGTGGTGACTGGAGAAGTATCCGAGCATACTGAGGTGCTGCAGGGGAGTCAAAGGATCATTTTCTTGTTGGCCACAAAACCGTGATGAAAAGAGCTTTGTGGCAGCGGTGCTCTGAAATGCAGTGATGCCAAATGAGATCTTGCATGATGAGGCTCAAAGGGGACAGGGGTTAGTTCATGGGCTGTGTTGTGCGGGGACCATCCTAGCATGAGGCTGTAGGTTTTAGGGACCAAAGGGCACCATTGGTCAACACGTCTCTCTCCAGAGATCTGCAGGAACCTGCTGTGACTGGTCTGAGCTACCCCTTGTACAGCAGCAGGTTGTCTTGTGGCCTTGGGAGGGGGGATCCCTCTTTTTAGAGTTTCTAGCTCTTGTTGCTGTTTCTTGTCTTCAGTTCAAAACAAGACTCAATTTCCTGGGCAATTCAGCATCTGTAACAAGCTTCTCAGTAATTTGGCTAAAAATGCATGGTAACATGATCTCCTGAAATAGAGTGCTCAGATGGATGACTTTTCTTAGGGGAAGGTTTCAACCTATGTTTCAGCCTGTGATAGAAAGAAAAACCTAGTCCTCCTTCAATTGTATAAATTTGTGGGTTTTTTTTTTTTTTGTGTGTGTGTGTGGTCAGATGCTCTAGAAGCCTATCTGCTTTTTTTTGTCAGTTTGAAATACAGAACAAATTGCTGCATGATCTTAAGACAGGTGTATGGGCAAGAGTGACGTAAACTATATTGATGCAACATGATCAAGATTATTTTCACTAGCAGATATTCATTTATGCTTTGCGAGTACAAGATAATACTCCACAGAAAACTTGGCTACATGTGTATGCACGCTACCAAAAAAAAAAAAAGCAGCCATTGGTAATAGGAGGGCTGCCCGAAAGTAAATATAAGATACAGTCTGAATCTTTTTTTTTACCTTTGTCTTTTAAAGTGTTGGAAGAACTTAATTTAAGAATAGGCTTGAGTATTACAGTAACTGCAGTGAAGGCACCTTTGGTTTCTGTGCCTTCCCTCTGTTACTTGCCATCCTGCCTGCTGCTCGCATTTGCCCACGTGGATGTCCTATTGTTCCCTGTGGGTATTACTCTTAATTGTGCTGTTGTGTTTTAAAAGCCGTGCGTCTGCCTGTTGAGAACTGCTTTTCAAGGTTGCGTGACACGTGGGCGTACAAAAGATTATCTGGAGCGGAGACGTGTTGCGAAAAGGCACTATTGTCTTTCTGCTCGAAATACCCTCCGAGACAAAACGCGTCCTGGGTGTGCCTGTGCATGAGTGCAGCTGATCTCCCCACCCAGGGCACTGAACTATCACGATGCGCGGAGACTTTTTAAGGCAACTGGGTTTTGTGGCTGTGATATGCCTCCCCCTTCACATACTTCCGTTTCCAGCAAACAAAGGGGGAATTTCATGCTGGGTTTGCAACTGTGGGATGCGGCTCTGGTCCCTAGGTGATGTGGTGGTCAAAGGACAGCGCTGAGAAGGTGGTGGGACCCCTCGTGCAATGTCCCTGCCTTATACAAAGAGTTTCTCTGTTGCGTTGCATCTGCCTTTGCCTTCACCTCCAGGCATGGTGCGAAGAAACCTATTTTCCTGAACTCTTAGAAACATCTCGCTTCTGTCCGTTCTATTGCTGATGTTCAAGTGATATTTGTATTTCCGACACGTGTCTCTGTGAATAGTCTGTTCTACATGCTCAAACGGATTGCTGCAAAGAACTGCTTGGTGGTTCCTAGATCTGCTTATGAATCTGCCAGTGTCTTCCTAGATTTGAAATCTCTCTCCTCTCTGTTGCCTGGATAACAACTGGCCAGATGCTTGAACTGCCGTGCAGGTGAAATCTTGGCCACCTCCTGTTTCCAATTTCCCTGGGAGGTTCCAAATCCTGTTAGAGAGAATTTCAAAGCCTGACGAGATTAAAATATATAATGAATTACTTCTGCCCCTAGAACCTGATTTCCCCTTGCCCCCCTCCTTCCCCCCCGCCAAGAAATCAATGAGGAGCTTTGGCTTTCTTGTGCAACCTCCTTTTGAAGGTAGGAGGATGATGAATTGATACTGGTTTAGTTTCTACTAGGCAGTAACTGCAGCTGGAACTACTTTCCTGCTAATAACCTGCACTGTAACTCAAAGCAAAAATGCAGGACTGTCTTAATACACTGATGGAGGCTATCTTGAATACAGGTTATGGCTGCTAATATAAAAATACAGAACTCAGTAGTGGAACTGCCATGGAGATAATTTGGCCTGTAAAGCACCCCCCCTCCCCCCCCCCAAAAAAAAAAGTAGTAGAAAAGCTGTGGACAGCCCATCTCTGGAAGTCCAGCACTTCAGCCTTGGTGGGAGAGGCTTTTTTGTAACAAAGCGTGAATACGCAGCAAAAAATAGGCTACAGGAGTGCTCAGCTCTGAAAACTCCCGCTTGCCAAGAATACTGACTGTCATCTTAAAAGCTGTCTTATTTTCTTGTTCCTTTCGCTAAGCCTTGTCTTGGAGATGTGACTGGAGAGTTACCCGTCACAGTGGTGACAAAGGTTAACGCAGGAGAGCAGGGAGGGAGGAAGATGTCATGCTTTTCTCTTAAAATTAAATGTGAGCCTGGTTGTTTAAATGGCATCTTTGAGGCTGGTACTGTCTGCTGCTTAGCTGGGATCTACTGGGAGTCAATTCTGTACCTGCTTCCCTCCCCTTTTGTGAAGGGCTCAGCTCTAGCAAATTGTTTAGGTTTTGTTTTAGAGCAAAACAGATGATCCGGTTGGCTCTGCAGCTCTCACTGTGATACGTGACAAGCTTGAAATCTCTGCATGCAACCTGCTGAGCTCTTCTGAAAAAAATCTGCATGCTTATTCTGATGTCTAAAGGGACCATCTCATCGGGTTTGGTTGGTTTTTAGTGTGTCTGGTAGCCTCAGCCTTTCAAAACATCTGAGATATGCATGTTTCTTTTGAAACCTAAAACAGAACCTGGCAGACCCAAGATCCTAATGGCTGGGGAAAAGGTGACTTCTAAGCAATATAACAACTGTAGCAATGTCCTTTTTGGGTGGCCTGTTGAGGAAGAGTTCAGCCCTGCTACCATCTCCCTGATAATTTCTGGGTGCTCATGAACACGCCATGCGCTCCTCTTTCAAAGCTTTATCCATTTCAATTGCTTCCACTTGATAGCTTGAACAGGAGAAAAAAAGGGGAAATTCTACAAAATGACAAGTTTAAGCCCTTTCTATAAGAGCAAAGAGAATGGCAAGGATGACACTCTGTTCTTAAATGCACTCTGACTGTAATGAAAGACTCGATGACTTGTCTCATTCTTCCTCTAATCTCCTCTGAATGCTCTGCTCCTTCCCCCAGTGACACCCGCAGATGCTGGTAGGAGTTGGAGTTGATGCCCTGAGGATGCCACTGTTTGTATGTTCTGCTCATCCAAAAGTAATGTTGGGAATGGGAGGAAGTGCTGAAACTTTGGGATATTGGCCCTTGTGAGATCCAGAAGTTTGTAGCCACTTTGCTCACTCTTTTTAAAAAAACAAAACAAAACAAAAACAAAAAACAACCTCTAAATCTCCATTCTTCTCTCCCTACCTTGACAGCAAAGAATTGAGGCACTGCCATCAGTGTATGGTAAAACCCTCAATATCCTCTATGAGGGCCTCACTGTCCTGCTACGGGATGGATGTCTCTTGATGTCATTTGCTCTGTGGAAGAGGTCTCTTGTGACAGATGAAACAAGCTGGAGGGAGTTCAGTTGTGATGATAACATAAATAAGCAAAGCTTTTGCGTCCTTTCCAAACAAGCTTGGGAGATCCCACTACTTACTCTTCATCTGTGTTTAGTCTCTGAAATCTTTTGAATCTTGTCTAGCTCCTGAAATCTCTGAACAAGAGACCAGGACCTGGGGAACTCGATGTGACAGCTGGTGACACAGGCTTGGGGTTTACCAGTTGGGGGTCATCTCTCCTTTCTTTATCTTGCTGTGGAGGAAAGCAGAATCCTTTCTCTGTGTGAAGGGGTCTCTGTGAAATGTGGTATGCTCCCTTCCAGACTGCTAGTCTTAATATAATAATCGGAGTTCAGTGGCGCAACCACCGAGTCTATTCCTATCTGAAAGCCAAAAAACCTTATGTTTTGGAAGCTTCTCCATAGATAAGTGTGAGGGCCGCTCTTCATGGTGAGGAGAGCCTAAACCAGTGTTATGAGCTTGAAACACACCTCATGGCATCCATCTGTATTTGTCTTCTGCTGCCGCAGTGGGGCAGTTGGACTGGTTGGCCTTCCTCCAAGGCATGGTGGAGAACTGGCTGTGATTGGTGGTGACTTTATGATGGGACCTCAAGTGGCCCATTTGGTGGCTGGATGCAAAGCTTGGTCTACCCTGGGCCTGCTCTGCAGGCAGCAGTGTAGTGTTGAGTTGTACCTGCTATCCTGAAATCTGATGCAATCTAGCTATGTGCTGGCTGGACCATATGGAGCTTTTTGCAGCTGTGAGTAAGCTGTCAGCAGGATTATTTCCTGCTGCGTGGCCAAAGTGTTTTGGGCAGGACTGTGAGTTGCTTTCTGTGAAGCGTAAGAACTTGAAAAGAAATGTCCCTTAATGGAAAGGATCCCATGTTAAAAAGTGCTCTGTTAACTGAGCCCCTCATTGCCGAAGAATGGCTGGCTCTTCCCCTCTCTACTATTTCTGTAGTATGTGTCTAAATCTGTGGTTAACTTTTTGTGCCTGGTGGCCAAGCACCAAGGATGGACTTGTCAAACTTAATCTGTTCCAGTAAATAGCCTGGGTTTTCAGTTGAGAGTTTGAAGAATTACAGCTTTGACAGGTCAGTCTAGTTAGGAGAAAACCCAAGGGCTGCTAGATCCTATGTTAAAAAGTCTACTTTGAGCTCTCTACTACTCTCTAAAAGAGATTTAAGAGAAATCATGCTTACATCCAGCAGAAGAGCCACCTGTTGCAGAGGGAGAGCTTGTGAGCTTGTGAGTGCTGCGGAAGCTGCATATGCTGGGTTCAAACCTGTGGGCTGAGCAAGTGTTAGGTGGCAACGATGCTTCTCTGGCACAGAGTACAGAACCTTATTAAGCTGTGAAAAGAAACACGAACAGCCCATTGAAAGACAGAGCTAGACAAGACGCGGAACTGCCTCCGTGTTTTTGCTGTAGAGGAATGCTGTGAAGCCAGACAGATTGAGGACCAAAGCGTGGGTGGTGTGTGAAGAAGGCTCTTGCGTAATGTCCCGTGAATAGAAATGCGTGCGTGATGCTCTTCTGTCCTCCCTGCTGCTGGAAGCAGGTGGTATCAGCTATTTGCAGAAAAGGGAAGGTCTTAATGGGCTTCGGTCAATTAGCGCTAAACTGAACGAAAAAGGAGAAAACGTGGAATTCCAGGGGGTCTGGTAGAAGATAGAATAACAAAACTAGCTCCATTGGAAAATGCCTAGAATTCAAGTGGATTTTGTAATATATTAGTAATATCAAAGCAGAGTGTTTTCTAACCTAGTGAAAAAGTTCATCACCCCTTCTTAAATACAGCTGAGGAAGATCCAAGATAAGGGCTGAGGACTTTCTTAACTGAAGCCTTGCAGCCTACTCAATAGCTTGTGATAGCTATGCTGCTCAAGAGAGAAATGGATATTCTTGGAAAGCAGCATGATCCAAAACTCCAGCTTGCTGGAATATGTAAAATTGCTTAGAAAGCTAAAAGTTAATAGCCAAGAGCAAAGATTAAAGAGATGATGGTGATTTATAGCAGTTTGGCTAACACAGGTAGCTTGAGGGGTTTAGGATGGAAATGTCTTTTCCAGTATGACCAGCCGGACTCTTTCAGAGCTTGTATGTTGGCTGTAAACCTCAGGCTGTTTTAAAACTTGTTTGAAAAAAACTTAGCCTCTCTGATGGAAACATCTCTTTAAAAAGAAAAGAAAAAAATTCTTCCATCTCCTCTTCCTAAGTTGCTCCTGAATAAAGTGAGAGTGGAGGTCTCTTTTCCCCAGGTTGTTGGGTTATGCTCTCCCTGGCCAAAAGGCAGACACACCTCTGCAAAACGTTTTTCTTGTATGGAAGCTGCTGCTGGAGGATTGTGACTGATGAAATAGCCGCTCGGTAGCTGGCTAGAGGGAAGACTGAGCAGTGCGTTCTTGCTTCCCTACGATGCCTTGCTGCACGGCCGAAAAATTAGCGTAGGTTTGTGGAGGAAGTGCAACAGCTCTTGGGTTTTTAAGTTCTTGAAAAGCCTTATCTTCACCTTGTCTGCTAAGCATAGCCTGTCATATTTTCTTCCTCTTGTTTTTGTTTTAGGTGTGGCTTTTTTTCTTTCCTCCCCTGTATTGCTTAGAGCATGGACCTGCCATCACCATTAATGCTCTTATGCAGTGAAGTTGATACCCACATGGTCATGGAGTGACAGCTCTGAGCAGGATGCAGTTGGGATGTCTTGTACCACCCAGGACTGACCGTGCTGGTCCCACTGGTATAATGGGCAAAAGAGTGCAGCTGTGTTTATTGCAGAACAGGGTGGGTTTTTGCATTGATTGGTGAAATGAGGAAAAGAAGGCTCAAGAGTATTTATCCAGAGTGAGAGGGTATTGGTTGTCTTGTTTCACACTCTGAAACAGGTGGAAAAATGCTTTTGAGGCAGCTTCTCTTCCATGCAAGCGCCCTCCCTATAGGTGAACTCAGCTTGGAGAATATGAATTCTGGCTGCCTTGCAGGGGCACATTTTAGGTGCAGAGAGCTAGATGCTCCTCTGAGCTCAAGTGGGCTTGTAAGTCTGGCTCTGATCAAGCAGCCTGCAGCGTTTCTCTGATTCTCAGTCAAGCAATCTGAGGACTTGCTTGAAATCTAAGCTTGTGTTTTGGGGGGGAGGGGGGGTCTATGTCTGGATTTTGACTTGTATGCAGTTTACAACAGATAAAAAGCTTTTTTTTATGCTGGACAGTCAAGTGCCCCACTTTGAACTGGCTAGGAAAGGAGGTGTCTTTTAGCAATTGCTTAGGTTTCTTCTGCGTTGCCTCAAATAATAGTAATAAAATCAGTGGTTCACCTTCCATAGAGAATGAGATAATGATAACACTGGCGAAAAAAAGGAGGAAGTTTGGTTCATGTCACTCACTTGACACCTATGGGCTTAGAGGAGCCAAGGAGGGTCACTGTAGTTTAACTCTACCAGCTTCAGGGGATGCAGACATTAAAATGACTTTTTTTTCATGAATGAGGCACTCTTCTCTCTCATCCACGATTGTATTTCTTAATAAGCTTCTTGCAGACTTGAGAAGAGGCATGTATCTCTTTCTTCTTTCTTGGCATAAGAGCTTTTGAAACTAGATTTATGTAATGGTTGAGTTGTGACTTGACTGTATTGGCAAAGCTAAGACACTGCTTCTTTTAAGTATGATTTTTTTCAGTCATTCCATTTGGTGCCTTTTGAGGAGAAACAATCACTTCCTGGTTAGGAAAATGATTTGTAGTCTAATACCTAAATTACCTGAATTCCAGAGGGCTGAGTGATTTGTTTTCCATCTCTGAAATAAACAGTTTCAGTAGGACTGGGGGTGATAGAAATTTGGAAGATGTGCTAATAATACCAGAATTCAGGTCAGAAAATAAAAAGCTTCTTTCCCCATTATAACCCAGAAGGACAATTATGTAACTGTTCTTAAATCAGCTTAAGAGAGATAGCCAGAATGGAAAACCTAGTCAAACATACAGCTGATAAGCCCACAGAATCCAAAAATAGGATCATGCTACTGGGAATGAAAAAGGACCTGCTGGAGGGAATGGATCTTTTTAGATTAACAGAGAAATTCGAGTGATGGTCAAATCCACCACAAACCAAACAAACCTGCTGACACACATCAGCTGGACTGTAATCTTGATGTGAAGATACTTATGTTGGTTTATAAACTATGTTCTAGCTGGGAAAACCCAAGAGTCTTCTAGTGGTATCAGGCAGTGTGTAAGCTCTTATGTCACTCGTGCCTTACCTAGACCCTGATGTTCAATCTAATGGATATAGTGGAAACTGGAGGCCCAAAAGCCCCCACAGTGATGAAGCGGAGTAGACATTCATGTCAGATTCCCTGTTTTCAGTTGAAAATTGCTCTTAAGATATGGTGAAACAACTGATTGCCAGCTTTGGAAACAAAGGCATAAAGTATACCTTATTTTTTCATTTGTCTTCCCCCTTCCTCCCACTTCTTTCTCACTGATGATGAATTAGCCTGTTAATTTGTTATGCTGCCCCTGTTTATGCAGGGTTTTATGTTGTGGCCTTGTGTAAATCTGAATAAACTCATTCTTGCTAGGTGTAATCCCTGTGTTTCCCTGCTGCACATATTCTGATTAGTGGCATGAAGCATGTTTGGCCAGCTGGGACTTCTCCTCCTCTTCCTCTCTGCCCAACAAGAGGCCTCCTTCCCTGTTGCTCTGCACTGGTGC
Source organism: Apteryx mantelli (assembly GCF_036417845.1). Classification (NCBI taxonomy): domain Eukaryota; kingdom Metazoa; phylum Chordata; class Aves; order Apterygiformes; family Apterygidae; genus Apteryx; species Apteryx mantelli. The sequence continues at coordinate 3,658,861 of NC_089978.1, forward strand.
CTTCAGGAACAGCCTCCCCAGTGTTTTGCACCTCTAACTAATATTTCTCAGTTCCATCTTCCTACCCCCTTCTGCATCTGACTGCTCTAGCTTGGGAAATGCTCTCCTCTCCTCCTTTTCCACAGCCTTCCGCTATGACTTCTCATATGGCAAAGCGAGAGACACCCCCTTTCCCCCCTCCACTACCATATCTACTTTCCAAATATTCTCCTTTAGCGTGTGGAGTTTACCATTTTTGCAGAAAAAAAATCCCAGTTTTACAGTTTGCCTTTTTCCTTCTTTCTTGCCCAGCTCTTTTCCTTTGCAAATGAGTCCTCTGGTTTATCCAGTCTGGATACTGGTGGCTTTGAACTCACCGCTCCCTAGAGGAGGGCACTGAAGCCTTGCGTTGACTGCGCTAGAGTTTCAGTAGTGTGTGAGAACTGTTTTGGCAAAAAGAAAGATACTGTCAGCAGCAGATCTGTTTTTTCTGGCATTTATGAAGCCTAATTCTGAAATTTCTCACTTAAATCACACTTGCAGAGATGCTGTGTTGGGTACTTCGTGCTTTCTCTTAATTTGGTCAACAAAACAGTGTCTTTTCAGGACCTTTTCAGTATGTTCAAGAGGCAGCAGAAACTGGCTTAGTGGTCCATCCAGCAAGTTATTTAACTTGGGGTGCTCTCAGGTTTTTCCTTTCTAACCCCCAAAGTTGACCCAATGGCAACTGAAGTCTAGCTTCTTTGGGACTTGCTTCAAGACTTTAAATCTTCCCCCTTCCATCCTTTCATGTCTCCAGCTGTGCATACAGACTAGTCTTTGGTAGCGGCCTGGACTGGAACTGCTCTTCCCTTGGGGAGGTTCATTTGATCCTTTCCCACCCAGCAGCAACTCTTCTTGAAGAGCGTGCCAGAGCGAAACCGCTGTGTGCGCTGGAAGAGGCGCACCAGTGCTTCAGGGCGTTGGTGGTGGCTGAGGAGGGAAGGGGGGTAGTGGAGAGTGGAGGAGCAGAGAATGGGAACAGAGACGCTCACACGATCACACTGTTTTCCTAGGAAAATAAGCTGAAAATGAAGATATTTTTAGCTCCTTGTCAGCATAAGGAAATCTGCCTGTTTTCTGTGGATGGTAACCTCCCTCAATGTTCCCACCTAGACAGGCCCTTAATCTAAATTAACTGAAGATGAAAAACCCAAAGTGAGCTAGGAGAAGTGAAATGAACCAAGCCGAATAAAAGCTAGTTAATCCTGGAAGCAGTGTGCTTGTTTGCAGCTGGCCTGCCCTTTCAAGTTAGATAGACTAACTTTCCTGGGAACCTCTTTATAAATAAACCCTGGAGGAAAAGCCCAAAATCCCCCCTGTCCCCCCCCAAAAAACCTCCAACGTATTGCTTTTCTGTGGGAGATCCATGCCCCAGAGAGTTCTCCTCTGCTTTGCTGGGATTGCAGCTGCTTTTTGGGTTGTTTTCCAGATGTGTGAGGTGTGTGACTCACCCAAGTAGATGCTTTCCTCCCTTCAGAGTGAGCATAGACTTGCAGACTAGCAAGCGTGTCTACTGTTTGCTTGATGCTTGCGTAAGGATGACTTGTCAAAAAATGTGCATGAAGCCTTCCCCACCCCCCGCCATGTCTGGTGCTAAAATATCTGCCTTGGGTATATTGTCCATGTCCCCTTTGTAGTGACATTCACGCCCTTCTAGGCAGGGAAGGAAAGGTCATCTTGTTGAACGAGCACATGTTCCCTGTGGTCAGGCTTATTAGTGCTGAATGAAGGTCTGCGTAACTGATCTTTAGTCTGGGATGCTGAGCAAAAAAATCTGATTTTTCCACTTCAGTGTCACTGGGCTACTAAGCAAAATCAGCTTTCAGCCTCTCTCCTTCTGTGGCTTTTTTCCTAGAAAGCTTAGTGTTTTATGGAGATGAGAAGAAAAATATTGGTGCTGCTGCCTCCTGGCCTCTGGGCCCCTGAGGGACTTGCTGTTTAGCTGTGCCAGATACTTGGATGTGCTTCTCTGGATTAGAACCTATTCCCACCATGCTATGTGGCCATGCTTTGACGGCCCCCTTGGGGTCTTGGATCAAGACCCTGTTCTCTGTAGAATGAGGCTGAGAATCATAAGCAATGACCTAAATGGACTTTTAGTGTCTAAATGTCTCTAATCTTCTGCACTATGTCCTCAGCCCTGATGTTTAAGTGTGCAACAGGATGTATCTTCTCGCCTCCTTCAGGCCTGTTTGGCAAATGACAAGATCTGTGGTGCATCCAAAATTGTCAAGAGACCAGAGGGAGGAGGGACAGCAGTCTGCTGCCTGCTCCTTGCATCTTTTCCAGGGCTCTGTTTTGCTCCAACATTCCCAAATGACAAAGGCCATCAGTCCCTTACCTGGCCAGAGTTTGTGCTGGACCTCTTACCTGACCACCATGGATCACCTGCTTGTTGTGAATGAGGAGAGAGAGATGCAAAAATGCCCATAGGGATGGGCAGCATTGCTGAGCATTTAGCAAGCCGTAGGACACTCCTATTCCTATGATTTAACAACTACCCAAGTAGCTCCCGTATGAATATGATTATCCTCTCTCTTTAGAGCGTCACGGTGAGCAGGATGGAGGGGAGGTGGTTTTCTTACTGTGAAGGCAGCTCATTGCAGATGTCAGTGTCTTGCTATAATGTCTTGGATCTGCCAGTTTGCATGTCACTGGTAGCAGCGTGCTGAGTGGTGGTGTCTCTAGCCATTGGTAACTGCGTCCCGAAGAGTGTCAGTAGTGCTGGGAAGAGCACAGGAATGGATCGGGTTAATGTTCATTGTAATAATAACAAAAAAAAAATCCTCAAAATTGACTGAGAGCATTTTGACTAATAGGTCTTGGATTTGCATCAGTAAATGAGTTTATGAATCCCTCATGACTGGTATCTTCCATAAAGAAAACAAGATAGTAGCTGATGTAACTGGCAGATGGGGTTTTGTGTTTTTTGTTTTTACTAGAACAGAACTCTCCAGGCCTGGGCTGGAAATGACTGTGAATCTCCTCTGTTAACTCTGGGAGTGATCTTATGGATAGAGGGGTGGTTTCCTTCCCTAGCAGTGTCGTTTCTAATGTGTCGGAGTCGTAATGACCTTGACCAGCATTTCAAGATACTCTGTTGAAAGCTTGGGAGTGTTTGGGAATGTCGCACTTGCTTGCCAATCAAATGAGAAAATTCCCGTCTGCTGAAAGATGGATGCTGCTGTAAAGAGAGCAGTAAAATCACTTCATCCTCATTCATGTCTTTCTAAAGTTCAGCTCCTAGGTTTTGAAAGAATATACGCATCAGCAACCAAGACAAGTACCTGCCTGGGTTGAGCAACTGTGTGATCTGGTTGTTGTAACCTGTCTTGTGTTGCCTACTTGCTTCCCTAGATGCTGCTTTCATTCACTGCACAGTGTCTAGCTTGAGCTTGTAAATTCTCTGGGAGGTGATCTGTCATATCTGTCTCCTTGCACTGAGCAGTCTGATTCTGATTTATACAAAACTGGAAAGGCAATAATAACTAGAAAGAGGTCTTAGGAACCCACGACAAACCTATCGAACAGCTTTGGAACAGAAAGGGATAAAGCTGACTTTTACCCTTGCTATGTCAAAAATCAAAATATCTGCCTTAAAATAGGGCTGGAGGAGGGGATGGGGTGTGTGCACATCTCATTTTGATCTTGTCTTTGTTTCCATGTTTTTGAGTGCACAGAAAACTGTAGTGAAGGTGATGAACTTCAGTAAACAGTAAATTGTGCGAGTCTGCCCTGACAACTTAACAGAAAAGTGTTTTCTTATCGCAGACAGGATAGCTTCGGGGGCAGCATCTGAGCTGCTTTATGAGAAAGGCTTCCAGGATGTGCTGTGGCTGGTCACTTGAAAAACTCACATGTGTGTCTTGTTCTGGGAACTGGGGCTCCCGTGGGGGTTAACGCTGGATATTTTATTAAATCATGTGACCATTGAACCACTCAGGTGCAAAGGGATCTCTGGAGATGTCTACTCCAACCCCTGATCGAAGCAGGGTCAACACTGGGTTCAGGTCAGGCTGCTCAAAGCCTTTTCCAGTTGGGTCTTGAAAACCTCCAAGGATGGAGGTTCTCCAAGGATGGAGCACTGTCTGAGCTCGTGTCAACTTTTGGCATCCCCAGGCATGAAGCAGTAATATCTGATTTTTTTTTTTTTTCATGCTCTTGTTTTTGCTAAGAACTTTGCTTGATTATTTCCCACCCTGGGCTTGTACCATACAGAGCAATCCTTCCATATTCATCTCCTAATCCAGGCTGACCATTTGTGATGATCTCTCTTGGACTTTATCAGTTTGCCTCCCCCCCCCCCTTTTTTTTTTTTTTTTTTTTTTTAAGAGTTCTCTGTCCAAAACTGAATACCTAGAATTATAGCTGAGGCCTCTCTGGTGTCAGATGGTCTGTCTCGGTTGCTCCAAATCAGTCCAATTGCAAAGGGAAGGGAAGAAAAGGGCTTTAGAGCCGCAAGTTCCCCGAAATCAGGGAGAGGAAGTTGGCTTCTTTGTGTCTTGCACGTCACCAGGTCCTGCTGGCTATGTTCTACTTTTGATTACTTTGGCCGTAGCATATCCAGTGTGTTTGTAGTGGGGAGGAGTTTGTGTGATTTGGGTCTCATCAAGCTAATGTATACGCTTTGGGAGTATGAAGCTGAAGCTGAAGCAGTATCTGGCTTGTAGAACAAGAGAGCTACAGAGAATATGGAAGATGCAGAGGAAACAGCCTGTGCGTGCTGTTTTTATTGCTGATCTTATTGGTGAGGGTACTTCAGTGCTTTGCAACACGTTGATTTTGTGCAGGGTGGCTACTTGGGAGGAAAGGAGCATCAAGTCTTTGAGAGCAAGTGTGCTGCTTCCCTAATATAGCTGCTTCTCTGCTAGGTAAGAATGCTGTTTTGTTGTTTTTTTTTTTTGGTGTCCCTTGCAGCTACATGGAAGGAATCAATCACAGGAATAAAGAGCTTGCTAATCCATTAAACTAGGACTTTCCACCTCTTATTAAGCCAAAGACATTCATGCTTAATTCTCTGGATAGCAGTTGCACAGCAGACATGCAAAGTATTAATTGTAAAACCAATCTTGCAGACTTTTTTTTCTTCCCCTTACTGTTTCAATTAAAGCGTGTGCAGTGGGTGTGGAGGCATTTTGTTCATTCTGAGATGAGTGCTATTGGCACAATTTATGTAGTTCTTTTCTTTTCCTGCTGACATGAACCAAACTTTCAGTGGTGCAGTAGGGAACGCGTCCTGGGGAAAGCGGAGAACAAACAAGCTACAGCAAAATGTTCGATAGAGGTTTCTGCTTTAGCTCCTAACGTCTTCCAGAGGAGATTAAAACTGCCTCTTGGAGGGCCAGGTAATACAATTCACGTGTGATTACAGCGAATTTTCCAGGAGTGTGAGTAGGAAAGGGGGATTGGGGAGGGGGGAGAAAAGCTTGTCTGTAAAGGAAACCGTATGTCAGAGGGTGTGTGTTCAAAAACTGTTCTGTTCCCATTTAATTCCTCAGCAAAAACACATGCTGAAAATGGATAAGGCTTGATGCAAACTGTTGTTCTTCAGCTTGGAGAAGATGGCAAAGCTTTGGGGATCTATGGAGAGGAAAAACATAGAGCAATCTTGTTAATTCCTTAAATATTTTTTAATTAAAACTTTATTTTTTGTTTGTGCTTGAGCCCCTTCATAGCTTGCTTCAGCATCTAGCTGTGCTTCCTTGTTATCTTGTCTTATTGTCTTCTACTGTTGTTGGTTTCTTTCCTCTCTTCTCTGGCCTTGGTGCTCTCTTCTGCTTACCTCTGCTGATGTTCTTTCATGGCCCAGATTTTTATTTTTATTTTTAACTGTTGTTTTCTTGTGGTGCCAGTGCCATCAACCACTCTGAAGTGATGCGCTGCAGTGACTTTTAGCATGCTCTAAGTATGTTCCTCCCTGGAAGAGCTGATGGTCCAAGAGAGATGTACCTGCGCTGTAGCACCTGTGACTCCTCCTGTGTAATTCAGAGCCATGTGTGTGCATTAGGGACTGGGCCCTGTGGAAACCCTCTGTAGTCAACTTATTTTTCTCTGGTTGGTGATGGCTATAACCAAGAGCAATAAGCAATTGGCTCCTGTAACATGCAAGCTCGCCTGACTACCTCCTGGATGCTGTCCTCCCTCTTCCCAAATACCACCATCCCAGCTAGCTGGAAAACTACTTGAATGCAGGAAAGCTCTAGCAAAGCAGCTAATCTGGGATCTTTCTTCAAGTGGTCAATTGTGTTAAGGGTCTCAAAGCCCTCATTTTGAGCAGCACGGGGAGGTCCTCAGTATTTTTCTGGTTTAACCCGTCATCATCTCCTGGTGCCTGACTTAACTCTGTTTTCGGTGTGGCAAGCCCACTTTTCTGAAGGACAAAGGACTTCTCTTTATTTGGTTTTCCTGGATGCCAGCAATACTGGCAAGGCCTCCTTGAGAACCCTAGGGAAAGGCCGTTAGTCAGCACGTGCTTTGCCAGTAAAGCTGAAATCTGGTATCCATTAAAGTCAACTAGCTTCCTAGCAATTCCTTGCTTTGATATTAGCATGTGTTTGCCAAATACAGGCTCAACAGGATTGAGGTAGCTTCTTTCGTGGTCTAAAATCATGCAGCAGTTGGGCTGCTTTAGCTTTTCATGTACTTCTAATCAGGGTACGTGACCCTGATACAATGCTGAGACTCTCTTAATATTTCTCAATCAGGAAGCACTACATAAAGGAAATGAGATTATAGAGCCAATTAACTCCTTGGAATTGAAATCCAGGGTGTTGCTCTTATTGCCTTTCTTGATCTTTCTGTTACTTTTGGTTGATTTTTTTCTTGAACTCCCTTTTGGCCCTGCTTACATCTGGATTTAGCTTTTATGTTCCAGCAGCAGAAAAGACCTAATGTTTCTCTGCCTGCAGAATAGTAGCTGATCTTGTCTGACAGTTGCTAGTCTCACTGCAGACAGGAGACATGTTCCCTGTGGGCACTCCAGCTTGGACCTCCCCTATAACATAGACTGAGCAATGGAAGTAGACTTTCAACACCTAATCCACCAGTTACCCGAAGGTGGGATCAGCTCTAGCCATGCCGTTTTTAATGCATTTATCTTGCTTGTTTGGGTATCTTTGACTCTCCTCTACTGTCCGTCTCTGCAGTGGCTAATAGTTGTATTTCTCTGCCAGGAAGAATGGGGTCTTGCACCTCTTGGGTTGCTTAAAACTTCTCTTTGCTACTTTTGAGAGCAAAGAACCTCGTTAGAATACTTGGGGATGTGAGCAATTCCTGATGTGCTGGCAGGAGCTGTTGACCATGATTCTCTAGAGGAATGAGTTCTTTCCATGCTCAAGTTGCCAGGAGGTCATTGGTGGAGGGGACCAAAAAGTATCATGTCTCTTCTCCGCTTAATGAAAGCCATCATGCCCTATCTGTGTTTTTCCCACATCTCCCAGTAACTCCAGAATCTGTTTGTGGTTTTACCTGTGTGGGGTGCATGTGTGTGTGTTTTTTTTTTTTTTTTTAAGAGTAGTGGAGGTCTGGGAGATGGGCTCACAGGGCTTTAAAAAAAAAAAAAAAAGCGAGGGATAGCATGGAGGAGATGAGCCAAAAGGGATGGAAGGGAAGAAGCATTTTGAGCTCTCCCTTGGTGGGCCTTGCAGGTTTGCTACATGGGAACTACCCTGACGGCAGGAAAAGCTTTGAGCAGAGCTCTTGTTGTGACCTCCAGGACTTAACCATGAGGCAGAGGTTTGGGGAGCTGGTCTCTTCTGCATTAGCCAGCTCTCAGAGCTGTTATGCTTCAGAAAATCAGTCCTGAAACTCCAAAAGAAGCAATGTGCACCCTCTCTCAGCTTTCTCTACCAGATAAGCCTGGGAGGTGTTGGACTTGTCTGATTATCACCCATTATTTCATATCTGAAAGTGACTTGAGTCCCTTCTGCATTTTATAGGTTTCACAGAAATCTCTTAGGTCTACTTCACCTTGTTTCTCTCATTCTGGGGCTGTGCCTAGGCAAGGCAGCGTCCCAGGTAAATGTGCGGAGTGTCCTCAGTGCTTTCTGTCCATCTCCAACTTTCTGTTGGCTTTAGATTTCTGAGCATGGAGCCAGAACTCATCTGAGCTGGCTGCACTGATTTTTAGTGAACAGTCATGTAGAAACCAGGTGGGCACAGCTAATGGGACTCCTTGCAGGTGTTTGTCAACTCTACTCTGTTATCTTCTTGGTTTCCATTTCTGAGTATCTTTCCAAGAAGAATCTGAACTGATCATAAACTGGATTATTTGTGCTTTTTCCATTCCTAGTGTCCTTTGCTGAGATGAAGAAAAGTTGGTTTTTGTCTTAAGCGTGAGAGCCAATGCCTGGGGTTATGACAGTACCTTTTTTTTTTTTCCTACTGTCTTCTGAGGATGTGCAGATACAAAGCGCTGTTAGGATTAAAAAAGAAAAATCAGCTAATTGGGAAGTTTTTTTGTCTTACTGAGAACGAGCATGCCATGTGCTGTGATCCCATTTCCTCGGGGTCACGCTTGAGGGCAGGGCCCTGCTGAGATGCGCCAGTGCAGGCAGAGCCTCAGGTCAGGCCGTGTGTGACCACCACCTCTGCTGTCATATCACGGATAAAAATACAGCATAGTTCTGCTAATATTAGGAAGATATGTGTAGCTGGTTTTGGTTACCTCTCAGCTTTGGGAAAGAGAACAAGGCTTTTCTCCTGCAGTCAAAGCTGTTGAGATGTTGGGTTTGCAGATCTGCCCTGATGCCTTGACTTGCAAGAAGGTTTTATTGCAAAGGCTCAAGCTTGTGCAGAAAGCAGGAGAACGCATTTGGTTATTGCTCTGTAAGAAGCTGGTACAGGTGTTCTGGTGACCTGTTCCATTTCTTCAGCCCCTTTTTAAAATGTGAGGAGCCAAATATACCCTTAGTCTGGAAAATATTAAGAAGCTAGATTGCAGAGGGCGTTAGCAAGTATTGCGCTTATTTATTTAACGAGATTAAAGTCTAAGTTTTTCTTTTGTAATCCCTTTGAAGTGTTTATCTTTTGAAGTCTGAATTCTCATTAACTGGAAGTGTACAACCCCAAACTACATGCTGCCCTAGTTTCAAAGCGTTAATTTTTTTTTAAAAACTTAAGAACAATAAACAACAGGTCAGACCCATAGGGGCTACACGTCAGCCAGATCCCTGACTATTTGGGTTGTCTCTTGTGAATCAAAGTGGATCTGCTGGATGTCTCCCTGTGTTAGGAAGTAGTCATAGGGTTTTTGGCATCATCAGGCATCAGGAAGACAGTGCTGTTCCCCTTCAGAGGCATAAGAGCTGGAGTTGTAACGCTGGAGCTCCTATGTCAGATCAAGATAAGCTCTGCAGACTTTATTTTTTCCCCTAATATTTTCTGTCACTGGGGCAGCACCATGTGGCTTTTAGGGCAGGCGTGTTTTGCCAATACAAATTTTCCAAACTCAGTTCTGATCCCAAATGCTCTATTTACACATACACACACAGGCATGTGTCAAGGAACACCTTGCTTTTGATTAATACATATATATATATATATATATATTTTTTTTTTTCCTGGCAAGCATGAAAATAGATAGGCAACTGGCATTTTTAACACATCTGTTTTCACTTGTGCAGGGACCCTTGAGTGTTGTCCATATTAAAAAAATTGAATGTTTGTGCCTTGGGCGGAAGACCTCCAACCCAACCCTATTTCCAGAGCATGAATAACAATGTGTTGGGAAGCATAATCCTGCTGGGTCATCAAGAGGTCTCCAGTGATCTTGGGAGGGTCATCACAACCATTACTTGCGTGCCATCCTTGGCTGAAATGCAGTGTCTCCAGGGTGTTGAAGCTGTTCATGGCTTTGAGGTGTTCTCTTACCCTTCCCGCCTTGAAATTAAATCTTGATCTTGCAAGTTGAGAGGCTCTGGGTCTGAGCCAACAAAACGTGGAAAATACTGCTCAGCGTGCATATAGATTTCCTCCTGTGGGAACGGCTGTAGCAAACATCCCTCTATAAGAGTTGTTCTATTATTAAACAGATGGGGATATTTTCCCTCTTCCATTTCCATTTTCCAAGCTGGGGAAAGTGAAATTGTGTTACTTTAATATGCCGAACTCATCCAAAACAAAGAAAAGATTGGTGTAAAAACCATGAAGAAAGAGTCAGTGAAAGTCGCAAGAATTTAGATCAGTTTATTTTAACACTTTTAATCATTTCAGTCCTAGCTGGGCAAAAAATAAGATATTTGAGTGTGTGGTGTGTGGGTGGTTTTTGTTATAGATATGTAGAACTGGAGGGTTGGCTCTTGAAGAGGTAAACTCCTATTATTATGAAGTACTTAAAGGAAAATCTGATATTTTCCAGTGTAATTAGGGAAACAATTGGATGACTGCTTACAAGAATATCAATGGGGTAACTGGTTATTGGTAACCAGTTACCAAGCCTCATGTAATCAGTATAGGTACTTACTTGCTCAGCTCAGTGTTTTAACCATAACTAACTTGATACAACTTGTAATAAGAGATGGAGATGTTGAAATTATACAGAGGTTCATGATAAACAGTGATTCCATGAGTCACCAGCGAGTGGAAAAATACTTATTTTAATGTAAAAAGCAGTAGACTCTGTCAAGGCTCTTTTAAAAACAGGTTAGTGAAAAGTCTCAAACATTCCTGGAGTCTGTATGTTCTGCATTTATTTGCATTGAAAGTAGGGCATGTGTCCTTGGGCCTGTTTTTTTTTTTTTTTTTTTGGGGAAGTTGAACCCCGTCTGCTTAGGGCCTGCTCTGATTCTGGGTCTCCCCCTGCTGAGATGGCCTGTCTGGCTTCCCCAGTTATGGGGGGAACACAGTGAGATATGACTGTGACGGTGACAGCATTTCTCAGCTATCCTCATCCCTCCAACAAATCTGGCCCTCTGAAGCCATGGGAGCCTCTAGTCCCAGGTGCAACCCCACAAGGACTAAGTCTTTTCATTTTCTGGGTCTTTCTAGCCCTATCGTGACAGATGGAGACACTGCAGGAGGCCGTGGCTGTCCTCCTCTCCCCTGGGCAATAGGTGTGTGTGCACTCCAACAACCTTGTAGACCTCAGTCGGCCCACGTTTCAGTGTGCATTAAAACATCCTCAGCTAGGTGTTGGCTCTCTATTTCTTTGATCTAGTTTAGGAGTCCTTGGCAGGCTCAAGCAAGAAGTCACGTGCTGTGTTGTTCTGAACCAGCCCAGGGTGACCGAGAGAGGCTTGAGGTAGTAGATTGAGGTGATGCAGGCAGGGGCCAGCAGACTTGCTCTAGTAGCACTTGTCTCTTCCCCCAGCTCCCCCAAACCACTCTGGCCAACCATGCAAGCATCCAGAATAGCACTGCTTGTAACGCTGCTCTGGGGTTTCGGGTCGGTGGATGCGTGGCGAGCCGCTTGCCTCTGGGCTATTAAAAGATTCTTCCCAAGATGCCGAACGAGATCAGAGTGTGACCTGCGTGAAACCAGACTGATGGATAAAAACTGAGGGAGGATTAGAGGGAAGGACTTGGACTGTACCATGCTGTGTGAAAGGGTTAGATCTTATTAAACCTATTATTCTGTGGCTTCATTTGCATTATTTTCCTAGCGCACTTCAGGGCTTGTGTTGTTGCTCTTCCTCTGCCAGAATGATGGCATTGAGATTTAGCAGACACGGTATAATGGAAATGATCAGTCCCACTTGCTCTGTCCTCTCTCCATCCAGGATCTGGAGTACTGCCTTAAGACTACAGGGATGGAGGAGTTAACTCGGACAAAAATCCAAATTTTTAGGCCAGATCTCCCCAGAGAGCTTCCCTTTTAAATCTGCATCTTGAATTCTCTTTTGCCTTTTTTTTTTTTTTTTCTTCTCCAAAGCTGTTTGGAAAGGAATAATGTGTCGCAGTCTGTAACGGATACCTACAGCCCAGTATCTCGGGAATGCAGTGTGTGCTAATTAGGCATCCTGGAGCCTTCAGAAAATGCTCCTGCTGTATTTGCAGATGGACTCCCCCTTTTTGGGCAAGCTGGCTGGCAAACTATTCAGCTCGAAGAAGTTTGTAGCCATTGGCAGATGATGCATCTTTTAAAGTCAAGGTTGATGGGCTGTGTGGGTTTGGTGACTTTTCTTTTTTTCTTTTTTTTTTTCTTTTTCCTCCTTCTGGTGCGTGTTGCCGAATTTGAATAATTAATGTATGTTGTCTTGCTTCCTGTTTTCATTTCTGTATGTAATGCTAACCAGCAGAGGTTTGAATCATTCATAGCCTCCTTTCTCCACCTCAAAGCTGTAGATGTCATGGGAACAGTGATTGTAGGGTACGGACTTTCTGCTTCTCTCTATTAAATCCGTTTCTGGTAGCAGGAGAAGCAAGTATTCAGTCCGTGATCTCAGCGAAGCAAGGATCTCTGGACAGATCAGCGTGGCAATTTTATCAGTCTGATTTCTCTTGAGCGGCGTCTTGTTTGTGGTACTTCAGCCTCTTCTCAGGTGCCTGTATGTGGTGGGGAGAAGGAGAGGGTTGGTGCTGCGCAGTTTGTGTTTTCCTTTCTGCTGTGGGTTTCTGTGTATCACCTAATGATGCTCTTGGAGAAGAGGGAATGATTTTTAGGCTTGTCGGTTGTGCCTCTTACAATTCAAAGCAAAGGCACTCGTGTTGCTGCATTTCTGGAATGCCTTTTTAACTCATGTTGGATTTCTTCTCTGTTGACTTGTTTTATAAAGAGCTACCTGAAATGGCTTCTGTAGCTCGGATCTGCAGCGAGACTGAAGGTGGCAATGCTGGTGAAGCCAGTGGGCTCCCATAGCATCTGCCTGTACTGGGACTCAGTGAGAGGGCTGGGGCAAGAGCTTCACTTGGTGGATTATAGGGCTTTCTCGGCTATGTTTTTCTTTGATCTTTCTGAGCAAAATCAATTTGTTCCCTCCTGGTTGTATTTAGTGGATTCTGGCTGCTCCTAAAACCCTCCAGCAGAGCCTTCTGGTAATGGTGTCGTGTGACAGATGTGCTTTTTGGTTGCCCTCCTTCACTGAAAACACTTGTGTCCCTCCTGATCCCCTCTGGGAGTCTGGGAGATGCTGGATTAGGTGCTGCTGTGGGAGGTTTGTGGATGCTCTTCAGAACTGGACAATAAACTTGAAGCTTTCACATTTACCAGGAAGCCCAGGACTCAGGGCAGAATGTTTCTTCTGGGAGAAGGGCTGGTTGCTGTTCCCTGTCCTCCTTTGAAGTGCACTTGTACCTCATTAAAGCAATGTCATTTGAAATGGCTTCAGTGCCTCCACGAACTGTAGGTGTGCTGCTTACCGTGGTGAAAGCTTGTGCCTTTAACTGATAGCCTTGCTGGACGTGCTGTCATGGGGGATGTTTGTATCTGGAATAGGTTGATTCACAGATCCTGGCTTCCAAGGTAAACACTGAGATGAGAGCTCTTCATGTACCTGCTAGCTTGTGACACTTGTCCCAACAGCTCTATCAGCTGCCTAATATAAGTTGTGCTAAGGTGGCGGAGGTGCCACTGCAGTGCTTGGCCCCTTCAGATGTAGTCAAGGAAATGTGAAGTGATGATAGCCACCTGAAACTGCAGCTGGATGTGGTGATCAAGGCAAAACTTACACTCTAGCCAACTTTAGCACATGTGGTGTGCGCCCTGCCAATGATTCCTGAGGACATGTGTTGCGCTGCAGTTTTCCATTAGCAGCTGGTAAAATACAAGGGTCTTGGGGAATGCATCTGGAGACTGCTTGCCTTTCTATGTGGGAAACTTTGAGTCTTGGCTAGTGCTGAAATGAGGGTGCTAGAGGTGAGGTTTTCCGTTCATGGATCTCTAGATGCTTTTGATGGCACTAAAGAAATTATTGATTGCAGCTTTATCCAAGCTTCCCAAGCTCAAACTCTATCCCACACCCCACCCTTTATGACAAACTGGGGTCCAAGTTTCATTTCCCAATGGATTTCCATTGAGTTACCCCTTTTTTTTGGAGAGAGGGGCAACATGGGAAATAGCCACTGTGTCTCAGACCTGACCCTGAAGACTTTCTCTGGAAGAGTATGAGTAGTCTGTGTCAGCCTATAATCATCTGTGGATGGTCCCTGTCAAACACCTTGGGCAACAGTGGCACTGTCTGTTATCTTTCCTTGCTTCCTATCTTTTTTTTCTATATTGTCATCCATTTAGATTGCTATCTTGTTTGGCAGGAAGACCTATTCGTATGTGTGCATGGGTGTAGCTCTTATCTTTGCAAACTCCTAGCATCACTTAGCATCGTTATAGCATTACAAAAGCTCCCATCTTTAGGTAGATTTAAACTTTGCACTATAAAGCTTCAGCTAGGGACTTAAGTGCTCGAGTCTCAACTTCCTTAAAGGAAAGGTGGATCCAAGGCTTGCATAACACATGAATTTTATTATTTCTGAAGGCAGCCTCTGTTCCCTGGCTCCTGTCACTTTGGATGAGTTGAATTTCTGTCTGAAAAGTCAGGATTTTCCAGCTCTGACAATCTGGTGTGCATATGTGGTTGCTGTATGGCACCACTTCTCCAGGTGCTTTGGGCTAGAGTGGAAGGATGGAGAACAGCTAGTGGCTTCCCAAAAGAACAGTGATGAAATGCTTGCGTATTGTGCTTGTGTTGGGTTTGCAATGCAAGTCCTTTAAGCTAGCAAATAAAATACCTTTTAAAAAGCTTTTAAAGACTGAGGTTGTCTATTTGCCCTCTTGTTTTGCATGAATGAAGCAGGATGAGGTAGAACTCGGGAGAAATGGTGTCCTTTGGAGATGAATTCATGAGGAATTTTTTCTACTTGCTGTAGTCTGCTAGGTTTTCAGGTTAGTAATGTGGCATTAGCAACTGTGCACGACTTTAGGTCCTGCCTGTGTCCTACAGTGTTTTGTACATTGCTTGCCATTTAGGATCTTCAGGGTAGAGGTTACGGCTTTGTCCAAGTCTCTTGAACAGCATCTAACTCCATGGGCTCAGCGTTTCTGTCCTATTCTAACTGGCAGTTGTTTCTGCCTGCAGTGTGCTGCTGACATGTGGAGAAGGCAGCCCAGGAAGCTCAAGCCGTGGGGACAAACTGAAGCAGACAAAAACTGGAGGAGGGAAGAGAGCAGGCAACTTGGGCAGTGACTAATGCAGAGTTTTATAAATAGCGTAAGAGAAGATGACAGGCAGGCAGGGAAGTGACCTCAAGCACGAGACCACGGAGGTGGTGCAGCGTTTGGGGGAAGATGAGCTAGGAGAGTGCAAGGGTGACAGATGATCAGCAAATAGCTTTCATTTTGGACTGGATGTGTTTGATGCTGTCCTGCATGTCTTCCCCAAGGGGATGAATGAAAGCACGTGGGGATTCAGGCCAGCCAGGAGCTGCTACACGGAGAGTGAGTCCTGCGTGCCCTTGTGTCATCTGCCTGGGTCAGTGCCTTGAGCAGTGCCGAGAGCTTTCTAGAGAGATTTACTGAAAGAACAAGCTACAGCGTGTGCGTATGTGAAAGGAGGGCAGAGAAGCTGTGGGTTGTGAGCTCTGGAGACAGCACAGTACGGTCTGCTGAGCTTTGAAACCGCAACAGCCAGCTAGCAAGGTCTGTCTGCCTCTGGGATGCTGAGTCCTAATTAGTGAAAGCCGGGACAGGCCTGTCCTGGGCTGTCAGTGCAAAATAGAGAGAGAAACAGACATGGAGAAGGGCAGAAGCTGGAGGGGTTGAGCTGATTGTACCCTTGCTGAAATGTCTTCTGGTCTCTGCCACAATGCTTGCAACATCCCCTTATGCATCAACTGTAGAAAGAAGTTGGGTGAACCCAGTTCTTAGTGGCTTCCTTCCATGGGACATAGCAATGGGTGATTATCCTCATTAGATGGCTAGGATACATCTTTAATCACAGAATCACAGAACTGTTGAGGTCGGAAGGGACCTCTGGAGATCATCTAGTCCAACCCCTCTGCTCAGGCCTATGCACTTTGCCAATGCCAGTGGGGATGTTGCTACTCGTAGCTGTCATATCTTTCTGCAAGACCAGAGCGCTAGGGATCTGGGTTATAAGGAAATGAAGCAGTTACCCTAGAGAGGGAGCTGACTTTCTTCCTGCAAGTAAGTGCAGATAGTGCGTGCAACTATGCATGCTCTTCAAAGGTAGCCAAGCACTTTGCAAGTTCAACTCCCATTGAGCATCATTCATAGTGCACAGATTATTCACACAAGAGTAATGTGTAGGGCTGTGGGTATGCACTTGTGCACCAGGGAACAGTGGAAAACCCCTGGTGGGAGTTAAGTACAGCTGAGAAATATCAGCACGACATCACCAGACTGGCAAACATTTGCTTTTAGGTCCCCATTTCTGAATGCTGACTCTATGAATTAGTAAGAACGTAGGATGACCTGGGCTTTCTTGTTATGAATCTCAACAGAGATGAAAGTGAGTGCCTAAATATAAAATACAGCCTTGTGACGCACAACGCACGTAATCGATGGAGCGAAGTACTTTCCCTCGAAACAGCGATGTTCCCACGCATGTCAAACAGGGCAGCTGTTTCGAAGTCAGTGTGGCCCCTGGGGAGTTCATGCAGTTTGGTCGAGAGGGGATCTCCTTCCTGGGTGAAGGCTGCAGCCAGCTCTACCTCCCACTCGCATCCTTCTATGGCTCATCAGACGCGTGCAAAGGAAGGGGAATATCTGCCTCTTGCAGCACGTGCAGAAGTGTTATCTCCTCAGCTAGGATTTTTTTGCAGCCTCCATAGGATGCTTGTGATAAACTAATTTACCTTGGCTGGGGTGCAGCTTTGCAGAGGTCTCGGAGTCAATTTTAATGTTGTGTTAGCTGAGGGTATGATTCTTTGCATTTTAATCATTTCTATAAATCTAATCATCCAGGCTGCAAATAGTCTGTCTACTGCTCTTGTCCTTGTGCGGCATTTCTTATTGATAGCTGCAATGAATATATTTGCTTTCAGTGGAGTGGGAGAAACAGCACAAGGAAATACAACATGCAAACTAATTAAACTTCTCGAGGTCTTGTTGAGAAACAAGCCTGAGATGTTGGCAGGGCTGGGATTAGTTCTGATTACCATCTCTCCTCTCTTAATAGCCAGAGGACATGGTTAATTATTAAATTGCATGTTAATATATTGAAATATCACTTTTAATTTCCTTGTATGTGGTTTTTTTTCTTTTCTTTCTTTTCTCCTCCTGCTGAAGGGCGTTTCCAGGACCTGATGGATTTCTGATACCTCGCTCCTGAGGGGCTGGAAGGAGCATGGTTAAACACCAACCGCTGCAGTACTACGAGCCACAGCTATGCTTGTCGTGCCTGACGGGAATCTACGGCTGCCGCTGGAAACGGTACCAGCGGTCACATGATGACACCACCAAGGTTGGTAGTGGGCTCTGATGCCGCATACCTGTGTCTCCTCTTCCCAGCGACTTTGGGGTGTAGAAACCCAACCTTAAGCCTTGACTGTGGATGAGATCTCAATTAGAAATGATGGATGCTGTTTTGCTTGGTTTTAGTAGGCTTGGGTAGATGGTGGAAGTCTACCAAGAGATTTGCCTTGTATTAAGTTGAATGCATTTTAATGTGGGTTATACAAGAGAAGTCCTCACGCCCATGGTTGCTGTTGCAGGTGTAAACGTGTTGCTTGTCTTGGCTCTCAAAGCGGGTGAGTGGCATGGGGTTGGCCAAATCTCTGTGCATTTTCCCTTTAGTGCTGGAGGAGACTTCTGTTTTCTCCTTGTTCCTGTTTTTTCTGGTGTGCTTGTGGTTTCTTTGGCTGTCAGCCTCTGTGTAGAGGCAAACAAAGCTGCGAAGAGGCAGCCTGCATCCGGCCAACGTGGAGTGGCGGCTGTCTCCTCAGATGTGTTTTTCTAGCCCAGCCTCTGGTTCACCTGGGGAAATTGAAGGGACTTTCATATCCAAAACCAGCACAGCGATATCAAATCTCTTGGGAGAGTCTGAGATGCTGATGGCAGGTTACATCTTCGTGGGAACTGATGTTAGAAATAAAGGGAAAACAAACAAACAAAAAAACCCTCCAAACCCTGATTCCTTTCACTGCTTAGAAAAGAGCTATTTCTAAATGTGCTTTGCACTGAGGACGAGGTAGGCTTGGGAATACATGGGACCTGTTCTGCAAGGTTGTCAGCCTCTGCCTGCGCGGAAAGAAACTTCCTGGGAAGGGAAGGATGGCACGAAGTGGGAACTAGCTGGGCTCGAGCAGGGGGGCTCTTAAGGGTGATTTGTCCTCCCTCTGTGCAAATACAGGCTTTAAGAGCTGGGGCAGAGGGAATCCCAACAGCTGGGGCTGGACTTGCCCCTTCCCTGTTGGCTGATGAGGCTGAGAGGCGCCTTGTGAGGTCTGATTTGTGTTTGCAAGAAGGAGGGTGAAAAAACACATCCATCTTATTCCATCTTCTGGATAATGGTTGTTGCATATTACTATTCTTCTCTGCTCCCACATTGTTGTTTTTATTATTATTTTTTTTATTTTTAGTGTGCTTACTGCTTAAAGAAAAGAAACCACAGAACAAAGCTTAAGTCTTGTTTGTTCCCGCAATGCTCCCAGGAGGTCCCTTGTTTTTTGAGAGCTCGGTTTGCTCCGGTGACAGTTAGCTGCTCTGTTTTATTTTTAAGCCTATAACCAGGACTCTGTCAGGCAGCGGAGTGCCTCTGCTCTGGAAAACATGTTGTTAAGGCGAGAGCGTGTCTGGGCGGCGGGTCTCGTGCCAAACTGCGCCTGGTTGTGAATCGCATCGATTGTTGACGGCGCCGTTGGGCCGAGAACTCCCATGTGAATCAAAAAAAAGTCACGGTTTGCGTTTGTGCAGCGTAACACAAATTTCCTTTTACAGAGGAGAAATGTTTGTGCCGTTTTTTTCCTCCTCTTTCAATGTGGCCAGCTTATTCTGAGCAAACCCTTCTGAGCCAGCAGAAGTTTCCTTTGAGCAAGTACCCGGGCACATCCGTAGCGGAGGGTGTAGTTGGGCTTCTGAGACTTTGTCAGGAAAACAGTGGGACGTAATGTCTTGGCATGCATGCGTATACTAAATTAAATACTCAAAATGCCTTATGTCTTATGAACAAGAACACTGTTTGTTAGCTAAAATTCCATATAAAACCCGCCATTGACTTAATTTTTGAGCAAAATCCACCTCTGCTTATAGTGATTTCTTTTACCATCAGCTGCAACTTTCCTATTTATTTATTTAAATCCGGAAAAGAATCTGGGCTGGGCTTAAAGATGCTTAGGCTAGGCTTAAAAATGTGTCCAGTCCAAGTCATATTAAGGCCTACATGAGGCCTCATCTTCAACTCCGTTGATTGCTGAAATGGAGAAAACTTAATTCTTAAAGGACCACAAGAAGGAAAGACTAAAATCAGCTATAAGCTAAGCAAACTTGAGGTAAGAAGTATCCATTCCCATTGTGCTGTCAGTAAAGTACTTTGCAGACATTAGTGATGGAATGAGCTACTGTAGCACCATATTTTTTGGGGGGAAAAAAGTGCAAACAAAGGCTGTTTGTCCTCTGTTGGACTGGTCTATTTGTAGGTGTTTAGGTACTGCAAAGAATGGACATCAGCTATAGGATACGTGTAAAAGAGGAGTGGGAAATTTTTTTTGTGTTGTGTTGCTTTTGTTTTTTTATTGCAAAATAGCCCTTAGCTGTTTAAGCAAACAGGTAACTTCTACAGACTGCAAACCAGTAGTAGCATCCCTCATCCTCTCCGGATCGGGCGGGAGAGCATTTCATAGCATCACTCAAATTCAGGACCTCTTGCACAGCAAACCCCGAACTCTGCAGTTTAATGAAGCTCTGAACCAGGGATGGGCCAACCCCAAAATATAGGGTGTTACCACTGTGGGGACTGGTGGTCTGGGGTCTACATGCGTTCACTTCTGGGACGTGGAGGATTTGCCAGGATCCCAAGGTATTGCATTTGATGGGGACAGAAAGTTTTACGTATGCTAACTGACTCCGGTTGACATGTATCCAGCCACAGTATTCAGGTGTGTCTGAGAGATTAGTCAGACAAATACAATACCATAATTTAAGTGCCTATTTGTTTTACATAAAGGCTTTAGCATGTTGTTAATATTACCTACTATATTGCCATAGATCCAGCCCTATCATAACCCAATCACTGTGGATCTAGAATAGAGGCATTTGTAGTATAATACACATTTTCTTGAGCACGATTTCTATAAAAATGTGTGCCATGCTTGGGAGGTCTTAAGTCTTGCAAAATCCTGGGAGGGAAAGAATAGGGTGTGTGTGTTATGTCTATATTCTTTAATTATCAGAAAGCAATGTACACATTCAAAGAGCAACTTTTCTTAGGGTAGGCTACAGCACAACTATGTTTTAAGACTGGGGTTTCTAGACTAAAAGGCCTTCACCTGAATTTAGGCAATAACCCAGCCTTGCAAAGAACATCCCCCCCCCCCTTGAAATCTTCCACTGATGAGTATGAATATTTCCTGAATTGCGCTGCTGCTCAACAACTGGACTTTTAACGATTCCTCTCCTCTTTCCCTAAATTTATGCAGATCAGGCTTTTTACTGCACGTAGGAAATTTGCATAAAAATGAGAATTTTAATTGTAAGCTTGAGTTCTAAGTTTTTGGGAGAGTGCTTGCTGGATCCATAATTATCTGCTACCCTCCTCTGACCTTCTGGGAGTGGCGGGGTTTGAAGGCACCCAACCTGCATGCTTTTTCTCCTTTTTGAATCAATTTTGAGCAGCTGCAAAATTCCTTTTTCTGTTGTGCAGCTTCAGCTTTGCTGGCAAGTTCCCCTTTCACGTTATTTAAATTTTTAATGTATCTTTTTAATGAAAAGCATATAACAGAAAGAAGAAGTGGTCTTGCTGAGATTCAGAGCACAATGATCTCTGTAGCTGGTGTGAGGAAGTAATTTCTGATCTAACTACAGCTTGTTCATACCGTTTTGAAGCAAGGAAGTTCTTATGAGATCAGTGCATCATCTTAACAGGGCTCTATTGCCCTGAACACAGAAAATGTGAGTAAATAAGGCTTAGCATGTAGTTGCTTTTGAAGGTTTAAAGTACGATTGGCAGCTTCCTAGGTAGCCACCGGATCATGCTATCCTGTTGATGGGTTGCCAGCAGTTAAGCACACAGAGAGCCGTATTGCTAATTGCAATGTGTAAACACGATGCTCCACGCACAGCTTGTGGTTCACCTTAAATGACCCGCTGCTGGGTACTGCAACACCAGAACAACTCTTGCTCTGGGTGCCGAGTCCAGAGCTGGTGACAGCAGCTTATAACATCCATCCTGAGATGCTGAAGGATCAGCAGACACTGCAGGATCAGGGGGTCCAATTCTTCCCCTCGAAGCTTTCCGTTAGCATCCACCTAGGAGATGCTGATGGGTTTCTTTGTATAAACACAAAATGGGAGTTAGATATATAAACTGGTTTTGTTCTGTTTTTTTTACTGTCTCCCAAACCGTGTTGACTGTCCACAGCAGACCTCACGCCTGAGAAACCGTTGTCTGAGGCAGTAGTGGGGAAAGCAAGAGGAAATTGCAATATCTTTATATTTAGCTAACAAATGGAAGAAGCTGCCTTTATTAGCTGGCTGGTCTTTGCAGTTAGTAACTACTGAAAAATCTTGGGAGTTTTGCAATAATCTTGTTTACTTTGCTGTCAAAGAGGATAAAATACTACTTTTTACTGAAGGCTGTGGCTTCTATGCTTAGTGACAAATGCTGCTGATACCAGGGAGCAAGCCTGTTGTGAGACACCATCTTCTCTCCTCCATTCCCACCAAAGCATGTTTACAAAGCTTTATTCCCCCCCCCCCAGAAAATTGATCTTGCTCCTCTGCTTTGGATAGGTGCCTGGTTTGGTTGCATGCAGTAGGAAAGTCCCTTGTCACCTGGGAATGAAACCAAAATTGGCAGCCTGGGATCCCAGACGACTGAAATTGCGAGATCCCTGTGATTTCTGCTTTTCAGTGTCATCTACAACATTTAAATGAAAGCCTTTTCATGAGCTCTTTGAGTGTTGCACTTCATGGTACTTCTGCAATGTCTTCTTCCTTGCGTTTCTCTTGTATCAAGTCCTGGGATGTTGTGAGTGAAAGGAGCAATGTTTGCGATAAAATCCTGATTTGGAAAACATTGAAATCCCACTGCTTTCTGATGGTTGAATGCTTTAATCCTACAGGTGTTAACCTGAGTATTTAGTGAAAAACATCCTTGTTAAGAGCCTGCAAAGATGGGGAAAGAGGAGCTAATGAGAGCCAAGAATCAAGCGCAGGAGTGGATTTTTTTTTTTTTTTTTTTTTTGTAGCTTTTGGGGCAGTTAGGACTGGTCAATGTAACATGAGTTTGCAGGGCTGGAGGCTGGGCGTAACATTAAGGTTTTGTTGTCCTGAAAATGTGTCTGGCTGAGAATCCGACATAAAAACCTCTCATCAGGCATAGAAACAAGTTATTTAGTGTGGCCTTGTATGGCTCATGCATATATTATGAATATAGTCTGTTTAAAGTCCTTACGCTTGCCTTCCTGCCTTAGGAAATGCATTTTCCCCCTGTGTCTCCCATAAATCTTGTGGTTTTAAAGCTCTTGTATATAGCCTCAGTGTTTGTGCTTTGCGTGTTGAGCTTGCTCTGGGCCCTGAACTACAAGTGCCATCAGGAGCGGCTGAAGGCACAGAAACGTTGTGACTGATGAGCTCCACCACGAGAAGCAATCAAGCGGCTCTTTATGCGTCTGAGGACGGGGATGGACCTTCAGGTCTTTGCACATCCAGGGCATTGCCTCCCCTTTCCTCTGCTGCGTAAGATTCCCATTAAGCAGAGCTGATGGGAGCAGCACCGATACCTGCTCTGAGAGCTGGAGATGTCGAACTCTTCCTGCCACTTGGTTGTCCCTAGCAACACCGCTTGGTTGTCCCCAGCAGCACTTGCTGCTGTGGGAACCCATCACTGTGGCCATTGCTTCCAGCGCTGTGGTTGGGTGGCATTTCCCCACTGCTGTACTTAGACCCCACGTCTATGTGCCAGCAGGTGTGTCCTCGCTTTTGGGCTGTCTATTCCCTGAACACATGTCCTTGCAGGTCTTTTCCCCTTCTGATGTACAGCCACTCCAGTCCTTCCAGTGTCTGCTTTTTCCTTTCTTCCTCCATTCTTTCGTGACAGTGATATTTAGTAGTTGTAGCTGTGCTGTTTCCTCATTCTTGTTGCTTTGTAGGCTTCCTGCTCCCATCGGTTAAGAGCTGTCAGGTCCTGAGCAATGCCTTGTAACATGTCAGCTCTTCTAAACCCAGCGGCAGATGCTTCACGCTCTGTGGAGTTCAAGAGCTGCCACATCTTGTCACGATGGATCGTGGTTTGAGGGTCTCTGGTATCCAATCAATGAAAGGGTATCTCTAGCTAGTCATTACAGGCTGCTTGGAAGCAC
Source organism: Apteryx mantelli (assembly GCF_036417845.1). Classification (NCBI taxonomy): domain Eukaryota; kingdom Metazoa; phylum Chordata; class Aves; order Apterygiformes; family Apterygidae; genus Apteryx; species Apteryx mantelli. Next base: position 3,682,291 of record NC_089978.1, read on the forward strand.
CTCAGGCGAGGAGTGTTGCTTCATTCACCATCCTGTCAGCAAACAGGCTCTTATACCTTTGCTGGAGAAAATATTGAGATGTTTTAATGAACGCCTTCCTGGAGGTGCTCTGATTTGGTGCAATAAAAACTTAATAGGCCTTGGCATCATGCCTCAGCCTCCCTGACCTGAGGCCTTTGGAGCAAATGAGCATGCTGAAGTGCAAGAGAACTGGGAGGGACCTGAAAACTTCCGAAGCCAACCAGTTCTTGCCCAGCACCCTCCTCGTTTTGCCCTGGTATAATGTTCCCATGCTAATACTGCTAATCTTCAGATGAAATACCAAAGCCTTTAGTCAGCACAACCTCCTACATTTACCTTGCTGTGCAAAGTGGTGTAAGTTCCTCTGCAGGCTTGCTTTTTCTGTAACTGGGTAAGCTGAGGCACGGAAGTCAAGCTGTTGCAAGATGACTTGGTGGTGGCCAGAGTCCGGGTATTTTGAATCCTAGCATCATCTGTTTAGCTGGGTCTGGTATCTTGAAAATCAAAAATGCTTTTCTCAAGAAAGCACTTCTGGAAGAGGTGAACCCCTTTGCTGTCTGGGATGCTTAGACCTCAGTTTCCCTGGACCTTCTGAACATGGACACTTCTAAAGCTAATGGATGTGTGCTAAAAAGCTAAAGCACATGTGAATGCACTCAGGGGCTTCCTGATGGCACTGGCTGCCTGCCTCTCCCGTGCTCTTTGGAGAGCTGTCGCAGTGGTTTGGAGGTGAGGAGATGGGGATGGTATCTCAGCAGCTTGTGGCACTGGCCGATGCCACCAGGAACCTTGGTGGGTCATCAATAAACAGAAATTAGTGGGCAGATGTTCTTACTGTGGCTTTAACTAGGCTGCCTGCAACTCTTCAGGCTCTAGGTAATCAAAGCGACTCCTGGGAAGGGCTGACTTTTTTCGAGGTGATTAGTGATTAGTTTATATAGCAATGGTTTGAAAATTTCCAATACTTTGTCAGTACCTCTTTATTCAGAGACTTTGAAGCAACGCATGCGCAAGCTCCCTGCGATAAACGACAGGCCAGCCTCCCTCGGATACACAAAGGTGCCTTGTGGCTTTTCCAATGTTATGGGCCTCCAGGGTTTTATTCAGATTGTGGCATTTCCGTGTTATAGCTGCCAGATGTGCTCCCACCAACTACTTTTCTTTATGCATTGTACTCATTATCTGGGTGAATAATTGCGTAGCTGGAGCCCATCGTCTCTCCCTCCTTTTGCTTGATCTTGCACCTTTTCAGCAGGGTATAGATGATGTTGCTGCTTCTGAACGTAAAAATAACATTTTTTTTCACTGTGAGGGTGGTTGAGCACTGCAACAGGTTGCCCAGAGAGGTTGTTGAGTCTCCATCCTTGGAGATATTCAAAACCCAGCTGGACATGGTCCTGGGCAACCTGCTCAAGCTGACCCTGCTTGTACAGGGGGGCTGGACCAGATGATCTCCAGAGGTCCCTTCCAGCATCAGCGGTTTTGTGATTCTGGCCTTGAAGCCACTATATACCTGGTGTTGCCTAAAGTGTGATTGGGAAAGGTGAGCTCAGCATTACTGAATGTCAATAGGTCACTTGCCCTCCCCTCCCTCCCCCGCTTGTCACTCCCAGTTTTTATTTGGGGTTGCAGTGATAACCAACCTTTGAGTAACAGCTTGAAATAGGCCTGAATAAGTAGTGTATATGTAGTATGTGTAGACAAGCAGATCCAAGGATTGGCAGCCAGGTGCTGTTCATACAGAAAAAGGAGTTTTGGGGCTATTGAGGGTATGTGAAAGAAAGAGCCAATACATAAAAGAGGGGGAAGGATATAGGGATAAAAGGATTTTCAAATCCTTTTATTTAGAGATCCCCAGACAAGCCAGCGCAAAACCGGATGGGTCCAGTTTCTGATATTAAAGAAATCTGTTTTTCTTTGGTTTAGGAGTGGTCAGAAGAGGTGATTCTTGTATTTTTATTTATTTATTAATCCTCAGTTTCTAGACAGAAATCCAGGCTGCCTGTGCTTCCCAGGAAATCTTTTACATATTATCAGGAGGTTTAGCTCCACGCCAGACCCTTCCTAGAAAGAATATGGGAAGCTATGACTTCAAATTTTCCATGCTCAGCTCAGGAGAAAAAAGGCAGAGACCGGATAGGGTTGATGCTTTGAAGCTCTTGAGGAAAAGTACTGCAGAAGGAGAAAGTTTTAAAGGCCAAAACAGTTGGCTGTAAGGACCCTGTTTTTTACCCTATTACCGGAGTGAGTTTCCGGAGAGACGGGCCAGGATCTGATGTTATTTTCCAGGGGTGACAGATGGAAGAGATTGGGAAGAGCTAGAAGTCCATCGAGTTGTGCCCTGCACTGGGAAGTGCATCCCCTCGGGAGAACAAGTTTTCAGGAGAGAAAAGCTTTTTCCCCTGGTTAGAAGCTTGAAAGCTGAAAGACTCAAAGGGTCAGCGTAAAAGATGTTTAAATGATGTGTAAACCCTGAAAACCGGGGTATTTTTGCCTTTGGTTCCAAGCACTGGAAAATTAAGATTTGATCCAACAATTGGATTTTCTTGCATTTATCCCATCACTCCAACGTCACCTAATATATCCATTCAGGGAGATGGAAAAACAACAACTAATTATTTTAGGTGCTATGTTTTAGATTGAAAGATGGACCCTGGTCACTTCCTGGAGACTTCTTTCTCTGAATTCTTCCTTGGATGTTTATAACTGTACTAGTGCTTCCTTGTAGAAGATAAGGCAATAATCCACCCTTGAGTTCTTTGAGTAGAAAAAGCTCAATGAAGCTGCAGCCTCCTGATGCAGGGTGTCCCATCTGGGATGTTTCAGTACAGACTGGCTGAACCCATGTGCTGCTTTTGGGGTTTCTGGACTCTGGAAAATGCAAAGGTGTTCTGCTAGTCCATTGACGAGTTATAGACGTGACTGACACAGAATATACTTTAGCTGATGCCACCCTACAAGTGGCTGCACAGAGCAGTTAGGGGAAGTCCTGACACCAACCCACTGAAGACCTGTTCCAAATTTCTGATAGCGTTAGTGTGTTATAAAGGGTGACAATACCAGTGGCTGGCTTTGGTCTGTTATAAATCCTTGTAGGTAGCGTTATGGCATGCGTTGGCTGCTGCTGAGCTATCAAAATGCTCTCGTTCAGGTATGTGCTTTCTGGTTGTGGTCACAGCAAAGAAATTGGGACTGCTGAGCCATGTGTGAAAATGCTGGAGAAACATAGAAATGCTCAGAGCTGGGATACATCCTTCTGCCCTTTCTGAAAGCACCTTTGTGCTAATGTCAGTGCTGTTCATTTAGCAAGAAAAATAGAGTTGTGGCAGCGTAAATTAGAAACCAAATTGCCCCTTATGAATTAACTAGATGCTTCCAGCTAATGCCCTGATTGGCATGTGGTACGTGAGGTGAAGTCGGTGGGTTCAAGGCAGCCCACGGGGGAGGCTGGCTGGCTGAATGCTTTCTCTAGAAAGCATCGTTCGAGGAGCCGTACCATCGCTCTCCTTCTGGAGACGGCGTGTTTTGCATGAGAAAGTGTCTCCTAATCCTGTGGTTAAATGCAAGGCGTCTGAGCTGCGCAGCTACAGGAGGGAGATGGGGCAATATATAATGCTTGAAATGCCTCTCCCTGCCTTTAAAGTATCTGTTCTAACACTGCTTGCGTAGGTGGAAAATAGTATAAATGAGCTATCAAACTATTCCTAATGAGTTGGGCAATTGCTGTTAAACTTATTCCCTTAAAGTGAAACGTGAATGATTCAAGATGGTCTATCTTATTTGAAACAAAACAAAAAAAATCACATGTCCTTGAACTGACGCTTCTGATGGTGCTTTTTGTCCTTTTGCAAAAGGATGAAGCCGCAAGAAGAATGCGAAGCTGTGATCTGTCGACATAATGGATTGCTGTGCTGTGTCCGTGATACGTGTATTAACTCTCTTTTATAGTGAAATACTCTTGTAATTCTTGCTTGGCAATAGCTGGCAAGTGACCTGAACAGATGATCTAAGCCACACTGGTGTGATATATCTGCATGACTATAGCCTTTGGAGCCAGCACTTTGCTGGGTCTTCAGCGCTAATCCGCAGACAGTCGAAGGTCACTGGCTGGGTCACAGAAATAGCTTGCTTAGCTAAAAACCACTCTCGGAGAATGAATAAATTTGCCTTTTTGGGTGCAATTTAATTTTGTTAATGTTCGCAACTAGTCCTGAGGACGAGGGAGCTTTTGATGAAAATGCTCTTTCAAGCCTGTTTGCTTCTACATTAGGTGTTGAGATATTGCATGCTGAATTCTGTAGTGGGGCATGAGCAGTGATTCAGAGTTGAGTCTCCCTGAACGGACATGTCAGATTATGTTGGAGTGATTGGAATAAATGCAGGAAAATCAAATTGTTGGATCAAATCCTAACTTTCCAGTGCTTGGAACCAAAGGCAAAATTACCCCGTTTTCAGGGCCTCATTTAAGCATCCTTTACACCAACCCTTTGAGCCCTTCATTATACAGGGGGTCTGTGAGGGGATTCAGGTTGGAGGATTGGGGAGGGAAGGGGTTCAAGATGTTCATAGTTGTGCGTGAATACATCGCCCTGCCCATGCTGCAGGGTCTGGTGCCTCTGGCTCCTGCTGCGGGTTTTGCCGAACTCCCTCGGGTTTGTCGTCACTGCGGTTAACGTTGCCTCGCAGGAATTGTGCTGTCTGCCGCGTTTGCGGTATCGCTCCCCCACGAAATCTGTTTCTCTTGGCTCTGGCAGATGCCCGGGAGTCAGGAAGAAGTGCAAACTGCCCCTTGCATCTGGGGCTGGAAGCTGTTCTGAAAGCGTGGAGGCCGATTGAGCGTTGTCCGTCTTGGTGACGTTGTTAGGGTTCAGCTGCTGAAATGTGCTCAAAGCTTCAGCGGCAGTGGCAATTCCCTCCTGCCCTTGGAAAATGAAAACACAGGATTTCTCCATTTTTCCCCATGCTTTCTGCCAAAGGATATTTCTTCTCAGTCTCCAGCCACACTTCAAGGCCTAATTGATTCTATAAAGTGATTAATTGGATGCTCCGTGTAATGTGGGTTTTCCTTTCCCCCATCTCTTTGGCTTTTCGTTGCATATTCCCTAAAGCAGGTCTGCTGTCAGCTGAGCCAGGCAGCAGCTGCATTTGCTGTGTGCAGTGCCGTCAGCTCGGGGCTGGGCACTGGACCTCAAGGGGTGTCCATCTGGCAGTGGCATGATTTGGTGTCACTGGAGGAGTGAGACCTCTCCTAGTCTGGGCAGGAGTCCAGTCGTAGACTGGAAAGGAGCGGAGAGGAGTCCCACTGGTAGGTCAGACATCAGAAGGTGGCTTAATCCACCTGGAGCTTGCTTGTCATTGAGACCCATGTCCTCTGACAGCTCCTAGATGACTGAGAAAAGCTGGGGTGAATCTGTTGTGGGGTAAGGCTAATGCTGAAGTCATTGCCAGCTTAACCAGGTGAACCTGAAGACAACCATTGCTGGTTGTCATGCCTAAATCCTGCCATGGACTAGATCTTACCGTGGAGGTACAAGCCCAGAAAGCTGGTGTATTTTTTTTCTTTGAGCTCCTGACACCTTGACTAAAAGACCAGGCTGCTAGGCAGCACTGTAAATAGCAGCCAATTAAGTAATACAGATCTAGCCTGATGGATCTGGGTTGTGTTTTTCCCCTGAAAGTCATTTTTCAATATGTGTAGTCAGCCCTTGGTTGAGGATATTGTGGCATCCATAAATTCCTGCCTGCTCCATGTGAAGGATGTTTCCTACTTCTGTAATGCCTGTTTGAAGGATGGGAAATCCCAGCTCCCTGAAACTTAAGAAAGCTGCAGTGTTTGATAATTTGCTGCCTGGTGCAACATAATGCTGTTGGGGTGAGGATGTTTGACTAATGCTAGATCTGTGAATTAGTCCTGATGTAGGCAAAATGCCTGTGGGAGGGAGTCTGCAAAACCCATTGACTGTTTTGCCTGAGTTAGGATTATGGGCTCAGACTGGGTGATTAACATGCCCTATGATTTATAATGCTTTATAGGTGTCAAAGGTGTGTTTTTTTTTTTTTTTTTTTTTGACTGCAGAGCATCTGCAAAATGTGTTTCAGGCTATAAATGGCCAGCACTGAACTGAAGCCACATCTGGAGAAAGGGGGGGAGGGAGGCGGGTGGGTGACACGTGGTGGAAGAGGGGGGGAAAGGGAGATCTTTGAGTCATGGTCCCTTGAAGCAAATCCTGTCCTTTTGCTTACAAAAGGAGCTGGTGGCTATTTAGATTGGATTTTTCCCTGGGGACTTGGGAACAGGCTCTCTCCATCCCACCAGTCTAAGGATAGCAGTATGCAACCACTCTTGCGCAATCTTTCCTGGTCCAAAAGATGTGGTGGTGTGGGCCTGCCCTGGGTGAGAGATGAGACCTGGTTGCTTGATCAGCTCATGGTGGTTGACCACCCCACCCTCCCTGGCGTTTTGTTATTGGATCTACTTGTTACTTAGCATTTTTGCCACTGGCTGTGGGAATTCAGCAGGATCGTGCCTTGTAATTGAAGCTACTGTGGCCAAACAATGGTGTGTTGATCCTCTTAGGTCTCTTGCATGCATGCTTTGCTTTGCTTTGTGAGTTTTTTCTTCACATAAGTAAATACTTAATTTTTCCAGTAAGACACCCGTGAGGGGACTGGGGAATTCCAGAGCTTGCTGTGAGGAAGGTAGAATATTTACTAAATGCTTTTCAAAAGAAGGGGGGGGGGGTGGGAAGGAGAGATCTGTGCTCTGCTTGCTTTCCAAAACAAATATGTTTTTTTCTCTCAGCTGCATAGTTTGTCGGCACCAGTTAGGCTTTCTAAAGTGAATTGGATAACTCCCTTTTCAAAAGAAGCAAGGGGAACCTGTACTCCTGCCAGCACAAACTTATTGTTGGTAGCGGTACTAACACAGGTTAACTGAATGTGTCACTATTTACTTAGATATTTTGCCCCTTGCCATTTCTAGAAACATTAGTGTGTGAGTATGGAAGAGAGCAAAGGCTAAAGCAAAGTGATATTAAAATCACGGAAACTTGACTTGATGACCTGTTTTGGTATCTGAAGCCCTCTCTCTGATCTTAACAAGGATGGTGATAAATTGGGGTCCTTTTCCAGAAGAGAGATTAGTGTGTGTGTGTATATTTTTTTTTTGTTTTTTTGTTTTTTTCCTCTTCCTGATCATGTACTGCGAATGCAGAGGGAAATGAGTGTGACCTTGTTGCCCATCAGTTGGACTCAGGTGATTTATTTACTTTTGGGTTGAATTCTCTGGTCTTCTGATTTACTGAGTTGCTCTCCCCGTGTCTTTCCCTTATTCTCAGGTGTCCTGGAAGAGATCCAAGGACAATTCTGAGAGGACAGAACATAAAATATAAGGAGAGTAACTTTGCGGTGTGTCCTTGCTGGGTGACTGGCTGCCCCAGGAGGATGTACTGGCCAAGAGAGAATTTTTTCCTCTTCCTTTTTCTTCTCCTGTTCTTTTTCCTCCCCCCCCCCCCCCCCCCAATAGAAGAAGTTTTCCTGGAAAGGAAAACTTGCCTTGTGTGTGTGGATGGACACAGGTAACAGGACAAAGGTGGAAGTCAAGCAAGCAATGGTGTGAGAATAGATAGGGTCTCCTGCTTTCCCCAGCTCGTGTCCTACTGTCACTTGGGATACAGCCTCCTCCCACTTGTCACTGCGGCTGTTTGGCCCCATCCCAGCCTGTGACCAGCTGTTCCCACCAAAACTGTGAATGGCTGAAAATAATCCTGTAAAACGCTGATGGAAACTAAAAGGCTGTGTTCCCACAGGGCCCTGCCTGGGAATCGCTGATGAGATGTGCTTTGCAAACAGCCTCCTGTTGGTGTGTCCTCTATTTATTTTCAGCGGTGGATTAGATATTTATAAGAACAATTTAAACTTGGCACCGCTTTCACATTAATTTTAAATGGCTGTGAATAGCAGCCTTCAGGGAAGGAAGAAAAGAAAGTAAGGAGATCTTTGTGCTGAAGAGATTGAAGTTCACATGGAGCCACATGTGGAGCACAAAACAGGCCCAAGAGAGTGGTATCCTGCAGCTCTAGATCTTATCTGAGGTGGATATCTGTCTCTAGAGGAGATCTTTGAGTAGATTTGAGTGGTTTTGCGAAGGAGCCACCTTGCCAGCGGTAGGAAAGATGCAATGAAGAAGGGCCTGGTTCTTGCTGGCTGTGATGGGTGGGAGATGCTCTTGTGCAGGTGGTGGGGTGTGAGCTGGATGTATGTGCTCCCACTCTGGGGAGGCCACGCTGGAGCATCGCGGCCAAGGCAGAGCAAGCTCAGGGTGGGAAGGCTTCAGTGTGCTCATGGCCTGCTGAAATTGGGTTTATATGGGTATGCTGAAGAGGACTGGAGATGAAGTGTTTGCAAAATCCTCCTGCTCCAAGTATATGGGTTTGGGTGTTTCTTTATTTCTGGTAACTGCCCTGCCCCAAAAGATGCACGTTGCCCTTCCACCTCATCCCTTTGGTACTGGCTTACTGCAGAACGGAGTATAAAAGACTTTAGAAGAGTAAATTCTCAGAGAAATGCACTTCAGAAGCAGCTGCCAAAGCCTACATGGAGGGGGGCAGTATCTGTGCAATGGGAAAGGGGAGGACCAATACCCTCTTCTCTCCCATCCCCTCTGTAGAAATCCTTCCTCTCTGCTGCTAATGCTGGTTTGGCAAGGTAGCGGGATGCTGTCATGCACTTTTTGACAGCTGATCTCATTTTTTGATGAACTTGTATCACGTGCTTTTATTTTCCCTAGGTGTTACATCCTACTGTTTCAGCGAAAGCCACAGAAACGCCGCGCAGTGTGAAAGAGCAAGTGTTTCTGCCGTGCCGTGGTTCCCCCACCCCACGACACAGCGCTGTATTGCGGCTGTTTCATGATCTTCTGCAGAATATGGTGTCTTGCATATGTGAAAGCCCTTTGGCTAAAAATGGCTGGGAAAAATCAGATCCTTCTGTGGCACCACAGAGGTGGGATGAACACATCCATGCAATCAGCATTGCTCGGAAATCTTGGTGGAGGGGGCAGATTTCAGAGCTGCTAAGTTCCCAGATGCTGAATTTTAGTATCTGTAGGAAGAGTGGGGAAAGGGGAAAAGCTGCAGCTAAGAAATCTCTTCTGTCTAGGCTCTCCAGCTGGCTCGTGAGTGTAAAACCACCTAGTCAGTGGCTAACTCAATGTCTGCTACCTAGGTGGGAGCTGGGGGTAATGTAACAGGGGGTTAGAGATAAGCAGGGGGTAGACAACCACCCACCCACCCATCCATTCTGAATGCTATAGCAAAATAGTCATTGGCTTTTCCTCTTCTTTCCAGAGACTCTGTGGTCTCTGGTTAAGCCCAGGAGTTGCATCCTGGATCTAAGAAACCTCCTGATGAAAGATTTTGATTTCCTGTGAGATTTCCAGAAACTAGCGTTTATGGAAGGCCATACTGAAAAAATTCTGATGTGCTGCTTTCTTTTAAGCTGATTTTTGTTTTTTTAATACTGAATTTCTTGGTAGTTGAGTGTACTTCTCTCCTCACAATATATTTGTGGGATAAGGCTCAAAATGAGGAACTTGCCATGTCTAAAGATGGTAAGTGTAATTAAAATGAGTTACAGATATGCATGGATATACTAAGGATGAATTCGTCTGTCTGGTGTTATGCTCTGCATGTTCTCCCACAGTTCTGATGCTATTTTGCAAAATTCAGCATCATTCTCCATTTGCGTTTGCTCTGCTATTTTGGAGAGTGAGTTGCATTACTTGAATAATGACAAACTTCCTCTGTGTCCTTAGGAAATGCTGCTGGGAGGATTTAAAATCTGCAGCAACCATCTCCATTCACATCGATGAACACGATTTTCCTTGAATAGGCTCTAACAATTCTTTCAAAAGTGGATTACTCGGATCTGTTTCTCCCCATTTTACTGTGGGCAATGCTTAGGAGTCTGTCTCTGAAAACATGGGATGTCTTTTTGGAAAGTATACCTAGTAATTCATGTTTAGCTGTAGCCCAATATTTGAGTATGTGGGTGACTTTCAGTGGCCTGCCTTGTACAGAAGTTGAGGTAGACGATTTTAATGGTCCCTTTTGGTTTTAAAAGGTATGTGTTTTGTTTTTGTGATGTAAGAAGCTTCTAAATTGAGGGCAGAGGTTAGCTTGCCAAATAAATCGCAGCTGTTCATCCTAATCTGGAAGGCGAGGCTGCGAGAAATCCTGGAACAGAAAGGCTTGGAAGCCAAAAAGCTTTTGCATAACAATATCTTTCTGCCTTTTAATACAGATGTTCACATTCATGCCTCTTATTCTGGGAGTCCGGCCAAGTTTCTGCATAGAGTAACTGCACACTGTTCCTGGCCCTGTCCTTCACCCCTTCTTAGAGGCAACATCATCCCAGAACAGGTACAACCTGAGATTAATTTCCTTGCTGGAGTCTCCCATACATTTGCTAATAAATCAAACACTGCATCTGTTTCCGACACGTGGTTGGTTTTCGCATTAAGGGGGTGGAGAGTGCACGTTTCTCTACAGGGCAATTGCTCTTTGTAGTTTGCAGACTAGTCCCATTGAATTAAAAAGCCACCGCAAACCGAAACTCTGAAGCGTTCTTGCAGCATGTGGGTTATTGCAGCGATGCTTGTTCAGGAGATTGAATCCATCAGTTGCGGCTGTGGCTTCAGCTTCCTCCACCTTTACCAGGAAAAGACTGTAACAGTTTAGCGTTTTTTTGTACATGTCTTTATTACAACCATTTTTGGAAAGCACTGCTTTGAATGGGGAGAAACTCTGTGCCCCAAAGAGCTTGCTGCTCAAGCAGAGTTTTGGTATTGAGAAAAGCATCATGATGTACTACTAGCCTTCTTTTTTCTCCTGTTTGTTCCCATTGATCCCAGCTTTCAAGACCAGGGCAGATGCTTTCGCCTCGGCTAGGCTGCGTACTCTCTGTCCCAGGCTTTCAGGAAGCTGCAGTTTGGATTATTGAAACATGGAGATGGATGCAAAATTTCCATACCTAGGAGTGCAGTGACTTTTGCCATGGGATTTTTCTACCTCTCCAAGGTGCATCATCTGAATTGCATTTCTGACCCCCTCTCCTGCCCTGCCATGCACCCATGTGGTGACGACACAGGAGCCTTGTCTGAGGTGAATGCTGCTGCAGTGAAAGTTGCCTCCCGTAAATGTGTGTCTCCTTAGCAGCTGAAGCTCAAGAGCATCACCAAAGATTGAGAGACACATAATAAATATGAAGAGCTGGCAGCAAAATCTCTCCTATGCTCTTAGCACATCCTAACAAGCAGCTAGGCCAAACAATGCGTATTTAGCTTTTCTGAAGTTTTGCTCTTAATGCCTGCTCTGAATCCCTCGGAATCCACTTCAGGTCTCCCAGCAACTGATCTCCGCAGGGATGCAGTCATAGCTAGCTGCACTGTTCCCGTAACGGTCTCCCTTGTGCTGATAGCATGGTGGAGCCAAGGAAAAAGCTCTCCATAACACATGTGCAGGTGGTCAGATCCTGGCCTGCAGTAGAGACCAAGCCTCCTCTTCTCTGAGCAAGGGCTGCTTGAAGCTGGGAAGCTCGTAGCAAAGTTTAGGGAGCACAGTCAGGTTATGATGATGCTATTGGGATTGTTCTGGCTGGCTTTTCTTCTCACTCAGCTGTTCTTGCTTATGTTGAGCAAACGCCCAGAGTGGCCTGCAGACCAGCTCTGCCTCCTGACCCAAAAGCCTGTGCCCTCAGGGGGTGTATGCATGTATGAAATCTTGATATTATTTATTAATAACTTCAGAGCTTGGCTTTAGGTATTGCAACCTCATTCCTTCTGGGTACTGCTAGCAAACAGTCCTGCCCCGATGCTGTGCGGTGCCATTTGCTGCAGGTTCCCTGAGGTGCCATCTGCAATTCAATTCTCAGCCCAATAGATGCATTAGCTGTGTAAATGGGATTGAACTGCGCTAACGAAGTTAAATCCTTGGCTGTAGTAAGGTCCTTTGCATAAGCCTGCAAACAAGGTTTGAGCCGGTCAGCCACGGAAGAGTGCATCCCTGTCTCTACCTTGGCTTGCTGATGTGGTGGAAATGCCCGAAAGCCTGTGAGTGTCTGAGCTAGGTCTTGTTTGGGTGTCCTGTGGTGTGTACAGGTTTCTGATGCTTTCAAAAGCTGCTTTGGGGTGTGGGTAGAATGAGGCCACATGCCACAACCGCATGCATGCAGGCAGGTCGGTTTCTGGAGGCAACTTCACAGCATGGTGTGGTTAGGGGATAGAAGATATATGGAGAGGTGGCTTTCCTGGCCTATGTCTTGGGCTGATTGTGAGACATTTCAGTAGTTTTCCAGTTAGTCATTTCAGAGACTACATGGCTGCCTGTGGGATCTGGATTGGCATTCGGACTTTCTCAATATGGAGGTGTTCAACCCAGAAGCTTGCGTGCTGGAAATGCTTGTGTTTTTATGGATTGGGGACCTCTATGCTGACCTGTTGACCTATTAACAAACCCAATTAACAAGGCTTAAATACAATGAAATGATTGTTCTTTGGTGTTGGCCATGAAGTCTGAGCCATGATTTTCATCTGCCCTTACTGTCTTGTGAGTGCCTTTTGAAAAAGGGCCTTGAATTTAGGGATGTTTGAAGGCAGATGCAAACTGTTTGCTGGTTGTTTCCAGGCAAATGACTACCGAGCTCTGAAATGTGATTTCAAGGGCATTAAACAGCAGTTGGAGATGTGCAAGGAGAAGCTGTGTTTTTGTGTGGCTAGCTGGAGGTTGGTTTTTTTGTTTTTTTTTTTTTAATGGGCTTTTTGGTGGTTAATTTCTGTAGTTCATCGCAAGCTTAAACTTATCCTTCATGCTACCTCACCCATGAGCTGTTAAAAGAAGAGCTTATGAACTGGTCTGGACCTGTCATCTGTCACGTACTTCTTGACATGTGGTTTTGAGCCTTTACTTGGCAGCATGCTTATTTGCACATGACGTCAGCCAGCACTTGAGAATCAGTCAACGTCAGCACAGTCAGAAGAGGCCCCTTTTCAGGGATAATTAAGAAAAAATAACTAAGGCTCTATTTGAAATATTCCAAATTTATTTCTCAAAACATTCTGACTTTGAAAATTTGAATCACCTGTAGTTAACTTCTGCGTGTGCTGTCCTAAAGCCTTGCTGTCCAGTTGCAAAGCTGAAGTTTTGTTTTGGGTGGCAAAAAAGCAGGATCATTTACTGTCAGATAAAACTTGGGTGCTATTTGAAATGCTGTGGCAAAGCCCAAAACACGTGGCAAAGACTGCCTGTGCTCTCAGGAGAGCAGCTCTCGCTTTGCTGCCCCATGCATTGAGTGTCTGAGGTTGCTGGGCAGGAGCAGGGCTGCGATAGGCAGCTCTTTGCTCCTGGGTGTTACAGATGGAAAAGGCCTGGTGCAAACTCACCTGGTGCAAAATCCTCCCTCTGGGGCTGAAGTCCCCAAAATAACATTTCTCAGCCCCCTCAAATCAGTTGGAGACTTAGTAAGGAGAGAGGAGTGAGACCCAGCTTCCTCTCATCCCTACCAGGAGAAAACAAGCCCTCTCCTGATCATGATGCTTGGGGCGATGCTCTTCCAGTAGAGGTGTTGTGAAGGACTTGAGTGACGTCAGCCCTTCTGCCAGGCTGAACGCTGCAGGTTAACAGCAGAGGAAGGACGCATGTGGGCTTTTTTGGTCTCCTGCTCTGGTGGTTTCACCACAAGAGCATTCTTTCATTCTTGCTAGCTGCTGTCTTTTATAAACTATATATTTTTTAAGTAGCTCTGCTACCCTTTCTGGAAAAACAAACCGCCTCCCAGTTTCTCTAATTCGGAACACGCTGCTATGCCGTACTTAGGGTTTGCTTAACAAGCCTGGTTTGTAACCACCTAAACCGCTGCCGAGCTCGAACAAACCACACCACTGTGAGCTGTGCCTTATCGTCTCGGTGCTTTTCCTCCCCAGTAAGGTCAAGAGCCCAAAGCTGAATCGGGTGTGGTAGTATTGCTTTTAGCTGAATGATATCTGAAAAGGATATCTCATTTCATTGCTTTTCCTCTTGAGGTCAATGGTGAATTAGCGTGTGTGTGTGTGTGTTTGGAAGGGTTATTAGTAATGTGTGCAAGTCTTAACAAGCTTTTTTTATTGCAGTTGTCTGCTACCATCAAGGGTTCCTGCTTCTTCAGCAAAAAGAGTGATAAATGGCACAATGCAAAGTGAAACCTGCCTTGATGCTGCTGTATTATGCTCTGGCACATTGTACTGAATGTGACACTGCAGTGCATATAAGGCCTTGAATGGGCTGTTTTGATGAGCAGACGCCAGCACTTAAATTCTGACTATGATGGCTGATTTCTTTTTCTTTGACATTCAGCCCTAGAGAGGCTTAAAAAAAAAAAAAAAAAAAATCCTGCAAGCAAAGCTTCCCCCTTCTCTCCACCTACAGATGGATGCTGGGTTTGGATAGTCAGCTGCTGTTGAAGCTTGTGACTTCATTTGGTTTCCCTCTGGCAGTGCGCTGAACCCATTTTAATCTCTTACAGGGAAAATAAGTAAATCCCTTCCATATGTCAAGTATTAGAAAAATACATGATTTCTTTGACTTGCACAAAGCGTCCCGTTGTCTGGCAGATATAGAAACAAGTGCACCCTTGTTTCTGGGAAGCTGAGCTCTAACCTTGTACTGGTAAATCTGACATGTCACTGTCCAGTATTTCAGATACTCTCTGTTCACATCAGCTGGGGATGTGGAGGCTGGGGAGGACTCTGGTCTTATCGATTCCCTCTTGAAAGAGAGACTTCAGTTTTCCCTGCTCTAAATCTTCCTTATTATAGACTTTCAGGTCGATGGATTGCCCCCAAAGATAGGGGAGAAAGCATTTTGCCTATTAGCCTGTTCAATGGCTTTTGTTAACAGATGTGTCTTTGCCCTCTGGATCTCATCATGTGGAATAAATAAGCCTGTCTGTGTATTGATGGGGCAATGTCTCATGGAGCAAAGTGCAAGCACGTGAGGACTTGCCAAATGGGTCAGACCAGAGGTCGTTCTGCCCAGCATCCTGTCTCTTCGAGGGTCTGGCAAGGGGTGTTTGAGGAGTAGGAGATCATTCTGCCATCCCGTTTGCTGTCCGTGCTCCCCCTTCTCTCTCCTAGCTTCTGGTGATCTGTGGTTGAACGCAAAAATGTAACTTTGCTCTGTGAAACTGCTTGTGCTCATCTGGAATAACCTTGTGCCAACAGCTTGCTCCAGAAATGCTGTAACTGGAAAAAGGCTTTTGTGGTATGACAATACTCCTTTAATTGCTTAGAGGAATTCCTGGGACCTCGGGAGCTGGCTTGCATCTGAGCTGGGCTCTTCACTGGAAGATCTGCTGCTGCTCATAATGCTTTCAACAGAGCAGGCCATTGCTTTCCAGCCTGGGGTGTCTGTCTAGAGAAAAGTTTTCTTAGCAGCAAACACCAGAAGCCTAGTTCAGGCAGGTGAGGGAAAGCCCAAGCCTCTTGTAACGGAGAAAGCAAAAACTCACTGCCTGTTCTCCTTCTAGGGAAGTCTGTGAACGGCTCTAAGTGTAATGGGAGGGGGGTGGGCTGCAAGTTAAGCATCCATCGTTACCTGCTGCGCCCTGAAAGTACACCAAGATCTAGGGATGCTACCCAGTGATGGATGCCTTGGGAAGAGACACTATCCTAATGGTCTCGGTGCATCTTCCTCCTCCTGGTGCAGTGGATGGCCAACTTGGCCAAGAGGAAGGTGAAAAGGAGATGGGCAGGGCCTTGGATGGGAAGGGGAGGAATAAACAGTTGTGGGAAAGTGTAGACAGAGCCTCAGCAGGAGCGTTTGGAGCAGTGCAGTGTGCATGCTGCAGTGTGGTGCACTCAATGGGCTGTGTGCTGGCGTCTTCATCCTGGCAGAGGAGGACAACATGCTGGGGACATCCTCATCTCCTGCGTAGAGGACCACCTAGCTTAAGTCCCCAGAAACTGTGGAAGCAGCTCAGTGTAGCTGGTGGTAGGAAGTCCCCACTTTTGGGGGGGGACATGAGGTAGAAGAGTTGGTGTGGAACAAGGCAGTGGATCAAGCTTATGATCTGACCCAGAAAGGGCTGGGAAAAAGTGCTCCTTTACTGTAAAGATTATTGTTGTCTTTCCCATCTTGAGGAATACAGACGGGCTGCAATTTGCCCAGCACCCTTGTTTTATGAGCAGCCCAAGGGACAGACCCAGCTAAGCCCGGCTGCCTTTGGCAAAAAGTCTGATTAAAACACACCTGGAGATCCCTTAACCTAGAAGCCAGAATATGACGAGAAATCTGCAAAGGGAGCGTGAATTGTGTGATGGAATCTTTGAGAGGAGCATAAAAATAAGTGTGAAATTTAGCTACTTTTTCCTTTGTGGCTCTTGGTGGAGCGTCCCTTGGCCATGTGCGAGTGCTAGGTCCCTGGGTCTCTACGTGCAGACGGAGAGGTCTCTAAGAAAGCAAATGGGCTGAACACAGCTCCAAGCCTGCTAGGTATCTATGTTTTGCTGTTGGAAAGTCTCTGATCGGAGTAAGCATTTCTGTACTTTTTCTCATTTTGCACGTTTCTTTTTAAATAAGTGTCTTTAGGATGCATCCAGCAAATGGAGCTGGTGAGGAGGTAGGAACGTGGCATTGCAGAGCTTGCTGGAGCGGGGAGAGCCCAGAAAGAAACAGATGCTCGAGGGGACCACGTTCAAGGCTGTGGTTTGATGTCCCCATCTCCTCCCCCGAAGTGCAGGTCCACCGGGTGGGAGTGGAAATAGGGGGCTCGGGCTTGGCCCCACTTTGCCTTTTATGCGTTTTGTAGCAGTTTTTGGCGAGATGGAAAGGACTGGATTTCAGGTCCCTTTCTTGGTGCTTGTCAGATGAAGAATTTCTTTTGTATCTGCTGCTGTCCTGATGCACTGAGACTTATATAAAGTTGGTTTTTCTCAAGACAAAGAATGTGAAAGGAAGGGGGGGAAAAAAAGTCTCTTCCATAGTTGGCTACACTTTTTGATTTTAATTATCTGATGTCCATCAGCTCTCCTGGAAAATGAGTGCAAAACTTTTCCAATTTAATAGGCTTCACTTGAAAATATAACTGGAAAAAGAATTTCTTTTACTAGTGAGATTACTTTGGGTAGATACACTGCCGCCTTACGGAGTAATAAAATGGCATTAGGGTTATTTTTGACTGCCTTTCTGCTGAAGACTGGAGAATTTCACAGGTGATTAGAGACAGACCAAGGGACCTGCTTCTATATATTGTATTTCCCTGTACCCGGCAATTTAGGATATTGTTCTGCTGCTCTGAGCCTTCCTCCATGCTGTAGGACTAGGGCAGAGCTTACCTTTGCTGTGCAAGGAACAAATTCAAGATCATCAGTTCTTGGCTATATTGTTGCTGGAGTCATGCTGTTGCTGGTTAAAGATCCATTTTTTCTTTATTATTTCTTAATTACTTTTTTTAGATTTGTTCATTTCTTTTGCAGTGAAGCTTTTAGCTCTGGTCAGGGATGCCATGCTAAAATATCAGCTTCATAGTGTTTCTGGGATAGCAGGTGTCTTATTTAGTCTGAACTTGAGGAAAAAGTGCTTTTTCTTCCAACTTTGAGTTCATGTATGGATTGGTCTGATTTTTATATCTTCGTTATGAAGGAGCATGAATTGGGTGCCTAAAGTGCAGGTGACCTCGTCTAAATCGGCAGATCCAAAAATGAGAGAGACAAGGGCTCAGTCTGGGAGCCTGGGTCACCCCTGTAGTGCCTGGGGCCACCGCTTTTTCACCTTCGAATGTGTTTCATGGGGAGTTTGGTTCCTGCGGAGTAAAAATTCCCCCTAACAGTAGCAAACTTAGTTATTCCTCTTTTTTAAATCTCCGTTGCTGACTCTGGAATGCAACTCTAAGTCTCAGCAAAACTTCCAGCCAACCTGGGAAATACAGTCATTATTATTTTTTCCCTCCCTGGCTGGCTGGAATGGGGTTGTGAGCAACTCCCTGCTCTATAATTCAGTGGATATTCTCGCTGGGTTTAATTTCATCAGCTCTAGCATCAGTTCCTCTACAAGAGCCTGTCAATGTTTCCATAATAAACTGCAGTATTTATGGGCAGCAGATAAATCTGCAAAACATTTTTTTTTTGTGTATGTATGAGCCTTCAAGCAGAGATCTGGGAGGAATTTTATATATTCAGTCATTTAAATTAGAACTGGAGGAAAAAGTTACCCATTTTATATGTGGTTGTTTTTTATTATTATTTCAATAAAAGTTTAAAAATTACTTTTCCTGTTTCCTTTGATTTGGACTGCTTATGAGGATGGAATATGGAAATTTATTTGAAAGTAATTTTGAAGTTACAGTTATTTTTCACCCAGCAGTTGTTGAAAACTGAGTGGCCAGTACTTCAGATTTCATTACTGGTCTCGTGATGGAAGATTTGTATTTTTTTTATTTATTTATTTTCCCTCTCTTTTGGAGACCCAGCTGGTATCGAGCATATGTTAGGTCCATGGACCAGCCAGCCCTCTGCAAATAAATTAAACCAACTGGGAAGTGGCCCAGCACTTCCTATTAAAGGCAACCGAGGGGGGGAAAAAAAACAAAAAATCCCAAATTGTCCTTCTGCCCAGCCTGGGCTGAAGTGAGAGCAAACTCCACTACTGCAGCCTGTGCTCTTATGGCACCATCCTGTTGTGGTTTCACTGGGATGTGAACCCGGAGGGCTTACGGAAGGGATGACCAGCAGATGGAATTTCTCTGGGAACAATGATGCAAACTCTGCTCAGAGCTGTATTTTAAAGAGTTACCCTGTGCACTGGCCAGCGTCCTCATCCACTCACCCAATAGCCTTTTTTCCCCCCGTAACAAATGCGTCTTCTGACAAATAAAGAAATGTTATATGCTATTATGTCCTCGATAAACTACGTACTAATGAGCCTTTAGCTACACTTAAGGGTTTTAATTGTGTCCAGTGGGAATAACTAGGTTAATGCATTGGACCAATACTTGCTTTCACAGGTTTTACAGATTTGCAATGGTTGTTAGTTTAACAGAAAACAGGTACTTTCAGGATTTTTTTTTATTTGTTTCAATATTCCCCTCTGCCCTGCCTTGTTAGACCCCAAGCTGTGATGTCCCTGCTGTGATGAGTAGGGTCCTGCTCCAATCCCAGACCTCCTGCAAGGTGTTGTATGCCCCTGGGAGAAGCACAAAACTGGCATAAACCGGGGAAACTGGTGGAGCAAGGAACTGGGGGACGGGTTCTGGCCCCAGCTCTGCAAGTTGTCTTTGCAAAGGTCCCTCCCTGAATAGAGGATGTGCAATTAGGAAGCTGTAGCTCATTACCTGATATGACAAAGCTGGTTGCTTTGGGGTCAGAGACACTAAAGAGGGAGATATTTCCCTCAGGGCTCTGTACAAGCACTCCATCCTTGGAGATAAATTTGTGACAGGAGAAAAGGATTGTAATTCACTGCTGTGTGACATGTTAATTTGGAAGCATATTGACAGCATTATAATTCAGGCACTTTTACCGTTTTACTGCCTGGATTTTCAGCACGAAGTGTGGCCATGGACGGTGCTGTCCAGGTGCACCTACCTTTGGGACGTTGCTCAGATGGGAGAGAGACGGTGTAGCAGGTCATGCAGGCACCATCCGAGGAGATGCAGCCTGGGCAGTGGTGTGGGACACGCAGCTCAGCCCATCCCCTGGGGCTCTCCAGCCCCTCTCGCAGGTGGGATCATGAGTGGGAAAGGGACACCAATGCCTGCAAATGCATGACGGGACGGCATGGCAGTGGGGTGCAGGAGACTGGAGTTTGCAAGTAAGCTTTGGGCTAGCAAGTGAGACGTGAAGACGTTTCTCTTGGTGGTCCCTGCTCTGAGCAGGCTGGGTGAAGAGTACTTTTTCTTTAATCCCCCTGTTTCTAGATTGTCCTGTGGGTAAAGGTAATGCAGTGGATTTATTCTGACTGCATCCAACCAAAGTCTGACCTGGCCATAGGATGATGCTGTGATCTCCTATCATCAACAGCCTATGTTCTGGACTGCCACCGCTCGCTGGATGATGTTCAGCCAAACGTTTGTGTCTGATTGTTTCTTTACACCTAAATTCCTTGTTTGACTTTCTGATTGGCTTTGGGATCTTTGTGTCCTGTTTTTTCAGGGTTTATTGCCCGAGCTATGATTGAGAGCTCTTTTCTGTCAGGGAGCTTGGTGATATCTCAGTACTGTTTTGAATAAAAACTATATCACCCCCAGCCTCCCCCCAGTGTATTATGGATGGACAGAGAGATCATTATCACCAAAGGAAACTTGCATTACATAGTTAGCTTGCTTTGTCTGATGAAGCCTGAGGTGAGGAGTTGGCTGATTTTACAGAGGATTTATTAATATGAAACATGCATCTGGCTCACTAGTTTTCCAGAATCAATATGTCCTTCAAGGCTTTTTCAGATTCCTTTATGCTGGCAGAGTGTTGGTGATATTGAGCTAGTTATTGGGCTGGAGGGGTGCCACTCGGCTTGAAAACTTCTCCCCCGTGCCTGGATGCGTCTAACTGAAGCTGTTCAATTTCTGAAAGTTAACAGATTGATATGAAATAAAACCACTCGGGAACCTTTGCTCCTGGGCTTGTTGCTGCTTGGGGAAGCTGCAGCACTAACTGCAGCTGCTCTGCTTTGCTGCTGCTTCTGATCTGGCTGTCTAAAATGTGCGTGAAAACCAAAGAAAACAATAAATAAATACATAAAAAAAAATATATATACATTTTTAACAAAATCCATACCAGCTTGTCTGCTTCTCTGCTGAAAACCTCCCCTGCCAGACTGCAAGGTATTTGCTTTAGGCACTATTGCCAAAGCTTCACTCTCCTCTGTAAACTGCAAATTCCTAGGGACCTACTCTTTTTGTAGGAGAGTTTTCGTAGCAGAGCTGCGGAGTACGACGGAGGAGCAGGGTGTTATGCTAATAAACTGATTCAATGCATTTCATTAGATTTCTTTGTGTGAGAAGCCTGGAACTCGTTCGGTGATAAAAATTGTGCTAGGTCCTAATGCTTTTCTTTTTTTGGTAATCTTATCTTTCTAAGCAGACTGGGCTGTGTGTGTGCTGCTTGTCTTAATATTCTGTACTTCCTCTTTTTTTTTTAAATTTAATTTTTTTTATTGTAATAAAAGCCCTGAATGGTATATCTGGTGGGAGCTAGTGATTTAAATGCAGGCCTACGGTCTGGCCCTCGTCTTTCCAGTCATTCTGTCTCTGGCTTTCAAGGTGTCAATTTAATCCCCCTTGTCTGCTAATAGGGGGAATGCTGGTCTGATTTCAAGGAAGTATAATATATACATATACAATACATAAAACTTAATGTTTTTGGTGCTTTGAAAGTATTTGGGCAGATGTGCTAAAGCTGTGATGAACTGGTTAACGTGTGCACGTACCATTGCTTGGGGAGCAAATGTTGCAGTTGGCCTGAAAGATGTGCTTCTGCCCGTGTCTAGGTAATGTGGATTGAAGCCGTATGTGGCTGTGGGTTATGTCAACCGTGATGAGCATGCAGGAGGTTTGAAATAGTTTAGGAACGCCTGGATTGTGCCTAACCCTTGGTGGACAGAATATGTTGATTTCTCTCCACTTTTCTAGTGTTTTAACTAGATTCTGCCTCACTGGATATTTGCACAGTGAGTTTATTAGGGTTCTCTCTGCCTCCTCCTGTAGTGCATGGCCAAGTAACTGGCAGCAACCTTTTCCTCCTGCGATCTTGTAGCAGAAGTGCTTAATGCCCTCCTGGCATATACAAAGTGAGTAGAAGTGGATTTGGAGTGGCAGGAAGAGGTGACTTTTTTCTGTCTGGGAGCATGAGAGTGATGTGATGATGCCGTGGAGGCTCTTCGAGGCTGCAGAGGCTGGGGGTGGTTGCAGACGGAGGTTGGTGCACGGGAGCACTTGTGTGTTGTACAGGGTGCAGTGCACTAAGGGGCCATGAAACCAGGCGGAGACCGGTGTAATGCAAGGCGTAAACAGCCAGGAGCAGTCCTCTAGGCTGGCTGTCTTCGTGTGAAGACCGAATGCCCCCCGGGGAGACTCTGTGGTGGAACATGCTGTGCTTAAATGCAGGGATCGGTGTCTAAACTTCTCCATGGAGCGGCCAGACCAAGTTAGTTAATACTTTTCCCTTCTCTCTTTGCTAAAGCTTGTGCAGGATTCAAGAAAGCACCTTTGCTTGCTCTGGGAAATTAATCTTTCCTATTTTGCTCTTGATACTTAAAAGCAGACCTGTAGCCGTGTAAGGATCTGGCAGAAGGCGTAAAGGTTTGGGCCCCCTCTGAGCCTTTGGTTCGTTTTAGAGGCTTGGGCACAGAGCGATTGCTTTGCAGCAAAATGAAGGGAAGACTTTCCTGTTCCTAAAGGTATTCTGTGATTTTTAACAAGCCTTTCTCCCTCAAATAGAAAGGAAAAACTGCACAAAGATCTGGGAGCATCTCTGCAGTTGCCACTGGGAAAGAGTGGCAAAGAAGCCACCAACTCTTTCCCTTTTCCCCCTATCTTTTGCATGGGTCAAAGCTTAAGTTTTTTTTCTAGCCTGACTTTGCAGCGAGAGCAGAGGGATTGGAAACTTTGGGGCAAGGTGTTTCGTTCACGGGCTGCACCAAACTCGTCGCTTGGGAGGCAGCTACTTGCCAGATGCAAGGGCATCTTGTGACTCGCTCGTAAATCCGCACCAGCCGGCGAGAGTGAGGACTCCTAATTACATTTCTTGTCTCTTTGGCAAAAGGCAAGCACTCCAGTCTAAATTACAGAGCTCCTGATTGCGAGAGCCTGTCTTCATTAACATTTCAATTGCAAATCTGTGGCAGTTGTCTGCCTGCTTGAGCAGAGCCTTGGAGTGAAGCTCTGGCTCTCTGCAGCGCCTTGGTTCAAGTCTTCCTTTTGCTGAGTATTTTTAGCCAGTTCCCTCCCTACCCGGCTGGTTTGATGTTTTTCCATTTTGCTCCCAAGCTTGTGGCCCTGTTGCATCCTTCTGCGTGTTTTGGGTTTTAGCAACTTTAGTGCCAAACGAGCTGGGAGGATGGGTTTGGGACCTTGGACCGTTGCTAAAGGGCTCTGCATGTGTCTGATCGTGGCAACAAGGAACGGACTTGTCTACGCCGATGATGGACATGTTCAGCCCCAGGCTGCGTTGACCTGTCAGGATGCTTTAAGGTATGCAGTCAGCTGATAACCGGAGGTCAACCACCGCATTTTGCAACGGGGTGAGGATTTAGAGGAACTCTCTGCCTGCCCTGTCTGGGTGTGATTCATGAGCCAATTTACTGCCTGTGCTCCCGCGTTGCCTTCCTTATCAATTATCTCTCGTTCTCCGCTGTCAGCGGGACGATGTGAGCTGCCGGAGCTGGGCGTACCAACGCATTCGCCTCCTCGCTTCCCGGCACCGATGGGTGGATTCACCTCGAGTCAGGCGCAGGCTAGAAATATCCCACCGCTTACTTAAAGACGATGCTGGGCAAGCATCAAATCTGACTAACGGTGGCAATCTGTCGCTGTGACGTCGGGGTGACGTGGTTCATAGGCACCCACAGCGGCTGTCGAGCCCGTTTCCCTTCCGGGAGCAGAAGTGCTGATAGATGCCT
Organism: Apteryx mantelli; assembly: GCF_036417845.1. Classification (NCBI taxonomy): domain Eukaryota; kingdom Metazoa; phylum Chordata; class Aves; order Apterygiformes; family Apterygidae; genus Apteryx; species Apteryx mantelli. The sequence continues at coordinate 3,705,954 of NC_089978.1, forward strand.
TGCACCCGTTCTGCTTTTTGGGGGATATTTTGGCAGGCGCTACAAGGCACCTTTGGAGATGAAGGCCTGCCTCGCTGTCCTCGCTTCACTCCTCCTCACGGGTCTGAAAATGAGAATAATCGTCCTGACCTTAAGATGCTGCTGGTGAGGGTGTTGCTCCATCTTCCAGCACCCTGTGCTTTGTAAATGACTCTCGTTGGCAGCACTGCGGGGAGGGGGAGTTTTGGAAACATCTACTGGTGTTGTTTGCACATAAACTGGTTGGTGAGAGGTTAGCACTCGACTTATTGGTCCAGAGCCACTGTGGCTTGGAAACAAATTAAATTTGGGGTTTTAAATGCTTGCAAGCAATGCTTAAAGCAATTAGAGAGTTGCAAGAGGCTGAAATGACTGCTAAAGCCCCCATTACAATCGTTAACATTGATTGAAGTGTTTTCCAGGGGTGCCTTGTAATGCTGATGCCTGTAGTGCTTAATAAAGCAAACAAAAAGTAATGATACGTGGTGAGGGCTTTCAAAGCACCCTCTGGGCTTTCCCAAGGCTGTGCAAAGTTGGGAGCCTGAGTTTGGTCCATGGGGAAAGGAGAAAGTGCACAAGGGCAAGAGCCTGTATTATTATTATTTATTATTATTATTTTTATTTTTTTTATTATTTCTTTTTTTATTCCTTGGCAGAAGAAAATCACATCTTACTTTGTGCTTCTTATTTTATTACTGCACACCTTCTTCCCTGCCTTCCTTCCTTATTCTGTTTTCTTCTCTTCTTCTGCAATCTCTGCTGGATGGTTTTGCTTGAGGTGCCCCATGTTCTGCAGAACAGAGACATAGCCAAAATCTCTCTCATGAGAGCTGCTACACTAAGCAACATCAGCCAGTTTAAATATAAACTCCTCCTGCCTCAGATAGCTGGTTTGGGCTAGTGCTTGCTGAGGATAACAAGTTCTTGTAGTCTGATTCCTGACGATGCGGATTTTAAGACAACTGAGATTTATTAATTTACTTATTTTCTCCCTCTGCTTTGAGATTTATGAAAAAATCTAGACAACAGAGCTAGATAATATTCATGAAGCTTCTCAGAAGCAGGCAGAGAGTTTTCCTAGTGCTCTGCCATTGCTGGCTGATGCTATTTTTTTTTTAGTTTATTTCTTTTATGTAAGCAACTTTCTCAGGACCAAGCTGCCCAGATGCTGCCTGCTAGGCAGTAGGCATTGAAATAGTGTGCAAACTCCTGGAAAAAAATGAATTTCAGGCTGTCATTTTTTGTTCTCTGTGTGTTTGTATCCTCCATGGAGCAAGGTAAAACCTCCCTGATCTCTGTAGCTCTAGATTTTCCTCTCTGCTGCTCTGCCGGACTCCAAATATTTTTTTGCATGGTGAAGGGAGATGCTGAAAACAGCATAGAAACCCGTGTGAGAAACCAAGGGAAAGACAAGATGTAGCAAATACAGCTCAAGGGGTGCCTCTATGAAAACTGAAGAGAGCAATATAATACAGTGTGAGAATTCTATAGCTATTTAGTATCCTTAATTCCTGCATAAAAAGGCTGCAGGGAATGGACATCAGGTTTTTTTTGGCAAAGGCTGCTCTGTTGCACAAAATGCTGGGACTGGCTTTGGCCAGCTGTGCGTTTGGCAAGGAGTTAGGGTCAGGGGCAACCGTGTCAAATTAGGGCTCTTTCGTGACCCTCGAGCGGCGAGGAGTCCAGCTGCTGTATTAGAGAGTGAATATCGCTGCCCACGTCACTGCCGAGCTCTTCTCTGCAGCTGCTGTTTGTGCCCGGATTTAATTATAGCAATGATATCTAAAGACCCTCCTTGCAATACCACCCCTAAAACGACACCCGCAAAGGAAATTCCCCTTTTCCTCCGCAAGTGTCACTTGAGAAATGCTTTTGGTTCCCACGCAAGCACCTCAGGAGACTGAATAGAGTCACCCTCGCGTACGGAGAGGTCAAGGGAGTGCATGGTCCGATGTTGTCCTGGAGCCGATTTGGCACATTCAGATGGCTGTATGTGCCAAAAGTATCTTGGACACTTCAAAGTGAGTGAGGGAGTGAGGTCCCATGTGCTGAAATGCTGGTAAGGGAAGTAGAAAGGCTGCAGACACAAGGCTGACCACCCGGCAGAGCAAAGTATCAGGTTAACTTTACAAATAGCATTGGAACCTCTTAAATCACCTTTTCTCCATGCTGGAAGAGATTAGACTGCAGGGAGGTGGTGAAAATGGTAGATTTGGTGAAAGCTTTGGAAAGGAGAGGGATTTGGCATCGGGGAGGATTCTAGGCATGGGTCTGAAAGGAAAAACAAATGTGTAAGTGGTGGTCTTCCATGTTGCGTCTCTTCTGTAGAAGGAGGAGCTCTTAGAGATGCAAGATCAGCCATTGCATTAAATACCATTCAGTTATCTCTAGAAAATCTGTTCTTAGATGAGAAAGTGGTGCAGTCTTCTGAAGGTTGGGAATGATGGTGCTTTGTGTAATGGAAACACTGGTCTTGGCTGGTTCCTCTGAGCTCTCCTTCTACATGGTCCGTGGTTCAGGCTGATCTACAAGCTTCTAGGAGAGTTTGGAGGGTTATGAGAGGTATTTCAGGTTTGGGACTGATTGCCGAGTATATTCCACTCTTTTCTACCCTATGGCTATACATGAGAGAATATATAGATGATGGTAGGAGGAATTGTAGTGTGTTGCTTATTTCTAGGGTGCTGAGGTGTATGTCCCTGCCTGGGGAGGGGACTGGGGCTGAATGCCTGGATGGAGAGCCCAGGGTCTGGCTCAGCCTGAGGAATGGTGAGTCTTGCACAGTGTCTGCATGGAGCTAGCTGAGAATTGCTCACTCCTTTGTGAAGGAAGAGGGCTATTTTAGGAGAGCTGTGGAGCCCTGGGGAATGCAATCTTCAGGGATGGATGACATTGCAAAACCAGCTCTGCAAATGTACTGATTTACTTACTTAACCTAAAGCTGCTGCCTCTTGCTGTGATGATGATGACTTTGCAGCTGTGTGTGCAGGAGAACCAAGTCACTTCATTTGCCTGTCAAATACAGCAGACTTGGGACTGAACAGGCAGGGGCATAGATTTTGTCCCACTCTGTTCCTAGGAGAATGTGGTCTTGTCACTCAGCTGTGCAAAAGGCATCTCCTGGACCTGTGAACAATGATGGCCAGGTAAAAGCTGTGCTCTACTCACCCATCCTTTCTGTGAACAGAGATAAAGTGCTGCACCAGCCCATGACAGCTGCGTTCAAATCCCAGACTTATATTGCTCTCTTCCACGTTGTTCTTTACCTCCTACCCCTGTCTATCCCATGTCTTCTGCCAAATAGACTTATGCGTAGCAACAGTTGGCTGACCTATGTTTTGGTAGCTTAAAGCTCTGGCTTTTCTGGAAAAGGGCCTAAGAGTGTCATGCAAACGCTGCCGTTGGCTCCATTGTACTGGTAGACCTCCTGGTCTGCTAGGACCGCTCTTGTTTGCAAAGGTACTTGCCTCTTTTCTGCAGCGTCCTGGTGAGGTATTTCAGTGTGTGCTTATGTCTGTACATCCACTCTGTGTCTATCCTTGCTGTAAGGGCATGGGTCTGGAGTCTGCTTTTTTCCCCCTCTACATATGCATACTCCATTCTCTTGCATTACCAAACTTCTCTTTTTCTGTAGTCTCTAAGCTCTGGGGAGCAACATGAATGAGATGTTGCTCCCTAAAGGCTGTAGGACCTCTCTTCTTTCTCTTCTCCAGAGTCTTTCAGTGATGGGAGGCTCCAGCGTTCAGAAGTGCAACTTTTGCTTCCTCCAGTGCTAGCTCTGATGTCACTGCTTTTCCCATGACTCCAGAGATGCTGTATCCAGTGTCAACCTTGGTGTGAGCAGGAGCTGATCTGCAGGGCCTGCAAGAAACCCTTGAAGTAAAAGTATCCTAGATAAGAGGTTCCTGATGGACAGTTTTCACCTTTGTGTTCATGATAGCAAAAATCTAAGAGGAATATACTGAATTTGCTTCTTATTGTATATTGTCTCATTCTACAAAAGCAATTATGTGTACCAGCCTAGTTGATTGACTTTATTGTCCATCAGCTGGATTTGGCAGGAAGAGAGCAGTCTTTAACAATATGAGCCCTTGTCCATTTACTGTGTGTGAGCAAGAGAAGGCACAACGGCTCCTGATGTGTTGCCACTTGCTGGCTTTGTGTGTACACGTCTTCCTTGCTTAATGTTATAAGTCTGTTAGGCTGCCTCAGCTAAATGGCACTATTAGTATCACATTGCCGCATACAGACCTCACCTTGCTGTCCTTTACTGAGTTCACTGATGAGTGCTGGGAGGGAGATGGGGCAAGTTTTTGATCATGCATGGGCTGTCCTTTCTAGGAATCTCTCAAAAGAGAGGACACAAAGTTGTTCTTCAGAGGAGCTGAACAGTGGCGACTGAATCAGCCCCATTAAAGTTCAACTCTAAGATCAGCTGGCTTAAAAAAATGGCATGTGTTAGAAGAAACGTGGCAGGCCATACTCCTTGGTTGTCTGGGTGTAGGCTTGGTTGGCCATGCCAACAGCCTCTGCTATAAAACATGAGATGTGTGCTGGATACAAGACTGAACACTGGGGAACATAAATTTCTCACCCTAGTCTGACACAAGATTGCATTGTTTTCTTGCTAAAATTGGATCCTGTATTTGGTAAAATCCCATTATTAAAAGTGGTATGGAGATGAAGGAATAGAATCTTTCCGGCTTGCTTAATGTGGAGCATCCATGTGGGATGACAAAGCTGCAAAGACATGGGGGCACTCCGAGAAGACTAAAAAAATGTATAAGACTAAAATCCTAATTCAGGGTAATTCCTGGCTCCTGTTGGCTTCAGTAAGATGTCAGGATGCTTACTTGCCTCTGAAAAGTAGGTTGCAGCTTATTTGGATTTGAATGATAGTTTTGCCTCCACATGTGAAAATATCAGCTGCAGTCTGTTCCCCCTTCTGTGCTTTGGGGTAAAACTGCCCTTGGAAGAGCTGCTGTGAATGTTGCTTTAATGCACAGTTTTGAAGAAGAATCCCAGCCCTTGTTTACATGTTTTCTGTTCCTCTCCTAATTTGCTAGGGAGAAAGATGTGGTCTTTCAACCTAATTTTAGAAAGAGATGTCTATTGCAACTTACTGGCTAGTGCTGGTCTCAGTAGCAAGGACAAATGGAAGGGAAAAGTAACCTGAATCAGCTGGTATTTTTATTCTGTATTGGGTGAATGAGAGTTGCAGAACTGCAGCTGTTTGTGTATGGCTTATCATCCTTGAGGTGAGACCCGTTACAGACTGTCATCGCCTGGAGAGTCACGTATCAGACCCTCTTGGGCAAATGACACATTGCTAACTGGGGCTAGATACTGAAGGACAAGGCAGTAGTTAGAAGTGTGCCAAGGGTTTTAGGCTTTTCATTTAAAAACTCAAGTGTGAAGCCACTTGCCTCCACTTGGTGTAGTGGAAACCCTTGTGCACAGTCCACCTTGATGTTGTGCCAAGTTGGGATGGTCCAACCACCTTGAGAGGTGCAAAAACACCTGCAAAAGCTGTAGCAACCCCCAAAGGAAAGTGCTCCTCTTGATTTGTCATTGTGCACCTTCTTGATCCAGAAAGTAACTGTTTCTCCCAATCCTTTTAATATTTGGGGTGCTGGTTCATCCTCTTTAATGGCAGGGACCAGACTGCATCTTCCCCACTCTCCTTTTTTCTGGGACAGCAAAGACAGTGCCACTGGGTAGCACTGAAGCTGGTGGGTGGACTAGCACATGACCGGCTGGGTACAGCCTGCTGGAACACCTCAATTAGGATGCACTTAAAATAATCAGGCCGCATTTTTAGCACTGGTTAAGTCAGGGCAGCAAATAGCTACAACGAATAATTTAATCTTTTCCCATCTGCCAAAACAAAAATCCTTTTTATTTTTATGTGGGGATCATGGTAGTTTAAGAAATGCATTAAGGTGGCTGTGGTAAATGCGCCTGTAATTGCAAACTACCGCACTTCATTTTAATCTTCAATGGTGCTGCTTTATCCTAGCTGGGTCAAAATCATTTTCTGAAGTCCAGAAATGGCTTGGAAGCCTCTTAACTTCAGATGTAGCTATCCAAAATGCAGAGGGCTGGGATTTTTTTTTCCTTTTAGTTAGAAATGAATTCTTGTGTGTCATCCTGCATTCTGTCCATGTCCTCCCCTCCCCTCCCCTAAATCTTGGACAGATTGGGAAAAACACAGTTAAAAATCCAAAAATATTTGACCTTAGGGAGAGTTGGGAAGAAACAGGAGATATGCAGACAAGAATTCATAATGACAAAGTAGCTATCTACCTTTCTCACCTTTTGAATACCTTGTGCAATAATGATCATTCTGGCGACTCCAAAGTAGTAAAATAATGGTTGGTGTCCCAAGTTCGGGGAAACGAAGGCAAAGTGCTAAACTGACTGGCTCTAGAAGATATCTACCTTGAAAAAGGGACTTGGGAATTTGGCATTTGGTTTTCCAACCTCCCCTCTGAACTTATTGCTGATTGCTTTTTATATATATATATATATATATATATATATATATATATATATATATAGCATTAATATTCCTAGTAACAGAGCTTGCTTTTTTGGATAGCTTTCCATAATGTCGAGAGGCCGAGTCCATGTCCACACGTCCATCCTCATTGAGAGCGTTGCGTGCACAGACGAGAGGTCAACTGGTCCCCAAACTGAAAACTTACGTTCCCTTACCTGGGTAGCTAGAGAACAGAAATAAGCAAGGAATTAAGTGGAGAATAAATAAATATCTGCACATACCTGGGGGAAAGATCACTCAACAAATGTACTCGCAAATATTTGGACTGTTGTCTTGCTTACGGGAATGTGATGAAAATGCTTTTTGCATGTCTTCTGAATCAGTGAAAAAGAGGCTTTGAGCTTAGTAATTCATGTATCAACATCTTCAGCTTTGTTTAAACACTTTTGTCTAAGATTGTAGCGCTGGCTTGAAATAGGATTATGGTTTGTTTTTCTTGGCTTCCCGAAATTTTGCTTAAGGAGGGCTTTAGCTCTATTATTATGCCATATTTATTATGTAAGGACACTAACACCAATGATGAAAGCTTGTGAAATAATTCATGTGCTACTTGTGTGTTTGGCTACTGCTTTATATTTGTTATAGCTTTCTGCAGTGGATTTGCTTTCATATAATTTGGGGGGAGGAGGGACATATGCATATGAATCTAATTATTTTAAATAGCAGGGAAAGAGCTGTCTATAGCTGCGTGCTCTGTCATTCCTGTCTGCAAAATTGCAGCTATTTATCCTCCTCAGGGTCTTGTTGCAGTGAGATTCCAGATGTCATTGTTTGTTGGATTTTAAAAATGATTTTAATTTTCTCAGAGGTCTAGAGAGTGTGTCGGGATTGATTTGCTGTCTGTGAAGACAGAATTGACTTTTGTGGGCTCTGAGCTTGGAAGACAACTTTAGGGCCACTGTGTGTCTTTTCATGGGCTTTGGGAATATTGAAAACCAAATTATCCAAATTGGTGTCTTCTTGAAAATGTTACCTCTTCTACATAGACACAGAGAAGGTTTGTGGGAAAATGCAGTAGGCTGGATTCTGTGGAGGCAACTGCTTGTCTTTTTGTGCCTATAAAATGTACCTATTGCTGTAATTTAAATATTCAAAATTTAACCTTTTGTTTCCCTGTTTCTGGATCGCAAGCAGAGGCAACTCTAAAATAGTGATACAGCCAAGATCTGTTTGTCTGCAGTGTTATGCAGACTTGGTAATCGTTATGATTTCTCTGGAAGAACTTTCCTGGTTTGGGGTGTTGGAGGAGATAGGGCATGTTTCTAAGAACTGATAGTGCTATTTTATCCCTGCTCCCTTTGCCTTGTCTGGTTCTTTCTTTGGTCCCCAATCTGGGCTTACTTTGCCCGCTGCCCTCTTTAAAGAGAGGGGGCAGGATCTTCTGCAGAAAGGTGGGAGAGTTCGCACACCTAGCGCTTGCACGTGGTCCGAGCAAGATGTTATCGAGGTATTGCTCCACGCCAGTCTGCCCTGCCGGAGGATATCCCAGTACCGTGTTTCACTTGCCTGCTGGATTCCCTTTGCCTTGCTCAGTGCACAGGATCCTCGATTAAGTTGTTGTCAAGATGTTCCTACTTATTGGCTGCTATTTGAACCCCGATACAGATCTATCGATTCCTTTGGTCTTTTCCTGACTCTCCCTCTGGAGCATCTGATGGTTTGTCCCTGGAAGAGGCTGAACGTGTTTTCTTTGAACGCTATTACCTCAAATAGCTGCAGCTGAAGAGTATGAAATTGCGTTAGAGCTGGCGCCCGGGATGGGAGATTAGCCAAACTCCTTGTTTTTTGGGTGTGTGTGTAAAATTACTAAGCTGATGGAAGGTGGAGCTGGGTGGGCTGTGGACTAATCAAGCACTGAATCTCCATCCTGTGCATACTAGTGTGCTTGAGCACTGCCATGTGCCTTCTCAAAAGATAAATAAGTCTGCCTCTGCCTCAAAAGACAACTTTGTTTTTTTTTCTCTAGATTCAAGGACCCCCTCTAGGTATTGCAGCACGTTAAAAAAATTTTTTTTTAATTTTTATTTTGTTTTAACACTGGGGTTTATAAGGCTGCAACGCAGCTCTGTGTGTGCATCTGGCTACAGTAATGTCAGGCCTTTTCTTCCCTTACAGTGTTGTAGGGGATATTTTCACAAAGTCATCCCTGGCCACCACGTTTTTTGTTTAAGGATCTAAATGTATGTTTAGGTTAGACTTCTGTATAACAAATGTTTGACACCAGGCAGAGGGCATTTGTCATGTTTTGGTCAGCAAACTAGGACCTTTTCATACTGAAAAGCCTCCAAACATGTATCTTCAGGCCTGTGGTTTTCGCATCTGTGTCCCTGGCAAACCTCAGCAGGGCTGAGGAGCAAGGCTGATGCAACTTCCCAATGTTTGGAAGCTGCAAAAGCTTGCAGTGTGCTCTGTCTGGCCAAATAGTCCCAATGTTTGGGTAACGTGAATCACACTTAGGATGATGAGATGCTGTAGATGCCACATCAGATTCAGAAGAGACGTGGAAGGAGAAATGTGAACTGCACATCCTGCACGAACATCTGAGGGACTTGGCAGATGCCGGCCCAACTCTGAGGAAGAAGAGGGTGGAAACTGCGGTAGGTTTGCCCCTCCTTTCTTGCTTTTGCCTTTCACACCACTTTTCTGGGTCCTTCGTGCCTCAGGGGTACCCACTGTCTGATCAGACAAAACATCTATCGAACTTGCAGCATCTATTTTTGTTGGTCTATCCCAGCAGGCTAAAGAGCCCCATAACAGCAGGATTTGATAAGGCAAGATTTTTTTATTTTTATTTTTCCCCCCAATTGAACTAGATCAGCTTGAGCTATGATGTAGCAAGCAAAGCTGATGAGGTTCAGTGAAACTTGACTGTGCCTTTGCATTGCTGTTTGGAGGAGTTTGCCCCCTTGCCCTCCTGTCTTTTTCATCAACTGCCAAATTGGTTGGTGGAGATGTATACCCAGGCCTCAAACTGAACCGTCTCTGCTTCTTTGTTTATCGTCAGGCAGTGCGGATCTTTTGCCTTCTGCTTCTATATATCCCCCCTGCTCAGTTGAGCAAATATTCTGGTTTGTGGGTTATTTTCTTAGTTAGCCCTTATGGAAAGATGCTTTGGTTGACAGAGGTTCCCATGCTAAAAAATTTTCATCATAAAATTAAAGCGAGCCCTGAATATAATAAAAAATAAAAGAAGGGAAGTGCTATGTATCACTAGTTATAGCATTGTGATAATTATGCTTCCAAAGCAGATTTTTAATCTGTATGCTGCTAGAGTTGTTGACTGTAATTTATAATTCAATAAAACTATAGATTGTTGCTCAAGGCGGCAGGCACATTATATCTCCCCAAACCTAATAATTCAGAAGCAGTTTAGTCAACTCAATAGCATCTATTGTGCAATTGCTTTTATGGGCTAGTTTATCCCATTTGGCACTACCTAGTTTGTTTCTATTGGGCTGCTGTGCTCTGAATTTATTTCTGCAATCCAAGAATAGCTTGTCTAATCTGTCTAGATAGGGGAAACAAGCCTGTCCATGCGGTAAAATGACTTGCTTTCAAACACGTCTGTGATAAACAGGAGACACTTAAGAATAGATCTGCGATGCCAGTGACAAAAGGGATGCTTGCATGCAGTTCTGTGGACTTACTTGTGCCCTGATTTATACCTCTAGTAGGTCCTTTTGCTGTGCAAGTCTGTTGGTTGACAGCAGAGCCATTCCTGCATTGTTTTTGAATGCTTTCTGGAAGCAGCTTGGTGGAAGAAACTCTGGGAATTTTTATGCTAAAGTGAGAGAAAAGTAGGACAGGACTCACTATGCTCAACAGGGTGCGTGGCCAAAGGTCTTGGTCACCCGAACCACGTAACTCTAGTATCAACCAAGACCCTTTTTGTTATTCACGAGCCAATGCTGTGCAGATGTTTGCGTTATGCCACAGGAACAAAGCCCTTGAATGATGTGAAAACCAGAGAAAGACAGGACTGGTTTGGCTGAGGCTTGATCAGAGAAGGCTTGACCTTGCCTTAAAGTCATGTCCTGTTACTTTCGAAGCTGTTTGATAGGCTTGTTTAGCTCTTTGCACCAAGCTTGTTTGCAAGTGTTTCTGTAAGTACTGCTGATCCCAAGTCCATAGCTGGTTCAGAGATGGTAGTGTGTAGACAGAGGCTGGTTTGCACCAGCTGAAGACCTGGCTCTCCTTTTCTAACAAGTGCTTACCGTCACTAACCTAAAGGTATTAGGAAATCTCCTAAGCAAAGGTTGCTGGAGGTATATATGTAGTAGAGGCTGTTGCAAGGGTGAAACTGAACTACTTAGAGGGATGAGCTGGTCATACTGAGCCCCTCTTAATCTGTCTATAGGATATTTTATTGACGATTTCATAATTAACTGTGTGCCTTTGCCTCCTTGCACGCAACAGTGGAGTAGGGGGATGGTCAACTCTTTACTCTGCCTGTGCAAGCAACTGGTTAAAGGAGAAATCCCCTTATCCATTGCTATATCAAGCCCTGTGACACAGCAGAGGAGACCTGATTTCATTTAGCGCTGGCTTGTGTACGCTGTTTATTACCCGAGCATATACATAAGGTTTTTTGTTGTGTGCTACAGGACCTAACATTTTGGTGAGGTGGAGTGCTTTTCTAAATACCTGCTGGCAGAAGTCGGAGTTCAGCCTCGCTCCCTGAGCTGTTATGTGATTCCGACGCATTTGTTTTTACACTTTCTTGCACGACCCCAAGCAGCTACTGCATCTGTCTTGCTGTTTTCTCGATACACATCTGCTGTGTAAAATGGCAGTCGCTGGGGAGCACGGCATGCTAATAACTCACTTTTACAGACAGCGTTAAGCATATCGAGAAGAAAAGACTTGGCCACAAGAATAAATCTACCAGTTACTCTGAAGTCCAAGTCATTCACTGGAGATGTTCCAATGCAGACAATAATGTGGATGGGCAAGGAGAGAGCTTCAGTCTGTCTAATGAGCATAACGCAAACTTCTCTTCTTGACCGCAAGAACCATGCAAGGCCTCAGCTGGGACACCAGCGAGGAGGAAAGCACTGGGGCACTTTCTTCCCAGCTGTGCAAGTAATTGCTGAAAAAATATTTTCTGTGAATAGTCTGTTGGCACTGAACAGAACTGAGTCTGAGTGTCAAACTAGTCCAGGCTGATTTTCTGTTTTTAACGTTGAACGAATCCATGTCTTCGGCTGAGAGGTGGAGGTTAGTGAGTGAATTTGGCTTGTGGTTTACCTTACCCAAAGGCATAGGCTGTGCATATTTCCAAGTGGAGAGACACCCTTCTGTTTCCCCTTAGCCTACTTCAGGCATGGATGTGTCAAGCAGAAGGAGGTGTTGCACTTCTAGATGTACCTATGAATATGTGTGAATAAGTGCAAAGGAGCAGCAAGCTAGATCCTCTCTTGCTTAAACTGCCCAGCATCTGTTTTATTGGAGACTTGGCTAAAATGGATGCTTTAGCGCCTGTCTCTGGCAGCAATTCTCTTGCTGGAAATACCAAAATCTGTGTACAATTTTCCCTGTGGCTTCCTAATCTGAGGTTGGGGAGGTCACGTTTCACCTTTTTCCTGTCTCTCACCTCCTGCAAGCTCAACTGTAAATGAGTTTGGGCTGTGGTCACAGCCTGCTTCCAGGCTGCTGCCGTGTGATTTATTAAGACTTCCCCCCTGCCTCCCCTCCTGTCTGGCACAGTACAATTGTTGCTTTAGGAATGTCTTTCTGGAAGTCCTGGGCTAGAAGAATCGGTTCTGACTTTGTTTCCGTAATGGATTAACAATTGGTAGAAAAGCTTTGCTCATCAAACATTCATGCCCTTTCGCTGGTGGAAAAAACACTTCTAATGCCAGGCAGGAACTGGCTCCATCCTTTCATCCTCCTGATCTGCTGTGTTACTCCCAGGGCTACTGGCCATAGCCAGCAAATGCCTTGGAAAATGCCCCTTGTGATATGAGCCTGGTAATTGAAAATTCAGCTGTCTTTCAGGCGTGGGTTGATGGAACTAGCAGTAGTTGAACTTTCAGCATCTAATGGAGATCATTTGGAGCTAGAATGTCAAGGGAGATGATGGAAGAGCCATTGCTTGAATAATTTAGGCAGAGTCTAAATGAAGAACGGTGGGGAATAATCCTGCACCTGCCGGGCAGGGAATAGAGGCAGCGCGTTACTGGAAATCTCAGTCCCTGTGCGTGTGATTTCTGGACAGCTGTGCCCATCAAGGAGATGGGACTTGTTGCCACCTTGCTTCAGTGACCAAATCTCACAGTTTATCTTTTTGTTCAACATTAAATGCTACACATTCCTTAGGGACACAGGAACTACTGCTTGTGCTTAGCATTTAGAGCCTGAATTGCTTTAAAGCTATTGCTTTTCCTTTTATTTTCCTCTTCTAACAGTTCCAGCGTGTTTGGTACTGGACTAAGTCCAAGGCCAGACTCCTCTTGAACTTGTGGACTTAAACAGAGGATGCATCGCCAACTCTGAGCCTCCTTGTCTAATTTAGGATGGGAAGGAACAAAGAGTCCTTATGTAGCTCTGCGAAATACCTGTGACATTCTCTCTTAGCAGATTTGAAGCGTTAATAGCTTGAGTGCTGAGAAGTAATTTGTATCATGTCTATGAAAATTCGGAAATGCTATTTTACAGGTGCTATTTTTAGAAGTTCTATCAATTCCGCTGAAATGGGAGCTGAGGTGCCTTGAATAACTCAGATAATCCAGGTTTCTTTGTCACAGGAAATGTTTGGATGAGCTTCCTGCAGAAAGACAGTTGACAGCCTGTGTCTGGCTGCAGGTCTGTAAATCAGGCTTTACTTTTCCACTGCCCCGCATTTCGTGCAGGCACCATCTCTACTGTGTTGTCAGTATAAGCAATAAGCAGACCGTAATGGAGGAGTCTGAGGTCTGTCATGCCTTGATACGTTAACCACCAAAGCATAAGATGATGACAAATTGGGTCTACTCCATGTGATGGAAATTACAGGGTGGGCAGGAGACAACTCTGTGTTTTCCAAAGAAAAGTGGGTGATCACCATCCTCCTCTTTTGTTCCTCTGTCCTCTTTCCGACTGAACCGTAACTACTGTAGCTGTTAATTGAAATATCAGGTGTCTAGTTCTCTCCTCACCAGCTGCTTCAGGCTGGAAAAACTTGGATATGTGGCTCTGGGACACACTGAGGAGCTCAGGGCGTGAGAGCGCTAAGGTAACAAGTAAAACCAGAACTACAGCCCACTGCAGATCCGCTGTCCCCCAAAACGTCTACCTTAATGAGACAATGTTCTCCTTAAGGGACTGTTTCAAAGACCGCAGACATTACAGGCTCCTTTGCGATGAACTTTCCTGCTGTGGGTTTTATTCAAGCTTGGTAGGGTAGGTGGCTTTGGGTTGCAGACAGGATTTTGCAGGGCTCTGTGGGGCTGCAAGGCTGACTCGCTGGAGCAGCTTAGAGGGAAGGCAGCGGGGTGCTCTGGACATCGCGTGCCGCTCTGGTAGTGGCGATAAAAACAGAAAGGATTGATATCTGCATGACCTGTAGCACAAACTTGCTCCATGTGGGCAATTGTACCCTTACCAAGAGAGGGCAAGAACCTGTTTGGAAAACTTCTTTCAGGGAGGTGGTTGATGCTATTTTGATGTAAAATACAAATATTTTTCGTGGCTATTTCATATATTTGTCTCCCCTCATTACTTCTCGAAGCCCAAGATATCTGTTATGGTCTGAACAGAGTGGGAGAAGCAATCGCTTCTGAGAGCAATGCAGTCAGCTGCCCTTAGGGCATCTTGACTATCTGCCAAGGGTTCTTTTCATTGTGCAACAAGAAATAAAGATTGAAGATCTGCTTTAAAATTTCTGAAGTGAAAAAAATGTCTGTGGCAACCCATGTGCCAGAGGCAGCTGCTCAGCTGCTCTGCAGGCTCTTTCACTTGAGGAGGGTAACTTAGAGGGTGTTCACGAGTTGACTTCTTCATGCCTGGATTGTCTTCACCTCCCTGCTTCTCTCCTGTCACCTTCACAGAAGTTTCTGTTAAGGAGAAAATGCCAAACGAACGCTTCTTTGGACTATTTTAATGCCTACCTGGGAAAGGTTGCTGGGTGTAAAGGAATGAGCTGAGCTCTGGGAACTCCTGGATATTGAATCCTGCTGTCTCTTGCCCTGGTACTTAGTTTCTTCACTTGCTTGGTGAGACAATTATTGACCTGTATGCAGGCTTGCCTTGTGCCTTAGGGATTTTCGTGAAGGCCACAACTTACTGCAGAGGTGTTGAGGTGGAAGGGGGATGGCAACCCTCCAGTGGTGGATGTTGCAGCACAAGACCATTACATGGTGCTGTACTAGGAAGGCTGGACTCATACCCCCATGGTTCAGATCTTAGCTCCATCTCTCTTGTTGTCCAGCAAGAGATGAGAGTAAATTGATGCTAAATTGATGCTAACTTGCTAACCACTGGGGAAACAATTTTACTCATGTTAATCATAATGGGAGTGCTAATGAAAGACCAGACAGAGAAATTGCCTGGTGCAACTGCTGTCTAAAAGACAAGAGAGATGATGATATACCAGGAATTGAGCTTAGTGGGTGGTGTATTGTGACCTCCTCCTCCTCTTTCCCCCCTGTTGTTTGCTCTGTTTCGCGGGCTGGGTTCTCATCCTGCATCTCTGATTCACGGCAAGGGGCTAAACTGCTGGGAAAGCACTGTTGCCTGCCCGTCTGGGTCATCACGCTGCCTCCTGACTTGGAGGTGGCTTTTATGGGTTGTGGCATGATGGTGCCCAGAGGATAAAAACAGACATAAAGTGGAAATAATTGACCTCTGTTCCCACCTTGGTCTGGGGAGCAGACCAGGAAAGGGAGGAGGCACATCCTTGAAACGCTGGTGTATGCAGAGTCTTGCAGCTGTCTGCCGTCGGGGTGGCTGTCTCTGCAATAGCATCTTTGCTCAGTTAGCGACAGAGATCAACAGTTACACCCAAGGAGGCCCGTCCTGCTCTTGCTGAGCAGTTTGTCATGCTCCAGTGCTTACGGCATTTTTGGCTCCTCTATAAAGGAGTCTGTTTTTACGCCAATAAAAGCAACTTTGTGAGCAGTTAATTATTTTAAAACTTACGGACAGTTGAGGAAGTGAGTAATGAATATATATTAGTCCTCTGGACATGTTGTTAAATCTGTGACAGTGTGGGGGAGAGCTGAAACTCGGCTGTTATTTATCATGGAGGGTAGACTGTGACTTGACCTATATAAAGGAAAGACATTCCTTTGCTCCACGAGAAAATTGGTGAAGGATAGTTGAATGCAGGCTTTATACCTTGGTGTAATGTCTGTTGAGACTGACTTTGGCCTGCAGCAAATGACTGCCTTAGTCTCTTTCACAGCAGGAGAGAGGCCCTGTGTGGTTTCAGTAAGAATGTCTTTTGGGACGGTATTGTTGATGCTGTGGGCAGCATCTGTGTCATGATCTATTCCTGTGCTTGGAAATGTTTTTTTGTTAGCATGTGTCCTGGATGTGAAGCCAAAAGCCATGTGGTCTGTTGCCTGCAAAGCTCCAGGGTGAAAAATGCTGATGCTTTGGGAAGTCCTTCCTTGCCTGCTTGCCCTAGCTGTTTTCCCATTGACAATATCTGTCTGGTCCATCCATCTCCTGGCCAGAACAGTGGTTCAAACTCTTCAATCTCCAACTCAGAAAAATCTCTTGGATTGAGCAAGGAGACTGGAAGGTGTATGAAAACAGGTTTCTCATGCAAGATGTCCAGTGTGGTATAGCAGAGTTGCAAGGTTAGCACTCTTGCATGGCATGTCTCCGCAACCAGGGAGAGCTGAGCCAGGAGAAAGCATGAACTTTGGCTATCGGTGTTATTCTTAGTGACAGCTGTTCTGAACCTCCAGAAAATGTTGTGTCCACTCAAGAGAGTGGAAAATCAAGCTGACTGTGGTGCTGCCTTGAAAAAACTCATAAGTACAGCAAGATGCAGAAACAGCGGTACGGCAGAAGCTTGCTATTTCTGGAACACCTTCCACTGGAGGAACTGAAGTGCTTTAATCAATGTGCAGCGCTCTTCGATGAGATGGATAATTATTCACATTTTTAAGGAGTGAGGATATGAGAGAGGTTAAAATGCCTTTTCTTCAATCGCAAACAATCTTATGACAAGAAAATTAACTGAGGGTTTCCTTTAAAGAGCATCCCCCCAGGGTGCTTTGGTTGTTTCCAGAGGCACCCACTGGACATCCCAGCAGAAATGTTAGGGGCGCTCTGAATCTGGAAAGGTGAGTTGGGAATGTCCCTTCTCCTTTCATCTTGGCCCAGTACCTCATCTCGCTCCAGCTATGTTGCCTCTTCACTGTATATCTTCATTTTCTTGCTACAGATGATCATATGGTAAAGGAATGGAAGAAAAATAGCTTTCTATGGGCAGTGCTGTTAGATATTTTGGGTGCTGACTGGTTCATGTGCCTGCTGGCTGTTGGAAAGTATCAGGAGATGAAGCAGTTGCAATGCCTTTATCAACACATACATGGAGAAATTGGGCTCTTGCTACCGCTCCAAACAGGATGGAAACAATTTGCTGCTTTTGTTTGCAAGTTGGCTGCTTGCATTTTAGTCATGGTAATGGGTACCGAAAGGAAATAGCTGCAGGGGGATCTCATGACTTCCCTCTAGGCGAGTGTGGTGGAGTTGTTATATAATAACTCAACTTTGCTATGCCAGGGTTACAAACATCAAAGAAAATGACCTATTGTAACAACAACGATGCGAGATTTGTCAGAGCTGCCTAAAAGCAGAAACGGGACCTCGCATAAGCCAGATCTTTAGCTGCTTTGATGCAGCTTTTATTAGCTAATAATTTGTGCTTAATGCCATTGTCATTTTTATGCCTTCCAGACAGCGAGTTCTGTGTAACGCGAGCTTTTGGGTGCCTACCACTTCATAGCTTTCCTTGCTGCCATTCTCAGCCAGGGTCCAGCTGGCCCATCAGGAGGGATAGGTGGATAACTCACCCTCACAATTGCCTTTTTAGACTGTCATTGTCTGTTATTTGTGACATTGGAGAGCGATAAAAGAGCTTATGTGGACTTTCTCGTGGGGAAATGTTCTGGCCTGTGTTTTGATACCAGTTTTGTCAAAGTTCCTATCTTTAGCTTTCTCCTCCTGTGCCTGCCGGTGTGGGCATTGCCCTCTTTGCAGGTGGACTGAAATGACCATGGTGTGACTAGCTTGGCTTTGGAAACCATGCAGATTCCACATGCTTCGCCTGTCACCTCATGGGGAGGTAGGACATGTTCGTCTCTGTCATTCCTGCGAAGCAGGGAGTGACCACATAGGGTTTTCCTAGACTCAGATTGAGACTAATCTGGGGTGTAATGTAGGGGTTCTTAATGTATAGACTTGGATATAGACTGGTGCTGATGCTAGTGAAAGCCTTGGACTTGTCTGCGATACTCCAGTGAGGCATTTGCTCTGAAGAAGAGTAATTTTACCTTTAAATAAAGACATATTTGGATTTAGAGATGCACTGCAATAAACTTGGCACGAAGGTTCATTAGTCCTTTGGGTAAGGATGGGGAGGGAAGAAGCTCTGCAGAAGACAAAGGAAAAAACACAAGTTCTCCTGGGCTTGCTGATTTTCGCATAGCTCCTCAAAGACACAGCCTGTCCAGTCTGTTTGTATCCTCAATGCTTTTGCTCGCTCTTGTTATCGCCGTACATTCTGACCACTGCAGCCACCTTCCCTCTCTGAGCACGCGAGGTTGCCCCAGTTCTTTCCTTGCAGATTGCTGCTGCCAGTGCAAACTCCTTTGCAGTTCTTTGAATGTTCTCTATGCATCTCTCCTTTGGCTCCTTTTCCTTTCAACTTAAGTATGTGCTATTTGTCTTCCCTTTGAAGGGGAGAGGGAAAACCTCTTATTGAAAGCTTCACCCTTTGCCTCTTTCACTGGCAGGGTTTCAGCTTCCAGCACTGGCTGGTGATGCTCTCACCCATTGAGCTTGCAAAGAAACCCTTGGTTTTTGTGTCAAGCATCATGACAAAGTAGCATTTTAGAATTCATTTTGCGGACACTTGCTGCCAAAAGTGAGATGCAACAAGGGAGAAGAAAAACATCCAAGAAATGGGCTTGCTGGCTGTTTGTTCCTCCTGTCTCATCCTTCAACCTTGAATCTGTTTGACATCTGTATCTTAGGTGATTTGGAACAGGACTATTTGCTGTGAACCAGAGCCTCCTACAACAAAGTCCTATAAACACTTCTGCAAGAATAATAACAGTAATTCATTCTTTTAAATATGTATTTGGTATTTATCCTGTCCACCATTGTTCCTAATGAAAACCATGCTTATTAAACTTGCAAACACCAAACAGGAGGGAGCTGGAGGCACATCGGAAGCCACAATCAGACTAATCTTGACAAACTGCATAAGGAGCCTGGTGCTGGGGCAGAAATAGGATCAGATCAGCAAAGGTAAATGCGGAATTTTTTCATCTGGTGTGAGTGATCTGTCCAGATGCAGGGTGGTTGGGCAACAACTTTGCTGAAGATATCTGGAGGCTTTAATGACTGCAGCCTGTTCTAGGCCTGGTAAAGAATCTGTCTAGCTAAATGCCCTATTTCCAAGAGCGTCCAGGAGCAGACAGGGAATGCCTCCCCACCCCCCCCAAAAAACAAGCAAACAAACCTACCTTCAGGACATGCCTAAAACAATCCTTCCTTTGCCAATCAGTTTTTCTGAGACTTCTTGAGCCATAGGTGGTGCTGGGGCCTTTATGTTTAATAGCCTTCACTGGCTCTGTCCTCAGTTAACTTATGTAAACCTTTTTCTAAAACCTGAAAATAAATAAAAATAAATAAATGATATATATTTCTTTAATCTTAAACCCCATTTCCCTAGGATGTCAGTACTTTAAGATAATGCTTAAAGGAAGGAATAACATGCAAGCTGAATGGAAGACGACAACATCGTGTGTCTTTGAAAAGGACTAGCATGAGACTGGGATGTGTTAGCAGTAATAGCATCCTTAAGCGACATAGAGGATTCAGTCCTCCTGCTGTTCCATACTGGTAAGGTCTCAGCAGGGGTGATGTGTCCAGCAAGGTGCTGCTCTTCATGCAAAGCTGTGCTTCCTCCAGGTGGCCTGGGGGGGGGGAATGATGGGCTGCATTTCCTTAGCTCCACCTCACCAGTAGAGACTGAAAGGGTTGGACCTGTTCAGACTGGAAAAGATAACTGCCTCCCCCCAGCCTCAAAATATGCAAAGGGAAAGGGAATAGTCCAGTGTGTGTTGTAAAGGGGAAAGGGATAGCCCATCATTAGCATCAGTAATGGATTTATAATGTATCGGAGCGGACTGTGGCTAAATACTTGGGAAATCCTTCCATCAGTAAGGTCAGAAGCACTGGGATCAATGGTTATGTTATTTGGGAAAGAGACAGGGCTCTCTTAATGGAGGTTTTTAAGAGCGGGTTAAAGATGCCTTGTCAGGAGCTGTTAAAGTAGAGTGGATCATGCTGTGGGGGGTAGATTGGGGAGCCGCTATCATCCCGTCCCGTTTCCTCATGAATCCGAGGCTCCCTAAGGGGTTTCATTTACCTCTGCGCTGAATGAAGGAGGCTGGATGTAATTGTAGGAGGCAGAGCTGCTCCAGGACGTTATTATTGCTGCAGAAAGACCCCCGGGGCCTCTAATAGCCAGAAACAGCCCGAGCTCTAGCTGTGCACTGTCTCTGCTGTGGCATGGGAATTCCCATTGCCGGCAAATCAGGACAGTGCTGCAATTTCCATCAGAACGCACTAGTGATTATTATAGCTGCTGGTGTACAGCTCGACGTTGTCTCTGCTAAATGAAATGCACCTAGAGAGAAACAGGTCCTCTGCTGCGGAGGTGTAAACTCTCCTTGAGGCAGAGAGTGTGGAGAGAAGGAGGGGTGGGTGGGCAGGTATATGTTATCTCTTTGACAGGAAGCAAGCAACCTCTGTCTGATTGCTCCTTAGCTTTGTAGTGCTACGAGCCCCAAAACCTGGAGGGAATTTGCGGTCCTGCCTGGCTACCCTTTTCGGTTATGTTTTTGGAGGCTGGGAGCTGAGACACTTTACAGAATGCAATAATGTTATTTTTAGAGATTTGGCTCTCTTTTGTTGCATCTGTTGATCCACAGTTCAATTATGGCAGCCCCAGCAGGAACACATATTTCAATAATATGTTCTCTGCTGCTTTTTTGACCTGCTAAATTGAATTGTAAATGGAGCATGTCACAACTCAGCTCATTCATGGTCTTCTCTAACAAGGTGTGCAGAGAGTTATTAGCTTCATCTTTACAATAACCAAGTAAGATAAGTCAGAGATTTGCAATGACTTTTATTTTAGGAAGCATGTGGTTAGCTACAGAAGCCGCAGCATCCAGAATGGAGGGAATATTTTTTTCTTATTATTTCAGGCCCATTGTTTGCTATACCACTATTTCTTACTTTCTCTTCTCATTAATTCATTTTATTCATAATGCCTGCAAATTGGCCAGACTACCTCAAGTCAGTGCTAACGAGAGTTGCATCCTTCTTCTGATCGGTCATCTTCTGCACTAAAAGGGCTGTAGCAAATGGAAATAAGTCTCATACCTTATGAGCTTTGAACTACTGAACAGAAAAGGGGAGAAGAGAAAGTTAAGGGTGTAAAAAGTGCAAAGCAAGAGGTGGAGAACATGCTTAAGTGGAGTTTTGCACCAGTTGTCAGTAGTCTTGTTCATTAGATGGAGGAAATAAAGCCTTTGGACAGGTTACAAAGTACTGTGAGAGCTAGCTGATACTTTGTGGAGTCCCCTGGACTGCTGCCTGCTTTTTTGGGTTCATGAGCATTAAATACAATGGAAGGATGAAAGCCTGATCCCTCTGTGGACTCTTAAGGCGAGAGAATCGAAGCACAGGCGCCTGGATTCTGTTCCTGATGTACATAAGGTCGGGTGGGTCAACATCTGCCAGTCAAGTATTGATTTGCTCACTTAAAAGATGCTTGGAGTGCAAGGTATGTTCATTTTATTATATCACTCTGCAGTATGAGGTTCAGCCGCTGGATGTACTTGTGGGGAAAGCTGATCACATCCCGGGCTGTATTAGCAACACTGCAGCCAGCAGGTTGAGGGAAGTGATTTTCTTTCTCTTCCTACTGATGCTTAAGTGCCCATTTGGGCACTGGGTGCAGTTTGGGGGTCCCCAGTACCGGGCAGATGGTGACAGATAGTAGTGAGCCCAGCAGAGCCACCAAGATGGTCAGAGCTGGAGCCTGGGACATGCAAGGAGAGACTGAGATCTGGGGCTGTGCAGCAGAGGAGGAGGAAGCAGAGATCTTAGTGCTGTCTTCAACTATCTATTGAGTGGTTGTGGAGAAGATGGAGCCAGGCAAGAGGTAATGGACACACGTTGCATCAAGGGACATTCCAGTTACATAGGTAGGAAAGTCTTTCCCTGTGAAGGTGGTCAAACCCTGAAGCAGGCTCCGGAGAAGGGTGACAATCTCCATCCTTGGAGACGTTCAAAGCTTGCCTGGATGTTGCCCTGAGCAACCTGACCAAAATTGGCCCTGCTTTGAGCAGGGACTTGGAGCAGAGACTGACAGAGGCCCCTTATCACCTCAGTAATTCTATCTTTAAATGTTTATTGGGGTCTGCATTTGATCTTTGATCTGTAATTGGAAGAGTGAGCTAGAACTCAACTGGATGGAAATCTGGTCATGTTTATAGTATGCAGTTCTTAAGGACTATGCATTCATATACCAGGAGTTAGTCATGAAACTTTGTAACTTCACTGCAATAACTTAAGTATTCTATACACTAACAAAATGCTTCAGCTGGTATTTTTTCTTGTTTATCCTCGATTCCTGGTTCTAATGGACACAGCTGGGAGATATCGTCTTTCATCTTCAGAGATGATTTAATCACTTGTCTGAAGAAGATTTTCTTTTGTTCATTTGAAGGAGGTCCAATTGGGTAATCTGGAAATGAAGAATCATGCCTTCAATTTTTCTTTTGTATTCACTGGATAAATGTTAGCTTGCCTTCTTTCCGCTCTCAGCTAATACTGATAAATGTCTGCAGGAAATTGATTCTTGAAAATGTCAGAGAACAGTGTAGTGAAGACTCATTAGTAACCTCTTCATTGTATCCGGGAGTGAATTTAAACGACCTGAAAACACACTTGAGTAAAGGTTGTGCTCCAGTTTGAATCCAGCTCTTGTATTTGCTCTTGAGGTACAGAGCAATTATTTAGGGCTGCGTGGCCTTGGTCCTTCAACAGAATCCATTTACTTGACAAAGGCTGGGGCAGGCCCGGACCGATGGATATTTAGGGACACAAATGTGCTGTGCCCTGCAAGAAGATAAAAGACCTTTCTTGTCTCACTGCATTTACAAATTAAGGTCCTGGTTGTCTTGGATGTCTCTGGGAATGCTGTCTGAATATAAAGCCTTCAGCATGGAGATTTATGGTGTCTTGTGAGAAGATGATAAATATCTCGTGGGGGAAGACTGCGGAGATGAGATTCATCAACAGGTCATGTGGCTTCTCTGGTTAGTATAGCTTACCTCTTCTGAAAGCTCTGCATTTAAACTGCTAGGTGCTTTCTTCTGGGACCAAAGCTTGAATTCAGAAGGAGTGATGGGGGAAGAAACGTTTTGATGTAAAGGGATGGAGCCAAGAACAGAGGAGGGATTCAGGGAGACCTGACTACAGTTCAGGGGAAGCCAGTGGGTTTCAAGACATCTGATCTGTGTGGGGCTATGGAGGTATTAATGTAACATTTTGAAGATAACTATCTGCTCGCTCTAGTGGTTTTGGTGTATATTTAGCAATAGTTGGAAGCCCTGGTTGCTCCTGGCAAGTGTCGTAGGAGCTGTTGTAAGCAGATCTGATCAGGGCACAATAAGCAGGCTAAAATAGCTCAAAACTGGAGATCCTAATGCTGCCAGGGCAGGACTGGTGTAGGAAGTTTCTCTCAGCTTAAGTATGGATGTGACCAATGATGCAGAGGAGGCTAAAGCCAACAGAGCATTTTCTCAAGCTGAGCAGCTGAATTTGTTCCAGCAGAGTGGTTGGATAGGTGGAACTGGAGAAAGATGCCCAGGTTGGTTTCTTAGTGCATGTGCATAGTCAGACTCAAGTGCCGTTGTTCTCCATCTGCCCATATGTGTCCTGCTGGCTGTGCTTCCTTGTTTTAGGAAGGCTTGTTCTCTCTCTGATTTCCTCTGATCAGAAATTCCAACCTCAAGTTGAGAAGCCCCTCCACTAAGTATTTGCATTAAAATAGCGTATTTCCTACAAAAGGTTTCAGTTTTTGATGATTGGCATTTTTCTGACTTAAATAATAAAAAGGCAGCTTTGTCAGTTCTTTCCAGCTCTAGGGTGTGGTGTTATTTATTTATTTATTTTTAAGTGAACAGGGGACGTTCTGTGTTCAGGAGATGGAGAATGGGTAGGATCTGCCACGTGGCCTGGGAGCCCTAAATTCCCAGAGGCATTTTGACTTGAACAAAAACCCTCTTCATGTTAGACAACTTACAGTTCCAGAAACCGTTCAGAGCATTGGATTGCTCCTTCATTTCTAACTCAAGGAGCCTACGTTATGCTGGGAGAGGTTGTCTAGCAGGCACGTCCGCTGCCTTGCATGGCGTGCTGGGGTCCGGGCTCAGCCGGTGGTGTTGGCAGAGATGCCGACGGGAGCAGGCTGTCTTTCACTGAAAGTCGAGACTGGAAAGCACCCAGGGTACAAAAAGTAGTTGTGAAAATCCTCTCCGGTCATGAGGTCTGGAGGTGGAACGTGTTTCTATTAATGTTGGTGGAAAGAGACCTGTGGGCTTGGTGGGGCCGTGGTGGGGAGGTATTCGCACTATCTGGGTGTAGGTGTCGAAACCGAGAGGCTGATCTCTTAGGTTCCCTATATAGCCAACAGAGAGGGCCAGCTTCCTCCAGAGCAAATTTTGGAGCATTTAATTTAAACCCTTGCTCTGAAGAAGCCTCTAGGAACTGTACAAGGATACCGGCCTTAGGCATCTTAACCTGTTGTTAGACTGAAAGCTCCTTGGCTGTTTCCTGCCTGTGATTTTGAGCAAGTTTTTAAGAACAGTGATGTTTCAAAGCTTAAGAATACCTGCAATAACTCAGTAAAGGGCTTTTTCTCTCCATGTGTGTTTGCACACCAAATGCTGATTCTTTTTGCCCTCTTTTGTAGTGACATTTTGCTTACAGCCTTGTGTATGCAAAGATATTAATTCTTGTCCAGGAGTAGCTATGAATAAATACACTTGCTATACATATATATATATATTTTTTGTGTGGACCGACTTCCTTCTACATTTCACAGCAGCTGGTTATATTTATTAGAAACAGGCTTAATGTACGTGTTCACAGAAACCTCTGACCAGAACACAGATCCTATCAGCAGGCGAAATGGAAAAATAATATTCTGCTCTAACTAGCTGTTAAGATGGGTTACTCTGCACGATGTTTATTATAACTTAGCGTTAATGCAGAGAGGTGAGTCAGGTGGCTTTTACAGCTCTGATTTGCACTGACTTTCTTTCCAAATGTGGCACCATAAAGCACTCACTTTTCGGTTTCAGAAAGCCAACTGTTTTAAGAGGAAACGTGAAAAATGTGTTCTTAACAGGAGGAAGGGGATCTCTGAGCAGTTTTGGCAGAATAACCCTTGGTTCTGCTCTGGGTAGCAATGAGTCAGGGCAGGCATCCCCTCTGCCAGCTCTGCCAATAGTATTTAATGACGAGTGATTTCCTGGTGCGGCGTGAAATATAAATTAACAGCAGAGAGGAATGCGAAATTGGAAGGAAACTCAATTTATCCACTTTCCTGAAATAATGAATCTAGCAATAAAAGATTTTGGTTCAAAGCCAGAGCGCGGGGAAGCGAGGTGAAGGTTTTTCTATTGATTTCAGTGGGCTTGTGTGATCCTTCGCTGCCCTTCGGCCTCCCCGCCGTCGTGCTGTCTTTCTGGTTGGTAGCGAATGCTATCCATCTTTCCTGTCCTTCCTCTTCTAATGAAGGTTGGGTCCCTACAGCGAGGTCTGCGGTGAAGGGTTTTCTTTGTAAATGTTAGTGATCTTTCTGAATTTGAGGACTTCAAGTGTGAGGGGGTTTTAAGTCTCAAGGGAATTGATAGCTTTTTTTTTTCTTTCATGTTTTGCTGTTTAAACGTCTCTTTTGAAGAACTGTCTTTTTGTTCTATTGAATTTTGTTAGAAGACCAAGGTGTCTGGAGAGCCAGCTCACTTGATTTGGATATGCAGACTTTTTCTTGTGGTGTTTTAAGCCCCCTTACACTCTCTGTGAAGGGTTTGTATGAAGCATTGCGAAAAAGAAAATTATGGTACCCCAGCTTGGCACACTTTTCTGACTTAACATACTGTTTAATGGAGGAAGTTTAGTTTCTTCTGATGGGTCTCAGTGGTGTCTTGTTTTAAAGCTGTGAACTTGCCCTTTCTGACCTTTAATCTTTTAAAGAACATATCTTTTAATTAGAAAAAAACCCTGCTTTGCCATCATCCTCTCAACCTCCATGCACCGACAACCTCAACACTATTTTTAAGGCTCTGTAGGTGAAATTTTGCTCACTCTGGTTCCAGCTGCTTCAGGAGAGGTTTGGGGATCTATCACCACAGAGT
This sequence comes from Apteryx mantelli, assembly GCF_036417845.1. Classification (NCBI taxonomy): domain Eukaryota; kingdom Metazoa; phylum Chordata; class Aves; order Apterygiformes; family Apterygidae; genus Apteryx; species Apteryx mantelli. Next base: position 3,732,195 of record NC_089978.1, read on the forward strand.
TTGATGCGAGGAGCTGTGCAATCCATGCAGTTGGGTGCGGGTCCCAAGAAGAGCTGTACAAAATACTTGTCTGGGCCCGCTAGCTGCCACACTTAGTTGGTTATACTGGTATAAATCAGGACAAGCTCCCAAGTGGCATTCAGCTTCCTTCACTGGCAAACTTCTAGGGATGCACAAGCTGAAAGGGACCTGACTTCTCCCATGCTGATTACCTGCTGAACAGTTGTTTGTGATGAGCTATCTGCAGAGAAGTGGGGATCTTCATCCGTCCAATGCTGGCATTTCCTCTTACCCACTCATAGTTCAAAGCTGGCTTCTCTCTTTCCAGTTCATTTTGAAACTCTGCATTGCCTCCGGATGCCACAGAGGATGCTGGAGACCGTGGGTTTGCTTTACAGGGGCTCTGCGCTTTTATCCCAACACCGAGAGACGTAGGCACGTTTTAAGGTTGCCAGACTGGCTGCTTGCATGGGGTGGGCTGAGAGAGGTCTCTGGCAACGAGAGCAGCTGATAGGTGGAGGAGGACATCTAAGGACCAGTGTCAACCGGGGTGACTCCAGCAACTTCAGTGAAGCAAAATGCTTATGCTCTGCCTCATCCGTAAGCTGCCAGCAAATCAGTTGGCTCTCGCCTCAGCTTCTTCTGGGCTTTAGCATAGCAGACCTCGAGCCGACGGTGTACCATCTGTTCCGGCAACACAACCTCCTCCTCGAGCCGCGTGCACAGGAAGGGTGAGGGGAGCAGCTTAGCTCACGTTCGAGCACTGCACGGCATTTCTGGTGGGCTGTGGGATTGCTTTACAAGTGACGCAGAGGTGTATCTGAGGGGGATAACCTCATTGCAGTACAAGTACCAGCACGATATAGTAAATAAGCAGTCTAGTGTGTTCTCACAACCAGTTGTACCTCACTATTTTGCTTGCATGCCCAAGATATGGGTTTGGGTGTACTTTCTGATGGATCCAGCTTAATTAGAAGATATTTAAGCCTAAGGAGGAGAGGGACGCATGTAATTGCAATGATATCCACTCCCTATCAACTAAGCTTCACCCTATGGAATCTTGTTTTTAGGATCTTACATGTCCCTTCTCTGTTGGGAGTCTAAATCTCATCCTGTTCAGTTCCTGATATCGTGCTGCGCTGATTTTTGGCAAGGTAGTGACCAATTTGAAAAGGGTTCGTTAAGTAATTATCAAATGGGCACTGTTCAGTCCTCTCTAGAACAGCACAACACTGAGTTGTGTTCATCCCGTAATTCAGCAGCGAATAGCTGTGGCAGACACACGTGCATTAACTCTGTGCGTCACTAGTTCTGGCAGATGATCCCTTTCTAGTGATAGACAGGTTACTGCCTTCAAAGAAACTCTTTTTTTTTTTTTTTTTTTTAAAGGACTTGTTGGTCAACAAGTTTCTTTGCTTTAAAAAAGATACCATGCTAAGCAAAGAGATGTCTTCCAGCATATGTGTAATCAGCTGAAGTGTAGAAATGGGTAAGAAATTTCATCTCTCCTAATATAACAGGACTGACTAAATTGAAATAGTACTTGTGGGAGGAGCAGGTAGGAGGGTGTGTGCTTGAGAAATGTGCATATGAACATCATATCTCCCACAGATCTACAGAAAATAAAATAATCTTCCTGAGCCTGTCTGCTCTCCTGCTCTGCTGGTGCTGGGTGACAAATAATGCTGTGACTTTGGTATGCTTCGGGGGTTTGCAGCGGAAGTGTGATGCATACTTTGTTTATCCGAAAGTAATCCCAGAAGTGGAAAAATCTAGTCTGTGCTCTTTGATATGATGTTCAGGATTGTTTTTAACAAGTTAGAGTAATACTTGAAGCACAGGAGCAGGTAAAACGCACAAGTCAGCTTCACAGTTGAATCACGACCTGGCCTTTCCTGCGGCAATTCCTTTCGATTTGTTTTTTTGCCGTGTTCCCTCACTTTGGAAGTAATAATGTTTCCAACTGACATGGGGTGCAGGTTGGGGATGCACAAAAATAACAGAGAATGAGCATGAAACACCTGACACTTTTTTTTTTTTAAGAATTCTGTCATTAAAAATCATGAACAAACTAAAAGTGTAACAGCCACTTTGTAACGTATCTCAGTCTCCACTTGTTTCCTTTTGGGGTTCTTCTGATTAGGCCTGTAGATACTCTTGGCATAAGAAATCGTATCCCCGTTGCTTGAAATGGCTCCATGATAGACCTGAGATCACAAGCACAGCGGTATGTGTAAGGCAGGTTTTTGAAAGTGCTTCTACAGAAGTTCAGAAATTTAAGCCTATGCCTGACCTTTTTAATATTCTCACTTCAAAGGCACTTCTCTTACTCTCTTACTTTAAATGAGACTCTCCACCCTTCTTTAGGCTTTGGCGATCTTGGTGGGAGTGCTTTGCAGCGGCTTAGTCCATGTACCAATTGGCTGCTTTTTTTTCCTTTATTTTTTTTTATTTTTTTAATTAATTGAGCACATGGTACATGGCTTCTCTGGGCAGGAGCCAAGAAGAAGGAAGGTGGTTGTGTGGCTAAAGGAAGGACCTAGGAGTCAAGCTTCCACTTGCAGCTTGAGCATCATCTTGTTCTTTCAGCAAATCCTTCTAAGTTATTTCTTCTCTCTTGCTTTGCCCTGTGGCAAAATGAGTTTTGTGAGGACTAATGCCTGCATGGCCAATAAATTCATCTCCACCTAAGAGGGTTTATCCAAGATGTGTTGTGTTGGTCACTTAGGAAACTTGGCAAAGCGCCTCCATGTTAATTGTCGGAGTGGTCTCTTCTGCTTCTGTGTTTCCTGTGTTGACCCTCTGTCCAGCGTTTTGTGTTTAGCTGTTAATAGCATTGACCAGTGTGTGGTGGGAGCCATGCGAGTCACAGGGAGGCTATTTGGATATGCAGGACATAATGGGTCATCGCAAATTTCTTCTGGGGTGCTCGGATTGGGGAAATTGCTGTAGATTGACTGCCCAAGACATCCATTTTTATATACACCAGAATGACTTCCCAGAGAGCTGTGCTTAGCTGGAGGAAAAGGGTGACTCTTCATTTATTACTCTATTTTAAAATTAAATATTGGTGTAATGAGACTAATACTGTTTTGTGCCATTCAACAAGACACCCTGGCTGCGTCTGTTTTAGCAAGTAGCGTGGCTCAAGAGGAGCAGGTCTATGGAAGGAGATAGCTGGTGCTGAGGTTCTGATGTCCTCCAAGCATGTTGGAGGTGGTGATGGTGGTGCGGTCACTTAGGATTAGCTCTAGTCCAGTCCTGCTGACTGAGTGGCTGTTGGTGGTTGAAGTGCATTAGGTTCACTGCTGGAACACATCGTCTGGTTTAGCTTCACCAAAAAACATTCTGCAGTGTGAACCAGAGCACAATAAGCAGGGCAAAAGGGTGAGCTACTTCCAAAAAACACATCCTAATAGGAATGAAGGTGTTAACGCAGACGTTCCTTGTCAGGTTTCTTTGGAAGTCCCTGCTGAGTGCTGGGTGAGCAGAGCACGTTTCAGAAGCTTTCAGAAGTTTTCAGCAATCGATAACTAGCAAGCACATCAGTCTTGTCCCAGAGTGCAAATGAATGGAAAGAAGGAGAAGCCTAAAGGGAAGGAGGGGGAAAAAAGGCTTTCTAGAGGAACTGTCAAAAAGTCAGTGATGACCGTTTTATGAAGTCTTGTGGAGCTGAAAATATGGACATTTTTCAAACGTTTTCAAGCTTTCTTGAGTTTCTGTAGGTGAAGTACCGTTTCCTCCACCTACTTGTGGCTGTGTTTGATCAGAATGACAGAATTCTCAAGTCTCTGATATTTTTAGCAGTTGAGGCTAAAAGCTGTTGCTTTACAGTAGGGTGAAAACTGCAAAGTGTTTGCAAGAGCTTGCAAACTAGGGGCCTGTAATGCTCTCCTGCCAAGGGGCTGATGGAGGGAGGTTGTGCAGGACCCAGACTCAGTCCAATACATTGTGCCTGTACATTAGAATTTGGTTCAGCTCTTGCTGAATTGCATCAGTGGTGCTGGGGAGATGTGATAGTTCTGAATGGGCTTCCAGAAGAACAGACTGTGCTTTAACTCACAAAAATATGCCATGAAGAGTTTGACTGGGTTTTCCCAAAGTCAGCCAGGCAAGTAGATCTGGCAAGAACATCATCAGGAGATGGGTCCAAACCTGAGGGATTGACACAAGCGAAGCTACTTGCATGTGAATGGAGGAAAAAAAGTACTTATATACATGTGTCTGTACATGTGTGTGTATATATAGGTTTACATGTGATTGTGAGGAAGGGGTTAGCTTGGGTACACACCATGGTGGTGGACTCATGGCAACTTTGACGGTTGCCTTTGAGAAAAGGGAAGGTGACACGAGGGGGCTGAAACACCCATTTCAGCGGAGATGATGCACAGGGCTCGAGCCTTTGCGCTTTCCCTTGGGGAACCGAACTGCGTGAGTTTTGGCTGCTTGCTACGCGGCTTTGCTGCAGATCTGTGTCCAGCGTGCCAGCTGTCATGGTGTGTGCGTGAAGGGGGGAGAAAATAGTCTGTAAACTCATAGCAAGGCAGTTTGGGCACATGGCTTTGATTATACTCAGTAGCTGCATAGTAAAGTCCCTACAGACGTCCGTCTCGTGGCTCTTGTGCCGTTTATCTGCACCACAAAGCTGCTTGCGGGAATTAGGCACCCGACTCCACTGAGATTTGATAGAAGCCGGATAACAAACTTGAGCTGTCTTGAAGAAAAGCTTGAGCCGTAACTCCTGGCCAAGAACTGGGAATTTCTAACAGAAAAGATCACTTTTGGCACAGCAGGAATTAAATAATTCTAACTTTTTATTGTAGATTTTTTTGGCACTGTTTATGGCCTGGACTTTAAAGGGAAGAGCTGTATCACAAGATTGGTATCCGGGGTGATTCATGATGAAACATAGTCAATGCATAGTTAAGTAAGTAGTTTCAGCCTTTAAGATGGAAAGGAAAGGCAGAGAGTAGTCGTGCTTCTTATATATCACCAAAATAGTGTTGGTACTGGTTGCGTTGTTTTGTGTAATTGAAAAGCCATGCAACAGTTCACTAGAGAAAAGGGTATTTTCAAAAGAGATTAATGGTGTGTCAAGGGTTTGGAAAGAAATTATAGCAGTAGTGTTACTCGTATGTCTCTTTTTGTTTAATTTTCATCCCTTCTTCGTTCTGGGAAGAGAAGATTCATTTGAATATTTTCCATTACTAATTTATCTTAGTGTTTTGTTCCAAGAAAACTGGATGCTATCTGAAGCGGAAGCATGTGTGCCTGCTGGACTATTTAATGCCTGCAGAGTAAAAACAACAAGAAACACATGGAAATGGTGTTGGTTATAGACAGCTTTCTTGCGACATTGTTTCTGCTGTGGATGTCATTGTGATTTAGGATTTTACCCATGCTATTGGAGTAGGGCACTGAACAGCTGCTTTAGGTCTTTTTTTCTTTTCTTTTTTTTTTCTTTCTTTTTTTGATGGTATTTGAAACATTCATCAAAACTGACTGTCAATGAAACATTCATCAAAACCGAGTGTCAATGCAAACCTCTTTGATCCAAGCCTGGTGTGGCCTTTCCTTCTGCCATTTAATTTGCAAAAGACTTGTATATGTGTATGTGTGTGGGGCCAACAAATGTTGCAGCTGGGGGCTTTGGCTCTGCAGCATCTGAGCACCCTGGGAGAAGGAGGAAGGGTTTATATGTCTATATAGCAGCACCTACTGTTGCGAGTTCCCCTTTTGAGCATCCCTAACCCGCTGCGTGGAGTCCTTGAGATCTGATAACGGCTTGGTTATTCAGGCTGAACCCATGGGAGCGTAAGGTGCCATGTGGCATCTCCTGCATGTGAATGGAAACTAATTAAATTATTGCCTCGAAAAAAAATACCCCCAAAACAAAACCCAAGCAAAGAAAAAAAACACCTCCAGACCCAGAAAGGCTACCTTGCCTCCATATGCCCTGAGAGCTGGAGAAACACTTCCCTATGCAAGACGCTGCTGGGTGGGAAATGACCCAGGTGGGGCCAGGCTGGAGACAGGATGAGCATCCCCCATTTCCTACTGGGAAAGGTGGTTTTTTTTCCCCTCCTATCCCTTGCTGAGCTGAGGCGAGGAGTCTCGAGAGAGAAGAGGAGGTGTGATCTTCACCCAGCTAGCAGAAACGAGCTGTTTTTAACATCTAGGCGAGCTCAGCTGTCATTGCTGACACCTCTGCTGTGCTGAGGGCAGTTCCTCGTCTCCGCGCATCTCAAAAATAATCGGAGTGTTAGGCCATGTCTGCACAGGCTTTTGATATCTGTCTAAATCTGTGGAAAGACTGAGATCTGACCTAATTAAATTGAGGCCGTTGGTGCTGTTATATCAAACATTTGGTCCAATATAACATGTGACCTAGAGGCTATGTTGCCTGAAAAGCTTGTTGCAGCCAAGCTAGAGGTTTATGCCCGTTGGAGCGAAATCTGCCCTTGGAAGTGTCTAGTTCATCCATGCCAACCTCACCTGCGCTTCGGTGAGGTGTGGGCCTGGATGGGGAGTCCACCCTGAAAGGCGGTAGCATTAACACTGGTTTTCTTTCCCTCTGCAGTGGGAGCGCCTCTGGTTCCTAATCCTCACCTCCTCCTTCTTCCTGACGCTGGTCTGGTTTTATTTCTGGTGGGAAGTTCATAATGACTACAATGAAATCAACTGGTGAGTAGAGATCCTCGTTGCTGCAAGACGGGCAGAGCGGCAAGGTCTTACCAAGTTTGGCTGCTCTCACATGTCTCTAAAAAGCTCTTTCAAAGCAGGTTGGATGCATTTGGGTCCTTCTGATGCATTTACTAATGATAGCAAAAGGAAAGTGAGGCTTAATGAGAGCTTCTTCTGCCTGCACTGATAGATGTAATATGGCCTTGCATCTCTGTTGCTTGGCCATAATGGAGCTCTGGGCAGGTGCTCCCTGGTAAACAGCATGCGAAAACAAAGGTGGAACTGAAATCATGTAAAAGCCTTTTTTTTGTTGTTCTTTTTTTTTTTTTGTTTCTATAGTTGGCTGTTTTCGGAAATGGCTGAGCAATTTGGCTGAAACTTTCCACAAAATATAAAAGAAAAAATTCAGCCTGAAGCTGACATGGGTGTGGAAAATTTTGCAATGCTGAAAGGAGCTGAAAACAAGCTTTCCACTGGGATATGCTGGGCAGTTTGGGGGGTTGCCAGGCCCTGCTCCCCCAGTGCTGGAAATCATCCTTCTTTTTACTGCCTCAGCAACATCCTAAAACATTTTGACAGTACTTTGGGCTCTGTTCTAACCAAACCGCTTTGACATCGTCTTCCTGTCAAAGATGATATGTAAACTGTATTTTAAAACACAGTGGGTAGCTGATCCTTTAAATGAACTGCCTGCTTTAGATGCTGAAGTTGTGCGAGGCAGAGTGTTTAGTAACTTAGTGGTGTGAGCTGTCTCCTTCCAGGAGTGACTAATACAAGGTTGGCTGACTCTGGGCATGCCAAAGTTGGTGGCACTTTGCTCAGCGATCAAGCTAACATTGCGCTTGGAGATGTCATTGTAGGGGGCTACCGGTCAAATAAACTGAGAGGAGACAGGTGCATTATGGCCTGCTGGATGCTGTTGACTTTGGAGTGGACCATGTGGTTTTTGGGATGCTCTCGACAGCCTTCTGGGATGTCCAGGACTTGGGGGCTCCTGCAGTGGCAGTAACAGCTCATATCTCGGGTACAAGTGTTTCTGCTTGCTGAGGAAGCATCTGTGTGAGGTTTTAGTGGGGTGCACTTAGCTGTTTATTTGCATGTATTTTTAGGTTATTGGCCAAGGAGGAAGAAGGTAAGCAGGGCTCAGTTTTAAGTCAGTTCAGATGGATGTTTTTTCCCTTCCCTCGCTCTTGCAAACATGTGGTTTTTCTTTGCTCAGACACACACTTGTGGAGGACTGAAACCCACCACTATTGCCCTTACTATTTATAATAGGAACATAAGGAAAATACTACATTTCTTTCCAAATCCATCCCTATCATTCCTGTAGCATCCTTGGTTTGAAGGCTGGCACTCGGGTTCAGCAACAGGGTTGAAGTCAATGCAAACTCTTACTGCAGATGCCGTGCAATCAACAAGGAGCACCTGGCATGCAGATCAAACCTCCCTGAAAGTTTAGTGACAACATTATATTCCTTCCTGGTCAAGTCAACAATAGCTGTATTTTTTTGGCTCTCTTGGAACTTCTCTTTCGCTTTATACCTTCAGTAAAGGATATGAACTCTCCTAGCCCACTCCAGTGCAAAGGCAAGTTCTTGTTAATTCAGGGTTGAGAAGGGCTACTAAATCATGCAGAGAGAAACTAAAGCCCTGGGAATGCTATGAATGGTCGTTGCAGCACTGGTGTGGCAAAGTTTTGGGTTCTCAAATCCTCATGCAGGAATGGGAGGTGGTGTGTGTGTCTGCTCTGTATGCAAGAGGCACCTAGGCTTAAAAAGCTCCACGCATCACCTGCAGTCCAAAGCCCCTTCTCCTGACGTGCAACCCAGTGTGCACAGGGTGTTGGAAACCCTGCTGGATTTGACAGCGCTGGAAAAGCAAGCCCTCTTGTTGAGCGTAATGGCCACAAAAGAGGCTCTCTGGATGCAAAATAGCAGGGCTATGTCTGTCTATTCAAGCACTGCCATTCAATGTTGAAAATAGGCCAGTGCTTTGTGTGTGCCATAACCCCAATTAGACCCCTGCTCCATGTGCTGACACCAGAGGTTGAGGAAAACAGCAGGATTTCTTAAAAACAGCCTGAAATACTGTGGAAAGGCTGGGAGGGGGGAGGATAACATGGGGCGAGGTTTTAATTACAGCCATGCTGGTTCCAGAGAGGGAGGAAACAATTTCCACTGGCTACATTCAGGCTGAGCCTGGCCCTTTTCCCTTCCCATCGCAGATGTGTGGGCTCCATTAAAACATGACAGTTGTTAGGGGAAAGTTTCCAGCCAGATGGGGTGCAAAAGAGATGAAAGCATCATTTTGGTCCCAGCAGAGCTGTGAGCCTGTTGCTGACTGGATGCAGTGGCTCTTAGAAACCCCCTCTTTGCTGTGCCTCGGAGGCTGTCACTTCTGGTCCGTCTTTGTGGACAGTATTTCTTTGAGGCTTGTTGTTCCTGTTGCTTCCCTCTCCGCTCCTGATGACTCTTTATTTGCAGGGTGTGTCCTCTTTCAGCCCAGAGGAAGGGCTCTTTGGAGCAAACGCTGTCTCTGCACAGCACCCAGCACAGCAAGCTGCTGACGGGCTCCCTGGAGGCACTGGGGTAAAGAATTGCTGTCATGTTCTTGTGATGAGCTGCTGAGCTGGGTCCTGCCCTGCAAAGCCTGTCCGCATGAGCTCTCCTTTCTCATGTCACATGCAGACAACTACACTGAGCTGCTTCTGCTTGTCCCACGACAGCAGCTGAAGAAATGCTGGTTGCAGGACACCTCTGGAGGCATCTGGTTCAACCAGCCCCTTAAAGCAGGACTATTGCCAGCACTAGATGAGGTCTTGAAACCCCAAGGATGGAGATTTCCACCCCTCTGGGACTGCACCACCCTCTGGGAGAAGAAGGTTTTCCTTATGTCCAACCTGAACCTCCAAGGGCCGTTTATCCTTTGTGATAGTCTGTCACTACTGAGAAGAGTTTGATTTCATCATCTCTGTAGCAGTCCTTCAGGGAGCTGTAGGCAGTTATTAGATCATATCTTAGCCTCTTCCTTCTGAGACTAAGCAAGCCCACCCCTTTGAAGCTTTCCTAACAAGTCATGTTCCCCAGGCACCTCCTCATCTTGGTCACTCTCTTGGACTCCCTCCAGATCTTTCACCGCCTGCTTGAACTGGGATGCCCAAAACAGTGCACTGTGGTGCAGGTGCTGCATCACCAGAGCTGAGTAGAGGGGGACAGCAACTTCCCTTGGGCTGCTACCCTCATTCTTCCTAATGCAGCCCAGTATATGGTTTGCCCTTACTCATGATGGAGGTAGGCTGTTGGTTTATTCAACCTAGTATCCTCCATAAGCCCTGCAGGGTTATTAATGTGCTAATGTAAAGCTTCATTACAGTGAAACTATGATGGCTGACAGTCCCTCTCATCTGCATTCTTCTGGCTAAAACGGCACATGAAACCTGAATTCATTAAGATGTTCTTCATTTCTTAACCCAGATGTCCAGGGCATTGCTTAATGCTGCTGAACACTTGCCAGAGATGACTTACAAGATAGCAGAAACCTACAGATGAGCATAGTGCATCCTGCCTGTGGTTTATACAGCAGGTTCAGGGTCCAGCAGTGGATGTACCTACCTATGTAAAAAACAGACTGAACCCGTGATTAAAGTAGGGCTAGTTGTAACAGTGGTGGGGCTTAACCTGTGTAAATGCGAGGAGTTGGACTCCAAACTTGTAAAGACTTAAGGGACTCTTTGGGGTTGAAATGGGCTTTAGAAAGATAAGGCAAAATTGTAGCCTGGCATGTGTCGCTGCAGGCTTTTACCCTTTATCTGCAAGGCTTCCTGCCCTGAATATGCAATGAGGTCCTTGTCAGTGAAAGAGCTTTGCGCCTTTTAAATTTAAAGTAAATATTTTTTAATTTATTGCTTTGAGCATTTCCATTTTTTATGTCTACATTTAGTTCCATTATACTTCAAATTTTCAATGTACAAGGTTAGAACTATGTGCAGCAACACAAAGAAAGCTCTACCTTGGTTAACAAAGGATGTGGAAGATGCTGTAGTTCGTGAGCCTGCCTGTGTCCTGTTTGGAGAAGGACTATAAATACAAGTCTGTGTAGCAAACTTTCTTCTGTAGTTCTCCGGAAGGCTGATCTGGCTCATAACTACTGTGAGATAGCATTTTAAAACTGTCATTTACACATCAAGTGGCAACCTGACACTGTCAGAGGGGAGCTTGAAGGGACATCAGAGCAAAAAACTGAAAAGCACTGAAGCTGAGCTGAGGAAACTCTTGACATGGCATGAACAATGAATTCAGAAGAACCCTCTTGCCTTTCTTCCCCCTTTTTCCCAAGCAGCATGTTTGAATCGCCTTGTGTCACTTTCATTGTGGCTCATTGAATCCTTGAACAGAGCCTGGATATGAGCTGTGTGCATGTTGAGCCCAAGGATTGCACTCTCCAGATGCTGCATGGGAGCTTTATTCCTGGACACAGTGGATGGAACAGCTGTCAAGCCAGGATTTTGTGCTTGATGAATGATGCTGGATTTGGCTGCTGGGGAGGAGGCTGTGGAGGAGATAGAGTCTCTGACCTGCTTGTTTCTCTCTACCAGCAGTATCGCTAGTCTGATGTAACCGTGTTCCTTAAGACTGGTCCTGGACTTGGCTAGTTCACTGAATGAGCTGATGAGTAGAGCCAGGGGAAGCTGGTGGAACAGTTCTGTCCTGAGCCCAAGTTTTCAGGTGTTTGGAGAGGCCAAATATCTACTGTGTTATGGGATCACTTAATACAGTGAGGTCTGTTTCAACTTCACCTTTTGGAGTCTCTGCTCAGGTGGGTCATGAACCTGTTTGCTCTTCAGCAGGTCTCAGCCCCAAGACTGGCAGGTCAGGATGGGCTTCACGCAGTCCTTGTGTCCAGAAGCTCATGGGAGGTCACAGCAGGCCCACGGTGCTCCAGGGCTCCATGTTTCTGATGGGCATGTAAACAGCGCTGCTGTATCACCTACTCTGTAGCTGCCCTGCCTCTGCTCTACCAGAGGATTTGCACAGAGACAGAGTTAACCCCAGTCCAGGTCAACCCAGTGACGTTGTTTCTAAAAATCGGAGGGATGTTTTAGCTTAGGTCAGGCTTGAGCTCCCAAATGTTGCAAGAGGTGTTCTGGGATTTGGCCACATCTCTCCTAGCATGGTGGGGCCTTGGTGCTAGCAGGGGATGCTCCAGGGACATGCTCTTGGGGAGATGCCTGCTTGTTTCAATGGGAGCGGGGTCAGACCTGGGACACAGAGGTGGCCATAGACATCACTGATACATGAGATGAAAGGAAGGCAGTGCACTAGTCTGCAAGCATCCTGCCTTCTGTGATGAGATGATGATGGTTCAAGGACAGCTTGCAAAAACTTCCAACAATATGAATTTTTAAAAGCAGTTTTCACTCCTCCTGGTTTATACTGTTGCTCTTTCAAGAGCATTTTCTTCCCTCCTTCCTCCAGTCCTCAAGCGTAGTTACAGCTGTTTGTGATTCAGTGTGCAGGTTGTCTCTTTCTCTTTTAAGAGACCCTTGTGCATGAAAAGGCTGAGGGCCATGTCTGAGCAGCAGCCCTAGGAACGCAGGCATTTCTTTCGGTGGTCTCCACGGTATTGGTTTCAGCTTTCTGACAGCTTCAGCGCACATCTGTGTGTTGCTGCTCTGGTTCTCTCGGCTCCATCTCTGCTATTTCACCTTCTTGGCCTGGCTGTGTGGAGGGGGAAATCCTCTGGGAGACTGACAGAAGTGATACTTTTGGCAGGCGTGTGTCTGGGGGTGGCACAGAGGGAAGCATGCACATGCTGTAGTTTTATTTTCAGGAGAAACATTGGGATCTGAAGTGTTTTCCAAAGTCTTGGCACCCAGAAATCCTGTTGCTATGTGAACCCCAAGTATGGGAGGCTGAGATGAAGGTGGGTCTGGTCTTGGTTTTGGGAAGAGTGCTGTTGCCTGGGGCTATATTCCTTTCTGCGCTTCTGGATGCTTTTTTTAGGTTCAGCCAAGCGTGTTTTCTGGCCTATCATGTGTATTGCTGTAATGTGCTTTAATGACTTTCTAGTCCAACTCCAGGAGAGCTTTATTGGGAAACATATGGCTATTTAAATGCAAATTTGACATTTGAGACCTGCTGCCAGGCGCGAGGGACAGTGTCTCTTACAGTGCTGCCACTGCGAATAGTGGTCTGCTTCATCTGGTATACCTGTTCATAAAGCTGTCGTTGCTCTGTGGCTTCATGAAAGCAACGGGGAGAGAGAGGTTGCAGGCATAAACTGCCCTCTGAAATCAGGATTGGAAAACCTAATGAATGAGAGTGGGGAGGATACCTGGATAAGTAAAGGGGAGGAACGAGAAGTAGTAAAATCTTCATGGGGATGAGCTGCTGGGTTTGTGGCTTGGTTAGTGTTTTCTTTCAGCATCGGTGCTGGCAGTAGGGATTGAGGGGAGATGAGACCTTCTGCAAGGCAGAGAGGGCAGATGAGGAACAGGAGGTGAAACAAAGGGGACACTGGAGGTGAAGCAGCAAGGACACTCACAGCACATGGTCAGTCCAACCCATGAGTGAAGGTGAACCTGCTTATCTGCAAGATAAATCACTAAAAACTTTAATGGGCCTGGAAGAACTTGGAGGTCACCTTGTCCATCCATCACTCCAAAGCTGGTCTAGCCATGGCCAAACTATTCCTTGCAGGCCTCTATTAACCTGCTCTCAATCTCTGTCACAGGGGTCCCTGGTGAAGAGCATTTGGAAATTTTGCCACCTACTGCCTACTCAGTATGGTTGCCCTCTGCTCTGTGTACAGCGCTTCCAGGGCCCATGTTCCCATCCTTCAAGAACAGACCCTGGGTCACTGGGCCAGGCAATTCAGGCTATGTCCTTGGCAGGCTCTGATCTTGTCTTCATTGCTGCAGTCTCACAGTTTCAGCAGGAGGATGGAGCCTATCCCTTGCCTGTAGGCCAGAGTTTGTGGGTGATGAGCGCTGCAATCCCAAAGGCTAAGGCAGGGGGTGAACATGAGTTTCTCTGTTTTCAGAGCAGTGCCGTGACTGCTAGGTTATAGGTAAAACACGTGGCTTCTATATTTTTGTGCTGCTCAGCCTTGACTTGTTCTGCCTGTGCATAGGGGAACTGTAGGAAATTTGCTGGCAAGTGACAGTCTAGAGGAACCCAGGAAGCTGGTTCAATGCTTTGGAGATATCACTGGTAGGATGTCACCTGTATCTTGGTACTGCTCTGACCTCACTTAAGCCCCTGCTCTGATGCTCCAGATGCTATGGATGCCCCTTGCCAAGGTTGGGTAGTGGGCTCATGGAGCCATTGAACGACCCGTCTCTTACCTAGAGCTTTAGAGCAAACAGAAGGACAAGGCAGCTCGCTGAAAAGGAAACCCACAACCCACAGGCCTTCTTCAGGCTGGGCAGACAAACCCTTCAGTCGACGGAGAAGAGAAGATTGGAAGGGTGCACGTCCTCTTCTAGCCAGCCCTGTTTTTTAAAGTCCTGAAGCCAATTGCTGACCATCTCCACTCTTGCAAGGCTGGACCTTCTCTTCAGTTCATTGGAATGCGAGACAATGTGTTTGATATGTAGAGGAGATCCAGTTCCCACTATTGCCTTACCCCTCTGCAGAGAGCTTGGCCCTTGGGTAAATAGCACAGTTATGCACAACAACACTCATTTTCTTCCTCTGTCCTTGATGCTATCTCTATATTGTATTTATTAGGCTATTAGCATATGGGACAGCTTTGGAGCTATTGTTTAAGCAAATTACGATACATGTAGGAATACTTTTTCTCTCTTGCTTATATGGAATATTTTTTTCTGAAAAAGCCTAGTCCAGTATGTTTTGGTTTTTTTTTTCCAAAGTAACATTGTTACTGTGCTTGACATAATTGTCTGATTCCTCTTTGCAGAGTTAATTTCCCATGAGGGATCAAAGCACAAACACTGAGTTTTGTTTCAAAATGACTTGTGCTTTTTGCTGTCTAGCTCTGATCAGTATGGTAGAAACTGAAAGGCACGTTTTCTGAAGTTTTGTTTAATCCTAGTGGAAATGCCATGGTGTTGAATCCCCTCTTAATCTCTATTTCATACTTATTTTTCAGGTTTTTATATAACCGAATGGGATATTGGAGTGACTGGTCTATTCCAATACTTGTAACAACTGCTGCTGGCTTTACGTACATTACAGTGTTATTGGTGAGTAAAATAAAAATGCCATCTATAAGGGGTTTGTGTGTGTGTGTTTTTATAAAGGTCATGAACTTCTCAGTCCATGTAAGATGTCTTTCAGAAGCAATTTTTCTCTCCCTCTCTCTCTCTCAAAGCCTTAAGTTGCCTAAAGTAAAAGGAAAGTGAAAAATACATAGCCTTTTGAGCTCAGATGATCAACAGCAAAGACTGCAAGCCAGCTGCCCCAGCAGTATTGGGGCCTCTAAGAAACACAGTTCTTGTTTCCCTTGGTAGGGTTCAGTCCCAACTTTGACATATCTGTGAATTGCAAGTGCAGGCTGTTTCCTTGCACCCCAGGGTGCTGGGTATCTATAAGGTGGTGTTTGTGCAGGCAGCAAGACCATACCTGGCCCCCGTGCAGGCAGTGCATCCTGCAGTCCCTGTCATGGATGGACTGAACTCTCCGCTTCTTGGCGGTCAAGGCTTCTTCCACCATGTCCCCTGCTTTGGAGAGGATCTGTCTGCGCAACTGAGCTGGGTGTTGTCTGCAGGACCAAACCCAACCCAGCCCTGCTTTCTGTCCTGGCCTGTCATTATCTTTTGGGTTGGCGTCACATTCCTGCATGTGCAAACGCTTCATGGTAGTGATGTGCCATTGTCTGACTTGTTTTCTTCTTTCCAGATACTAGCACTATGTCACATAGCTGTGGGACAGCAAATGAACCTACACTGGCTTCACAAGGTAAATGGCTCTTCTCTGCTTGGAAGTGAGTGGGATCTCAATAAAACATGAGTCTGAGGAATGGGTGGCCCACGGGGTACTTGCTACTGTGGTGTTTTTGAGAAGCCCATAACCTTAAGGTGACTGTAGTGCTTGTGTCCTCACCTCAGAGAACAGAGCAAAATTATACAGTAGTGGCAGTCAAAGCCTTGGGACAAAGACTTTCATCCATGATTGGTGAAATGCTTTGCTGTCCCTGCTGGCGAAAGACCCATTTTTGGAGACTGAGGAACACCATGTTGCTAGAGCATCCTGACTTCTGTCTCAGCTCAGTGTGATACTCTAATGTCCCTCTCCTGTGCCCCTTTCTGTGACGAACCCAGTTCTGGCGGAGGAGCTGAGCAGAGGTGAAGCCATTCAGGGTGTGCTTGGAGTAACTGCTGAAAAACCTTGGGGGAAAGATGTAGGTGTTCAGTCTGTGGGTTGGGTTTGCTGAAACCCAAGAAGGTCCTGATTTGCATGAGTGTGTGTTGAGCAGTTTGGAGAAAATCTCAGTAAACTATAGAAAATACAGATTAGGTGTTCGGGGCACGGAAAGGGAGAGGAACGGTAGCTAGCAAGCTTGGGGAGAGACGATGCCAAAGAAAAATGGCTTGGCAGGATTCGATTGTAACAGACGATCTGCTAATAGGTAATTAAGGGACCAGTCCTGAATCTGCCAATATACAGTGCCTCCTGAAATTGGTTGTTCTGCATGCGACAAGATCTTGCAGGATCAGAGCCTGAACAGATGCATCTTCCCCCAGGGCCAGGGAGAGCACTGCTCTCCCCTTCCTTCCCCTGAGCCCCCTCTTTCCGGCAATCTTCCCTTCTTGGAAGAAGGGGATGCGATGCAAAGAGGGGGTGGAGGCCGTCTGACTGCTGCTGGAAAAACAAGTTGTTGACTCTTGAGTCTAACATATGTTTCTTTGTTGGGGAGATGGTATTTTTTCAGACATGCTCCAGGTGGCTGGTGGGTTTGGATGAGTAAGTCAAGAAGAGGAATGTGTTAGAGATTGGTTGGTTCTCCTTGCTTATAGAGACCCATTCTTCCTTCCCTTCTTCCAAAAAAGTCCCCCTTTCATCACAACTTAGATGCGCTGCTTGGCCTCTCCCCTTTCCTACACCTTCCCCAGCTTTCTAGAGAGGATGAGATAAGAGGCTGGAATAAGTTAATATTCTTGTCTCTGTAGCCATGCTGAATTACCTTCAGAAATAGATTAAAATGTGTGGGAAAGGCTTGTATGTGTGAGCAGCATGATTCCTTCCAACTTTCTTGATCCTGCAAAAAGAGCTGGGGATCATAAGCAAAGTTGGAGATACATGGGGGAGGGTAAGAAGCAATAAATGAGAGCTGATGTGAGATGGAAATGATGTAATGGGAGATGCATTTGTATTTTGACACCCCTGTGCTCTGTTAGGACAGGATCGTCAATGGGAATTAGGTGTGTATTAAAGTAATCTAGTTGACGAGGTCTTCCGTTGCCACTGAATTGGGAGTTCAGCTTTGGGTATAAAACGGATGCAAAGTTCATTTGATCCATGTTGTATGCTGGTGTTACACTCTGGCAGGCAGCCCAGAGGTCTGACCGCAGGACAGGCGGGAGCGGAATGACTGCTGCAAAGCTGTTTGGCAAAGTGCAATCATCTACGTGCATGCAGATAGGGAGGATGTTGTGTCCCCCTTCCAGGTCGTGTCAGCTCCCCAGACCAAGTCCGCACGCCAACACCCTGTTGATCTCTGATCGAATCAGCAGGGTCCTCTGAGCCATTGATGGATGTGCACACAGCAGATAAGCGGCCACCAGTACCCTGCCCCATTGCTCCTGGGTTAATGCTGGGTCTCATCTTTGTACTGGATCTCAGGTTTCATTAAGCACTTTGTGGCTCACCACTATGGTGAGCAAGAGTTGCCTTTTAAATAGGCAAGAAAATCCAGCCCTTGCCATGCAGAGATGGACAGTTTGCAAGCAACCTCTTGGCTCATGGATCCTTTTCAGACTGGGGCAAGATCGATCCTTGCTCATGTGAGTGTAATCTCAAAGGCCGTCTCCCTTGTCCCCTTTTGCCACCCCATGTGCTTTGTTCATGTTCTCCAAAAGGTGGAAGCTTAGGGTAAACCACTGTCATCCTACAGGCAACTATCGCACCATTGATAGATCTGTCTGTGGACAGCCAGGAGA